>NC_142504.1:52913579-54113579 GCF_057876585.1 Rhinolophus sinicus | reverse complement strand
TACTGAGTTCCTACTAAGTGCTAATGCTGTCTAGGGCTGCAACAGTGAACAAAACAAAGAAAAATCCTCACCTTGGAGCTTGCCTATAGGACAGGATAAATGAAGAAAATGTATATATTTTTGGAAATGCTATCAAGAAAAATAAAGCAGAAAAATAAACCCCTTCCATGATGGGGTTGCACCTTTTAATAGGGTGACTTGAGAAGGTCTCAGTGAGAAGAATAAATGTTGACAAATGAATTGTATAAGCAGTTTCTCTCATAGAAACTCTGTATTATCATTTTTATCATGTGATTTGATTTTTCCCAATTTGGTAGTAGAAAAGGCATCAATAATTCCTGATGTTTTTGGTTATTTGTGTATCTTGTTTTACAAAACTGCATAACTATAATCTTTCAACAATTTTCTATCGAGTTTTCCTTTCTCTTATTAATGTGTGAAAAGTCTTTTTACATTATGTTAGACCAGCCTTGCATTTACCATAAACTTTTATCTATGGTTTATGAAACATTTCCAGGTTTTTAATGTACTGAATTTTTAGAATAATTCTGGTTCTCAAGGACATAGGTGATGATAGAATTAGAATAGCATATAACTACTCATTTGCTTTATCCTACATCATATACACATCTTCTCAACATAACTATCTTAATGCTACCAAAACCTGTTGGGATGTTTTTTAAAAATTTAATTATGCTGCCCCAATTCTACCACCATGTTTAATATACTATATCTCTCTATCTACAGTCAGACTATGTAGTCATC
The DNA here is from genome assembly GCF_057876585.1 of Rhinolophus sinicus. NCBI lineage: Eukaryota > Metazoa > Chordata > Mammalia > Chiroptera > Rhinolophidae > Rhinolophus > Rhinolophus sinicus. Next base: position 54,112,814 of record NC_142504.1, on the reverse strand, counting down.
ACATATTATATATTATATTCTTTCCCTTTGACTCCATTTAGTCATACATATATAAATATATATATGTAAATTAGACTCACCATCAGTCTTTAGGTCAAGTGACTATCGTCCCAAGTGCTTCTGTTAACTGAAGCTCATTCTTTAGAACATTACTAAGTGTTTGTATATTATTAACAATTTGTGTATTTTATACTTTAAGGTCAGGTTTGGCAGATGTAAAAGTCTTTGTTTTCTTATTTTGAGTATCTTAAAAATGCAACTCGTGTTTTTGTGGCATTAAGTATTGTTTCTGAAAAAAATGTGATGATTTTAATATTCTTTCCTTTATAAATTATGTTTTCTTCTTTGCCTCGATGCTCAAAGGGATTTTTCTTTAAAGTCCAATAATTTTACTATGTCTTAGGATTGATATTGGGGGACTTATATTCTCAGATACATGGTGGGCTATTTCCTGCTTTCTTTTTGCAGTTGATATCCAATTTCAAAGCCTTGTGATCAGAGAATATGCTTGGTATGATTTCAATCTTCTTAAATTTGTTGAGGTTAGTTTTATGTCCCATTATATGGTCTATCCTTGAGAATGTTCCATGTACACTAGAAAAAAACGTATAGTCTGATGTTTTAGGATGAAGCGCTCTATATATGTCAATTATGTCCATTTCATCTAATGTGTCATTTAGGGCTGCTATTTCATTATTTATTTTCTGTTTGGATGATCTATCCATAGCTGTCAATGATGTATTTAGGTTCCCTAGTATAACTGTGTTTTGGTCAATTTCTCCCTTTAGTTCTGTTAGGTGTTGCTTGGTATATTTCGGTGCTCCCTGATTGGGGGCATAAATATTGATGACTTGTTGTTGTATAGTCCCCTTTACCATTATGAAATATCCACCTTTGCCCCTTGTTACCCTTTTCACCCTGAAGTCTGTTTCATCTGATATCAGTATAGCTACACCTGATTTTCTCTGGATACCATTTGCTGGGAATGTCAACGTGCACCCTTTCACTTTGAGACTATGTATGTCCTGGTAGCTGAGATGTGTCTCTTGGAGACAGCATATGGTTGGGTTTAGTTTTTGATCCAATCTGCTACTCTGTGCCTTTTTATTGGTGAGTTCAGTAAATTTACATTTAGGGTGATTATTGATATGTGAGGATTTCCTATAATTCTGTCTTTAGTTTTCTTGTAAGACTCCATTGTTTCTTTGCCTTTTTGTTGTTGTCTATTATTTCTGTGTGGTAGTATTCTATGATGTTTCCTTTTCTTCTTTTATTACAGTATATATTTCAGTTCTGGATTTTTTTTGAGTGGTTACCCTTAAGTTTATGTAAAAGAAAGTTTGATATTTAGAGTATTCCATTTTCTTCAGCACGCTTACTTTCTCCATTCCCATATTCCAGTTCAGGCCTTTACTTTCCTCCTTTTTATGTTTTGGTTGCCACAAATTGTCCCTGTTGATGGTGGTCGAATAGCCTCCTTTAGTATTTCTTGTAGTGCAGGTCATGTATTAGAAAATTCCCTCAGCTTCTGTATATCTGGAAAGGTCTGTATTCCTCCTTCATATCTAAAGGATATCTTTGCTGGGTGTATTATTCTTGGCTCATAATTTCTCTCTTTCAATAGTTTGAATATTTGGTTCCACTCCGTCCTGGCTTGTAGAGTTTCTGCTGAGAAATCTGATGATAATCTAATGGGCTTTCCTTTGTAGTTTACCGTCTTCTTTTCCTTGGCTGCCTTGAGGATTCTTTCTTTGTCGTTGATTTTTGACAGCTTCAATACAATGTGCCTTGGAGAAGGCCTGTTGGGACTGAAGTAATTAGGTGTTCTATTTGCTTCTTGGATTCAAGGATCCAGTTCTGTCCACAAGTTTGGGAAGTTCTCATCAACTATTTGTTTGAATATACTCTCTGTACCCTTCTCTCTTTCTTCTCCTTCTGGTATGCCCATTATTCTTACATTGCTCTTTATAATGGAGTCAGAAAGTTCTTGTAGAGTTCTTTCATTTATTTTAAGTCTCTTTCTTCTTCCATCCATGTCATTTCCAGGTTTCTATCTTCGATGTCACTGAGTCTTTCCTCCATCTAGTCAACTCTACTACCTAAGCTGGCTATTTCATTCTTAATTTCTTCTATTGTGTTCTCAATCTCCAGAAATTCTATTTGGTACTTTTTTTAAATTTTCCATCTCTTTGGTAAAATGTTCATGTTGTTCTTTGATTGTGTTTCTGAGTTCATTAAACTGCCTTTCTGTGTTTTCTTGCATCTCATTGAGTTTTTTCAGAACTGCAATCCTGAATTGTCTGTCATTTAAGTCACATATTTCCATATCTTTAAGTTCATTTTCTGGAGACTTTTCACTTTCTTTCTGAGCTGTCTCGTTGCCTTGGTTATTCATGGCAGTTAATGATTTATTATTTCTCTTTCTAGTCATCTACAGGACTGGGTTCTGCAACAGGTTGATAGGAAGATGTCTTTCTTTTGTTTTCCAGTATGTGTGTGTAGGATGTTTTATTTTCTTTCCGACTGCAGCCTTTTTTTCTCTCTCACACGGTAGTGCTATGTTTTCTCTGCACTATTCCAGCTTCTCACACATTGGGGTTCCCCTGGGAGATGGGCTTCTCCTCTGTTAATAGTTTGCCTGGGTCACAGGGCGCAGTGTCCATGTGGGTATGCTTTTGAAGTCAAAGCTCTTCCTGCACCAGATTCAGAGCCCATATGTTTCAGTTCTTTTTATTCCTGCAGGGATCCACCCAGATAGGTGGGGACAGAGGCGGAGTGAGTTGTGAGAGGTGGCCCAGAGCAATGGCGGCAACCACCACCACAGCCAGTCCTGCTTCCACAGCTCCCTCCTCTTTGCCAGAACTAGTTGGGCTTCAAATCTGTGTCTGCGGTCCATAGTTCTCAGAACAGCAAATATTCTATTCTTTTGATCTGACACTGCTACTGTTTCGCTTCTAGCACTGGGCAGGTGGGGGCGGGGTGAGCTCTGGGAGGGTAGGGAGGAGGCGCTAGTCTCAGTGCCTAAGCCTTCTGTTCTCTGCTCGGCAGTGAGGGCTTAAACCGCCGTTTTCAGCCTTCTTCCCTCAGTCTTTTCTCCGAGTCTCTGCTGTGAGCATAGGGTTCAGCCGTGTTATATACTGTTCCCACAGCCCTGTGGGCCATAAGCTGAGCCCTAGCAGTCCAAGTTCTTCCCTCTCCCACAGCTGTGGTAGTTCCGGGATGCAGCGAGCTCGGAGCACTGAGGTAGGACTGCGTCCTGCGCCCGCAAGGCTCTGTTCCGCACTTCTCTCTTCCCTCCTCCCCTGCACATGCAATTTGCCCACTTTTAGGTGAATTCAGTAGTGAGACTCTTCGTCTTGCCTGTCTGCTGTGCAGGGAGTCCTTTGTGGAGTTATAGTTGTTCAGTTTGTTATAAATTCCAGTGGAGATTTCCAGAGGCTCACCTCACGCTGCCATTTTGATGACGTATGGTGGGCTGTTTCGATACTATGTAACTCCAAATTCTTTTAGTTTTTAATTCCCGTAAGTTTTCTTTGATTATAGAAACGACCTTAAAATTCTGGAAACATAGATATTATTTTAGTTTTATATATTGAAAATATCTTTAATGACATTATGTTTTCAGAGGTTATGGACACCCTCTTGCTTCTTGTATTTGTTCTGTTCCCATGCTTTGATTTTGTTTCTAGGAGACACCTATTATTCGTGTGTTAGACTGTCTTTCACTATCTTCAACATTTGACACTTTCTCAAATTCTTGCTTGTAATATCCTTTTCCATTGCTTTTTAAAAACTTTTCTTTATTTTCATTGTTTTCCTGGAAAATTATCTGTTGTTGATTCATGTGCGTGCCTTCTAATTTAATCTTAATTTTTCACTTTTCTGCCTAATACTTTCCTGATTCTAATTCTTTGTCAAGTTGTTCTATCATGTCTTATATCATTTTTAATGTCTTTTAGTTCATTTTTATCTGTTGTATGAACATGTCTTTATGCAATGTTTTCATTGCCTATCGGGATATTATTCTGCTTATTCCTTTTTTAAAATCTTATAATAACCTTGTGTAGGATGTGATCACTGTACGATGTGATCTCTGCAGTTTTTATGTCAAATTAGTTTTCCTGAACTTTTATAAAGTGGCTTCGTTCAAATAGCCCTTCTACTATCATAGAAATCCGTCTTTAGTTTTTTTGTGTAGTATTAAAAACTATATATGGTAGCTTGCTTTTCAAAATTTCCTGAGTCTATTCTCCTCTATCACTTTTATGTGTATCTTCTCTGTCTTTATCTCTCTTGTCCATATCCTGTTTAATTTTTATTTCACTCCCTGCAGTTTCTCTGTGTGGAGCCCTCTTCTGGAGGTTGATTTTCAAGAATTCATAAAGGCTACACTGCCCTAGTCTCTTCAGATCTTACCAGGGACCCCTTCTACTCACCTCCTAGTTCTAGTTGCTGTTCTCATATTTGCCCTGTGCTTCCAAAGATTACCTGTAGGCTATTTTGGACCTGCTCTCAGGTCCATCAGAGACCCCAGTGCTTTCCCCACTTTCTCCCTTACAAATATTCACATTTTTCACATCATATGGTTTTTTGATAGTTTGTTCCCACTCATACTTAGGGGACCAAGTGGGTTCCTTGTCATTTTGTTGTAAATGTTTTGCATGATTTTTCTCATTTTGTTCTCTAGTAGCTCTGTTTTTATATGGAGATTTGGGAATATCCAAATAGTATTCTGCCTCTGCCCCACCATCTGGTTTTATTTTTAAGATATTTGGAGAAGCTTCCTAATAAACTGCAATTCAGGTGCCATTTTAAGGTCAAAAGACACTCATTTGTTATTCAGTTTCTATTTTTTTTTCATGCTTCCTTTAATCCAGTCCTTCATTAGATTAAAATACATCACCTAGGATTTATGAGGCCCATGCATAGTCCCCAAAGCCACTTTAAAATTCACATTTAGGCCATCAGCATCATATCAAACATAATCTAAATCCATATATGTGGTAATGGAAAGCAACACATCATGAAATGCAAGCCTGCAACTTCCCCTTAATTTTTTTGTTTCAAAATCCTGTTTTTAATATAGCTCTACTGAATTTAATTTAAATCCATTAAAAAAAAGAAATTTTCAAATAAAGCATGAAAACCTACGGCTTCACAAATTTACCCATGTGCTCATCTGGTGTCTTCCATGAATGAATAGTCTCAGGAAAAGGAACGTTATATTGTTGTAGCACACAATACACTAACATGAAAATGGTATAGAGAGTTATAAGCTGTAAAATGCTATTTTTTATTTCAAAGGATGCCAGAGGTGGAATGAATTTTACTGGCAGTTTCCTCCAACACATGAAACCCAGAATAGTGGTCCCCCAGCTGCACTTACGTATGTACAGTATAGGATGCACTCTGCTGGGGGAAACAGTGCTTTCAGAAGTAACTCAGCACACACTTAGAAATCTCTCAGTAAGGACTCCAGCTTCCCAATCTTTCTGTTCTTTCTCCATTCTCCCTCGCCTCACCCACACCAGCCTCCTTTCCCTGATGGAGATTCTAAGGATCCTTTCTGGCGAGAACCAATGCTGTAAATGTTAGAATACAACCATTCACATTCATCCTGGAATTTGCATCTGGAAATTTCCTCCCATTCATCCTTGTTGAATCCTAAGCAGGCTCATACCATGTTCTTCTCAGCCCTTTAATATTTTAAAACAACAGTCATGCTCTTCTAACAAGTCTTCTCTTCCATGAGCTAAACACTACTGCATCCTTTACTTACTCCTCAATATGGCATATAATAAGGATTTAAACAATTCAGAGCCTACTCATCAGTGGAGAAAAATATTTTATGTAAAGGGAAGAGATGAAAATAATTACAAAGAAACATGCTCAGCCCCACTTATAATTTAAGAAAAGCAAATTAAACTATTTGAGGTATCACTATTTACTGTACAAAGTGGGAAAAATGAATGATAACACATTACTGAGGTGCTACAAATTAACTCAAATTTTCTTGAAAACAAACTGTTATTAAATAATAAGAATTATAAATCTGTTCGTTCAGTTTAAATGATTCCTTTTGTACAGTGATATTCAAATCAAAAGCTTCTAATAGCAGTAAAATAGTAAAAATACCCTAAATGCCTAGGAAACAACAAAATGCCTTCATATACTGCAGAATATGTATACAACAGGTTATTACATAAGCAATTTAAAGTAAATATATAACCATTATACACTACATACTTTACACAACATACACAAAAATACTTAAGAAATTCAAAAACAGAACTCATAATTATATGTGCATATAATTATGTATGTACATTAACAAAACTCCAAAACAATTTGGCAATATATAAATAGAACTAAGTGTTCATCATATTCTTTTTGCTTCAAAATTTTTCCAATTCTTTTTAAAAAAGGACGATTGAAGCAGTCTCATGGCTTCACACAGAATATGGGGATCCCCACTAACCGTAAGTACTGAGCGCAGGAAATGAGTCTGGCTTGTCTCTGGTGTAGCCCTTAAATCAGGACAGAGCCTGACATTTGATCGCTGACATTTATATGGCATATATTATGTGCCAGACACTGTTGTAAGCACTTTACATAGATTACACATCTATTACTCACAACAACCCTAAACATAAATACTAGATTGTCCCCATTTGATAGATGAGGAGCCTAAAGCCTACAGAGGTTTAAGTGATTTGCCAAGGTCACAGAGTTAGTAGGAGATAGAGCCAGGATTAGAACCCAGGTAGTATGAGCTCCAGAATCCATGGTCTTTCCACCTCCCCTCATGCTACACACCTCAATAAATGTGGTGAGCAACAAAAAGGTGCTTGAACATATGCACTAATGGATAAATCATCAATCAATAAACGTATGTGTAAGATTTTTGAGTTTACTCTCTCTGGAAACGGACATATGGACTACCTTTTCCATTCTGGCACTGTGCTAGGTGCTTTCATCCATTATCTCACTAAATCATAGTAACGACTTTGCAAGGAGGCATGATTATTGTGCTGTTTTTAATATGAGGAAACTGGGCTTTATTCATTTGATGTTGAATTGTGGAAAGTAACTCTAGGACTCAAAATAATGATAGGCAGAGTGGGAGCTCAATATGTATTTGTTGAGTGAAGGACTTTGAAGCACATTTTTAATTCTTAGAAAAGTAAATAGTAAGAATTAGTAGCTAATATGGTTTTCTTAGAGGCAAGTAATACCAAGCCAGTCTCATTTTCTGTTCTGATTGGGTTCTAAACAGGTATGTGAGGGAAATACTATGGGCAAAGGGATGCTGGATTTCACCACCACTACTAACAAGGTCGTTCAGAATACCTCTGTGGGTGAGGTAGAGAAATGTAGTTAGCGTGATGCCATAACTGTGTGAATTTGAAGTAAGGCAAGGATACACCCAGAGTTCAGTGTCAATCTCGGAGAGAAAGGATGGTTTCTGCTGTTGAACCGAAGTGAGGATTTAGATGATGTCATGTTGGTCAGATTCATGAATAACAAGAAATGGGTAGAGACAGCAGTCAGGTTGTTTGAACAATTAATTTGTTTGAAACAAAAGTAATGAAAAACGTATTTAAGTCCAAAAATAATAAATGCACAAAGACAAATGAAGCTTAGTAGTAGTGAGGGTCTAAAAAAGCAAGTGTTTTGGGGTAAGTACTTAATGGAGGTCAGCGTGCCCCATGTCTGCCAAATGGGGCAGAAAGCTTAGACCTCATTAACAGATCTGTTACCCACACACTGAGCAGCATCTCACTATACTGCTGCCCAGCCGGATCCCTACCAAGTGCTTGCCCTAAGCCAGGCACTCTTCTGAGAGTCTTACCTTTCAATTCTCCAACAATTCTAGACATAAGGGTTACAGTGGTACCTCAGTTTTCGAACATAATCCATTCCATAAGACCATTTGAATTCTGAAACATCCGAAAACAGCCGAGGCCTCAGGATCTTGCTCTCAGCGAAAGCTGCTTGACATGTTCGAGTTCCGAGGTGTGTCCGAAAACTAAAGCATTTACTTCCAGATTTATGGTGTTCGCAAACTGAAATGTTCATCAATGGAGACGTTTGAAAACCGAGGTACTACTGTATTATTATTCCCCAATTACAAAAAATCTGAAACACAGAAGTCACAGTTTTCCAAATATCTTACAACTAATAAGACAAATACTGAAAGCTGAGCTCTCTGATTCGAGCTTCAGTTGCTGTTAACCGTGATTCCTTCATCCTTTCCTGTCCTCTGAGACCGACAGCTGCAGGCTATCGATGCCCCATTCCATGTGCCCTAACCAACAGGGCTCTACTGCAGTTACACAGGGACAGTCCCAGCCTGCTGACAGCCTCCTATCTCCAATGCCCGCACCTCCGATTTGTAGGTGGGCTTTCTCTAAAGCCGTGGAGTGGTTGGCCTGCACCTCCAGGGGCAGCCTTCCAACACTGGGAGGTAGGAGCTGTGGACAAATGCCCCAGCATACCCATCCTCTGCAGAGATGATTCTGAAGCATGTCCCATGTAGTTTTCAGTGTCCCCAGCATGACAGGTGCCCACAATGACAACCTGCTCATCAACGCACCCTTCCTTGCCTCACTGTGCCCCTTGTTTATTTGTATTTCTTGAGGTCATTTTCCTAATAAATTACCTGTACCCAAGTCCCTGGATCAAACTAAGACACTACCGTATGCTATTTTTGAATCATTCTTAAATCTTCTACTAGCTTGAAGTAATTACTGAATTTAATTACTTTAAGAATTTAAATAATTTATCTTTAAGCATACCACAGATAACTGTGGCATTAATTATACTTTCTTTGATTGTTTTATGTTATGAGCTAAACTAGAGCATGAATGCACAGTCCTTTTGTTCTGGTATTAAAATAATCCAAACTAGTCCAAGAATTACATAACTCTATTGTAGTGCAATATAACAGCAAAGTTCAGAACTCCTATGAAAATTCAATTCCAAGGTTTTCTATAACTTTAATATCTGGGATAAGCTCTGCTTAATTGTGGTGGTTTATTCTTTTGATAGATTATTATTCTATTATAATTATATACTTATATATAATTATAATCATATATTATTATCCTATCTGGTATTATTTCAGTATTTATTTTCCTAAATTATATTAGATGATATACTCTGATTTCCCTAACTGTGTTCCAAGGCACACTAATGTCCCTCAATATGTTAACGAAGTAGGGGATAATGGAATAGGAAGGAGAAAAGCAAGTTTCTCTGGTCACATAGTTTGGAAATCACTGCTTGCTACATTTCGCCATAGGGATTCGTGATATATATTAGAATATTAAGATTGTAAGAAATTCTCTAAAAAAATAAACGATTGCTTTTGGTTTGAATCTGGGCTGGCCTCATGACTCATTTTAACAAGCAAAACGGGATAGAAGAGACGTTGTGCAAGTTCCAGAGCCCAGACCTCAAGAGGCTTCCTAGCTTCTGCCTTCCTCTTTGAACACGTGTTCAACTACTACCATGTCAGGCTCTCCAGCCTGAAGGACAAAAAAGATGAGGAAGAGATCCAAGCCACTCCATGCAGCCAAGAGCCAGTACCAACCAGACACGTGAGTGCAGCTATCCTGGACGTTCCAGCCTACATGATCACCTAGCTGAAACCTAGATGGATCCCCAAATATATAAGTGGGTACTCCAAATCCAGCAGAACCATCAAGACAATGCTCAGAAACAGGAAAAATAAAAAACCACTGCTGTTTCAAAATGGGGACTCAAAAACTATGGACCACATTTAGTGTGTTTTTGTAGAACCCTTAAGCTAAAAATGGATGTTACATTTTTAAGTGGTTGACAGAAATCAAAAGACTATCTCGCTCGTGAAGTTTCTGAGACCCGAGAGCTGAGAGCTTCTTGCGCGGGGGATGGATCTGTGCCCAGCGACTCAGCGGCTGTAACCATGTCACAAAACTAATATATTGAGTCACACCATAAGCGCTATGATATCATTTGGATTACCATGAGACAAAGAGAAAGAAGGAAGGTGGGAGGTAAAGAGGCTCATGAACGTTCAAAGAAGGCAAAAACAATGACTGGCCTCAAAGCTAAGTTCTACCATAAACAGCGCTATGCTGAGAAAATGCACGTGAAAAAGACAATCAAGGTGCATGAAAAGAGAAACACCAAACAAAAAAATGATTAAAAGACTCCACAAGGAGCGGTACCTGCATATATTCTGGGCAGAGAGGGGACAGGGCCGAGCTACTTTCCAGTATGATTAAACAAAACCAAAAAGAGAAAGTGGGGAAAATGGTAAGTCCCTCTGCCCAAAGTTTGTGCCCAGGGAGAAACAGAGGTGTGAAAAGTTATTAGAACAGAAAAGAGAAAGAGAAAACATGGAAGAGGATGGTTACTGAAGTATGCTTTGCTGGAGATGGCTTTACTCGAAAGCCACCTAAATGTGAAAGATTCAGCAGGCCGATGGACTTCTGTTTCCGTAAGCTCCATGTAACACTCCTCACTGAGAGCCACCTTCTGCCTGCCAGTACCGGGTGTAAAGTAGAGTCCCTCATCCTCACTTTATACAGCTTTGGGTGTTATTACCAAAGGTATGCTCACTGAGGTGAACGTGGGCAAGTTGGGCGTTGTGACACGGGAAGCAAGGTTATTTGGGGGAAATATGCCCAGGTTACCAAAGATGCCCAGTCCTGAAAATGATGAATGCATAAACGCCATCTCATTGGTTTGACAGCAGGTTCCTACAAGAAACTCCTTATAATTACTGAAGACTATACACCAGTCAGGAAAACCACCTTTAGTGTGATGTTTCTGAGTACTACCAAACAGCTTACGTTTCTGAAGTCATCAAGAGAACTATTTATTCTACCATAAAAAACATTCAAATGGCCCAGTTTTTTTTAAAGAATATTTCATAAGACATGAAAATTATATAAAATTCAAATCTCAGTGTCCATAACTCATGTTCTATTGGAAAACAGTCAGTCTCACTCACTTAAGCATTGTCTGTGGTTACTATCCTGCTACAGTAGTTGAGAGAGGTGCTGGGAGAGAGACCATACAGTCAGCAAAGCCTAGAATACTTCCTATCTAGCCCTTGATGGAAAAAGTTTGCCAACCCATTTTAAAGCAAGAGGTTTTAGGATCATTTGCTGTAGCACAATAGTTATCTAAGGTTTTAAGATTTTCATCCCACTAATTTTTTTTTTTTACTTACAGTACTGTTTTATAGTTATAGCTAGGCTTATATATTTAAATTAGTTATTAATTTTTGGAGTATTTCATTGTAGTTGGTTATTCTTTTCTGAAGCTTACTAAGATATATTGTGTTAACCTAGTCTGTCATCAGAGTTTGTAAATGTTTCATAGACACTAGAAAAGACTATATGCTCTCTATTAGCCGGGTATCCAAGTATGACATATGAGGTGTGATCAAAACATACAGTGAATATTTAAATTTTAAAAACTTTCACTTAGCAGATGAGGGTAAAAGGGATCAAATATATGGTGATGGAAGGAGAACTGACTCTGGGTGATGAACACACAATGTGATGTATAGACGATATACTACAGAATTGTACACCTGAAACCTATGTAACTTTACTAAAAATTGTCACCCCAATAAACTTTAATTAAAAAAAATTACAGTAAAAGACACACTGCCATTAATCCCCCTCAAAATACCACCCCTCCTTGCTTCAAACACACTTATCCTATTGTTCTTGCCACTTTCTGAAGCAGTTCTGGAAGTCCTCTTTCATGAGTGTCTTTTGTTGTCCTGTCATGGCTGCCTTGACGTCCTGAATCGATTAAAAATGTTTACCCCTCATGGCATCACACAGTGCCAGATCCAGTGAATAAGGTGGATAATGAGACACGGTAATGTTTCTATTTAATAGAGATTGCCAGATACCAGAAGTGATGTGTGACACAGAGCATTGTCAGGATGGAGGATGAAGTAAAGACACTCATGAAGGAGAACTTCCAGAACTGCTTCAGAAAGTGGCAAGAACGATGGGATAAGTATGTCCGAAGCGAGGGGGAATATTTTGAGGGAGATTAATGGCAATGTGTTTTTTACTGTAATAATTTTTTTTATTTAAACATTCACCATATCTTTTTATCATACTTTGTATGCCTCATTAAGTAAACTAAATAGGTCCCCTTTTCTTTCCTTAATCTATTTTAGAAAATGTTAAATTATTATAAAACAATTAAGTTTCCCACAATTTCTAACTTTCTAATAGTTCTAAATTTATTTTAGAATTAACTTCTATATTTTGATGTGTTTAGAAAGAGCTTGGCACCATCGATTACTCGTATTCTCCAAATACAGTATGTATCAGTGGCCACCAAAGAGGACCAATCCCACAGCCAGGAAAGTCAAGGCCAGCATTCTAATTTTCCTTTTTTGTTTCCCTTCATTAAATTGAACAGCATACTGAGACTTAAATAAACTCAGACATTCCAATGTCTGGATTTTTCTTTTTCCAAAGTTAGCAAATGAGGAAAAAAAAACAATTCACAACAGAGGAAAGAAAAATCATTAAGAAAGGAAAATAGAAATTGAATGATTAAATGTGGTGTGTGTGTGTGTGTGTGTGTGTGTGTGTGTGTGTGTGTTAAGTGGGGAGGGACAGAATGATCACTTACGCTCTTTTCCTAGCTACAATATTCTAAACATAAAATTTATAGTTACAGAAAAGGAAAATAAGCAATTATTCTGTAAGTACTGTAGAAATGGCATTGAATCAGATTCCAATTTGAGCGTCACCAATGAGCTATGTGATACTGGGGAAAACATGTTAAAGTAGAATCAAGGTAGGTCCAGTCTGGCATTGGAAGCAGTGAGTAGCTTGCCAAAACTACTGTGCATTGTCCAGGTGAAGATGGTCAGGAGCAGCTGGTAACATGGGAATGGTCCAGGATGCTGGACAGCTGGTAGACATCAAGACTCAGCAAGGATGTCAGCTGTCAACACTGGAAGAGAGGTAGAACCAGCTCTTACTAGAAACATCAGCTGGTGTAAGCTCAAAGGCCAAAGGAAGGCCTATGCTGGCAAGCCAAAGCTAAGAGGAGATAAGAATAGAACCCAAGTGGGGGCAAAGAAGTTGTAGCACAGAATTCAGTCTGGGTCAAAGACAGGCAGGAAATCGGGCAAGGCAGAAAGGAGTCTGGGTGTAAACCAGAGTGTCTGGGGACTGTGTCAAACTCCAGGTTCTCTATCCAATTCAAAAGTCAGGAGCAAAACAACGTCAGCCAGAAAAGTCTGGAGAGCTGCACCTACACCCTCCCAACAGGAAGGCCTCTAGAGTTGGTTCTGAGGGGTCTCTGGCCATGATGCTGTTAAATTCTAAGTTCTTACACTTCAGAATGGGTTAAGTTCAATGATATCCAAAGTTCTATCCAGCTCACCAAGTTTAGAACTCTAACATTCTATAAATCTAAAACTATGCATTAAGTTCCAATGGAGAAACGAGGGTATTAAATGTTTTATCCAGGGAAACAGTTTGCTGGACTCCCTCCCACCACCATCATCCCCCTCTACCCATACACATAAATATCCCACCACTACCACCTAATTCTTTCCACTAAAAGGCAGTGTGGAATGGTTTACAGCCCTCCTGGAAAAAAAATGGGGACTGGGGCTGCAGAGGAGTGGGATGACATTCCATTCCATCCTGACTCACTTAAAGACATCATTTTATTCTCAGTCACAGAGAGTTCTCCTAACAGGTTGGAAAGAGCCCTGGTCCGGAGCAGCTTGTTTGCAGTTGCAGTGGTTCCCTCTGCATTCTGTAAGCCAAAAGCATGGATTCCAGGGCTGTGTTTCATTCTTTTTCCCTCCAGGCTGATTTTATAGTAACAACACATAGCCACTTAAATCTATCTCCAAATAACCAACATTCAGAAAATGTACCACATAAAATACAGAGATTTTACAAGGGACCATCTATGAGCTGATAATGGCAGAGCTGCCATGGAATGCATAAGAAAACAAATGTGACCCACTCCAAATGTCAGGTCTATTCACCCAAATCAGCTCTTTGCAGTGGATGCCAGATAAACCTACAATGATATGATTCAAAGCATTATGAAAGGCTGGGAGGAGGTTACAATAAACTAAATATGTAGGTTGAGGATATATATAAATCACATGAAATACGGCCTCATAAGATACTAATAGAAATCAGGGGGTAAAGGCTGGCAGAAGAGATTTTAAAATGTGATCATATGGGAAAGACAATATTAGACCGACCAAAAAGTTTCAGAGGGAGAAAACAATAAATTTCTCTATGAGTACTAAAAACATGTAGACATGGAGAGTGGACTGTTGTGAGGCTTCGAGAGGGGAGCAATTAACCAGCATTAAGAGACTCCATGGCCTTCTGGCCCTGGCACCAGTGTTGGCAGGGGGACCTGAACCTCTGGGCTCCTGAATGCTCTCATTTCTCATTCTGCTCTTCACCCGCCTTAGGCAGACAGGGCTGTCATGACTTCTCTACTTTCTCAACATTTAAATCGAATCTGAGGAAAAGGTTCGGGAAAATTTATTTACACTAAAGAATAAGAGTTCTTGCTTTTACTCTCCCTGTGCTGTCTAAAGCTGAAGAATAGACAAACTTTTAAGCCAAAACAAAAGAATCTCTAACTGCAGAATCTGTGAAATGAACAAAATATTCTGTGTACTAGCGGTAACTTCCAGTACTTCTAAATTATATCACAATGGTGACCACTGATAAAATCCTCCCTGTTCTCTAAGTAAAACCACTTGTTCAATGAAACCTTTACGAAAATAAGTAAAACTCAACTAGCAAGTTGATACATAATATCTATGTTTAATTTTAAAACTGTTTAAATTGTGAAAGACGGGTAAGGACAAAAGATGGGGCCAGGGAAGGAAGGCAGGAGGGAGGATTGAAATGGGGATTATTTAAGAAAGGGGGAAGAGGAAGAGGCAAGAGATACATAGCTATTAGAAATGAAATATGAGGTAGCTTTACTTTTTTTTTTCTGGAAAATTTACCATCCATTAACCAATTCTTAGCAGCCATATCAGAAAATGAAAGAACTGGCCAAGAAAGAGGAAGATTTGAGATGTAGGAAAGAGAGCCAGTGCAGGAGAGAGAGCTGTCCAGGACCACAGCTCTGCTGCGTCCGGTTGGAGCAGGCGGCCGGGCAGCTGCAGGAAGTAGGTCTCGGTGGAACCGGGAAGCTGCAGAGGAGCGAATACGACAGAGAGCTTGGGCACTGAAGAACCGAGCTGGGAAAAGTCAGGTCAGAAGGTAAAAGCGAGCACGGCTGGGAACAGCCAACAGGGGGCACCCCAGAGACGCGAAGTGAACCCTCTTCAGGCACAAATTGCTTCAGGGAGGAGCCAGGGTCTGGCTCCCACCTTCAGACGCATAGTCAACGCTGATGCATGTCCCAGGTCTGACAGCCAATGGGGCTCCCGGGAGGTTCCGTGCAGGTCGGAGTTTGATTTTCTACCAAAAATAAAAATGCAGGATATTATAGATGTCGTTTAACAGAAAAGTAAGACTTCAGCTTTCAGGAAGGTCAAAGATAGCCACCAAAACTTTGAAAACTGTAACCATCATAATGACACACTCACTTAGTCCAAAGGCCCAGACTGAAACTGTTCATATAGGCTATTAACACAGCACAGCCACCACAGAACACAGCACAGCCACCACAGAACACACAAAAGTGTTTCCTTCTTTATGAGCTACAACCACAAATGCAGCGGAATATTCACAAGTTCCCAATTCATTGCTCACACTGAGAAACAAGTATTTCTTGAAAGGGAATAGAGTATGAGCTATCAGGGTCCACTTCTGCTTTAAAAACAACTAAGCACTATTAACAGGCTTTATGAAGAGCGCTATACAAAGTTAAATGCAGTCCTCAGTCATGTGGACCTCAGTCATGAGCTATTTTTAAAAAATTGGTTTAAGTTGAAGAAAAATCATGTATTTAGTTACCATAAGACTAGACAGGCCGGCGAGAATGGCATGCTTTACTTTTGCTAGAATTAAATTAAATCAGTACAATAATACTAGTTACAAATCATCCTAATTAGGATTTGATTGGCATTTAAAATAACAATTAAATCAAAAATATGGAAGTTAATTAATATCATAATTACAGTTTGGTAGAGAAGAATCTCTCAAAAACATGGAATTTATGAATTTAAAAAATGATATAGGAGAACTTTGATGGTAAAAGGATTCAGAAGTGTAATTTCTGATTCTTGAGGGCTGAGTCTCCTAAAATAGACTGAGCACCGTTGGGAGCCGAGCACCGTGCTAGCCATTTCACGCCCTTCTGTTTCTCAGTGCTCACTAGGATGTAAGTATTGGCCTGTGTTCCGTACACGAGAAGCTGAGGCTCAGCAGAGTCAGGGGACATGCTCGAGACCAAGAGTTAGTAGTGGGAGACTCTGGTCACGAATTCAGGCTTCTGACATTCTGTGATCATAGCAGAGACAGCTCAGGTTAGTTCAGACAAAGTTGTCATTTCCGACCACCACTGCTCTTCTTTTTTTATTTTCATCTGACACTGGGGGGGAGGGGGTCTTCTCTCATCTCCCTTTAGCCAGTTCCACCAAACTTGGATAACTTTGCCCCTCATTGGTTCATACATTCATTGAGTGCCAGAAACCCAAATAGGCACTAGAAATAAAAATCAAAACGACATTGTCTCTTATGACGTGTCACAGTAGGTTCCTCAATAGTAACAAAAGCACTACTCTGGCGGGGATGGTGAGAGGGGGGAGGCTGCGCCTGTGTGGACATAGAGTAGGGAAACTCTCTGTACTTCCCTCTTAATTTTGCTGTGAACCTGAACCTGCTCTAAAAAAAAAAAACATGTCTTACAAAAAAAAAAAAAAAGAAAAAAGACATAGTCTCTACCTTAAAAAATTACAGTCTTGTAAAGGAGAAAGAGAAGTAAATGATGACAGCTGAGTGCAATGCGAGACCTGACGATTAAGTTCCCAAACTTGTTGCAATGATGTTGCTAACCTTTTCTAACATCAGAGAGATTATTCATTATGAATTTGTACCAACTGGACAGTTAACCAAGTTTACTCTTTGGAAGTACTGAAAAGGCTGCATGAAAAAGTTAGACGACCTGAACTTTTCACCAACAATTCATGGCTCTTGCATCACGACAATGCACCAGCTCGCATGGCACTGCCTGTGAGGGATTTTTAGCCAGTGAACAAATAACTGTATTGGAACACCTTCCCTACCCACCTGATCTGGCCCCCAATGACTTCTTTCTTTACCAGAAGATAAATGAAATATTGAAAGGAAGACATTTTGATGACATTCAGGACATCAAGGGTAATACGATGATAGCTCTGATGGCCATTCCAGAAAAAGAGTTCCAAAATTGCTTTGAAGGGTGGACTAGGGGCTGGCATCGGTGCATAGCTTCCCAAGGGGAGTACTTTGAAGGTGACCATAGTGATATTCAGCAATGAGGATCCAGTATGTAGCACTTTTTCTACAATGAGTTCACGCACTTCAGTGTCTAACCTCGTAGATGCTTTGATACAGCAGCAAGGGAGGGAGGGACTCCTTAAAACAGACAAGTGAGGCACGAAAGCTCCTGAAACCCGTGTTCATTTTAAAGGACTGGTGGTAGCAACCAGTGAGACAAAGAAGCTACATCGTTTAAGGAATAGCAGCGAGCTAGTGGGAAGCCACAGAGGATTAAAAGTCCAGGCCACATTATCAGGAATTGCAAGTGCTTGTAAGGTGACAAGGTGGAAAATGTAATTACATGTGTTAAGGTTTAAACTTTACCTGTGCAGAGTCTCTGAAGGACCTGCGCAGGAAAGCACATGAGGGACCACATTTACCAAGATGCCAGTTTTTAAAAACTAACATCTGCAGGTCCAACTATCCAACATTCTATACATCTATTAACATTAATTTGACGCTAATTTTGGAAATGATCAGATTAGATGAAGCTCTTTAATAAGCCCTTGATTCAACAAATATTTGTTTAGCGCCTCTGTTAGAAGGCCCTGATCTATGGCATTTAATTTTACGGTACTATGATATAGTAAGTTCTGAAAACACATAAATATTCAATTATATATTAGAAACTTAACTGAAGAAAATTCAGATCATTCAAAACCCAAAATAACATTTCACTAAAGGGATTGCCACAGTACTGTAAAAGCTAAATTTATCTAATGCTGTTCGTTTTATTCATCACAGTGTAGTGTAACCAACTGTTTAGAAATGCCTCACTAGGGCTATACAGACATGACTTGTTCAACATGTATACTCATAGACAGCATTTTTTAAAAAGCAATTTAAAGTTGTCAGCAGTTTCTTTCCAAGCTACATTTATTTTTCTATGATTATTTTTCTATGATTATTTTTTCTGCCCGATAAAATGACACTCAGTTTGCTATTTCACCTGTTGAACTATCTTTCTTCACCTATCTAATTCTATTTGTCCTTCAGGAGGCATCTGTCTCTAGGAAGCCTTCCCTGATTTGCCCAGATGGAGGTGGTTGCCACTTCTCAGGGCTCCAGCACCTGCACATGTGCTGGCCTGGCACTGTGCACACACTGCTCAACCATCGCTGTACTCCTTTATTTCCTAATTAGACCTTGGAGCCCATCAAGGGCTCAGATCTTATCTGTCTCCTCTGCATCTGCAGCACCAGAGCCCCAAGTCCCTGGCCAACAATGTTGGTGAGGAGAGAAAGGGGAGAAATAAAATGAATTGTGGTTTACTGTCTCTATCATTTCTCTCTTCCTTCATCCTCATTCATGTTTTCCAATTATTTCTCCCCAAGTGCTAATATGTCATCTTCATCCTTCTCTTTAGTTCCAATGCACATCATGATCTTCACCCTTTGTGAGGTCCTAACTATGGTAAAAACGCTGATGCGTCGTGAGCGCTGCTGCTTTAGCAGTTTGTTATTCCTCGGCGTCGCAGAGAAGGGGTTTGCTTTAACAGGCCCTGGACGGGTCTCTATTATATCTCCTCTTCTGTGCTTCAGTCAGAACTTTTAACGTGCTTTAGCTCTGCCTAGTTTTCAAGATCAGCAGCTGGGTAAACAAACTTTCTGCAACACCCTGGATCAGATGGCAAGCTCAGGGGAAAGTCTTCAGCCTTTAAATTTAAAAAAAAAACAAAAAACAAAAAACAAAACCCTTGCTTATGGCGTGGATGGGGAGTAGGGACATCTGAGAGCTGAGGGAATGTGCGTGGGCTGGTGGGGGAAGGAAAACTCGCTTGACGACAAAACCATGCAGCTGCCTTCCTGAATGAGACCCACAGCTCCGGCGAGTAGCATCAAATATATTTAGCAAGAATAACAGAAAAGTGAGGTAAGTGACTGACATTTCTAGTAGGCACTTTCAAAAGAGTCTGTGACTTTCATAGGAGAACGCAAAAGGAATCACCAGATTCTAAAACATTTAAATAAATGCTTACCATGGGCGGGGAAGTTATCTTGGAAAATTACTCAGGAAGTGAATCAAAACTTACTCCATAAAAGCACTTTGAAACGAAGATTTTGAAACAGGAGCGGAAACTTTTTATGTATATTTAGGAAAGTAATTTTGTAAAAATCCATAAATGCTTCTGTTTCACATGTGGCTATCAAATTGGGTGAAAAGGATGAGTTGGTTTTTTGTTTGTTTGTTTGTTTGTTTGTTTGTTTGTTTCAAGAAAACCATGAGTGCATCATTCCTAGATTTTTTTGTTTAAAAGTTGTCTGCAGTGCAAATTCACTCTCACAAATCTCTACATTTTTACATATTTTAACAACTTTCTAAAATAAAAATGTAGGCTGAGGAAAGTGTCTATGAGCATTAAAGGAAAGCATTTATAACATAATATTTACAACATGTTTAATAGCAGACAACAGGCAAAAACATGGTAATATAGCTACTGTCACCAAAATAATGCTTTCACTATAGGAATGATTGGAAAACCACACTAAAAAAATTGTAGCATGTGTATCAACATGCTCAAAAAGACACGAAGACAATAAAATACTAACCTATACAGCCTATAGCTGCAGTACTTTAGTCAACCAACATTTTAAAAACAGTTATATGAAAAATATGGAATTCTAACTTTGTAGACATATCAAAACAAATGATTTTATGAAAGAGTTTGTTTTTGTTTTTAGTCTTCTAGAAAGTCTGCAAGAGTTACTCTAATTAAAGTCTGGATGGGAGGGCAGAGCTTTTGTTTTGTTTTTTTATGCTATATCCCTAGTGCTCAATACAGTCGCCAGCACATAGTAGATGTTAAGTAACTATTTGTTGAATTAATGAGTGAGAGAATGAATAAAAGAGAAGCATATACCATTGAAACTCTTGGGTCCCTCAGGAGAGGAAGGAGGTGTTGCTGCCTCTAAGCTACTGGAAAACTGAATTCTACCAGGTAGAGTATTCCCTTCAAGACATCTCTTCAGGGTGGGCCAAATGGGTGAAGGTAATTAAAAGGTAAAAACTTGCAGTTATAAAATGAATAAGTTCTGGGATGTAATATACATCATGGTGACAGCAGTTAATCATACTGTATTATATACTTAAAAGTTGCTAAGAGAGTAGATCTTAAAATTTCTCATCACAACAAAAAAACTGTAACAATGTAAGGTGATGAATGTTAACTAAACTTATTGTGGTGATCATTTCGATATATATATATATATATATATATATATATATATATATATATATGACATATTACATGTTATATATATATATATATATATGTATATGAGGTGTGATCAAAACATAAGGTGAATGTTTAAATTAAAACAATTATTACAGTAAAAGACACACTGCCATTTATCCCCCTCAGAATACACCCCCTCACTTGGAACACACTTATCCCATCGTTCTTGCCACTTTCTGAAGCAGTTATGAAGTTCTCTTTCATGAGTGTTTTTAGTTGTGCTATTGTGGCTGCCTCGATGTCCTGAATTGGTTCAAAACATTTGTCTTTCATGGTCAGCTTGACTTTAGAGAAGAGCCAGAAGTCACACGGTTCCAGAGCCAGTGAATAAGGTGGATGAGGACACACCGTAATATTTTTGTTTAACAGAAATTGCCATATACCAGAAGCGATGTGTGATACAGAGCGTTGTCATGATGGAGGATGAAACCGTTTGCTCATTTCTCAGGCCATTTTCCATGCACATTGTTTCTTAAACACTCTAATAAGCCCTTATAATATTCAGAGTTCACTGTAGTGCTCCTGGGTACAAACTCAGCCCACACAATTCCATCAAAGTCAAAAAACACAATTAACATCACCTTGATGTTACTCGTAGATCTTGATTGATGCACTCTTTTTGCACAAGGAGAGCTGGGTAATTTCCACTGAGAACTCTGAACCTTAGTCTCAGAATCATAACCATAGACCCAAGTTTCATCTCCTGTGATGACATGTCTTAAAAAGCTGGAATCTGAAGTGGCATGATCATGCAACGCCGATGAAATTAACAAATGCTGTTGGTTTTGTTCGACAGTCAAAATGCGTGGAAGAAATTTCCCACTCACTCGCCTAATGTTCAAATCTGTTGTTAAAATGCTTTGAGTGGAACCATAAAAGATGTTCAGATCCACAGAAATTTCCCTAATAGTCAATTGCCTGTTTGATAGAATCATTTCACTTACTCTTTCAACATTCTCTTGGGTTTTTGATGTTTCAGGACATCCTGATCACTCATCGTCTTCAATGGATTTACAACCATCATGAAATCACTCAAACCACTTGTAAACTGTCTTCATGGTCACTACAGCATCATCACAAACTAATTTTAACATTGTATGTGCTTCTTTAGCACTATTTTGCAGTTTGAAACAAAATTTCATGTTAATGCGTTTTTCATGATCCATGATTTATGGCACACTTTAAAACACACCTTCTCTCAACCATAGCTCACACCCAACTGACTGCACCAAACAAGCTGAAACTTGTCACACACTGTTACCAAGGTTTGAACGCTGCTTCCTGTATTAAAGGTCCCTGCCTTTCCGTTGGATGGCACTCGGCAGCAGGATTCACCTTGTTCTTCGATCACACCTGATATATATATATATATATATAATATATATATATAATATATACATATATTATATATATAGAATCATGTTGAACACCTTAAACTAATACATGTTATATGTCAATTATAACTCAATAAAACTGGGGGGAAAAAGATGCCCTATTAGGTTAATTAGAAAATAAGTCATTGATAAGCAAACTCAGTTTATGACCAAACAAAATCCTTTGTTTCACAAGTTTAAGAAACCACCCATCCTAGAGTCATAACTCTTACAACATGATGAGCCTGCCACCTTCCCCTGCTCTCTCTGGACCCACCTACGTCCACTCTGCCTCTTGATCACTGATCTCCACACACTGTCCTCTTCGCTTCTCCTTAAACTCCCAACTATGCACCAGCCGCCCGGGGGAACCTTCTCCGAGATGTCTGCTGGTCTCCCTCTCTCTTCTCCTATAGGATTCTGCTCAAGTGTCACTTTATCAGAGAGGCCCTAGCCAGCCAGCCGGACACCCAACTTTTGGCACTGCTAGTTTCCCTTCCCTGCATTTTCACCAACTCACTGTGTTTCATTTACTTCTCTATCCCCAGTGCTCAACAAATATTTATTCAGTGATTGAACAAACAAGGACACAGCAACGTTTCATGTACCACTTCAGGGAGGCAATATGATACATGTAAAAAGTATTGCCTTTTGAATCCCATTCTTAACTATTCACCATGTGCCTGACCTTGAGACTAACCTTCCCACACTTTGGAATTTTCATCTGTAAAGTGGGAATACTAATAATACTTTTCTGGTAACTACTTGGCATTGAAAAAATGCTGGGTCCTATCCTTGCTTTCTGCTTACCTCCTTTTTGTGGTTGAGAGCTAATATGTCTATGATTCACAAGTTCTGAGATTGCTGTGAAATGAAAGGAACAATGTGTTGAGCAGACCTTTAATAATATTCCCAACAACAACTCATGTGGATTCTGTTTGTGTTTAATAACTGATGGGCTGGATACAAGGCACAAAAGGACACCTTGTCTTCTAAACCAATGTAGAGACATTTGAGGATGGTTTCATGAAGCTGTAGAACTGACCTGAAAGCACGACTGTTTCAGAATAATGGTCAGTCTGGGAAGCATTCCAGGAGAGAATGAAAGAAACCGAAGGGGAGTGTGGTTGGAGCAGGCACTTTATATTGAGAAAGGGGAAAAGAAAAGATCGTGTCAGGGTGTGGAAGACCATGATGTCAGATTAAACAGACTAAAGACACCAGATTTAATACTACAGTTAGGAGAGAGCCACTAAACACTTTGAATATTAGAAAAACACAGAATCACATAATGAGAATGGTAAATTTTAAAATGTTCAGAGACTTTGGAAAGCCGAGGAGTAGACCATACTAATGAACCCAGTGACATCTGTTCAGAAAAACAAAGGACAAGGTTATAAGTGGGAATGTATCCCATCCTAACTTTCCCTGGTCTCCACTGTTTGATCAACCATAAGAGAGGAGACTTGAGCTGGAAGGGACTGAAGAACTGCGTAGCATGAGGGCACCAAAAAACGTCAGCACACTGGCACAAGGGAGCCGGAAATCTAGGCTGCAAGCAGCACGGGCTCTCCTGGGACTTTGTGTAACAGCAGGTCCTATGATGTGACGTCTCCCATGAAATTCCTTGTCCTAAGACCATCCTCTGCTCTCTTCTTTGTACTTTGATTCCTTGTCCCTTATTCAGTCTAAATGAAGACGTACAAACCTATGGGTTCCAAAATGCTGGAATTCCCCTTCTGTATATATGAGTAGAAAAAAGAAGGTGACAGATTATTTAATTCACCCCAAAGAGGGAAAACAGAAATTAATCTATTATAGGTACTACTAACAGCCTTTTCACAGCAGAATTCTGTAACAGAATTTAGCAAGGAATAGAAGTTTTAGGACTTAGGAAACCAATTAACATAACTTAGAGGTTCTTGAAGTTATGCAAGTGTTGGCAGCTAAATAATAAGATGAAACTTGTGTCTGCCTAAGTTTTCTATTTTTCTTGGGTCCACTCTTCTTACAGCATGGATATGATTTATTTAGACTATCAAAGAGCTTTTATAAAGTTCTCACAAGTGCCTATTATTGAAACTTGGTAACCACGGTGTGAAAGGAAAAGGTCATATCAATGAATTAAATGAATTAAAAACTGCTTGATAGGCAAAGAGGCAAAAAGCAGGAATAAATGGCCAGTTCTTATGTGGGGAAAGGTTAATGACTGCGGGCTCTCAGGCTTTGCAGGAGAGTCAGAGTTCTACTCCATGACCAGGAAAGGGAGCCGGGTTCCCACTGCCTGTTCTCTGTGAATCAATCCCACCCGCAGAGCCCCATTGAGGGAAGAGCATTTGGCACACGGAGGAGATACGGGCAGTGTGGAGAAGTGCTTAAAATCCAGGAGGGAGAAAACAGGTAATGACCAGTGACTCGTGTACAGATCCCCAGATATAAAGGCGACAGAAATAAAATTACATTTGCAGAATTTTATTTTCTAAGAACTTTGATATATACTGCATAGAAATACAAGGGCCTTTTCAAAAGAAAAGTATGGTATTCGAATAAAAGTACTTAATTTATTGGCATAAGAACAAATAAAATGTTCCACCCTGATGAATAGCTCAAGCTGACATCCAGATACACAAAAACCACAAAGCCTATTTTATACACTGAGAAATGTAGAAATAAAACAAGTGAGACTGATAAAAAATATTAAGAATTACTACCCTTTTCTGAGGCAAACTTGAAAAATTGGTACAGGTTTTAACAAAAGCACAACCTGACATTAATGGAGTAATTTGGAAATCCAATACTCTAATTGATTAACATTAATCCTTTGTGACCCATAAATCACTCAGACGTTTTTAAAACATCATGACAAACTTCACAGGAGAGGCTCAGGAAAGCCAACACACTCTTGACTTAACCTCCCTTTGTCTCATTTTCCTTATCTGTAAAAAGGGAAATAACACAAAACTTACCTCACAGGATGATGGTAAGGGTTAAGTGAGATCAGGAGTGGAGTTTTTAACACAGTAAAAGTAAAAAATAATGTTAAATTGTTATTTTTGTTGTTGGTATTTATGACAGACGAAACACAAACAACATGCCACAGACATTCAAGACATTGTGACTTTCTTGTTTATATCATTGTTATACTCAGTACTTAAGAAGACATATAAAATGCTTTCAAATGAAGAAAATACTTAGCTTTAAAATATCTTTCCACTAACCAATTTAGGGAAATGGAAGAGAATTACAAGTTGATCTAAATAAGCCAAAAAAGAACAGCGCAAAACATCAGTAGTAAAATGCTAATGACATAATTCTTAAATGTACAAACAGTAGATCCAAGCTTACCGTGCAGACAGTATTCTGATAAGCTCTTTCCTGTTCTGTACCCGAAGGTGGTTAGTCTTATACTTGCAGTCATCAATCAGTTCAGGCACATTCAAGATCTAAAAGGGGAAAAAAATTTACTGTCTAATTCACAAGTTTTTCATGTACCTGCCTATGAGTACTAGTGTCCAAGGTCTACCACTCGCGTCCCAAGACCATTCCTAGCTGGTCTTTAATCTTCTCTCAACAGGGGTATATAGCAACAGAGGGAAGCAGCAGGAAGGATCATGCAATTAGGCTGTAATGCTGTGACTGGGCTGGTCATTTATAAGAAGTTCTTACTACAGCTTTTACATGTGGGAGCACAGGAAAGGAGTCATCAGACCCTTGTAATAAGTCTTGGATTCATATATGACAATATAGGAAAAGAGTTATCAGATTCTCACCATAAACTCTCATCTAGAGGGAGTATGAAGAGAGGTACAAAACTGGATAAAACTGACCTAATTCTGAGAACCAGTATCTTAAGTGCACGTCTGAACTTACATGAAGCCCATAATCAACATATATCTTCGAGGTGCATTCACTTATTTGTTCCACATGTAAATAATATTATCTGTCCCAGCAGTCCTATCCAGGCTGTTGTACAAGGTGCTAAAATAAAGGGAAAGTATGTACAGTTGCCCCAAATGCTCACCATTAAAACAATGTCAAATTAAAAAATATTCTTCCCATAGAAGTGTCACTATTTTTCTTTAATATCTCTCCCTGAAGGAATAACAAATAGAAATGCTTTTATATATATACTTCCTCTTTTGTTCCTCCTCAACAAAGGCAAAATCTATCTTGCAAGTCCCTTTGGACATCCTGCGGTTTTCAAAAAAGACCACAGTGGAAGTACCCAGTGGCTTTGGAATTGAAAAGAAGTTTTAAAAAGAATCTGTGGAAGCAGAGTTTGGCAGTTGTGTTGGAAAGTCAGAAGGAGTATTTATGGGCTAGGGGTACGGCCTGCAGCCTACCTAAAGCTTCACTACCTCTATTAAGTATTTACTTTAAATATAAACATTTAATGGTTTCATTTGTTTCCCACAGGTTAAATAAAATCAATCCATTCATCATCTTACACAGCAGAGAGAAGTGAAGACTACTCCCTGAAGTGAAGAGAGCATGTCAGTGGTGTGATTTCTCTTTCACATGTTTCACCAGTTCATTTCCTTCAGGAATATAAACACAGCATTACTCTCTCACATTTTACAAAGCGACATCATGTACAGTGCCCTTTCTAAACACTGCCCTGTCACACCTGAGCCCAGAATTGGCCTCAAGGCTTGTCAAGGAATCCAAACCCAGCCTCGTTGCCTTAGAGTGAATAAGTCACTTCAAGAAAAAGCAAGTGCCGTCACCGATTCACAGGTGAAATTTATAAATCTGGTCTCACCTGGAATACACCATACGCTACATAAACGACTATTCAGTGACTGCACTTAAGGGTAACTGAGATGCCCTTGTGTGTTCTGCTTTGAATTTGACTAATTGGACCTCTTTTCTCTTTGACAGTGTGAAGTAATGGGTCAAAGTCTGTCTTCAGCTATGCACACATTCAGAATATTCTGGACTCCGCCTCACATGTTGTGATCATAAACATTTTTTACGTGCTTTAAAGAGTGCTGCCTGTGACTCTATTTCTGCTTTGTTTGCTCGTTTATTCAGTCCTTTAGATTCTACATATAAGTGAGATCATATGGTATCTGTCTTTCTCAGTCTGACTTACTTCACTTAGCATAATATCCTCTACGTCCATCCATATTGTTGTAAATGGTAAGATTTCACTCTTTTATGGCTAAGTAATATTCCATTGTATAAATGATGGTTGCTAGATGGGAGGGGGTTGGGGGATGGGGGAGAAGGTAAAGGGATTAGAAAGTACAAATTAGTAGTCACAAAATAGTCATGGGGATGTGAAATACAGCATGGGGAATACAATCAATAATGTTGTAAGGACTATGTAGGGTGCCAGATGGACACTGGACTTCTGGGGGCATCACTTCATAGACTGAGTAGATCCCTGACCACTGTGTTGTACAACTGAAGTTGATGTAGAATAATATTGAATGTCAACTATAAAAATATATAAATATATATATATATATATATATATATATATATATATACACACACACATATATATATTCATATTCATGGGATATAAAGTACAGCATAGGGAATATGGTCAATGGTATTGTAACAGCTATGTACGATGTTAGATCGGTAGTAGACTTGGGGGAGGCGCTTATCATTTTGTAAGGGGTATAAATGGCTAATCATTATGTTGTTATGCACACCTGAAACTAACATAAAAATAATAAAATAAAATAAAATAAAATAAAATAAAATAAATAATGCTGCCTGAGACAAAATGAAACAATGTAAATGGAAAGTGCTTCATATATCAGGCACTAAATAAATGTGAAGTATTCCAACTAGGTCCTATTTTCCCCCAAAGAAATAACAAAGCATGTGTTTATTCAAAAAAGAAGGATGGCAAAGAGGAAGGTAAGGAGAAAAGAATAGAGAATGTCTTTACTTAACCTTCATTTCTTAGGGATGTTTCCACTGAGTGTAGAAATCTGGGTAGAAGTTCTTCCCTTTCAACCCTTTAAACATTGTGCCACTTCTCTCTGGGCTGGTAGCTTCTGAAAAATCTGCAGTCAGTTGAGGCAGTGTTCCCCCATGGCTAACAGATCATTTTTCTGTAGGTGATTTCAAAATTTTTATTGTGGTCTTTAGTTTTCAGCAGTAAGATTTTGATGTTTTGGGCATGGATGTATTTGGGTTTTATCCAATTTGAGGTTGGCTGAAATTATTAAATCTGTAGGTTTTTATCTTCCACCAAATTTGGGAAGTTTTCAGCCATTATTTCTTCAAATATTTTTTTTCAACATGTGTTCTTTCACCTCTCCTTCTGGAACTACAATAACATAAATATTTTTGTTATTGTCCCTAAAGATCTGTTCTTTCCTTCTTTTATTTTTAGGGACAGGGACTATTGTGTTTTTCTTGCTATAGCTCAGCTTGAATAATTTCTTATCTATTTTCAGGTTTTTTAAATGTTTCCTCTGCATCTCCATTGTGCTATTAAGCTCACCTAGTGAAAGCTTCTTTTTTATTTAGTTGCTGTATTTTTTCAGTTATAAAATTTCTATTTTGTTCTTCATATCTTCTATTTCTTTACTGAACACTTCTACTTTTCCATTTATTGCTTTTTAATTATAGTTGACATATAATATTATATTAATATCAAGTGAAAACATACTTATTCAACATTTATATACCTTACAGAGAGATCACCGTAATAAGTCTAGTAATTATCTGTCATCATACAGTTATTATGATATTATTGACTATATTCCCCATGCTGTACATTACATCTCCATGACTTATTTGTTTTATACTTGGAACTTTGTACTACGTAAATCCCTTCCTTTTTATTGCCTATGTCCCAATCCCCTCACCACTGGCGACCATCAATTGGTTCTCTGCATCAATGAGTTTGCTTCTGTTTCATTTTGTTTGTTCACGTTTTGGTTTTTAGATTCCACATATAAGGAGAATCTTATACTATTTGTTTTTTCTGTCCAACTTATTTCACCTAACAAAATACTCTCTAGGCCATCCATGTAGCCACAAATGACAATACCTCTTTCTTTTGGTGGGTGAATAATATTCCATTGTATACATTTATACCACATCTTTTTTATCTATTCCTCTATTGATGGACACCTGGATTGCTTAGATAGCTTGGCTCTTGTAAACAATGCTGCAGTTAATATTTGTGTGCATACATCTTTTTTAAGACTGTTTTCATTTTCTTCAGATAAATACCCAGAAGAGAAATTGCTGTGTCATGCAACAGTTCCATTTTTAATTTTTTTAGGAATCTCCATACTGTTTTCCATAGTGGCTGCACCAATTTACAATCTCAGCAACAGTTCCCAACTGTTCCTTTTTTCCACATCTTTGCCAGTAATTGTCATAGGTTGTCTTTTTTATTAATAGCCATTTTGACAGGTGTGAGGTAATATCTCATTGTGGTTTTGATTTGCATTTCCCTGTAAGTCAAATGATTAGTGATGCTGAGCATCTTTTCATGTGTCTGTTGGCCATTTGTATGTCTTCTTTAAAGAGATGTCTACTCAGGACCTGTGCCCATTTTTTCATTGGATGGATTTTTGTTTGGGGCTTTTTTTTTTTTTTTTTTTTGATGTTGAGCTATATGAATACTTTGTAAGTTTTGGATATTGACCCCTTATCAGATATATCACTTGCAAATATCTTCCACTCGATAGCTCCCACTTTTCATCTTGTTGATAATTTCCTTTGTTGTGCAATAGCTTTTTAATGTAGTCCCATTTGTTTATTTTTTATTTTGTTGCCTCTGCCCAAGGAGCCAAATTTAAAAAAAAATAAAAAAAATAAAAAAAGATCATTAAGACCAATGTCAAAGAGTTTACTGCCTATGTTTTCTTCTAGGAGTTTTATGGTTTCAGGTCTTATATTTAAGTCTTTAATGAATTTTGAGGGGTTTTTTTGTATATGGTATAAGAAAGTGGTCTAGTTTCATTTTTTTACATGTACCTGTCAGGTTTTCCCAAAACCATTTATTGAAGAAAACTGTCTTTTCCCCATTATACATTTTTCCTATTTTCTCAATATTCATTGACCATGTAAGTGTGGATTTATTTTTAGGCTCTCTAATATGTTACATTGATATAAGTGTCTGTTTTTGTGCCAGAATGATGCCGTTTTGATTACTATAGCTTTGTAGTATAGTTTGAAATCAGGTAGTGTGATACCTTCAACTTTGTTCATTTTCAAGATTACTTTAGCAATTCAGGATTTTTGTGGTTCCATGTAAATATTAGGATTATTCTAGTTTTGTGAAAACTGCCACTGGTATTTGGATAGGGATTGCATTGAATATGGAGGTTGTTTTGGGTACTATATACATTTTAACAATATTAGTCCTTCCAATCCATGACCATGGTATAGCCTTCCATTTCCTTGTGTCTCCTTCAATTTCTTTTTCAATGTCTTATAGTTTTCAGAGTGCAGGTGTTTCACCTCCTTATTTAAATTTCTTTCTAGGTATTTTACTCTTTTTAATGCAATGGTAAATGAGATTTTTCTTTTATGTAATTTCTCTTTCTGACAGCTTGATATTTGTGTATAGAAATGCACCTGATTTCTGTATATGAATTTTGTATCCTGCAACTTTACTGAATTCATTCATCAGTTCTAATAGGTTTTAGGTGGAACCTTTAGGATTCTCCATACATAGTATCATGTCATCTGGAAAAACTGACAATTTTACTTTTTCCATTCTGATTTGGATACCTTTTATTTCTTTTTCCTAATTACTGTGGCTAGGACTTCCACTATGCTGAATAAGAATGGTGAGAATGGGCATCCTTGTCTTGTTCCTGATCTTAGATAAAAAGATTTCAGCTTTTCACCATTGAGTATGATGTTAGCTGTGGGTTTGTCATATATGACCTTTATTATGCTGAGGTATGTTCCTTCTAGACCCACTTGTTGAGAGTTTTTATCATAAATGAATGAACTTTGTCAAATGCTTTTTCTGCATCAATTGAGATGATATATGATTTTTATCTTTCATTTTGTTTATGTGGTGTACCACGTTAATTGATTTGCAGATATAGAACCAAACTTGCATCCCAGGAATGAATCCCACTTGATCATATTGTATGATCTCTTTAGTGTATTGCTGAATTCAGTTTGCTAATATTTTAATAGGATTTTTATATCTGTGTTCATGAGGGTATTGGCCTGTAATTTTCTTTTTTATAGTTTGTTTTGGTATCAGGATAACATTGGCCCTGTAGAATGGGTTTGGAAGCTTTCCCTCCTCTTCAGTTTTTTGGATTAGTTTGACAAGAATAGATATTAATTTATCTTTGAAGGTTTGGTAGAATTCACCTGTGAAGCCATCTGATCTTGGACTTTTGTTAGAAGTTTTTTGATTACTGATTTAATTTCGTTTCTAATAATCGATCTGTTCAGATTTTCTGTTTCTTTTTTATTCAATTTTGGAATTTTATGTTTCTAAGAACTTATCCATTTCTACTAGTTGTCCAATTTGTTGGGGTGCAATTATTCATTGTATTCTCATAATCCTTTGTATTTCTGTGGTATCAGTTGTGACTCTCTTCTTTCATTTCTGATTTTACTTAATTTAGGCCCTGTTTTTTTTCTTGATGAGTCTGGCTAAAAGTTTATTTATTTTGTTTATGTTTATGTTTCAAAGAACCAGGTCTTAGTTTCATTGATCTTTTCTATTTTTATAAGTCTCTATTTTATTTATTTCTAGTCTAATCTTTATTATTTCTTCCCTTCTACTCACTTTGGGCTTTGTTTGTTCTTTTTTAGTTCCCTTAGGTGTAATGTTAGATTGTTTGATATTTTTCTTGTAAGTTTCTTGAAGTAGGCCTGTATCGCTATAAATTTCCCTCTTAGAACTGCTTTTGCCGTGTTCCAAAGATTTTGGATCATTCTGTTTCCATTTTCATTTGTCTCACGATATTTTTTAATTTGCTCCTTGATTTCATTAACCCATTGATTGTTTAGCAGCAGGTTGTTTAGCTTCCACTTGTGTGTGAGTTTTCCAGTTTTCTTTTTGTAATTGATTTCTCTTTTCATACTGTTGTAATCAGAGAAGATACTTGATATGATTTCAATCTTCTTAAATTTACTGATACTTGTTTTGTGGCCTAACATACAGTCTATCCTGGAAAATGTTCCATGTGCACTTGAAAAGAATGTGTTCTGCTATTTTGGGGTGAAATGTCCTGCAGCTATATATTAATTCTATCTAATCTAATGTGTCATTTAAAGACACTATTTCCCATTGATTTTCTGCCTGGGTGATCTATCCATTGATATAAGTGAGATGGTAAAGTTTCTTACTATGATTGTATTACTATCAATCTCTTTTTATATCTGTAATTATTTGTGTTATGTATGTAGGTGATCCTATGTTGGGTGCATACATGTATACATGTGTTTTACAATCTTTTGTATTTATCCAATGTCCTTCTTTGTCTCTTGTCAGTCTGTTTTAAAGTCTATTTTGTATGAAATAAGGATTGCTACCCTAGTTTTCTTTTCACTTTTTTTTGCATGAAATATCCTTTTTCATCCCTTCACTTTAACTCTGTGTGACTTCCGGTCTGAAGTCAGTATCTTGTGGGCAGCATATGCACGGGTCTTATTCTTTTTAATTGATTCAGCCACCCTGTGCCTTTGATTGGAGAATTTAGTCCTTCTACATTTAGAGTAATTGTGGTTAGGTATGTACTTATTGCTATTTTATTAATTGTTCTCAAGGTGTCTCTATAGTTCTTCTCTGTTCCTTTCTCCTTCTCTTTCTGTCTTTTCTTGTATATTAATGACTTTTTTTTAATGATGCGTTTGGGACCTTTGTCTTTATTTTTGTGTGTCTCTATTATAGGTTTTTGGTTTGTGGTTACCATGAGATTTAGATATATCATGCTATGTTTAAAACAATCTATTTTTTACATTGATGGTAGCTTAAATTCAAATGCATCCCAAAAGCATTACACTTTTTACACACCCCTATGTTTGTGTTTTTTTAACATCATATTTTACAGCTTGTGTGTGTGTATCCCTTAATTTATTGTTGTACATACACATGCTCTTAGTTCTGTCTTTTAACCTTCATACAAGATTTATAATTGGTTGTTCCACTGCCTATACTAAGTGGCCTTTGTCTGTGATATTTTTTCATTCCTATATTTTCTTAGTTTTAGCCTTTTCTTTTCCACTAGAAGGAGTCCCTTTAACATTTCTTATAATGCCAGTTTAGTGGTGATTAACTCCTTTAGCTTTTGCTTATCTGGACAACTCTCTGTCTCTCTTTCAATTCTGAATGATAACCTTGCTGGGTAGAGTATCCTTGGTTATAGGCTGTGCTTCCCCCTTTCATCACTTTGAATACATTATGCCATTCCCTTTTGGTCTGCAGTATTTCTGCTGAAAAATCAGCTGACAGTCTTATGGGAGCTCCCTTGAAGGTAACTAACTGCTTTCCTCTTGCTTCTTTTAAGATTCTCTCTTTATCTTTACTCTCTGGCATTTTAATTATGATGTGACTTGGTGTGGGTCTCTTTGGGTTCATCTTGTTTGGGACTGTGCTTCCTGGACCTGAATGTTTGTTTCTTTTACCAGGTTAATAAAGTGTTCAGGCATTATTACTTCAAGTAGACTTTGTTCCTTTCTCTCTTCTTCTGAGATCCCTATGATATGAATGTTGGTATGCTTGATGTTCTCCCAGAGGTCCTTTAACCTATCTTCATTTAAAATAAGTTTTTTTTTTTCTTTTTGTTGTTCCAATTGGGTGATTTTTCCACTACCTTGTCTTCCAGGTTGCTGATTCAGTCTTCCACATCATCTCATCTACTACTGATTCCCTACAGTGTTTTTTTTGTTTGTTTGTTTGTTTGTTTTTCTTTTTCATTTCACTTGTTGTATTCTTCAGTTCTGACTGGTTCTTTTTTTACAGTTTCTGTCTCTTTGTTGAAGTTCTGAGTTCATCTATTCTTCTCCTGAGTTTGTTGAGCATTTTTATAACTATGTTTTGAACTCTTTTTTTTTTTTTTAATTTTATTTTATTAAATTTATTGGGGTGACAATTGTTAGTAAAATTACATAGATTTCAGGTGTACAATTCTGTATTACATCATCTATAAATCCCATTGTGTGTTCATCACCCAGAGTCAGTTCTCCTTCCATCACCATATATTCGATCCCCCTTATTTTTGAACTCTTTATCAGGTACATTGCTTGTCTCCATTTCATTTAGTTCTTTTTCTGGGGTTTTGTGTTGTTCTTTCACTTGGAACAAGTTTGTCTCCTCATTTTTGCTGTTTTTCTGTGTTTGTTTCTTTGAATTAGGTAAAACAGCAACCTCTCCTGGTCTTGAGGAAGAGCCTTCTTTGGAGCTTCCCCTTTGTAGACTGCATGTACGAGGTATCTGTAACAGGCCAGCTAGAGGTGGAGATGCAGAAAGCACGGGCCATAGGGAGTCCCAGGGGCAAGCCTCACCCAGGCTGCCTTGACGGACTGGCTGGGTCTGTTGTTGGAGACGGCTCAGGCTGCGAGGAGTCCTGGGGGCAAGCCGTGCCAGAGCCGCATTGGTAAGCGAGTTGGAGCTGATTTAGACTGTGGGAAGTTCAGGAGACAAGCTTCACAGGGGTGGGAGCTATAGTTGGAGGGGGTGTGGGCTGCAGGGAGTCCTGAGGGCAAGTCACAGACCTGGTGTGGGACTGGGGCCTAGAGCACACTGGGATGACCTTTGCCAGGTGCCCAGATCACCTGGATTGTGTTCCTGCCCATGTCATGCTCCCACCCATGGAATGGGAGCATGACAAATGTGAGAGCATGACAAATGGTACCCTCTAGGGTCTCTGATATTGGAAAGAATTCCCACAGTCCCCTTCCTGTTTAGAAAATGTTCTATGGTTAGTAAATGGATTTCCTTCCCATATAGTCTAGGTGCCTTTTAAACTACCAATTTTTTTTTTGCTGTGCCTCAGGGTGGATGAGTCTGTGCATGGGCCCTTCAGTGATCCCTCCCTACTTAACGTTAGTGCATTTGGGGTTCCCAGATACCCTGCATCTCTACCATCGATGTGTATGTGTTCTCTCTCATGTGCGGAAGGTGTTCAGTCAGCCCAACATTCTTCTTTCAAAGGTACTTCTCTGCCTATAAGTATGGATGCAATGTGTTTGTGGGAGAGGTAAGTTCAGGATATTCCTACACTGTCATCTGGGACCAGATCCCCTATGTTCCCATTTATTTCAACTGTGTCTGTGATGCTTGTTGGAGCATTTTTATAATAGCTGTTTTAAATTTTTTGCAAATTAATTCCAACATCTGTGTCATCTTGGCATTGACATTTATTGATTGTCTTTTCTCATGCAAGTTCTAGTTCTTCATATACTGAGTAATTTTGGCTTGTGTCCTGGACATTTTGAATATTACATTATGAGTCTCTGGGTCTGTTTAAATCCTACAGATATTTTTTGTTGTTATTGTTTTTAGCAAGCAGTTGACCTGGTTAGGTCCAGGCTGCAAATTCCAATCACGCTTCTGGGTGTTTCGGTTCTAGCATTGGTTCAGTTTTCAAAGTCTTTGCAGTACTATTCAAATCTGTCCCACATGTGCCCCCATTTAATGGTCATCCAGCAGCCTGGACAGTCGTCTATTTGTTAACTCAGTTCTCAACATCTTTGGTGTGTTGATTAGGATTGGGCTAGTGTATGAGCAGCTCCGGGGTGAGCACAGCAGTTCACAAACAACTTTAACGATCGCTTTCTGAAGCTCTTCCCTCTCTGCAATCTCTTTTCAGTTTCTTGCAGCTCCCCCTTTAGTTACCTCACTGCCCAGCATACTTTTGGGGCAGAGGCCATGGGAGGACAGTGAATAAAACAATAAGGATTCACTCCTCTTTCCTGGGATCCCAGCTCAGCAATAAAGAAAAAAGGTTTGGCTCCTGCTCACCTGTTGCTGCCATTATAGGGTTTCTTGGGAGCTGGGCCGTGAGGAAATGGGGAAGGAAAAATGGAGATTTTTCACAAGCTCTCTGACCTCAGAGTTCACTTTCATGCTCCTCGCCCAAGAATGAAGGGCGTTTCCTGAAGCTCAACTCTGTTCCCTGGTACCCACTGCCAGGTTTCAAGTTCCACGGTGGCCATGTTCACACTGGAGGGAAAGACTGGAAAACTTCCTGCCTATTTAGAGGTACTTCAAATTCTGGGGTTCTTCCCCAATTTTCTACTTTTCAGAGACCTCTTATAGATGCTCCATGCATTCTGTCCAGGTTTTATCTCTGTGTTCCATGGAAGAGACAAGGAGAAGTGTGTTTACCCCATTCCATCTCACCCAGAACCAGAATCTCCACACCTAATTTTCATAAAGGCTATTTGTAAGTGCATACTGTGAGCCAGGGCTGTACTGAGTATTTTACTTATCTAATCTCTTACAAAACTTACATGTTATAATCTTCATCTTATCGTGAAGACACAAATGCTTAGCAAAGATTAAGTACTTTACCAGAGGTCATCGGACTAGTTTCGAGACTTACAGAATACCATGGAATTATTATAATATCCTCAGACCACCTGCTCCGAAATCAACTACAATGCATATTACAATTGAAGTTTCCTGTACCCTATCTCAGATATACTAAGTCAAAATCTTTGGGAATGGAACTCACAGGGATTTCCTATGCATGCTGAAGTTGAGAACCAATGCATATTGCCTCCAATAAAAGAAACTTTCAGTCTAAATGACTTTTAAAAGGATGTCAATGTACTTCAAATAGGAATACCCATTAGTGTTGGCATCAATCAGTTTAAAATAGCTTACATGTGCTCACATTCCCCACTCTTCTGTATCATGTTAAGGGCCATAAAATAGGATTTGTTATAAACCAAGGTTCACTTTATATGCAGGAAGATTTTCTGAACCCTAAGCCTTGAACACAATGCTCTTGC
Organism: Rhinolophus sinicus; assembly: GCF_057876585.1. Lineage (NCBI taxonomy): Eukaryota > Metazoa > Chordata > Mammalia > Chiroptera > Rhinolophidae > Rhinolophus > Rhinolophus sinicus. Next base: position 54,075,789 of record NC_142504.1, on the reverse strand, counting down.
TGTCACTCTAATCCCTGACAGTAAGAGCCCCCTAAGAGGACGCCTCCCCAAGAACTGTTAGTTAAGAGTGTATCAAATTCTATTTGGGGTGGAGATTAGACTTAAGTGAATTCTATTCATTCGTGGCAGACAATCTGCTACATTTCTTCACAGGAGGTAGAGTGGCCCTATCTTTCATGATGGACCCGATTTGGCAAAAGAACAATTTTGATGGGCTGTAAAAAAAACTGGGGACCTCATGAATGAATGACAAGCATCTCAGAATGAGATAAGAAACCCACTAGCTATATATGGGAGTGGGGAGAAGTTTGCATCAAAATAAGGACACAGATGATTTCTCTTAGGTAAAAAGGTTTTAGGACAAGTTTACATGTAAGGATATAATTATGAAGGTTGAAAAAATCAATCAGATTGCAATATTGCTCAACATGCCTAGCAAATGATGTAAATAATATTAAAATCCTATACTCATAAAACTTTTCTTCTGAGGATCCTAAGGAGTTTTATAGATATTGTCTTAACGGTTCATAATAGGGATTATCATTCCTAACTCACATATGGAAAAAACAAGGTCAAGTATGCCATTCTCTACCGCCTTCTGATAGTTTACTTTTTAAACAATGTGTCAGAATGCATCATGACAATAAGTCACATTTTAGTACGAAAACTTATGGCAAATATTCTGCTTTCAGAAAATCTTTTTTCAAAAAATGTTCTTGTGGATATTTATGAGGAAGTTCAAAAGTTTCAAATTAATCAGCAGTAATGAATCAAAAATAAAAAGAAATCAGTACAGTTATTTTCAAAAGTGAAGAAGAATATGTCAACCAGTGATTTCTCTTCCCTCCTCCCCCCATCTTCTGGAGAGAGCAAACTCCAAAACATATGGCCCAGGAAGAAAATCTGTACCCGTTTATAGCATCTCTGCAGCTAGAGTACGCAAATGACTTCATAGGCAACAGCTTCCGTATGTTTCATATTTTTAACATTGACCGTTCATAATACGGATTCTTTGATCCCAGATCAAATGTTTGAATCAATTTTCTCTACACTTACTCAGAGTCACCATTATAAAAGTTCCCCTCTTTCCCACCTCAGATGTTACAGCCCTTCCCGCAATCGGAACTATCTCCATTTGTCACCTTCTCCATGGTACTTCCCACCCCTTTGCTGTGGTTTTCAGTTCTACTCTCACACAAAACAGGCATGGTAATAAATAATTTTTGTACATAATAAGTTAACTGCAATAAACAAGGTTTGTATAAGGAACTCACAAGCATCCTGAATAAAACTGAAAGCTCATGGTATAATAGTATGATTAGTACAAAAAAATAAACCTCTCGCAATCAGAGAAAACATCCTTCGTAGGTGAGGCCTTATCCTACAGGTAAGAAAAACAAAAACAATATTTTTTTAAAAACTAGATTATATTCCTGGCGTTACAACTGGAAAAAGTGAACTGAAACCTAAGGCCTTAATTTAAAAGAAAAGGCCAAAAACGTCTAGATAAATGCAAAAACATCAACATTTTCAGAAATGTCTAAGCAATACTAAAAATTAGAGTATATTCAACATAAAATTATTTCAAATGATTCCAAGGCCTTTTTTAAGGCCTTGTTGAGGAGCAATATTTCTGATATACCTATTTGCTAAAATCTTAAAACATGCATTTTGCAGAAAGGTACTCATTAAACAAAAGCTAATTTAAAATTTTTTAAAAATTTCTAGTGCTAAATACATTAAATTTGGTAGTAGATTAACTATATGTGGGCCTAATTAGATCTCATGTTGTGAAAGGAAGGGAGAGAAGGAAAAAGAGCCTGCTGTAAAAATTCCTTTTTTTTTATTTATTTATTTATTTATTTATTTATTTATTTATTTATTTATTTTCATTTCCTTTTTGTCTGAACTGGTAGACAGGTCAAGTTTTAGGATAATTTAAGTTACTCTGATTCTTCATTTCAAAATACAGATACCTCAAAAAAAAAAAAATACAGTCAGAGTGCTGATTCAAACCCTGTACTTAGCATTTTTAAGTATGACAATGGCATTCATTTAAGTGCTAACAGGGGGTCCTGAGTTGGTTATAGACTTAGCAACACCTTTCTAGGCAAAATTTAACCTTCCGGCTTTAAACTAAATGAGTTGTTACATGTATCATCCACCCATCCCAATGGCTACAAATTACCTTGCACAGGGTAGCAAACTGCAGGTTATTTCCTGCTCCAACTACAAGATATCCATCCTTGGTTTTAAAAGCCTAAAATAAATAAATACACACATAAATATATATTTTTATATATTGAGAATACCACAAAAGTTGGCTTTAATTTCTAAAACTTATACAGAAAGCCTGTTCTAAAGCAATGTTATTAATTCAGTACCAACTAATCAGTATATTTTCCACTTATATTTGCATAGTTACTTTCATTTGGGATTTTCAAAGCACTTCCTGGCTCTTCCAATGTTATAACATTGGGGGGGCGGGGAGAGAAAATACTGGAATTTTGGAGTTTTACTACAACTCATAACATGAAATTCTGTATTCATTACGGTATAGATTAATATTGGATTTTCCCAAAGTTTTGTGTTTTGTTTTCATTTTTCCTTCTAGGGCAAAGAAAGAGGGTACGTTGTTTTCTACAAAGTGTAAGAAGAATTGGTGGGGGGGAAAGAAAGCAGGAAGGAAGGAAAGAAAGAAGGGAAGGAGGAAGGATGGATGAGTGAGCTGATAGAGCTACATTTCATCTTTGAAAATCTCAGATGTAAACCTTTGGGCAATTTTAACTTTTTAGTAAGTGAAAATTGACACATCTGGATCTCTGGACCACATGTGGCTTTATGTACCTGAAAATGTCTGCCCTTTTCGGAAACACATTCATTTGGACAGCAACACCTATAAGCAATGGCCACTCCCACCTCCCATAGTCCTAGCCCCTCTGGATAACTCAGCACTCCCTTTCCACATGTGATCACAGTACAGGTTGGAGGAACCAAACTTTACCCTCAGAAAGACTTGTTCCTACTGTCCTTAACGTAAATGAATTCCTTTAGTTTCCTTCCTTTCTATGTAGCAACTGCTCTGGATCTTCGCCTGCTTTTCTCCACATACTCCTGCCTCTGAGAAACACGATGTCCGTCTTTCTTGGCAGGGCTTACTCCTATGCTAATGACCTCGGTCCTACCTTGACTCACATCCTCCAGAACCCTACTCAATCACCTTGAATCTCTTCACGTCCACTGGATCGTTGTCTTCTGTCTACATATAGGCTCGTGCCTACATTAAAACTATTAACCACAACAAAACAAAATCTCCATCAATCCTGACACCCCTCTCAAGCTATCTTGAAATTTTTTTCCTTCCCCCCATCTCTAAATGATATGTAAGTGCCAGCTGCCTACACTTCTTCATCAACCACCAGTGATATTCCAATGCCCTCTGTCATCAGGATTCATATGCTATCAGTACACTGAGATTCTTTCCTTGACCCCTCTGTACTACTTAGTACTATTACCCATCCTATCCTTCAGGAACTGTCTTATCTCTTAAGCTCTGTCTGGGTTCACCTCCAATCTCTCTGACATGTTTCATGCCTCTTTCTCAGAATTACCTCCTCCTCAGCCTTCAGGATTCCTTAAGCATCTGCATTTGGCCTTTTAGTTCACTTGCTTCTTATGGTAACCACTAGCCACATGTGGCTATTGAATTTAAATAAACTAAAATTAAATTAGTCAAAAAAGATTATACATTGTGATTCCACTTATATGAAAAGTACAAAATAGACAAATCTATGGAGACAGAAAGATTAGTGGCTGCCTAGGGCTGAGGAAATTGTGGGAATTTGGGAGTTACTGCTAACTAATATCGAGGTTTTTTTTTGTCGGTGATGAAAATATTCAAAATTGATTGTGGTAATGACTGCACAACTCAGAATACACTAAGAACCACTGAATTCTATACTTTGAATGGGTGAAATGTATGTGAATTCTCAATAAAGCTGTTATTAAGAAAAATTAAATTAACATTTCGATTCCACAGATACACTAGTTTCGTGTCAAGCAGTCAATAGCCACATGTGGCCAGTGGCCACCATATTAGCACAGAAAGAGAACACTTCCGTCATTGCAGAAAATTGGACAGTTGCACAGTGCTGTTAGACTGCAGCTGGCAGACTGTAGTTTTTCTTTTATTGTTCCTACTAGGCCTAACATGATATCTGAAGAATATTAGGCAATTAATAAATGCTTGTAAAATGTTAATGAGTGAATCAAATGACTGCTTCCATGTAAAAGAACTGTGGCTAAAATGGATCAAGAAAAACACTTTAACAGAGTTTTATTTTATTTACATTTTTGCTTGATTTGGTAATAATATGACTAAGAAGGTATCACATGCACTATTTTAAATGTTTATTTTCCTTGTCCACAGGACAAAACAAAGTTAGTGTTATAAATAATGCATTAGTGTTCTCAAACTATTGAAAAGGAATCTGAAATAAAACTGTGAGTGAGGGACAAAAGATTCTGAGCAGAGATGTCTCAACAAACCACTGATGACTATGAAGGTACACAGGCTGTTTGCTCTCTTTTTTTGCAGAGAAAGAGTGAGTCAGGGAGTAGATAAGTGATGTGAAGTAACAATGTGTGTTGCCAAGTATAATGCACAGAAAGATTTTCAAAATTTTAGTGACATATTCAACAAGTTTACATTTTGGGGTGTGTTCATTTCCTTTAAATGAATGAACAAATACCTGTAATCCTAAACCATACCATAAAATACATCTTTTCCAAATCCAACTTTTTTTCATTTTAGGCAGAGATAACTAGTTAATGATCACAGGAAAGTGAAGACTTAATAGCAACTAGGCCACCAGAATACAATTAGACTGAAGACCACCACATAGATTTGTGGGAATGAAGGTAAGATTCTGAAAGCTTTAAATACTTATTTGTTCCTTGTTTTTGTTGCTACACTGTGGTTTAATAAATATATTTTAAATAAATTTCTCTAAAAATAATACATTGTACTGTAGACTGAATGTTTATGTCCCCCCACGCCAATTGGTATGTTGAAATCCTAACCCAGGTAGACTTCCGGAAAAATGGCGGCGTGAGGTGAGCCTCTGTAAAGCTCCCCCGGAATTTACAAAGAATCGAACAACAAAAACTCCACAAAGGACTCCCTGCACAGCAGACAGGCAACATGAAGAGGCCCACTACCGACTGAAATCACCTACAGGTGGGAGATTCGCGCGAGTGGAGGGAGGAGGAGGAAAGGGAGAAGTGCGCGGAGACGGAGCCGCGCGGGCGCAGGACGCAGACCTAGCTCAGTGCGCCGAGCTCGCTGCTTCCCGGAACTACTGCAGCTGCGAGTGAGGGAAGAACTCGGACTGCTAGGGCTCCGCCAGGGCTCCACAGGGCTGAGGGGACAGCATATAACACGGCTGAACCCAACGCTCACGGCAGAGACCTCGGAGAAAAGACTGAGGGAAAAAGGCTGAAAACGGTGATTTAAGCCCGCACTGCCGAGCAGAGAACGGAGCCTTAGGCACTGAGACTAGCCGCCCCCTCCCACCCCTCCCAGAGCTCGCCCCGCCCCCACCTGCCCGGTGCTAGAAGCGAAACAGTAGCAGTGTCAGATCAAAACAACAGAAAATTTGCTATTTTGAGATCTGTGGACCGCAAACACAAATTCACAGCCCAACTAGTTCCAGCAAAGGGGAGAGAGCTGTGGAAGCAGGACCGGCTGTGGTGGGGGTCGCCGCCATTGCTCTGGGCCACCTCTCACAGCTCACCCCACCCCTGGCCCCACCTATCTGGGCGGATCCCTACAGGAGTAAACAGAACTGCTGAAATATACGGGCTCTGAATCAGCAGCTGGAAGAACTTTCCAACATCAAAAGCTCTCCGCATACCCACCGGGACACTGCGCCCTGTGACCTAGACGAACTATTAACAGAGGAGAAGCCCGTCTCCCAGGGAATCCCCCCTTTGCGTGAGAAGTTGGAATAGTGCAGAGAAAACATAGCATTACTGTGTGGGAGAAGAAAAATAAGTTGCAGTTGGAGAAATAATAAAACATTCTACCAACAAGTACTGGCAAACAAAAGAAAGACCGCTTTCTATCAACCTGTTGCAGAAGTCACTCCTGTAGATGTCTAGGAAGAGAAATAGTAAACCAGTAATCACCATGAATAACCAAGGCAACAAGATAGCTCATAAAGAAAGTGAAAAATCTCCAGAGAAGGCACTTAAAGATACAGAAATATGTGACTTAAATGACAGAGAATTCAAGATTGCAGTTCTGAAAAAACTCAACGAGATACAAGAAAACACAGATAGGCAGTTAAAGGAACTCAGAAACTCAATCAAAGAACAGCATGAGCATTTTACGAAAGAGATTGAAATTTTAAAAAAGAACCAAATAGAATTTCTGGAGATTAAGAACTCAATAGAAGAAATTAAGAATGAAATAACCAGCTTAGGTAGTAGAGTTGACCAGATGGAGCAAAGAATCAGTGACATCGAAGATAGAAACCTGGAAATGACACAAATTGAAGAAGAAAGAGACTTGAGACTTAAAAGAAATGAAACAACTCTACAAGAACTTTCTGACTCCATCAGAAAGAGCAATATAAGAATAATGGGCATACCAGAAGGAGAAGAAAGAGAGAAGGGAACAGAGAATGTATTCAAACAAATTGTCGATGAGAACTTCCCAAACTTGTGGACAGAACTGGACCCTCGAATCCAAGAAGCAAACAGAACACCTAGTTACCTCAATCCCAACAGACCTTCTCCAAGGCACATTGTATTGAAGCTGTCTAAAATCAACGACAAAGAAAGAATCCTAAAGGCAGCCAGGGAAAAGAAGACGGTAACTTACAAAGGAAAGCCCATTAGATTATCATCAGATTTTTCAGCAGAAACTCTACAAGCCAGGAGGGAGTGGAACCAAATATTCAAACTATTGAAAGAGAGAAACCATGAGCCAAGAATAATATATCCAGCAAAGATATCCTTTAGATATGAAGGAGGAATAAAGACCTTTCCAGACATACAGAAGCTGAGGGAATTTTCTAATACACGACCTGCACTACAAGAAATACTAAAGGAGGCTATTCGACCACCATCAACAGGGACAATTTGTGGCAACCACAACTCAAAAAGGGGGAGAGTAAAGGCCTGAACCGGAATATGGGAATGGAGAAAGTAAGCGTGCTGAAGAAAATGGAATACTCTAAATATCAAACTTTCTTTTACATAAACTTAAGGGTAACCACTCAAAAAAAATCCAGAACTGAAATATATACTGAAATAAAAAAAGAAACAGAGGGAAACATCATAGAATACCACCACACAGAAATAATAGACAACAACAAAAAGGCAAAGAAACAATGGAGACACAACCTTACCAGAAAACTAAGGATAGAATGACAGGAAATCCTCACATATCAATAATCACCCTAAATGTAAATGGACTGAACTCACCAATAAAAATGCACAGAGTAGCAGATTGGATCAAAAAACTAAACCCAACCATATGCTGTCTCCAAGAGACACATCTCAGCTACAAGGACAAGCATAGACTCAAAGTGAAAGGGTGGAAATTGACAGAAGCAAATGGTACCCAGAGAAAATCAGGTGTAGCCATAATGATATCAGATGAAACAGACTTCAGGGTGAAAAAGATAACAAGAGACAAAGATGGACATTTCATAATGGTGAAGGGGACTGTACAACAAGAAGACATAACAGTCATCAATATTTATGCCCCCAATCAGGGAGCACCGAAATACACCAAGCAACTACTAACAGAACTAAAGGGAGAAATTGACCAAAACACAATTATACTAGGGGACTTAAATACATCATTGACAGCTATGGATAGATCATCCAAACAGAAAATAAATAACGAAATAGTAGCCCTAAATGACACATTAGATGAAATGGACATAATTGACATTTATAGAGCACTTCATCCTAAAACATCAGACTATACATTCTTTTCTAGAGTACATGGAACATTCTCAAGGATAGACCATATATTGGGACATAAAATCAGTCTCAACAAATTTAAGAAGATTGAAATCATACCATGCATATTCTCTGATCACAAGGCTTTGAAATTGGATATCAACTATAAAAAGAAAGTGGGAAAAAACACAAATACATGGAGACTAAACAACATACTTTTAAAGAAGGACTGGGTCAAAGAAGAAATTAGAGGAGAGATCAAAAGATACATAGAAACAAATGACAATGAAAATACATCCTACCAAAATTTTTGGGATGCAGCGAAAGTAGTTTTAAGAGGGAAATTTATCTCATTACAGGCCTATCTCAAGAAACAAGAAAACTCCCAAATAAATAACCTCATGTTACACCTTAAAGAACTAGAAAAAGAAGAACAAGTAAAACCCAAGGTCAGCAGAAGAAAGGAAATAACAAAAATTAGAGCAGAACTAAATGAAATAGAGAACAAAAAGACAATAGAAAAAATTAATATGACAAAGAGCTGGTTCTTTGAAAAGATTAACAAAATTGACAAACCCTTGGCTAGACTTACTAAGATAAAAAGAGAGAAGACACTGATTAACAAAGTCAGAAACGTAAAAGGGGAAGTTATCACGGACACCACAGAAATACAAAGGATCATCCAAGAATACTATGAAGGACTATATGCCACCAAATTCAACAACCTAGAAGAAATGGACAAGTTCTTAGAAACATATAGCCTTCCAAGGCTGAACCATGAAGAACTGGAAAATCTAAACAGACCGATCACCAGTAACGAAATTGAATCAGTCATCCAAAACCTTCCCAAAAGCAAAAGTCCGGGACCAGATGGCTTCACTAGTGAATTCTACCAAACCTTCAAAGAGGATCTAATACCAATTCTGCACAAACTCTTCCAAAAAATTGAAGAAGAGACAGTACTCCCTAACTCATTCTATGAGGCCAACATTACCCTGATACCAAAACCTGGTAAGGACAGCACAAAAAAAGAAAACTACAGACCAATATCTCTAATGAATACCGATGCAAAAATCCTAAATAAAATTCTAGCAAATCGAATACAACAATGCATTAAAAAGATTATTCATCACGACCAAGTGGGGTTCATCCCCGGGGCACAAGGATGGTTCAACATACGCAAATCCATCAATGTGATACATCACATAAACAAAATAAAGGACAAAAATCATATGATTATATCAATTGATGCAGAAAAAGCATTTGACAAGATACAACATCCATTTATGATTAAAACACTTAATAAAATGGGTATAGAAGGAAAATACCTTAACATAATAAAGGCCATATATGACAAACCCTCTGCTAATCTCATAATTAATGGAGAAAAACTGAAGCCCTTTGCTCTACGTTCAGGAACACGACAGGGATGTCCCCTATCACCTCTTCTTTTCAACATAGTGTTGGAAGTCCTTGCCAGAGCAATCAGGCAAGAGAAAGAAATAAAAGGCATCCAAATTGGGAATGAAGAAGTTAAATTATCACTCTTTGCAGATGACATGATGCTATATATAGAAAACCCTAAAGACTCCACCAAAAAGCTATTAGAAACAATCAACGAATACAGTAAAGTTGCCGGCTACAAAATCAACGCACAAAAGTCCATTGCTTTCCTATATACTAACAATGAAATCTCAGAAAAAGAAACACAAAAAACAATTCATTTTGCAATTGCAGCAAAAAGATTAAAATACCTAGGAATAAACTTAACCAAGGATGTAAAAGACCTATATGCTGAAAACTATAAGACATTTTTGAAAGAAATTGAAGAAGACACAAAGAAATGGAAAGACATTCCGTGCTCATGGATTGGAAGAATCAACATAGTTAAAATGGCCATATTACCCAAAGCAATATACAGATTCAATGCAATCCCCATCAAAATCCCAATGGCATATTTTAAAGAAATAGAACAAAAAATCATCAGATTTGTTTGGAACCACAAAAGACCCCGAATAGCCAAAGCAATCTTAAGGAAAAAGAACAATAATGGAGGTATCACACTTCCTGACTTTGGCTTGTACTACAGGGCTACAATAATCAAAACAGCATGGTATTGGCAGAAAAACAGACACATAGACCAATGGAATAGAATTGAGAACCCAGAAATAAAACCACATAAATATGGACAGATAATTTTTGACAAAGAAGCTAAAAACATACAATGGAGCAAAGACAGCCTCTTCAATAAATGGTGCTGGGAAAATTGGATAGCCACGTGCAAAAGAATGAAACTGGACTGCTATTTGTCACCATGTACCAAAGTTAATTCAAAATGGATCAAAGACTTAAGCATAAGACCTGACACAATAAACTGCATAAAAGAAAACATAGGTACTAAACTTATGGACCTTGGGTTCAAAGAGCATTTTATGAACTTGACTCCAAAGGCAATGGAAGTAAAAGCTAAAATAAACAAATGGGACTATATGAAACTTAAAAGCTTCTGCACAGCAAAAGAAACCATTGACAAAATAAAGAGGCCACCAACTGAATGGGAGAAGATTTTTGCAAACACTGCCTCCGATAAGGGGCTAGTATCCAGAATATACAAGGAACTCATGCAACTGAACAACAAAAAAACAAACAACCCAATTGAAAAATGGGCAGAGGACTTGAAGAGACATTTCTCCAAAGAGGACATACAAATGGCAAATAGACATATGAAAAAATGCTCAACATCACTAATCATCAGAGAAATGCAAATCAAAACCACAATGAGATATCACCTCACCCCAGTCAGAATGGCTATCATCAACAAGACAAATAATAACAAATGTTGGAGAGGCTGTGGAGAAAAAGGAACCCTCATACACTGTTGGTGGGAATGCAGACTGGTGCAGCCGTTATGAAAGGCAGTGTGGAGGTTTCTCAAAGAATTACGAATAGAATTGCCATATGACCCAGCAATCCCTCTTCTGGGTATCTACCCAAAAAATCTGAAAACATTTAGAGATAAAGACACGTGTGCTCCAATGTTCATTGCAGCTTTGTTTACGGTGGCCAAGACATGGAAACAACCAAAATGTCCTTCGATAGATGAATGGATAAAGAAGTTGTGGTATATATACACAATGGAATACTATTCGGCGGTAAGAAAAGATGATATAGGAACATTTGTGACAACATGGATGGATCTTGAGAGAGTAATGCTGAGCGAAACAAGTCAGACAGAAAAAGCAGAGAACCATGTGATTTCACTGATATGTGGTATATAAACCAAAAACAACAAAAGAACAAGACAAACAAATGAGAAACAGAAACTCATAGACACAGACAATAGTTTAGTGGTTGCCAGAGGGTAACGGGGGCGGGGGGTGGGGGGTGGGAGATGAGGGTAAGGGGGATAAAATATATGGTGATGGAAGGAGAACTGACTCTGGGTGATGAACACACAATGGGATTTATAGATGATGTAATACAGAATTGTACACCTGAAATCTATGTAATTTTACTAACAATTGTCACCCCAATAAATTTAATTAAAAAAAAAAAAAAAAGAAATCCTAACCCAATATGATGGTATAAGGAGCAAGAACATGACCACCTATGCACCAGGAAATAGGTCCTCACCAGGCACCAAATCTGTCACTGCCTTGATCTTGAACCCCCTAGCCTCAACAACTGTGAGAAATAAATGCTTGTTGTTTAAGCCACGCAGTCTACATATTGTTATAGCAGCCCTAATGAACTAAGACATTGATACTGAGAAGTTGAGTGCTGCAGTTCAAAAATAAAAAATAAAAATATGGAAGCATCTTTAGAACTAGGTAATTGGTAGAGACTAGAAGAGTTCTGAGGTACATGATGGAACAAAATCTACATTGCCTTGAACAAAACTTTAAGGAGAATTCTGGTGAGAGCTCAGAAAGAAAGAGGAAAACTGTAGAGAGAGCCTTAGACTTCTTACAGAATACCTATGCCATCCTAAATAGAATGCTGGTGGAAATAAGGATCATTTTGATGAGGTCTAGGATGAAAATGAGGACCATGTTATTGGAAACTGGAGGAAAGGTGATCCTTGTTATAAAATGGCAAAAACTTAGCTGAACTATGTTCATGTTCTAGTGTTTTGTGGAAGGTAGAACTTGGCAAGTGATGAAATTGGATATTTAGCTAAAGCTCTTCCTAAGCAAAGTACTGAAGTACAACTTGGCTCCTCCTGACTGTTATAGTACGCTGTAAAAAAAAGAAAAATGACTAAAAGACAGAATTGTTAAGCAAAAAGAAAACAGAAATTAAGGATTTGGAAAGCTCACAGCCTATCTATACTGTGAAAAATGAGAAAATGTGGTCAGAAGAAAACATTGAAGGTGTGGCCAAGTGACCATTTGATAAGGAGATGTCCTTCAGCAGACAAATGAATAAATAAACTGTGACACATCCAGACAACTATTATTCAGCATTAAGAAGAAATGAGCTATCGAGCCATAAAAAGACATGGAAGAATCTTACATGAATATTACTAAGTGAAAGAGGTCAATCTGAAAAAGCTCCATGTTGTATGATCCCAAATATACGAGTATGACATTTTGGAAAAGGCAAAACTATGGATACAGTAAAAAGATCAGTAGTTTCTGGAGCAGGGTGAGAGAGAGGGATGAATAAGCAGAGCACAGAGGATTTTTAGGGCAGTGAAAATACTCTGTGTGATCCTATCCATTATGATGGATACATGTCATTATGTATTTGTCCAAACCGATAGAATGTACAACACCAAGAGGGAACGCTAATGTAAACTATGGACTTTGGATGACTATTATGTGTCACTGTAGGTTCATCAGATGTAACAAACATACTCTGGGGTGAGGGGAGTGGGGGAGTCTTTACATGTGTAGGGGAGGGGATATATTGAAAATCTCTGTACCTTTTGTTCAATTTGTCTGTGAACCTAAAACTGCTCAAAAGACTTTTTGTTTTTTTTTAAAAAAAAAAGACAACGGGAAGCATCCTTATCATGATGATGATGTTCTGTATCTTGGCTGTATCAGTGGTAACATCCTGGTTGTGATATTGTACTACAGTGTTGCAAGATATTGCCATTGGAGTAAACGGGATAAAAAGTACACAGGATCTGTCTCTATTATTTCTTAAAATACATGTAAATCTAAAATTATCTCAATATTTTTAAGTTTTTTTTTAAGATGCTGGTGTATTATATTAGGGCCCTGACAACAAAGATAGAAGGAAATAGGGTCAAGAAGTACTAAGTGGTAAAATTGACTGGAGTTGGTAATGACTTGAATATGATGGTTGAGAGTTGAAGGTTAAGGGAGAAGAAGGTGGAGTGTATGGTGTTTAGGTTTCTGAGGATATTTTGAGATATTCCAGGAGAAATTTCAAATGAGTAGGAGTTGAGGACCAGATGAAAGTCGGAACTGTAGATAACACTTGGGAGTCATTTGATTCTAACCTATTACTAAAGCCATCACATAGATGGGGCCATTTAGAAACAGAGTTCAAACTGTAGAGTAAAGGAAAAAGGAGCTAAGGATGAGTCTGAAGACCATCCCCACTGGAAGACCTGGGAGAAGAGGAGTTAGCCAGACAGTGAGGTGGGGCAAAAGAATGCCCACAGGTGGTCTTTCGTGATCTCGGTAAATGATTCCCTGGTGTCACAATGCAGACAGAATGCAGTTTGAAGGGAATCAAGGACTAAGTAACAGTTAAGGAAATGGAGAGAGCACATGCAAATATCTGTTTGAGAAGTGTGGCTGTGAAAGGGGAAAATGAGCAAGGGACTGAGAATACAGGTTGACTACAATGCAGAGGCAGGTCCCCATGTCAGTATGGTGGCAGGAAGCTGAGGAAGTTCCAACTGGGTCTATGTACTTGCTGATAAAAGAAGGGGGGAGGCCATCAACTGAGTAGGGCTGGGAGATATGAGACTAGAAGACTGAACAGAGACGTTCCGATGTATCATGGAAGAGAGTGGTAGAACAGAGTCACCAGATAAACACAACTGGAACGCTGAAGATTTGAGAACCCAACTGAATGCCTTTCTCCATTATCTCCCAGTTACACACAATAAATGAATATTTATATTCACTAGGTTTAGGGTTTTGCCAGAATAATATGAAAAAAAGATACAGATTTAGGAAAATTAGAAAAATACCCAGGATGTTATTGAACAATGAGCCATGGACAATCTGGATATGGAAGGTGGTGAAAACAGGAGGTGGTATGGATAGGGCAAAGGGAGACGTGTCAGTGGATAAATCCTGATGAAGTCAAAAAACAGTCATAGTAAGAGCACGGTAGAACAGGAAACTACAGATGGTCAGAAGGTAAAATGCTTCACTCAGTGATTATTGAAATGAAACAATTTCAAGGGAATTGAGCCACAGTGTAAGGTGCATAGAATAGTTGCTGATAAGAGGTTGGGACTCAATAAATATCATTACTATTAAATAATTACTAATATACTGAGCTCTACATAGTGCATTTTAACCCTTTAGATCCTGATGCCTGGGCCCTCATCCACTCTGCAAATCACCCATCTTTCTCTCCTCACTCCCTTGATTGCCTCACTCTCCATATCAGGCAAGGTAAGTGACAACATGCCATGCTCTCACCCCACTGGCAGGATTTCCATCTTTGGGATAATTAAAATCAAAAGCACTGAATTGGGCTGCAAACACTCACCACTTGGGTGTCTCTTATATAAGGAAGTCAAGCTTCAGGAGGAAAATACAATTGCTTCTACATGAAAAGAGCAGGGGCAAATATCTATAGTTTTTTAATTTTGTTTTTATTGAATTTATTGGGGTGACATTGGTTAATAAAACTATGTAGGTTTCAGATATACAATTCTATAATACATCACCTATATACTGCATTGTGTGTTAACTACCCAAAGTCAATTTCCTTCCGTCACCATATATTTGACCCCCTTTACCCTCTTCTACTAATCCCCAACCCCTTACTTTCTGGTAACCACTAAACTGTTGTTTTTGTTACTTTGTTAGTTTGTCTTGTTCGTTTGTTGCTTTCAGTTTTATATCCCACATATGAGTGAAGTCATATGGTTGTCGACTTTTTCTGTCTTGACTTATTTCACTTAGCATTATAATCTCAAGATCCATCCATGTTGTCGCAAATGGCACTATTTCATCTTTCTTATGGCAGAGTAGTATTCCATCGTTATCTAATCAATCATCTATCGAAGGATACTTCAGTTGTTTCCATGCCTTGGCCACTGTGATAAATTCTGTAATGAACATAGGAGAACATATATCTTTATGGATAAATGTTTTCAGATTTTTGGGATAGACACCCAGAAGAGGAATTGCTGGGTCACATGGTAATTCTATTCTTAATTTTTTGAGGAACCTCCATACTGTTTTCATAGCAGCTATACCAATGTACATTCCCACCAACAGTGTATGAGGTTTCCTTTTTCTCCACAGCCTCTACAACACTTATTATTTGTCTTGTTGATAATAATCATTCTAACAGGTGTGAGGTGGTATCGCATTATGGTTTTGATTTGCATTTCCCTAACGGCTAGTGAAGGTGAGCATTTTTACATGTATCTGTAGGCTGTTTGTATGTCTTTTTGGGAGAAGAGTCTGTACAGGTCCGTGGCCCACATTTTAATTGGATTGTTAGGGTTTTTTTGCTGTTGAGTTGTATGAGCTCTTTATGTATTTTGGATATTAGTCCCTAATCAGAGGTGTTGTTTGCAAATATCTTCTCCCATTTGGTTCGTTGCCTCTTTGTTTTGTTGATGGTTTCTTTTGCTGTGCAGAAGCTTTTTAGTTTGATATAGTCCCATTCATTTATTTTGGCTTTTACTTCCCTTGCCTTTGAGGTCAAATTTATAAAATCCTCTTTCAACCCAAGGTGCCTAATTTTAGTACCTATGCTTTCTTCTATGCAGCTTATATTGCTACAGGTTTTATATTTAGGTGTTTGATCCATTTTGAGTTAATTTTGCTACATGGTAACAGATAGCAGTCTAGTTTCATTCTTTAGCATGTGACTTTCCAATTTTCCCAGCACCATTTATTGAAGAGGCTTTCTTTTCTCCATTGTAGGTTTTTGGCTCCTTTGTCGAAAATTATTTGCCCATACATACGTGGGTTTATTTCTAAGTTCCCAATTGTGTTCCATAGCTCTGTGTGTCTGTTTCTCTGCCAATACCATGCTGGTTTGATTATTGTTGCTTTCCAATATAATTTTAATACCTCTGGCCTTGTTCTTTTTACTCAGGATTGCTTTGCATATTTGAGGTCTTCTGTGATTCCATACAAATCTGATGATTTTTTTGCTCTATTTCTTTTTTAAAATGCCATTGAAATTTTGATGGGGATTGCATTAAAGCTGTAGATTGCTTTGGGTAATATGGCCATTTTAACTATGTTCATTCTTCCAATGCATGAACATGGAATATTTTTCCATTAATTTGTGTCTCCTTCAATACCTTTTAATAACGTCTTATAATTTTCAGTGTATAATTCCTTCACATTCTTTGTTAAATTTATTCCTAGGTATTTTTTGTTGTTGAAATTGCAAAAGGATTTTTTTTTTCTTTTCCTGAAATTTCCATTGTTAATATAGGAATGAGATGGCTTTTTAGATATTGATTTTTTTATTCTGCAACTTTACTGTATTTGTTTATTGTTTCCAAGAGGGTTTTGGTGGGGTCTTTAGGATTTTGTGAGTATATGTAAAGAATCATGTCTTCCGCAAAACGTGACAATTTAACTTCTTCATTCCCAATTTGGGTGCCTTTTATTTCTTTCTCTTGCCTGATTGCTCTGGCTAGGACATCCAATACTATGGTGCATAACAGTGGGGGTCAGGGGGACATCCCTGTCTTGTTCCTGATCTTAGAGGAAAAGCTTTTAGTTTTTCACTATTAAGTATATTAGCTGAGGATTTGTCATACATGGTCTTTATTACATTGAGGTAATTTCCTTCTATACCCATTTTATTAAGTATTTTAATCATAAACGGATGTTGTATCTTGTCAAATGCTTTTTCTGCATCTATTGATATGATCATATGATTTTTAAACTTTATTTTGTTTATGTGGTGTATCACACTGATCAATTTGCGTATGTTGAACCTTGTGCCCATGGAATGAACCCTACTTGATAGTGATGTATTGTTGTATTCGATTTGCTAGAATTTTGTTTAGGATTTTTGCATCTGTATTCATGAGAGAAATTGGTCTGTAGTTTTCTTTTTGTGTGTGTGTTATCCTTACCAGGTTTTGGTATCAGGGTAATGGTGGCCTCATAAAATGAGTTAGGAAGTATTGCCTCTTCTTCAGTTTTTTTTGTAAAAATTTGAGGACAGGCATTTACTCATCTTTGAATGTTTGCTAGAATTCACTGGTAAAGCCATCTGGTCCTGCACTTTTGCTTTTGGGGAAGTTTTGGATGATTTTCAATTTCCTTATTGTTGAATGGTCTATTTAAGTTTTCCAGTTCTTTGTGATTCAGTCTAGGAAGGCTATATGTTTCTAAGAACTTGTCCATTTCCTCTAAGTTATTGAATCTGGTGGCATATAGTCCTTCATAATATTCTTGTATGATCCTTTGTATTTCTGTGGTATCTGCCATAACTACTCCTCTTTCATTTCTGATTTTATTTGTGTCTTTTTTCACTTTTCCATAATGAGACCAGCCAAGGATTTGTCGATTTTATTAGTCTTTTCAAAGAACCAGCTTTTTGTTGTGTTAATTTTTCCTATTGCCTTTTTGTTCTTTACTTCACTTAATTCTGCTCTAATATTTACTATTTCCTTCCTTCTACTGACTTTGGGTTTCATTTGTTCTTCTTTTTCTAGTTCTTTAAGATGTAATGTGAGGTTGTGTATATGGGATACTTCTTGTTTCTTGAGATAGGCCTGTAATGATACAAATTTCCATCTAATTGCCACTTTTGCAGCATCCCAAAAGTTTTGATGTTTTATTTTCACTCTCATTTATTTGTATGTATCTCTTGACCTGTCCTTTTATTGCTCCTTTTTATTCATTCTTTAGTAGCATGTTGTTTAATCTCCACATATTTGTGGTTTTTCTCGCTTTTTGCAGTTGATTTCCACTTTCAAAACATTGTGGTTGGAGAATATGCTTGGTATGATTTCAATCTTATTAAACTTGTGGAGTCTAGTTTTGATCCCAACATGAGGTCTATCCTTGGAAATGTTCCATGTGCACTAAAAAATGTATAATCTGGTGTTCTGGGTTAAAAAGCTCGGTAAATGTCAATTGTGTCCATTTGGTTTAAGTGTCATTTAAGGCTGATATTTCCCTATTGATTTTCTGTTGGATGAGCTATCCATAGCTGTCAATGTGAGTATTTAGGTCCCCTAGTATAACTGTGTTTTCGTCAGTTTCTCCCTTTAGTTCTGTTAGTAGTTGCTTTGTACATTTTGGTGCTCCCTGACTGGGAGCATACATATATTGATAAGTGTTATGTCTTTTGTTGTATTTGTCCCCTTTATCATTATGAGATGTCTATCTTTGTCTCTTGTTACCTGTTTATCCTGAAGTCTGTTTCCTCAGATATAAGTATGGATACATTCGCTTCTCTCTGTATGTCATGTGGTTGGAGTATCCTTTTCCAACCTTTCACTTTGACCCTGTATTTGTTCTTGCAGCTGAGATATGACTCTTGGAGGCAATATATGGTTAGGCTTTGTTTTTTGATCCAATCTGCTACTCTGTGCCTTTTTATTGGTGAGTTCAGACCATTCACATTTAGAGTGATTATTGATATGTGAGGATTTCCTATAACCATTTTATCTTTTGTTTTCTGGTAGCTCAGTGTCCCCACTGTTTCTTTGCCCTTGTGTTTTCTGTCTGTTATTGTAGTTTGTTGGGCTTCTGTGATTTTTTTTTTTTCCAGTTTCCTCTTTTTTTATATGTATGTGTCTCAGTTCTAGATTTTTTTATTGAGTGGTTACCACTGAGTTTATGTAAAAGAAAGTTTCATATATACAGTAGTGCTTTTTCTTATGCATGCATCTTACCTCCATTTCCCTTTTCAAATTCAGACCTTTACCCCGTCCTCTTATATGTTTTTGTTGTCACAAATTATCCTTATTTATGCTGTGAGTTCATTTCTGAGTTGCAGTAGCCATTGTCTTCTTCTTCTTTTTCATGTTTTTACCTCCTTCCACCTTCATGTTATATGTAAGTGTATAGGGCCCTATTCTGAATAGGGGCTGCCATGTTCTGCTTCTCTCTGTCTGTCAGTCATCTCACTCACAGTTTTGTGTTCTTGGGGGCTTTTTGTTTCAGGTTGAATAACCCCCTCCAGTATTTCCTGTAATGCAGGCCTTGTGGTAGAAAATTCCCTCAGCTTCTGTATGTCTGGAAAGGTCTTTATTACTCCTTCATATCTCTAGGGTAACTTTGCTGATACATTACTCTTGGCTGGCAATTTTTCCCTTTCAATAGTCTGAATATTTGATTCCACTACTTCCTAGCTTATGGTTTCTGCTAAAAATCTGATGATAATCAAATGGGATTTCCTTTATAAGTTACCATCTTCTTTTCCCTGGCTGCCTTGAGAATTCTTTCTTTGTCATTAATTTTTGATAGTTTTAATATAGTGTGCCTTGGGGAAGGTTTTCTTAGGCTGAGATAATTAGGTATTCTGTTTGCTTCTTGGATTCGAGGATTCAGTTCTTTCCACAATTTTGGGAAGTTCTCACTGACTATGTTTTAATAGGCTCTCTGTTCCCTTCTCCCTCTCTTCTCATTTTGGTATGCCCATTATTCTTATATTGCTCTGTGAGATAGGCCTTGTAGAGTTCTTTCATTTCTTTTAACTCTCAGGTCTCTCCTTCTATCTGTATCATTTCCAGATTTCCATCTCTTATATCACGAATTCTTTCCTCCATCCAGTCTGCTGTATTTCCTAAGCTCGCTATTGCATTCTTCATCTCTTTTATTGAGTTCTTCAGCTCCAAAATTTCTACTTGGCTCTTTTTGAAAGTTTCAATCTCTTTGGTAAAATATTTGTTTATTGATTTTATTTGTGAGTTCATTAAACTTCCTATCTGAGTTTCCTTGCATCTCGTTGAGTTTTTTCAGGACAGCAATCTTGAATTCCCTGTCATTTAAGTCCATACTTCCATGTCTTTATTTTCTGGAGATTTTTTAATTTCGTTCTGAACTGCCTTGTTACGTTGGTTGTTCATGGCATTTGATGAGTTATTTCTCCTCCTAGATATTTATGGGAATGAGCTCAGCAGCAAATTGATATGAAAGAGTCTTTGTTTTGTTTTCCACTAGGTAGTACTGGAGTGTTTTATTTTCTCTTGCCCTGCTCTGATTTCTCACTGTGGAAGATTCCCTGGGGAGGTGAGTGTCTCCTTTGTGACCAGGTCACCTTGGTCTCAGGGCCCAACCGTCATGGGAGAATGTGGTGGGCAGGGTTTCTGAGCCCCTGAAATCCCAGTGCTGCCCCTGCAACCAGATCCAGAGCTGTGTGCCTCAGCAGCCTTGGGTGCCCTTCTGGGCTCAGTAGTGAAAGGTGGGCTGGAAGAGGCCAGCTGGTGTGTTTGTGGCTTTGTTCTCCTCCAAGTAACGGCAACTGCCAGACCACCACTGCCTCTCTATCTCCACCCTTACCACTCAGATTAGTCGCAGTATGCATCTGCCACTAAGGAACTGTCTCTCCAGCTCTCAGAGCTGGAGATGATCTCTCTTTAATCCCAAAACTCACTGGTAGTTTCTTCTGGGGCTCCAGCTAGCTCTGGAAGGGTACAGGGAGGTGAGTTCTGGGAGGGTTAGGGGAGGTGGCCAGGCTCTGTGGATTTGTTTTCTGCTATAGGAAGTTCCAATGTTCTAGCAGCTGCTAGAACATAGCTGTCATAGTCCTGTATTCAGTCTCTGCCCTGATCATTGGGTTCAGTCATGTTATATGCTGATCACTCAGGCAGGAATGTTCAGGGCCAACAAGAGTGCACCTGCAGCCTGTATCCTCCCCACCACCTGGGACCGCAGTGAGCTCCGGGCTACATCCATGGCACCATCTCTGCTTCTCCCTTCCCTCCTCCCCTGTTCGTCCTGCCCCTATTTGCCCACCTTCAGATGTCTCGATGCATGAATCTCTCAGGCATGTTTGTATGTTGTGCAAGGAATCCTTTGTTGAATTACAGCTGTTCAACTCATGCCACTTCAAGGGGAGAGCTCACGGGGACCCTTCATGCCACCATGCTCCTGATGTCACTTCAAATGTCTATAGTTTTAAAAGGCAAAGCCAAAACCACCAAGCCTTTGCTCATGGAAGACTAGATTTTATTATTTCTGAGGAAAGAAATGCTTCTTACTATGAGCTATGCTTCTTCGATCAAGGGTGACAAGTTTCATTGGTAGGGAAACCACACAGAAATTATATGAATTTTTTCACATTCTCGTCATGATAAACCTCTTTTCTTGGGAGAGAGGTGTTTTTCAGGCTGAGGAAATATTGTGTCTAGGAAATGCCCCAAGGAAACAGCACAACTTAGCAAATCAGGTGACATGTAAAAGTCAAGAGGACATGGAGGTTCAGTTTGGTTCCTCTTGTCAGAGCAATTTCAGATATAAAATGGGACCACACCTGAAAGACAGGGGTAAAGATGTAAGATTCAGGAGCAGAGAATATTGAGCAGACTTGAAGGCAAAGAAATAGGAGGATCAATCTGGAATTTTCATTGTTCTTGGAAGTTTCTATTTCTTCCCAGATACTCTGCTTTCTGAGCTTCTAGGCATGTTAACCTGCTTTAATTGTGTCCTAATTATTGAGCTGACTAAATATAAAACCACAGGAAGATCTCTAGAAGTTCTGCATCAGCTCATCAAATGGAAAAAAGGAAAACAGAAATTTTCTGTGTCACCCCCTTCAGCTAATATATTGATTTATCAGTATTTTCTCTGGTCTAAGTAAAGTGCATACAATTGGTAGTGTGTCTACTTCAGAAACAAAGGCACAAACGTCAAGCCTTCTTGGAGCTACTTAATTTTTAACAAGATTTTCTTCCACAAAAGGTAACCATTGCTAAATGATTTCATCATCCACTGGAAAAAGACATTCCATGAAGTTTAACTCACGGCCATGAGAATTATTTCTGGAATGTCAAGCAGTTCTTGACTTTGGGTCTGTGCTAGCACATTGTGACAAATATAGAGCACTGTTTCCTACCATTAACAGTTCAGTTCACCTTATGGTGCTGAAGCTGGATGAGCCAGATGGCAATGAGGCACAGACTGCTTACCACTCAAGCACAGCGTCATCTATGGGATGGAACTGAGTGATAAGTGGAAAGCGAGCCCGGGAGTCTCTAATTCCACCTACTACCTATTTCACTTTGCACATTTTCATAGGAAATGGCAATTTTGAGGACCCATTTCTATATATTAACCCTTTTCTTGAATTCTAGAGTAGCCTTGAAAGCAATATCATGTACTGATTTCCGGTCCCCCCACAAGCCAGGATTTACAAATTCCATAAGAAGTTTGAATGTTCAAAGATTTGCTCGAGGTTCTTCAAAACCAATTAAATCTCATTTCAAATCAAATGTATCTAGGTTTTTCAGTCACTCAGTTTCTGATACTCTGTGTGGAAACAATGGCAAGGAAGGAAATGGAAACTGTCTTAAATTTTTTATATTCTTCCCAAATTGTCAATGGATATTATTTTTCTTATAGAAGAAGTCCTTTTTGAGGGAAGCCTGTAGTCGTTCAAGGAAACAGTCACCATGTATCTCAGACACAATGTAAAAGGGCACATGGAGTTATTTTTCCTGGAAAGTATGAGCCAGAAACTGGTTTTGATAATCCTAAATTAATTGCATTATAAAAAATCTTAAACCAGATTATTTGGAATAGGCTGCCAAAAGCATCTACTATTTAATGGAAAAGTAACAAAAAAATTCTACTGCAAAGTCCATATTGATTATCCAGGAGCACTTCAAGGTAAAAACCCCTTGAATGTGGTAAGCATTTTTTAAGTGCTCTTGATTTTATCTCAACCATGTTACCTCAATCACATTAGCATACTAGTAATGTATCATACAATAAAACCTTATTTCTCACAATGAGCCTACATTTATCTCAGACTAGTTAAAAGCCTTCATAGGCCAGCGCTTTATTCAAGTTGTAACGTTTTACCTTTAAGCAAAGAATCAAGCTAGAAAATAATATTAACTAAAGTTAAAATAAGAATATTCTAAAGTGGACTACAAAGTGGATTGCCAATAAGGTTTCCCAAACATATCTTAATTCTATTATATCTCAAGATTTATCAATGACAAGACATAGAGCACACACAGTAAGATTGAGATTGTAGGGGGGGAGCGGAGCTGACATTAGGCCTGCCCATTAGATGTGAAGCAGCACTGGGGTATAGGCCCAGCTGACAGGAGAATATGTAAAGGTGGAATAAGCATGGTTCAGGAAAGCAGTCAGTAAGAAAAACTATGGGGGTACGGGAAGAAAATGATGTGAGAAATTTCAAAAGAATAATCCTTGAAAGCCCTACAGTAGGAAGCTGGTCCCTGAGACATACAGGCAGAGGCTTCAAGGTCCCACTTACGAAAGGAGGCCCAGAGACTTGCCAAATGTCTACAAGAGGAACTGTGAAAGTAAGGCAAAGGGTAGAGGGACTGAAACCAAGCAGTTAACTACATGAGTAGTCCAGGGAATACAGGCAAAAGCAGAAGCCCAAGACCTTGAACAAAGGTACATGAGGCAATGAGAATGACCTCTGGTGATCATAGCCTGGCTACCAGATCAAGACAACTTAGAGCCAACATGCTACCTACTGTAGTCACACCTAATATCTAGGACAATATTTGGCATAATAGGAGCTTAACACATGCTGTTCAGTCTAGTCCAATGTATTAATGATGGATCACAGCAAACTAGGAAATTCAAGAAATATACAAAAAAGTTGTTGGCAAAACTGGTAAGCATGAAGTAAAAAATATGAGGCACTGTAAGGGAACCAAAGATGAGGACCCATGGGAATGACAAACACCCTAAGAATCAATTCCCACCTGACTTCCTTCCTTACTACATGTAAGGGTGAACATAAATGTCATGGGAGATGGACAAATGTGCCCTGTAGTTGGAACAATGAGGAACTCAATCCCTCTAATTAAGCACTTCTCATTCTTTCTACCATGGTCAAAATTTAGCCCATTCACAAGACAGCTCTTCTATTTTCAGAGGGCATTTAATTTTCCAAAAGATCTCTTCTCTTATCTCCCTAATACTCAGAGCCAAGGATCTCTCAACCTGCCACAGTGTTTGGAAGTTGTTATCCTGTAGGATGGCCAGAAGAAATCTCCTAGCAGCTTGCCATGGAGCAGGACCAACAAAGATCCACTCATACGCCACCACTTCCAACCATCAATTACACTATCATCACACCAACCCAGCACCAATGGCAGATGTTGCTGTAACTGGTACTGTCTTGAAGCATATAGGATCAGCCTTAGTATTCTTCCCAGAAATCACTCCAGATAGCTACTACAAGTAACTAACATGAATTGGAAGTAAAATTTATTTTCCATCCAAATATAAAATGGGTTCCTGTATAGAAGCTTTAGAATCTAAAGTACACAGATTCTGAAAACATCATTGGGCTTGGCCCAAAGATCATGGGAAGTGCCAATGGCTATTTGGCTTATTCAGTAGAGAATGAGTGCTTATGGGATGGCCCTGCTATCTCACAGGAGCAGGTGAAATGTAGTCCTTATGGGATAACCACGTTCTCTAACACAAATCAACTCCAGGGTCAGGAAAAGCTCAGGGAAGTCTCCACCTTAAATATTTACAGATCTTTCTAACGAGACAAGTGATGGAAAAGGTGGTAGGCTGCAAGCAGCTAGCAGGACTTTGATGAGATTGCCATATTCCAGGGTCTGGACTGGTTCTTTAGAGAACTCACTCCTTTACCTAGGTGATTAGGACCTGGGAGCCTAACTCAGGCCATCTAACATGCATGTGAGATTAAGGTAGATGCCAGAGTGATGAATTGCTACTGTATAGTGAGAAAGAACTATATTAACAGCCAGAACCCTTGAAGACTATATGATCAATGAATTCTCTCCCTGGGAAATTAATAATCAGAAGGCCAAATTATCAGAGTTGAGCATGGATTAATTACTTCTGGTCTCAAGTGCTCATGAATCTGGATACTGAGTCAAGCCTGAATCTGATGATGGAAAGATCAATTGACCCTTCTATGTGTGGCTATGAGAAGCAGCAAAAAATGAGCCCAGGCTTGTTCAACAGAAGGAGTCATGCTGAATTGCTAGAGGATCAAGGTCTCAAAACGTACCTCAACCATTTCCATTTCATGAAATACTCAAGAAAAAACAAGATGCACTCCAAATCTTTTTCTGCACATTCGTGTCTGTCACAGGCTACCCGAGAAAGGCAGACTCACACAGGCACATACACCAGGACGGATGTCCGGGGGCTGTTAAGTGAGGTTCTTTTGCATCAAAATTTAGACCAACTAGGAAGTTGTTCCTTCCAAAGTTACTTAACAGCAGAGCCATTACAACCATTCTTCCAAAACAAGCTGAAAAGAATTTTCAATAAGTCCTTCCAGTAGGTCGGAAGGTGAAGAAAGCAGTCATTCTTTCTGGTCTCCATAACCACTTCAGAGAAGATATTTGGTATTTCTGTGCCCCCCTGCTAGCAATGGTCATATTAGCTAAAAGGCCAAGGGTAGCAGGAGATTCTGTTTTAGACTTTATTTATCTGTTTAAGTAATTGCTACATCTTAATTCCTCTGGGATTCATGCTCGATAAATAAAGGTGGGAATGAATTAAAAAATTTTATGCATACTAACAGAATATTCTGGAAATAATTTATCACTGCCTATTTCCTCAAGCACTATAATTCTTCATCCCAATTTCATTAAATGTGTCTAATTTCTATTCCACTCCCCCCCAAACCCCCTGAAGAAGCAGCTTCATGCATCATGTGACCAACCATTCCTCACCTCTAGTTGACTAAAACAGCGTGGATACCACTCTCAAGCCAGCCAATAGATCCACTGGCCAGGAACCAGTTACATCAGCTTGAGAGTTCAAAAAGTCATGTGGAGGTGGGGCTGGGATGGCCATCAAGGTGTACGTAAGAAAGAAAGTCTCAGAAAGACTGAAACTCAGACTATGCAAAGGAAACAATATGGACTAAGCCACTGCACGTGCACGATGTCACCCTGATTCTCACCACACAGCTACACTTTTGTTTCTGCAAAATCGCTGTAGCCTTCCAATAACCTTCCCCTTATCCACTCCACCCCTATTTATCAGAGTTGGTTTGACTCCATTTCTGTTTGTTAGAACCAAAAAAGACCTCAATATAGATTTCCTAAACTGTTATATAATGCAAATTCAGTGTCAATATATGATTGGAGTTCTTTGCACGGTGGAGTTTTGGGGAAGCAGTGAGCCAGAAGGCTGGGTCTATATCTTATGGGCTCATTGTCAATTTGCTTAGCACAGAGCCTGACATATAAGGAGTCCTTACATGTATTTGAATATATTTTTTTTTACTAGAGATTTTAAACTGACATTTCCCAAACTAGTTCCATAGAACACTGTTCTATAAAGTACTAATTACAATCTTCCTTCTTTCCACCACACACAGACACACACACACACACACACACACGCACACATGTGTGCACACTCACACATCTTTTCTTCACTAAGTTTGAGGCAATTGAACAGCATTTTTTACTCTACTTTTCAAACTTTAATGTGCTAGTAAATTTATGAATCTCCAAAAGAGGCCTAGAATTTTTTAAAAGGAGTTTCTCAGATTAATTTGATCATGAAGCCCTTTTTTGAAGGCATACCAATTAATTTCTCCCAGAAGACTTTTCCACAGAAAAGGCCAGAAACCCATCAGGCCGTACAGGAGCGAGGACCCTGCTGACAGCCAGAAGACTCCACAGAGTATGAGCTTTCATTTTCTCCAGTGTTTATTTCACAAATTAACTGATTTATTTAAAGTTTGATTTACTATTATACCCTAAAGGATAAACTATGTTTGCAATTTTATACAAGTCCCTAATAAAGGATTTAGCTAAATTCCAAAAGAAAAATGTTGCGACTTATTTTACCTTAATCCGTATTTTCCATCTAATAAGGTCAAGTTTAAAACAAAATAAAATTGTGAATGACCATGAAATCTTGTTAATCAGGTGGTCTGAGCAGAGAATGACACTTGCAAAGTTCTTCAGGCACTTCTCTCCACATGTTACTAAATTAAAATTCAGTTTTTAATTACTTAACATATAGTAAATTATTTTGCTTATCAGGTAGTAGTCCCTCTCTGCTTCCATTTCCCTACCGTTCACTTCTTCCTTCCTGCCCTCCTTGTAATATGGCTTCCATCCCAGTACTCCACCAAAACTATTCTCAAATGGCATCTTTATCACAATTGTTTTTCTCAAAGTCCTCACCTTGGTTGATCTCCTTGCCCCCAGTAACAATACTCTCCTGTTTTACCCTGGGGAGAAACTACACAATCTTACTTCCTATTAATTCCAATTTCTCCTACTCTGTGGGATTTCCTGAGTTTTTCTCCTCACCTGTCTTCTTTCTTCTCCTTATCTTTCAGTTCTGTCACCTCACTCGCTTCCAGAGATTCAACCATGACTTCTACAGGAATCTGCTTTGTAACACTGACCTACTTCTAAGCTCTTATACTAAATTCTTCAAAATCAGTAATCAAAATTGAATTCATTAACTATCAGGACCAGGACAAGTTGGGAAACTGCATCCAAGAATACCCTCATAGAGGAACCAGATGGCTTCACTGGTGAATTCTACCAAATGTTTAAAAAAGAATTAATACCATTCCTTCTCAAACTCTTACAAAAAAGATTGAGGAGGAAAAAACCCTTCCAAACTTATTTTATGAGGCCAGCATTACCATGATACTAAGCCAGACAAACATACCACAAGAAACATAAATAACAAACCAATATCCTTGATGAATATAAATGCAAAATTCTTCAACAAAATACTAGCAAACTGAATTCAACAGCACATGAAAAGGATCATATACAATGACCAAGAGGGTTTATTCTGGGATGCAAGAATGATTCAACATATGAAAATCAATTAATGTCTGTTAATCACTACATTAACAGAATGAAGAATAAAAATTACATGATAATCTCAATAGATGCAGAGGAAGCATTTGACAAAATTCAACACCCTTTCATGATAAAAACTCTCAACAAACTAGGAACAGAATGAAATTGTCTTCACATAATAAAGGACATATTTGAACAGCCCACAGCTAACAATATACTCAACAGTGGAAAATTTCCCCGAAAGATCAGGAATAAGGCAAGGATGTCCATACTTACTTACCACTTCTATTTACTAGAGTACTGGAGATCTTAACCAGAGAAATTAGGCAAGAAAAAGAACTAAAGGGCACCTTCTTTTCTAATAGGAAAGAGAAGTAAAATTGTCCCTATTTCAGGTGATGTGATCTTTCACTAATATATAGAAAATCTTTAAAATACCATTTAAAAAACTATTAGAATTACTAAACAAATTCAGTAAAGTTGCAGGTTACAAAATCTACATAACAAAAATCAATTTTGTTTCAATAGACCACCAACAAAATATCTGAAAAGCAAATTAGGAAAACAATCCCATTTAGAATAGGATCAAAAGAATAAAATACCTAGCAATAAACTTAACTAAGGAGGTAAAAAAAAACACACATGTATACAGAAAACTACAAAACATTGATGACAAAAAATTAAACAAGACAAAAAGAAACTACATCCCATGTTCATGGACTGGAAGACTCACTATTTTTTAAATGTTCACACTAACCAAAGTGATCTACAAATTCATTGCTCTCCCCATTAAAATCTCAATGGTATTTTTTTACAGATATAGAAAAAACAATTCTAAAATTCATATGGGAACTACAAAGGACCACAAATAGACAAAGAAATTTTGAGAAAGAAGAACAAAACTAGATACATAACACCTCCTAATTTCAAAATATATTACAAAGCTACAGTAATCAAACCTGTATGGTTCTGGCATAAAGACAGACATACAGACTAATGGAACAGAATGGAGAGCCCAGAAATAAATCCATGCACATGCAGTCAACTGATCTTTAACAAAATTGCCAAGAATACACAATGAAAAAAGGACAGTCTCCTTAACAAATGGTGTTGGGAAAACCGGATGTCAACATGGACATCTATCTGTCTTACATCATACCAAAATAAATCAACTCAAAATGGATTAAAGACCTAAACGTAAGACCCAAAACTGTAAAATTCTTAGAGAAAACATTGGGGAAAAGCTTCATGACACTGGTCTTGGCAATGATGTCATGGATATTACACCTAAAGCACAGGCAACAAAAATGAAAACAAGTAGGATTAGATCAAACTAAAAAGTTTCTGCACAGCAAAGGGAATAGTGACACAGTGAAAAGGCAACCTATAGAATGGAAGGAGATATTTGCCAACCGTATGTCTGATAAGGGGTTAACATCCAAAGGAACTCCTATAATTCAGCAGTAAAAAATTAATAATCCAATTTAAAAATCAGCTCAAGACTTGAATAGACATAGAAAGACTTGAATTGACATAGAAACAATTTCTCCAAAGAAGACATACAAATTGCTAACAGATATATGAAAATATATTCAACATCACTTATCATCAGGGAAATGTAAATCAAAATACAGTATCACCTCACATCTGTAATGATAGCTATTATCAAAAAACAAAGACAACACATATTGGCAAGGATGTAGATAATGAAACTCCTGAACACTGGAGGTAGGAACACAAAATGATGCAGTCACAATGGAAAATAGTATGGAGGTTCCATAAAAATAGAACTACCTTATGACCCAGGAATCCCATTTCTGGGTATCTATTTAGAAGAGCTGAAAACAGGATCTCAAAGAGAGATTTGCACTCCCACATTGATTGCAGTATTATTCACAATAGCCAAGAGGTGCAAATAACCTGAATACACACTGATGAGTAGATAATGAAAAATGGATGACAAACAATGGAATGTTATTTAGCCTTTAAAAAAAAAGGAAGTCCTGTCATATGCGACAACATGAATGAACCCTGAGGCCATTATACTAAGTGGAAAAAAACAGTCAGAGAAAGACAAATACTGTATGATCCCACATATGAGGTATCTAAAATAGCCAACTCATATAAGTAGAAAGTACAAAGGTGACTGCCAGGGCCTGGGCAGACTGCGGAATTGTGGGAGGTTATTCTTCAATAGTATAACGTAATCATACGAGATGTTAAGGGGGAATGCATTGACTTTGAAATCAGACAGCTGAGTCTGAACCTCAGTTCTACCACTTACTTAGCAGTGTGACCCAGTCAAGTCACAAAACTTCAGTTACCTCTTCTATAAAATAACAGTAACATCCACCTTATAGGATATTGTGCAGATTATTCCAAAACCATTCAGGCTGCAATAACAAAATATCACAACCTGAGTTGCTTATGAACAACAGAAATTTATTTCTGACAATTCTGGAAGGCCAATAAAAACAAAATGTTTTCTGTCTCACTTTGGTTCAAAATTTTATTTTTACGGTTGCACTTTGGCTTTAGTTTTCAATGTTTACATCTACATTCCAAGGAGAACTTGGGAAGACCTAATGGGATAAAAAACATGTATAAATAAATGTCTCTTATTATTTGTGGATTTATTTGCCTATTGTGTTCATCTTTAGTGTACAGGCTTAGCAACACGTCATGCTGACAAGATTTACTCACTCATTCCGGCTGCACAGATTTCCCATGAAAATCCATGATCAAAACAGAAATTAAGCCATATAAAGAGCTAAGAAAAGCTATATATTTTCATATCTCTTGGGGACAAATTTGTTGCTTAGAATTTTGAAGTTCAGGTGGATTTGTATTTGGCATTATTGAAACCTAGAGCAACATCTTAGAACTTAAACCTTAAATACAACTGTATCCAGTCATCATCACAGTTAAAAACTCACTATGGACCAGCAATACGCGCGCGCGCGCGTGCACACACACACACACACACACACACACACACACATCTTCAGGAAATGTCATACCTGAAAGATGTTTACTGAATATCAGTAAGTTTTAAAGTAGCTCATTACAATAAATAGTAACCTGGTGTTATTTAAAAGCATCTCTCTACAAGCACCCAGGAGGGAAGCCCACCAGTGACCCTTGAGTCCAGTCAGGATGAAGTCACTGAAACTTGTCTTAGACTCACAGCCACTTGAGTCTAAGGCATAGTCAGCTCCCTTGTATCCACTGGGAAACATAATATTCTCTATGCTGTACTCTCTAAGAATACTAAATACCCACCTGATTGGCAAGCTCAGGGAACAGGTTTCTGCCTCCATTTCTCTACTAAGCACCCCTTTTATCTGTCCAAACTAGAATGGAATCCTAAATTGTGGCTGACTTTGCTAAGACTCTGAGAACCTAATAAATTCTCCAAGTACTTTGTTAAGGGATAGACTTCATCTCCCTGTAACAGATCTCCCACCACAAAGAGACTGATCACTTGGAATTATAGTGATAGCTATTATTTACTAAGTGGTTACAATA
Organism: Rhinolophus sinicus; assembly: GCF_057876585.1. Lineage (NCBI taxonomy): Eukaryota > Metazoa > Chordata > Mammalia > Chiroptera > Rhinolophidae > Rhinolophus > Rhinolophus sinicus. Next base: position 54,044,144 of record NC_142504.1, on the reverse strand, counting down.
CGTGCCAGACACTATGATAAATTCATTTCATGAATGACCTTGTTTGATTGTCAGCACAACCGTGATATGTAGGCATTATTATAAATGTACTGTTGAGGAAATTGAAACACTAAAGATAAGTAACTTCCTCCAGTTGCTAGTTAGCAGACTGCCCCCATTTAGACACTCCGTGGTACTTGCCTTTCTGGTATGCGCTGACAGCCCTACATAATTGCTACGTAACATACCTGAGGTCACAATACCCTTTATAACCAGTATGTTACTCCATCAGATAACCTCACAGCAGCCAGCCTTCGCCACAGGATAAGGGTCCCCAGCACCAGCTTCACCTAATCCTTTCTTCAGCTGTAAGACTTACGTCATACATGTGTATGCTGAGGGTCACGCTGTCGGACTCCAAAACTACCTCTCCTGAGTTAGAAAAGTTTCAACTTTATCTGGATCCAGTTGTCATTTCTCATCCCTAAATGCTCTGGCTCAGACAAGAGACTAGGATTCTCCCACTAACTCACTATCCAGCCTTAGGCAAATCACTTAAACTTGTCAGGTCAGAGTTTCTTCATTTACAAATTTAGGGTTTTGGACTGGTTCCTTCCAACCATAAAATTCTGTGATTTTAACATCAAACATGAAATCCTGATAGGAGTACTGCAATAAAACAATGGAAAAGAAAGAAAATGGTCTGGTCTAGGAGATCTCGCTTATTTTAATATGAGTGTTTGGGGCTATTTTATACATGTTTACATGCACTTAGAGACATTTAAAATGAGGATATTTTATGAGGTAAAAAACAAGAAAGCCCTCACACACATGATATTTAAAATGTGGCTCCAGAGTTCACAACACCCTCATCACGTATAAATAGAACATAGCATTTACAACCACTTACTCTGTAATATATTTCTTTTGGCTGAGAGGTAATGTTCAACTACATGAGTGCCTAAGAACACTGACTTTTGTTCTTTATGTTGTTGGGTAAAGTAAAGCTGTTTTGTAAAAACATAGTGTCCTTAGGCACTCAATCTAATTATTACTGTGTTTTTTGTAAATAATTATAATGGCTCCCATTCATTGAGCACCCACTACTGGGTCTGGCTCTACGCTCAGCAATTTACATACATAATCTCATTTTTCTAGCAAGTCTATATTATTATCCCACTTTACTCATAAGAAAATCAGGCCTCCGAGTTTACAGTAGCTTAGCTGAACACCATTAAATAAGAAACCAAGATGAGAACCCACGTCTACCAAGCTCTGTTCTGCCATTCTGTCTCAAAATAACTTAAAATAAAACTGCTCAGTATCTAAGTAATAGTAGTACAATTGAATTCTTGTTATGTAAAAACCCTCTTAGGCCTCCCAGCAACCTATCAGCTTGACAGTCTTATGCGTATCTCCACTTGCAGGTAGGAAAACTGAAGCATACCTTAGTGAAGTTAAGTAACTTGTCTATGGTTACACTGTTAAAAAACATCAAACCTCTTCCTGCAAAGTACCTACAACGTGGCAGAAGCTCTAGATCTGGAGAAAAGTATGAATTTCTTCTCAAGTTTCACAAATTGATATGGAGATGACTGGATTGATAAGGCAATGACCACAGAGTCTCAAATCAATCATGAAAATCTTCCACATCTACTATTTCCACATATCTACACATATATCAAGTACTACGTATGGAAAGAAATTGCCTCCAGGCTTGCACACATTCCCACGTCCCTGTCACAACCTCAGTTGTCGTCAGTTCCCCATGCCTGGCTTCCTTTGACAAGTTTCTCTGTCCATACCAGTAAGACCAAAGATGACGGTAAGGTAGCTATAATAATGATGATGATGACAATAACAGTGATATCTTTAAAATGATTATTTCAGGCTCAACCATTTCTACCATTTGACACACTACCCCACCACAGCAAGGCATGCTTTAAAATTTAAATGTCAAAAAAATAATTTATGAGGGAAAGTGTAATTGATCACTTTGAAATCCTAAGACTTGTTCTTTCTTATTAAAAACTGATTATAAGTAGACTGTTACTAGGCCAGAGAGATACATAACAAATATTTTGTCAAAGAAATAAGAAAAAACTTGAAAATGGGGAACAGAAATAATACATGACCAGTTGTAAAATATGTTTTAAATATCATAAAGTTTATGATAAACCTAATTCCAAATAAAGGCCTTGATGTTATAAACATACACTGTGCTGGAGTGTTTAAAAAATGTATACACAGAATCAAATTCTCCATTGCAACGTTAATTTTCCATTACCTTTTCAATAGTATCCTATGAAAACATACACATATAGAAGATGAATACTTTATGATAGCAACACATTGGAGCCAGTGTAATGAGGTTTATGTCATTGTTTCCATTTAAGCTACTTTTTTTTTTTTTAGTGGGTTAATGACTGGACCATAAAAATGCAATTAAATGAAATCTGGCATGTGTGTTCTTTGTAAGTAACATTTTTAAAAAGTAAAAGGAAAATAAAAGCAACTGTTGACCATTTGGAAGATTTTTTTCAATTATTTTGAAGAACAGGTACTGTAAAGGAAAGTCATACAAAAGAGTTTGGCAATCATATTTATAAATATATTTTGGAAGTTTGTTGCCAAATAAATTCAGTCCTACCGTTTTCTATAAAATAATCTGTGATTTCAGAAATTTTGACATGCATTTTCTTACTGGATATGAAATACATCAGCAGTAAGATTAATATTTTTCTAGTCACTAGTCACAACATCTGGGAGTCTGGGTATTCCTGAAAGGGTGGTATGCCAAAAAGTAATAATGGAATTAAATGTGAAATGATACTCAGTTTAAAATTATACCTCTGATAAACTGTTGAAACAGTTGGGAATATGGACCAGGCGACAGGAACACATAAGTAAAGGTGTTAGCTCTGCTGCTTATTACTGTGTGTGACCAAGGCAAGGAATCTAACTGCTCTGTACTACACAGGCACCCCATTTTTAATCTGATAATAATAACAGTACCTATATCATAGGATCCATTCATTCAAAACAACTGAGCACCTACTGGGAGAAAGAGCTATAAACTGTACTTCTTGGAACTTGCTTCATTTAAATATAATATAAATTATTCTTAAATCATGGAAATTTCTCAAAATGAAGTACTAGTGATTCTTAGTGATTATATGCTTTCGAGAGGCTATTTGTTTTGATAGCTGGTTAGTTCTCTAAGACGGCAGAGATGAAGAGCAGCAACCCATCTCGAATCATATTAATCACTCAGCTATTATAGAACATCTGCTGGGTTTAAATGTGATAAATTAGCAAAGCTACCCAAAGGACCTGATGTTTAATTCAACAAATCTTCCCCGAGCATCTACTTCATTTAAGGAAGATGCCAAAGATCACATCCAACACTAGTGAGTGGAGTGTCTTGAAGAGGTAACAACTCCAAAGATTTCGATGTGAAGAAAAAAGAATGTATTCTAGGTGGAGGAAGAAAACACATGCTGCCAATACAGTACACAAAATAGCCAGGAGCATGTTTAGTTGTCATAAGGGGTTCCAAGATAGTGGAAAATGGGTCTGGACAAGAAGGTGTAGGCCAAATTGTGAAAAGCCCAAGAAAGCATTTATACATAATTCAGTGAAAGATGTGTTGATTTTTCTGAAGGATTAAATGAAATAATACATATGGTAACTTTTAGTACAGTGCCTGCCACATACTAATCGCTCAAAAATTCTAGCCAATAAATTATCTATTAAAAATTTAATCACACCCCATTCTAAATACTAGTAGAATATTACCAACATAAACACAGAAGTACACACCATATTTCTACTGACCACTTGCTTCCACCATATTACATGTATATTATAAATTTAAGACTAATTTAGAAGCATTTAAATCCATTTTGATTGTGTTCCAGAGAGCAAAAACAAGGTACAAACAGTTCCTTGAGTCACCTACACCTGGTCTTGATCTGGGAGCAGATAACACAAGTGGAAGATACTGGAATTCAAATGTTAGACACAAGATCACAAAAACATGGTCAATATTTTACTACATAAGGGAGAGAGTTGGGGCAAGATAAAAACCTCAGAGATGGAAGCTGAGAACGCTCCTCTGACAACGCTTCAGAAAGACCTGCCATTTTGTGTGGATGAGCCACAGCTCAGGGTTAGTGCATAGTCTTAGGGATGGTGACAAGTTTCAGCCTTGAGCCTTGAGGAATTCCTGAGGAAACATTTCCTAACCTCCTTAGAGAACAGGGGCCATCTCTATCATTTGGCTCAACAGGATGTCTCCAGTGCTAGCAAACAGCAGGCATCAGTAAATATTCGTTGAAGGAATAGATTACAAAACAAATGAACAGTGCCATGGAGTGAGGGTCAATCATCCTTCCAGGCCAGAGGGCAGGAGGAACGCTGAGCTGGGTTCTGGTGAAGTATCCTGGAGTCCCATCCGGTCAGGACTAGGGGTAGGGGGTCACTTGCCTTAGGGCTTCTCAGTGTGAATGTTAATGATGCAAGAGGTGAGGTAATGAGGAGAAAACAAAGAAACAGGAAGGCAACAGATCTCCGGGAATTTGACAGTAAGTTGGAAACTCAGAAAAGAAGATGAAAGTGAAAAGTAGAAGGTAAATGCTATAAAACTTCCCAGAGCTGCAGAGGGTAGCTCCTATAGGTCTCAGGACTGGGTTAAAAAGCACCTGTTACAGCTTTCTACCTCCCTGGCTAGACAAGATGGACTGCAAACCCAGAGCCGTGGGAAGGCAGCCCGCCCTGAGCTTGATCAGGCTCCACGAGAGAGCACTGAGTGGGAACGTAAACAGATGCTCCTGATAAGAACATGTTAGGCAGAGGATACTCGAGTACAGCTGGAAAAATGGGTTGGAGCCGCAATAGCTTCCATGTCAAAGGAGCTGGATTTTAATCAATAAACCTTAGAGAGGCTCTATAAGTTTGCGGTCAGGGGAGAGACCTGATCAAAGCTTTGCTTCCAGGTTCAAGAGAGTATATATTAGACAAACGAGAGGAGGAGGTGCAGCTTGTACAGCACACCAGGCCAGTGAAGACGAGATACTGAGCTAGGGCTATTCCATGGCAATGGGATGCAAACCACAGCAGCACAAAGAGCCTGTAAGAGAATCCGCCTCATAGCACTTAGAAATTTCAAATGAAATGTGCAGACATAATTCTGCAAAAAGTAATTTACACAATCTGATCTGACTCCTGCCCACTTCATAGCTTCGTTTCCCATCACTACTCTAAAGAAACTTCCACTGCAGTTAGAAGCAGTCAACGCCCCATATAGTTACCCATCCGCATAACTTCATAGAACTATATTCCTTATCACCAAGACGTTCTTTCCCCACCTTCTTCATTCATCAATTCTTTCTCATGCTTTAAAATTCCCCCCAGCATCTGATTTTCCTGAAGTTATTTGACCTCCCTGTGTCCGAGTACTCCCACAGCAGCCTTCTAAGTCTCAGCCAAGGTGCTCACCATATACCAAGTGCTAACTCAGGTTTCCTGTTCTCTCGCCTAAAACTATAACCATTTATGGGGAAAATAAAGTCAAATGCAGAGGTTAGGAGAGCCCAGGCTCCTTTTTCAGCAATTTACCACCTAGATAACATCTTTGGGCCTTACCCTCTTCTGCAAAATGCAGCTAATATCTACCTCACTGGACTACTTTAAGAAATATGTAAGACAATACACAGAAACTAATTACTGCAGTGACTGACATGGCAGAAGTATTGACTAATACAGCTCCTCCATTAACTCTTCTTGTGATGTTACAGACTAAACATCCCCAGGTAACCACCAAGTTCAATGACTACTACCAGACTTTTGACCAAGATATCTGTCCCTCATGCACCCCCTTCCATCCAGACATGCCGCTTGGCAGTGACCCTCCTCAACAGTGGACCCGGACTGTAAATTCACAGAGCTATCCATGCCCTTCTTCTTCTGGTATACCCATTAGTCTCATGCTGGAGAGAGAGCCAATTCTTCATGTCTTCCCACCGATAGCAAACATGAAGATGTGAAGAAAAGAGTGACAGCATCATCATGGCAGCATGTCATTCACTTTGTGTCTCCCCTTCAATTTACAGCCATACAATCCATAACTTAACAAAGGTTTCTCTGCACAGCACACAAGATGCCTGAAAGATCTACACATCTATATGTCTGAAGGTGGGTGAATTGGACCTCTGGAAGTGGTGAACCAGGAGAGCAGCAGCAAAACCAGGGGAGCAGCAGTGGTGGTGCCCTCAAACCCAGTAGTTCCAGGAGTTGTGGCGACACTCACCAACACCAACCCCTTTGCAGCGGATGTGGTGACCGTGACCCCAACAGTGGCACCCACAACCCTCGTGACTCCAACAACCTCAGTGACCCTGGCCAACCTGGCATCGGTGCCCACCACCCCTCGGCAGAGAGTGAAAAGTATACACTTCCAAATATAGCCATGAAGCAGCCCAGGTAAGAGTAACCAAAAACTTGTCCTATAGTGCCACCTACTGGATAACAAAAGAAAGGCCTCTAATTCCTAACCTGTTGAACTGCTAAAAATCAAAATAAACAAAGGTTTGTTTCACTAAATAAGAAAGGTGTTTGCTACTTCAAATACACCGGCAGAAGCATATCTCACCAAACACCACGGAAAAATCACAGTAATATGAACAAAAATGACAATTCTCCAGCAACCAATCTCAAAGCCATAGAAGATTAGGATCTAAATGATAGAGAATTCAAAAGAGCTGTTATAAAGAAATCCAACAAGCTACAAGAAAACTCAAAAAGACAATTCAATGAACACAAGAATAAAATTAATGAACAGAAGAAATATTTTACCAAAGGGATTGAAATCCTAAAAAAGAATTAAACAAAAATTCTGAAGCTGAAGAAAGTAAATGAGATGAAGACTGCATTAGAAAGCAACGGAAATAAAGCAAATCGTATAGAAGAGAGAATAAGCAATCTGGAAGGTAGAAATCTAGAAATGATTCATGTGGAAGAGAACGAAGATTTTTAAACTGTGAAGGATACTATGAGAGCTAGCATAGCACATCATAGATAAAATCGTCCTCTTATCTTCCAGCATAAGACTAATGGGTATACCAGAAGAAGAAGAAGGGGGCAAAAAGGTTACTTAAAGAAATAATAACTGAGAACTTTGCAAACCAAGTGAAATAATTAGACATACAAGTCCATAAAACTAATAGATCACCTTACTATCTCAATGCAAAAAGACCCTCTCCAAGACACATTGTAATGAAACTGTCAAAAGTCAGTGATAAAGAATCTTAAAGGTATTTGGTGGGGGCAGGGGGAGTACAGAGGGGAAGTAATTCACAAAGGAACCACACTCCACCCCCATTAGACTATCAGCAGTTTCTCAGCAGAAACTCTATAGGCCAGGAGAGAATGGAATGACATATTCAAAGCATTAAAAGGTAAAAATTGCCAGCCAAGAATACTCTATCCAGCAAAGTTATCCTTCAGATACAAAGGAGAAATAAAGGCTTTTCAAGACAAACAAAAGCTAAAAGCATTCACCACAATTAGACCTGCCTTACAAGAAACGTTGAAAGACTCTCTTCTACCTGAAATAAAGACAGAAGTACACAAAACTTTTAGTAAGGTAATAAACAAATCAAAATCAGAAAATTGTAACTATTTTAGGATGCAGTGTTAAACAATCATAGCATAAAGATTCAAGGGGAAAAAGCATTAAAAATACAGCTACTACAAGTTGGTAACAAACACAGCATTAAAAAGGAATAATTTGTGACAACAGAAATAAAAAAGGGAAGAATGAAAATGACAGAATTTGTATAGGCATATGATGATGCTATCAGCAAAAAAAAAAAGGACGATTTTATCTATGACTATCTATGTAAACCTCATGGTAACCACAAAACAAAAAATGAGAGCAAGGATACAAAACGTTTAACAAGGGGAAACTGAACAAATCACCATAGAAAACCAGCAACCTAAAAAGGTAAACAGAAATACAAAGAAAAAATGGATAGAAAACAAAAGATAAAATGGCAACAGTCAGTCCTCACATATCAAATAATCATCCTAAATGTAAATGGATTAATCTTGCCAATCAAAAGACACAGAGTGGCTGGATGGATAAAGAACAAGACCCAACTACATGCTGTCTTCAGGAGACTCATCTCAGCTCCAAAGATAAACACAGACGCAACGTGAAAGTGTGGAAGACGATACTCCAAGCAAATGGTAACCAAAGGAAAATAGGTGTAGCCATACTTATTTCAGACAAATGCAAGCCAAATATAACAAAAAAGGGACAAAATCGTCACTCTATAATGTCAAAGAGGTTAATAAGTAAAGAAGACATAACAATCATATATATGCTCCAAATATCTGAGCACCAAAATATATCAGTTACTAAGAGATCTTAAGGGAAAAATAGAACTACACAATACAAGGGGACTTTAATAACCAGCAATGGATAGATCATCAGAACAGAAAAATGAACAGGAAACGTTGGGATTGAGAACAATTTAGAACTGAGACCGAGAACAATTTAGAACTGAGACCAATTTGGAACAAATGGACTTGATGTATACAGAACATTAGGCCACAAAAGTAATCTTAGCAAAATTAAGATTGAAATCATATCAACTATCTTCTCCGATCAAAATGGCATTAAGTTAAGGATGGCGCAGCTCACAGTGGCCCACGTGGGAATCAAAGCGGCAACCATGGTGTTATCAGCACCATGCTCTAACCAACTCAGTTAACCGGCCACCCAGAAAAAACACACATCTAAACAACCAATAGGCCAAAGAAGAAATTGAAGGGATATGAACAAATTATCTCAAAACACATAAAGATGAAAATACAACATACCAACTTTTGTGGGTTACAGCAAAAGAAGTTCTGAAAGTTTATAGTAAAAAAAGTGCACACATTAAGAAATTACAAAGATCTCAAATAAACAATCTAACTTTAAACCTCAAGGAATTAGAAAAAGAGGAACAAATTCAGTCCAAAGTTAGCAGAAAAAAAGGAAATGATAAAAATCAGAGCAGAAATAGAGACCAGAAAGACAACAGAAAGGATCAGCAAAAGTAAAAGCTGGTTCTTCAAAAAGATAAACAAAACTGACAAACCTTTGGCTAGACTAATTAGAAAAAAAACAAGATTCAAATAAATAAAATTATAAATGAAAAAGGAGACATCACAACTAATACTACAGAAATACAGAAAATTATAAGAGACTACTATGAACAATTATAAGCCAACAAATTATGTAACTTATAAGAAATGAACACATTTATAGAAACAGTACCAACCTACCGAGACTGAATCAGGAAAAAATAGAAAATCTGAGCAGACCAATAATGAGTAAAGAAACGCCCAAGATAGAAAAGTCCAGAGTCAGATGGCTTCCCTGGTAAATTCTACCAGACATTTAAAGAACAATTAATGCCAGTCCTCCTCAAACTCTTCCAAAATATCGAAGAAGAGGGAACACTTCCAAACTAATTCTATGAAGCCAGCATTACCTTGATACCAAAATCAGATCAGAATACCACAAGAAAAGAAAGCTAACACCAATATCACTGATGAATATAGATGCAAAAATTCTCAACACAATACTCTAGTCCCCCCTTTATCCATGGTTTCACTTTCCACAGTTTCAGTTACCCAGTCAATGGCAGTTTGAAAATAGTAGATGGAAAACTACAGATAAACATTCATAAGTTTTAAATTGTGTACTGTTCTAAGTAGTGTGATGAAATCTCGTGCTATCCTGCTCTCTCCCCACCAGGACATGAATCATCCTCTTGTCCAGCATATCCACACTGTATGTAAGGTATAGTAAGATATTTTGAGAGATAGAGACCATATTCACAGAACTTTTATTAAAATATATTGTTATAATTGTTCTATTTTATTATTAGTTATTGTTGTTAATCTCTTAGTATGACTGATTTATAAATTAAACTTCATCATAGGCATGTATGTATAAGAAAAACAGCATATATATGATTTGGTACTATCTTTTGTTTCAGGCATTTACTGGGGTTCTTGGAACATATTTCCCATGGATAAGAGTGAACTACTGTATTAGCAAATCAAATTCAAGAATACATTAAAAGGATTATACACTAACATTCAACAAAATGCAATATGCTTTCATTATAAAAACCCTTAACAGATTGGGTATAGAAGGAACATGCTTCAACATAATAAAGGCCATGTACAACAAAGCCACAGCTCTCATTACACTCAATAGAGAGAATGAAAAGGGTTTCCTCTGAGATCAGGAACATGACAAGGTTGCTCACTGTCACCACTTCCATTCGATATAGTACTGGATGTCATACCGTGTTTCCCCGAAAATAAGACAGGGTCTTATGTTAATTTTTGCTCCAAAAGACACATTTGGGCTTATGTTCAGGGAATGTAATCCTGAAAAATCATGCTAGGGCTTATTTTACAGTTAGGTCTTATTTTCGGGGAAACATGGTAGCTAGAGCAATTAGACAATCAATCAATCAATCAATGGCATCCAAATCAAGAGAGAAGAAGTAAAATTGTCACTATTTGCTGACCATATGATCTTATATATAGAAAACCTCAAAAACTGTTGGAATTAATCAATAATTTCAGTAAAGTGGCAAGTTACAAAATGAACTTACAAAAATCAGTGGCACTCTTTTACACTAATGATGAAGCATCAGAGAAAGAAATAAATAAAACTGTCTCAATTACAATAGCATAAAAAAACAATAAAATACTTAGGAATAAATTTAACCAAGGAAGTGAAAGATCTGCACAATGAAAACTACAAGACTTTGAGGAAAGAAACTGAAGAAGACACAAACAAATGGAAAGATATCCTGTATTCATGGATGGGAAGAATAATTATTGTGAAAATGGTCATACCACCCAAAGCCATCTAACAGATCAATGTAATTCCCATCAAAATACCAAAAGCATTCTTGACAGACATAGAAGAAACAATCCTATAATTTGCATGGAACCAAGATCCCAAATAGCCAAAGCAATCCTGAGAAGAAAAGCACAAAACTGGAGGTATCACACTTCCTGATTTCAAACTATACCACTATGACATAGTTATAGAAACAATACAGTACTAGACACACAGACCAATGAGACAATTAGAGAACCAGGAATTAAATCCCAGCCTATACAATCAACTTAATATTCAACAAGGGAGTCCAGAACACCCAATGGGGGAAAGAGTCTCTTTACCAAATGGCGTTGGGTAAACTGGAGAAACACATGCAGAACAATGAAATCAGACCCTTATCTTATACCATTCACAAAATTAACTTGAAGTGGATCAAAGATTCAAATGCAAGACCTGATAACATAAAATGCCTTGAAGAAAGCACAGGGAACACATATTTTTATGGATAAATGTTTTCAGATTTTTTGGGTAGCTTCCCAGGAGAAGGATTGCTGGGTCATATGGGAATTCTATTCTTAATTTTTTTTTTCCCCTCCACACTGCCTTCCATAGTGGCTGCTCTGATGATCACTGCAGCTTTATTTATGGTGGCCAAGACATGGAAACAACCAAAGTGTCCTTCGCTAGATAATTAGATAAAGAAGTTGTGGTATATATACACAATGCAATGCTACTTGCCATAACAAAAGATGAAATAATGCCATTTGCGACAATATGGATGGATCTTGAGGTTATAATGCTAAGATAAATAAGTCAGACAGAAAAAGTCGAAACCATATGATTTCACTGATATATGGTATATAAAACTGAAAACAACAAAGCAACAAGACAAACAAATGAAGAAACAAAAACTAATAGACACTAGTTTAGTGGTTACCCGAGGGTAAGCGGGGAGGGGTGTGGTAGATGAGGGTAAAGGGAGCAAATATATGTGAGGGTAAAGGTGATGGAAGGAGAACAGACTCTGGGTGGTGAACACACTATGTGATATATAGATGATGTATTACAGAATTGTACACCTGAAACCTATGTAACTTTACTAACTATTGTCACCCCAATAAATCTTAATAAGAAAAAAAAAAAAAAAAAACACAGGGAAAAGCTCATCAATATTGGTCTCGGCAATAATTTTTTGGAAATGACGCCAAAAGCACAAACAAAAGCACAAATCAACATATGGAACTACATCAAACTCAAAAGCTTCTGCACAGCAAAAGAAATAAGTAAGAAAATGAAACAAAGTGCACAGAATGGGAGAAAAATTTTGCAAAACATGTATTAGATAAGGGGTTAATATCCAAAATATATAAAGAATTAACACAACCGGCCGGCCCGGTGGCTCAGGCAGTTAGGGCTCCATGCTCCTAACTCCAAAGGCTGCCGGTTCGATTCCCACATGGCCAAGTGCGCTCTCAACCACAAGGTTGCCAGTTCAATTCCTTGAGTCCCGCAAGGGATGGTGGGCAGCATCCCCTGCAACTGAGATTGAACCCGGCAGCTTGAGCTGAGCTACCACTGAGCTCCCGAGTGGCTCAGTTGGTTGGAGCACATCCTCTCAACCACAAGGTTGCCAGTTCGATTCCTCGACTCCCACAAGGGATGGTGGGCAGCGCCCCCTGCAACTAAAATTGAACACGGCACCTTGAGCTGAGTTCCCAGATGGCTCAGTTGGTTGGAACAAGTCCTCTCAACCACAAGGTTGCCGGTTCAACTCCCGCAAGGGATGGTGAGCTGCGCCCCCTGCAACTAGCAATGGCAATTGGACCTGGAGCTGACCTGCGCCCTCCACAACTAAGACTGAAAGGACAATAACTTGACTTGGAAAAAAATCCTGGAAGTAAACACTGTTCCCCAATAAAGTCTTGTTCCCCTTCCCCAATAAAAAATAAAACAAAAAATAAAGAATTAACACAACCAAATAACAAAATACAAACAATCTGATTAATAGACATCTTTCCAAAGAGGCTATCAAAATGGCCAACAGGTACTTGAAAAGACGGTCAACATCAGTAATCATCAGGGAGAGGCAAATCAAAACCACAGTGAGATTCTAAAACCTCACGCCTGTTACAAGGGCTATCACAAAGAAAGCTATCACAAAGAAAAGAGACAAGTGTCAGCAAGGGTGTGGTGAAAAGGGAACCCACTGATATACACTGATAATGGGAAAGCAAATTAGTCCAACCAATCTAGAAAACAATATGGAGTTTCCTTTAAAAATTAGAAATAGAACTACCACATGATCAAGCAATTCCACTTCTGGGTATATAGCCTCCTCACAAAAAAATGAAAACGGGATTTTGACAAGATATATGCAAACCATGTTTACCTCAGCATTATTCACAATAGCCAAGATACGGAAACAATCCAAATGCCAGTCAGCAGATGAAAAGATAAAAAAAGGTGTGGTATATATACACAATTCAGCCATGAGAAAGGAGGATATCCTGCCATTCAAGACAACATGGATGGACCTTGAGCACATTATGCTAAGTGAGATAAGTCAGAGAAAGACAAATACTATATGATATAACTTATGTGGAATCAAAAAAGTCAAACCTGGGGGAAAAAAAACAGAGAAAATGATGGTTACCAGAGGATAGGGGCGGGGGAATGAGACTGATGGTGTTTAAGGGTACAAACTTGTAAGGAATAGTAAATAAGCAATAGAGAGCTAATGAACAGCATAATGCACAGAGAAAATAATATTGCATTATAATGTTGTAGTGATATAAATATTGCTTAAATGGCAATTGTATTACAGTTTATAAATGTATCAAGATAACACACTATATATCTTAAATTTACAAAATGTAACATATCAAATTTATCAAAGAAAACCAAATGTGAAGAGAGACCTACCCAAAGTACAAACTGTACTTAGTATGTCTTTGTGAACAGAAAATTTGGAGAAAGTAGCTTTTAATTGATTAATAATTATAACTCTCCTCCTTTTCCTTCTAATCCAAGACAAAATTACTTTCCCTTTCCAGTAATGAATCAAGCGATTTATGAGTATATTGGGAATTCCATCTGGGTTTAGTATTGGCTAACAAGATACAAAAGTGTGGTTAATTAAGTAAAAGAAAAAAATGAATTCCTGCTATCAGATCTCTCTTTACATTACTTTTGAGTAATTTTATCATTGGCCAAAGAAACTTAATCAATAAAATCTATGACAAATTATCCATTTACAATATGTAATATGAACTTTGCCTTTTGCTCCTTACAACAGGAATTCACTGCTATATAAATGAACACATTCCTTTCTGATTTTGCTGTATCTCATTACACCAAAAAAACTTAGTTAACATACTTTACACTGGTGTCCTTCTTTTAAATTACATCTCTTGTCATAATAACTTCCAAATATATTTACAGCACTCTGCTGTAGGCAAGCAGTAAGGAAAAGAATAAAGCATCATTTCAGGGCCGTGATGAATACTAAAATTCTCGTTAGAAATGTATTACAGTTTATGAATTCTGATGCTTAAAAAGACATTTTAATTTCTTTTCAGAATTAAGTTGTCTAACACTCAGAGTGCAAATGGAAAAAATATCACTTCTCCTCTTTTACAAACATAAAGAACCTCTGGGTAACTGACAGATTGTAAAGCTGAACTGCCCATCCAAACCACACCTCAATTACCACGTACTGTATAATCTGCCTACCTATAACCCCTGTACTCTATGTGGCTTGGTCTTCTAGCACAGAACCCTTCTCTAGCCATAGTTGGTGGGGGTTAGACAGTGGCACCTCACCACTGGCAGCTCATCCACAGGCCAGGCCGTGGCAACTCAATGGCAGAATGATAAATGAACCTCATACCTAATATAAAAAATAACTAAAAAGGGATCATGGACTTAAATGTAAAACATAAAACTTGTAGAAGAAAGAGAATGAAAACTTTCAGGATCTAGGTTAGGCAGAGTTGTTAATCTTGACAAAATATCATAATCTATAAAAGAAAAAAATGATAAATTGGACCTCATCAAAATTAAAAGATTTTTCTCTAAGAAAGACCATTTTAAGAGAATGAAAGGACGAACTGCAAAGTGGGAAAAAACATTTGCAGACTACATATCTGACCAAGGATTAGTAGAATATAAAAAAGACTAAAACACATAAAGAATTCCAAAATTCAAAAGTAAAAAAAATTTAAAAATCCAATGAGAAAATGGACAAAAGACATAAAGAGACATTTCACTACCTGATGGTAAATATGCATATGAAAAGATGTTCAACATAATTAGTGACTACAGAAAGCAAATTAAAACCACAATTGTGGATAAGAAAGTCATCAAAATGGCGGCGTGAGGTGAGCCTCTGTAAAACTCCCCTGGAATTTACAACTAATCGAACAACAATAACTCCACAAAGGACTCCCTGCACAGCACACAGGCAAGAAGAACAGGCCCACTACTGAATTCACCTAAAGGTGGGCAAATCGCGCAAGCTGGGAAGGAGGGAAGGGAGAAGTGTGGAGACGGAGCTGCGCGGGCTCAGGACGCAGACATAGCTCAGTGCTCCGAGCTCGCTGCTTCCCGGAACTACCGCAGCTGCGGGACAGGGAACAACTTGGACTGCTAGGGCTCCGCTTATGGCCCACAGGGCTGAGGGAGCAGCATATAACACGGCTAAACCCAAGGCTCACAGCAGAGACCTCGGAGAAAAGACTGAGGGAGGAAGGCTGAAAACGGTGGTTTAAGCCCTCACTGCCAAGCAGAGAACGGAAGCCTTGGGCACTGAGACTAGCCACCCCCCCCCCCACCCTCCCATAGCTTGCCCGATCCCAACTGCCTGGTGCTAGAAGCGGAACAGTAGCAGTGTCAGATCAAAAGAATAGAATATTTGCTGTTCTGAGAACTGTGGACCAAAGACATAGACTTGCAGCCCAACTAGTTCCAGCAAAGGGGAGGTAGCTGTGGAAGCAGGACCGGCTGTGGTGGTGGTCGCCACTATTGCTCTGGGCCAATTCTCATAACTCACCCTGCCCCTGTCCCCACCTATCTGGGCAGATCCCTGCAGCAGTAAACAGAACTGCTGAAACATACGGGCTCTGAATCTAATGCAGGAAGAGCTTTGGAACTTCAAAAGCTCTCTGCACACCCACTGGGACACTGCGCCCTGTGACCCAGGCAAACTATTAACAGAGGAGAAGCCCATCTCCCAGGGAATCCCCCCATTGTGTGAGAAGCTGGAATAGTGCAGAGGAAACATAGCACTACCGTGTGAGAGAGGAAAAAAAGACTGCAGACGGAGAGAAAATAAAACACTCGATCAACAAGTACTGGAAAACAAAAGAAAGACCTCTTCCTATCAACCTGTTCCAGAACCACTCCTGTAGATGTCTGGGAAGAAAAATAATAAATCAGTAATGGCCATGAACAACCAAGGCAAGAAGACAGCTCAGAAACAAACTGAAAAGTCTCCAGAAAAGGAACTTAATGGAAATATATGACTTAAATGACAGTGAACTAAAGATTGCAGTTCTGAAAAACTCAACGAGATGCTAGAAATAACAGAAAGGCAGTTTAATGAACTCAGAAACACAATCAAAGAACAACACGAGCATTTTATGAAAGAAATTGAAATTTTAAAAACAACCAAATAGAATTTCTGGAGACTGAGAACTCAACAGAAGAAACGAAGAATGAAATAACCAGCTTACGTAGTAGAGTCGACCAGATGGAAGAAAGAATCAGTGACATCGAAGATAGCAACCTGGAAATTACATAGATGGAAGAACACAGAGACTTGAGATTTAAAAGAAATGAAAGAACTCTACAAGAACTTTCTGACTCCATCAGAAAGAGCAATATAAAAATAATCGGCATACCAGAAGGAGAAGAAAGAGAGAACTGAACAGAGAATATATTCAAACAAATTGTGGATGAAAACTTCCCAAACTTGTGGACACAAAGGGATCCTCGAATCCAAGAAGCAAATAGAACACATAGTTACCTCAATCTCAACAGGCCTTCTCCAAGGCACACTGTATTGAAGATGTCTAAAATCAACAACAAAGAAAGAATCCTCAAGGCAGCCAAGGAAAAGAAGACGGTAACCTACAAAGGAAAGCCCATTAGATTATCATCAGATTTTTCAGCAGAAACTTTACAAGCCAGGACGGAGTGGAACCAAATATTCAAACTATTGAAAGAGGGAAATTATGAGCCAAGAATAATATATCCAGCAAAGATATCCTTTAGATATGAAGGAGGAATAAAGACCTTCCCAGACATACAGAAGCTGAGGGAATTTTCTAATACACGACCTGCACTACAAGAAATACTAAAGGAGGCTATTCGACCACCATCAACAGGGACAATTTGTGGCAACCAAAACATAAAAAGGGGGAGAGTAAAGGCCTGAACTGGAATATGGGAATGGAGAAAGTAACCGTGCTGAAGAAAATGGAATACTCTAAATATCAAATTTTCTTTTACATAAACTTAAGGGTAACCACTCAAAAAACAAACAAACAAAAAAAATCCAGAACTGAAACATATGCTGTAATAAAAGAAGAAACAGAGGGAAACATCACAGAATACCACCATACAGAAATAATAGACAACAACATAAAGGCAAAGAAACAATGGAGACACAGCCTTACCAGAAAATTAAAGATAGAATGACAGGAAATACTCACATATCAATAATCACCGTAAATGTAACTGGACTGAAATCACCAATAAAAAGGCAGAGTAGCAGACTGGATCAAAAAACTAAACCCAACCATATGCTGTCTCCAAGAGACACATTTCAGCTACAAGGACAAGCATAGACTCAAAGTGAAAGGGTGGAAATTGACAGAAGCAAATGGTACCCAGAGAAAATCAGGTGTAGCCATAATGATATCAGATGAAACAGAAATCAGGGTGAAAAAAAACAACAAGAGACAAAGATGGACATTTCATAATGGTAAAGGAAACTATACAAAAAGAAGACATAACAGTCATCAATATTTATGCCCCCAATCAGGGAGCACTGAAATATACCAAGCAACTACTAACAGAACTAAAGGGAGAAATTGACCAAAACACAATTATACTAGGGGACTTAAGTACATCATTGACAGCTATGGATAGATCATCCAAACAGAAAATGAATAGCAAAATAGCAGCCCTAAATGACACATTAGATGAAATGGACATAATTGACATATATAGAGCACTTCATCCTAAAACATCAGACTATACATTGTTTTCTAGTGTACATGGAACATTCTCAAGGATAGACCATATACTGGGACATAAAATCAGCCTCAACAAATTTAAGAAGATTGAAATCATACCAAGCATATTCTCTGATCACAAGAATTTGAAATTGGATATCAACTGCAAAAATAAAGCAGAAAAAAACACAAATACATGGAGATTAAACAACATACTTTTAAAGAACAACCGGGTCAAAGAAAAAATTAGAGGAGAGATCAAAAGATACATAGAAACAAATGAGAATGAAAATACAACCTACCAAAATTTTGGGGATGCAGCAAAAGCAGTTTTAAGAGGGAAATTTATCTCATTACAGGCCTATCTCAAGAAACAAGAAAACTCCCAAATAAATAGCCTCATGTTACACCTTAAAGAACTAGAAAAAGAAGAACAAGTGAAACCCAAGGTCAGCAGAAGAAAGGAAATAACAAAAATCAAAGCAGAACTAAATGAAACAGAGAACAAAAAGACAATAGAAAAAATTAGTGAGACAAAGAGCTGGTTCTTTGAAAAGATTAAGAAAATTGACAAACCCTTGGCTAGACTCACTAAGATAAAAAGAGAGAAGACACTAATTAACAAAATCAGAAATGAAAAAGGGGAAGTTATCACGGACACCACAGAAATACAAAGGATCATCCAAGAATACTATGAAGGACTATATGCCACCAAATAACCTAGAAGAAATGGGCAAGTTCTTAGAAACATATAGCCTTCCAAGGCTGAACCAAAAAGAACTGGAAAATCTAAACAGACAGATCACCAGTAACAAAATTGAATCAGTCATCCAAAACCTTCCCAAAAGCAAAAGTCCGGGACCAGATGGCTTCACTAGTGAATTCTACCAAACCTTCAAAGAGGATCTAATACCAATCCTGCTCAAACTCTTCCAAATAATTAAAGAAGAAACAGTACTCCCTAACTCATTCTATGAGGCCAACAGTACCCTGATACCAAAACCTGGTAAGGACAACACAAAAAAAGAAAACTACAGACCAATATCTCTGATAAATACAGATGCAAAAATCCTAAACAAAATTCTAGCAAATCGAATAGAACAATGCATTCAAAAGATTGTTCATCACGACTAAGTGAGGTTCATCCCCGGGGCACAAGGATGGTTCAACATAGGCAAATCCATCAATGTGATACATCACATAAACAAAATAAAGGACAAAAATCATATGATTATATCAATTGATGCAGAAAAAGCATCTGACAAGATACAACATCCATTTATGATTAAAACACTTAATAAAATAGGTATAGAAGGAAAATACCTTAACATAATAAAGGCCATATATGACAAGCCGTCACCTAATCTCATAATTATTGGTGAAAAACTGAAGCCCTTTGCTCTACATTTAGGAACACGACAGGGCTGTCCCCTATCACCTCTGCTTTTCAACATAGCGCTGGAAGTCCTTGCCAGAGCAATCAGGCAAGAGAAGGAAATAAAAGACATCCAAATTGGGAATGAAGAAGCTAAATCATCACTCTTTGCAGATGACATGATGCTATATATAGAAAACCCTAAAGACTCCACCAAAAAGCTATTAGAAACAATCAACGAATACAGAAAAGTTGCTGGCTATAAAATCAACGTACAAAAGTCCATTGCATTCCTATATACTAAGAATGAAATCTCAGAAAAAGAAATACAAAAAACAATTCCTTTTACAATGGCAGCAAAAAGAATAAAATACCTAGGAATAAACTTAACCAAGGATGTGAAGCACCTATATGCTGAAAATTATAAGACATTTTTGAAAGAAATTGAAGAAGACACAAAGAAATGGAAAGACATTCCGTGCTCATGGATTGGAAGAATCAACATAGTTAAAATGGCTATATTACCCAAAGCAATATACAGATTTAATGCAATCCCCATAAAAATCCCAATGGCATTTTTTTAAAAAGTAGAACAAAAACTCATCAGATTTGTTTGGAACCACAAAAGACCCCGAATAGCCAAAGCAATCTTAAGAAAAAAGAACAATACTGGAGGTATCACACTCCCTGACTTTAGCTTGTACTACGGGGCTACAATAATCAAAACAGCATGGTATTGACAGAAAAACAGACACATAGACCAATGGAATAGAATTGAGAACCCAGAAATGAAACCACATAAATATGGACAGATAATTTTTGACAAAGAAGCTAAAAACATACAATGGAGCAAAGACAGCCTCTTCAATAAATGGTGCTGGGAGAATTGGATAGCCACGTGCAAAAGAATGAAACTGGACTGCTATTTGTCACCATGTACCAAAGTTAATTCAAAATGGATCAAAGACTTAAGCATAAACCTGACACAACAAACTGCATAGAAGAAAACATAGGTACTAAACTTATGGACCTTGGGTTCAAAGAGCATTTTATGAATTTGACTCCAAAGGCAATGGAAGTAAAAGCTAAAATAAACGAATGGGACTGTATGAAACTTAAAAGCTTCTGCACAGCAAAAGAAACGATCGACAAAATAAAGAGGCCACCAACTGAATGGGAGAAGATTTTTGCAAACAGTGCCTCCGATAAGGAGCTAATATCCAAAATCTACAAGGAACTCATGCAACTCAACAACAAAAAACAAACAAACAACCTAATTGTAAAATGGGCAGAGGACCTGAAGAGACATTTCTCCAAAGAGGACATACAAATGGCAAATAGACATATGAAAAAATGCTCAACATCACTAATCATCAGAGAAATGCAAATCAAAACCACAATGAGATATCACCTCACCCCAGTCAGAATGGCTATCATCAACAAGACAAATAGTAACAACTGTTGGAGAGGCTGTGGAGAAAAAGGAACCCTCATACACTGTTGGTGGGAATGCAGACTGGTGCAGCCGTTATGGAAGGCAGTGTGGAGGTTCCTCAAAAAATTACGAATAGAATTACCATATGACCCAGCAATCCCTCTCCTGGGTATCTACCCAAAAAATCTGAAAACATTTATACATAAAGACACATGTGCTCCAATGTTCACTGCAGCTTTATTTATGGTGGCCAAGACATGGAAACAACCAAAATGTCCTTCGATAGATAAATGGATAAAGAAGTTGTGGTATATATACACAATGGAATACTATTCGGCAGTAAGAAAAGATGATATAGGAACATTTGTGACAACATGGATGGATCTTGAGAGTGTAATGCTGAGCAAAATAAGTCAGACAGAAAAAGCAGAGAACGATATGATTTCACTGACATGTGGTATATAAACCAAAAACAACAAAAGAACAAGACAAACAAATGAGAAACAAAAACTCATAGACACAGACAATAGTTTAGTGGTTACCAGAGGGTAAGGGGGGTGGGGGATGGAAGATGAGGGTAAAGGGGATCAAATATATGGTGATAGAAGGAGAACTGACTCTGGGTGGTGAACACACAATTGGATTTCTAGATGATGTAATACAGAATTGTACACCTAAAATCTATGTAATTTTACTAACAATTGTCACCCCAATAAATCAACAACAAAAAAATCCCCACAATTGTGGCGGTATACCTACATGCATATCAGAATGGCTAAATTTTTTTTTTTAATGGTGATGACACCAATGCTGGGAAACAGGAAGGAAAGTGGATCACTCAAGCATTGTTCGTGGGAATGTAAAGTGGTACAGTCCTCGGGAAAATAGTTTGGCCATTTCTTATAAAGCCAAACATGCAACTACCATACAACCTAAGAACTGCAATCCTCGACATTTGCTCAAGACAAATGAACAATTAGGTATGCACAGAAATCTGCTCATGAATGTTTTTAGAAGCTTTATTCCCAAGCCCAAAACGGAATACAATCCAGATGTCCTTCATTAGGTGAATGGTTAAAAATAGTGAGGTATATTTACCCTACAGAATACTACACAGAAATAAAAAGTAGTAAAGTATTGATGGATGCATAACTTGAATAAATCTCTGGGGAATTATACTACTGTGTTCCCCTGATAATAAGACCTAGCAGGACAATCCGCTCTAATGCATCTTTTGGAGCAAAAATTAATATAAAACCCATTCTTATTTTACTATAAGATCTGGTATAATTAATATAATTAATATAATATAATATAATATAATATAATATAATATAATATAATATAATATAATACCGGGTCTTGTATTAATTTTTGCTCCAAAAGACTCATTAGAGCTGATTGTCCGGCTAGGTCTTATTTTGGGGGAAATACAGCAAGTGAAAAAAGCCAATTCCAAAAGTCACATACTGTATGATTCTATTCATATAACAAAATTATACAAATAGAGAACAGGTTAGAGCATGCCAAGAGTAGGAACTTGGAAGAGGGGCCCAGAGTAAGGGTGATGGATATGTCTATAGGGAAGGAAACAGGTCACATTGGGGAAGAGAGGAAAGTTACTGGCTCATTTTGATATAATATTAACAAAATGTTTTCTGATGAGTGTTAGGAATAGTCTAATAACTACCAATGCAATGAGGAAGCACAGAACTTCCAAACTAGCCAGAGGAAAACCAGGCATGGGAAGGAGTGCAGTGGTTACCTAAGGAAAAGGAGTTAGTAAACAGGAAAGAAGGAAATCAAATTAGTTGCTGCACTAGGTGAATGGGCTGAATGCCTCCATAAAGACAGATACAACAGACTGAATTAAAAATAACACCCAAGTACATATTTATATATTTTTAAAATGATAGACATAGAAAAGTGAAATTAAAAGAAAAACACAACTACAATTCAAGTGTAAACAAAAAGAATGCAAAAGTAGTAATAGTAATATTCAACAAGGCTGAATTTAAATTAAAAGTATAAAACATGATAATGAAAGGCAGTATGCAATAATAAAACCATGATTTATAAGGAACGTTTAATTCCAAAAACATAAAATTTAAATACTGAGGATGTTAAACAAAGTAACATAACTTAGAAAATAAACAAAGCAAAATAAAGCAAAAGCTAGTAGAAATGCAAGTAACTGATAACACAATCATAGAGATATTAATATACATCTTTTAAAATACCACAGAGCTAATACATTAAAAATGTGTAATCACATAGAAAAATCAAATAATATATTTAATAGAAAAACAGAATAAGATAATCAGCCACTAAGATTTTTCATAAATACATAAAAATACAAATTCACATACTATAAATGGAGAACATTTTATTTCTGAATGTCCCTATAACAAGTTTTTAAATAATTCACACACTTGAACACAAAAACATGCCTAACATATATAAAACCTGACAAATTGTATGGTCACATTTTCTGATTATAAACCAATAAATTAGAAAAACATAATAAAAATTTATAAAAAATAAATTTCTTTGGAAATTGATAAATATTTTCCCAAATAATACCTAGATTAGAAAAATAAAATAAAAACAGCAATTACTAATTATCTACAATACAATGAAAAGGAGAGTCTACTTCATATCAAAACCTTTCAGATACAAAGTCTTACAGAAAAATGTACAGGATTAAATATCTTTTTTTAAACAAAAAACTGAAAATAATGGAACCAAGTACATTTCAAATATGTAAAAAGAAGCCACAAAATAAACCAAAAGAAAATAATATGTAGAAATTAACTAAGGAAAAAGCTGAAATATATAATTAAAAAATATCAAAAATTGACTTTGCTAAAACGAATAAAATACATAAATTCTAACAGCTCTGATACAGAAAGAAAAATAAATAGTTGAAGTAGGCAAGAAGAAATGAAAACAGAGATATAACTGATACAGAGGAAATTAGGAAAAAAATTATGAAAATATTATACGTAATTCAATGAAAACATGTTTGAAAGCCTAGCTTTCAAATGAGTAATTTTCTAAAAAATAAATGAGTAATTTTCTAAAAAATACAAGTTACCAAAACTTAATGAAAAGAGTAGAAAGAACAAATCACTAATGATGAAGATTATCATGATTATCAATCACTTAAAAAATAATTTTACAGGCACTAGGCCCAGATAGATTTACAACTGAACCCTTTCCAAGTTTTAAAAGACTCAAACACAATTCCAATGCTATTTAAATTATTCCAGATTGGAGTAAAAGATAGTAAGCTTCCTAATTTCTTAAATTTTAAACTAGCAACAATTAAGTTTTAAAACAGAAAATAATAGTCCAATTTCATTTGAGCAGATAATATGCAGATAATGTCAATAAATTATCAAACTGAATCTATCAATATTTGCAATATTTCAAAAGAATGATGCAATATAATCAAAATGCAAGGCTTATTTTGCTGTGTTTACCCAAAAATAAGACCTAGCCGGGCAACCAGCTCTAATGCATCCTTTACAGCAAAAATTAATACAAGACCTGGTATATTATATTATATTATATTATATTATATTATATTATATTATATTATATTATACTATACTATATTATATTACATTATATTATACACAGTCTTATATTATAGTAAAATAAGACCAGGTCTTATATTAATTTTTGCTCCAAACGCCGCATTAGAGCTGATTGTCCGGTTAGGTCTTATTTTCGGGGAAACACGGTATGAAGCCAAATATGTCAAGAAATATAACAAATTCTTGCATCCAAACTTGAAGAAAAATTTACATTTATGTACAATTCTATAAATAGTATGAAAAGTTACTTGATAAAAATTAGTAGTAATTTCTAATAAGAACTCCAAGTAAGACTGGAAGGAAATAAATATAGTAAATACTACATAGAAAGACCAACATCATAAAAATCACAATTATCTTTTATCACCACTGTTATCCAAAACTGGATTTTGAGATTCTAGTATATGAAGATTGAAAAATGAAATAATTGGCATACATAGTAGATGACACAAAGCTATATTCTAGACATATATTTTATACGTAGAAATTCAAAAGACCCTAAAAATAAAACTACTATAATTCACTAGGTAATTTGATAAGGTGACTAGATATGTTATATGCAGGCCAAATTTTATGTCCAAACAAACATCATTTAGAAATTAAAATAGAAAAAAAACTGCTCTTCACAACAGTGAAAACTATCTACGTAGGCATAAAATTTTATTCTTTAATACAAAATAAGATTTCAACAATTACATAAGCAAACTATGTCTTTAGAAAGCAAGATTTGATGCCAAAATATTATGAATACATATCCTCCAAAAAGTATAAATTTTGAAAGCAATCTAATGAGAATCAAAATCATTTGGAATTAGGTTAAAATGATTTTAATATTCATATGGAAGAATAAATGTCTAAAAAGAGAAAAAAATGAAAGAAAAAAAGTAAGTTGGGAACTTACCAGCCATCTACTAAAACTTCCCATAACATCATCTTAATCAAACAAGAAATAATGAAAAGAGTCAGTTTAGATCCCAATATATACAAGAACTTAATATGACAAAGGTAGAACTTTATTTTAATAATAAAAAAATATTTATTCAAAATGCTGTCAAAACAAGCTATCCATCTGTAAGTAAATTAAGTTGGCTATTACTTCCCATCATATAAAGAAACATTTCAAATTGGAGTAAAGACAAATGTAAAAATAAAACAAAAGTAAAATAATTTAGGAAAATAAATGTTGGGGAAACCTTTTAATCAAGCCTTTTTAACCAAAGGTAGAAAACCCAGTTTCCAGAATAAAAGTCAGGCATGGCTAGATAAAAAAATAAAACCATAGTCATAGATGAAAAATGGATTGGGAAAATATCATTAATATAAAGAGTTCCTACATATTGATAAGAAAAATATTAAAACAAGAAAAATATAATATGAATAGAAAATGCAAATATACAATATTAAAATAGCACTGCTATTCAATTTATTACCCATTAGGTTGGGGAAAATTTTAAAGGATGATAATACCCAGTATTAGAGAAAATTAGAGGAGGACAAAAACATTTTCATATATTGTTGGTAAATTTGTGAATTGCTTCTTCATTATCTTAAATTATAGCAATCCCATTCCTGATCAGCTATCCTCTGGTGGTAATAGCGATAGTTTATTAACATTTAGAAGAATGCTTACTGCAGAATTTTTTACAATGCCAAAAAAATGGAAACAAAATACTGTCCATCAAAAGGGGAATAAATCATGTTACATCTAAGCCATGAAATATTACACAACTATTCCAAAGAATGAGGTCTTGGAAAGAGAAATTTCCATGATGTACTGGGTAATTATTATTACCTTTTCTTTACATTTATCAATATAACACAGAAAATTATAATTCATTGCTGTGATTTACACTTACTTGATTAATAATGACATAGAAAGACTTCTTCCATGCCCTTATGGGTCATATGTATTTATTTTCTATAAATTAGCTCTTAATGTTCCTCATTTTTCTATTCATATTTTCATATTTTCCTTATTAGTTTGTAAAATTCTTCATACAGAGGACTCACTCCTTGACCATCAAATCATGTTATATTTTTATTTACTATATAATAGTGTACATGGAGTGAGCCTTCTTACATACAGATGTGATACATTTTTAAATTGTTAAACCTACCAGTCATTTAATTTGCCCTTGTATTTGGACTTAAAATGTACATTGCTGCCCAAACAGTATATGAATGTTTTCCCACTGTTTCTACAAGTACTCCTAAAGTTTTAATTTTTTACATATCAATCTTTAACCCATCTGGAGTTTATTTGGATGAATGAAATGAATTAGGAATCTGACTCTCCCATTGAAGTAGAGTTTTTGCCTGAAACAACAGTCAGGAGCTCCAGGAAGGATGTCAAATGTAGCCAAACAGTATTTTTGAGGGGAAGCCAGAAGAAAAAGAAACTAGCTATGGAAAGCTGGCTTACAGAATAGCAGTTTCCCCACGTATAGAAAATAAACCAAGCAGAGAGGAAATGTCCCTGCTTGGATGTCCATGTCTCCAACTTCTTTCAGATTTCTGGGTCACTAATATAAACTTATACCATCCAGCCCTTTAACTGTAGATCTTACAGAAGGATCCTAACATCACACAACAGACTATTGACAGTACCCCCCAAAACTCCATCCATGCTACTTACTGGCAAATACATGTTCAAAATAAATCTTTTTCATTTAAGAATGTATAAATATACAGATGAAATGATACCCATAAAGACAGTATGCCCTAGAAAAGAAAATAAATACAGCATGTAAGAGGTGAAGAGCATATTTTTAATGTAAATACAACAGAAAACATAAGTAAATTTTAGAAAGCATTTATTTATGCTCTGAAGGAAATTAAAGAAAACACTCTGGACCCTCAAAACAAAGAGTAAAGATTATCTATGAAAAACTCTTACAGGAAGAGAAAATTGATGGACTCACAAAAGAATGCAGAGAGGAATGACAGAATGCCTTAATAGAATCTAAAATTGAACTAAAACTTTATGTAAAGGTTAGAATCTATATTGCACAAAATGTAATAAGTCATATGGCAGACAAACTTATAAACCTGGCCAAGACTGAAGAAAAAAGGGACAAAAATATTAAATTGGTCAAAAAATAAAAAATTATGTAAGATATAAAACGGAGCTTCGACATATAAATAACATATTTTACTAAAAAAGAAATCTTAATGAGACAAAAGCATCTAATATTACACAAGAAACTTTCCTTAAAAGAATAGCTCTTCTTGTTGGTATTGTTTAATCTTATCTTGGAAGAATGATGAAAAGAGAACAAGCATCAGCTAGTTTTACAAATTACAATTACTCTAAGCAGTAATTAAGAATTTTGTCTTGGTCAGCACATTTCACCACTAAAAATGGTTACTTCCTAGTTAACCTTTGCCTTCCTAGCAAGATAAGGAGATGCACCAATAAGAAGTAAGCACTCTATGTGTGCATCAAACTTAGGAGGAAATAAGCCAATGAGGGGAGAGGCTTCTGAAGTGACAGTCATGAGGACACTGAACCACTAACAGAGTCTCTGGTCAAAATGGACAAGAATGTATGGATTGGGAACACCATGAAAGGAATGATCAGATATGAAACCCTCCTGGTGCCTCTGACTTCCATCTTTGAGTAAGACGTCACTTACATCATATCTGCCATCAACAATGCCCAACAAGAGGAAGAGTATTTGATCACTGGAACAGGGTTACGAAAGTGGATGGGGTTAGGGTGAAGGGGTGGGAAGGATGCCCTGCCACTTTTTTTCCCACCGCACTCAATAAATTTCTTTATTTTAAATGCCTGATTCATTGGCCTATGTCAGTGGGTCACGGAGGAGTGAGATGAGTCATTTTTCCTAGTCTGTATTATTTTAGCTTAATCAGTTTTCTCAGTAACAAAATTACTGAGCTGAATAAAAATCTAAATTTTCCAAACAAAAATCTTCACCCTATACAGGACACAAGTAATTAAACCTAGACAAACCCTGATGAATATTTTTCAAAGACAAAGAAATAGTCCTTTAAAAGTCTGTATTTTTAAATGGCAGATTGACCTAGGTCACTTCACAATATTACATGTGAAATTATATATATATATATATATATATATATATATATATATATATATATATATGGAGAAAGACTGCTTCTCAAGAATTCTATATCCAGACAAAATGTCACTCACTTGTAAAGACAACAGAAATATATTATCAGATATGTAAGGGCTTATAAAATATACCCACGATGTATACTAGAGGAAAAATAAAATGTTTGGAGGAATATTTCAGTCACTGAGAGGTTAAGTAAGGCAAAAAAAAGAAAGGAAGGAAGGAAGGAAGGAAGGAAGGAAGGAAGGAAGGAAGGAAGGAAGGAAGGAAGGAAAGAAGGAAGGAAGAAAGAACGAGAAAAAAAAGAAAAACTCATGAACATGCAAATTGAGTTATGAAAGAAATGGGAAGGAATACTGCCACCCCTTAGTCTCAGAATTATACCCCAATAGCTGCTAAAATATGAATATAAAATAGTATAATAATTGAAAGAAAATATACATGAGTTACAAATAACAATTTAGTAACTGAGATCAAAAATAACAAAATATGCAAACAGAAGTCTGGAAGTTGTAAAGCGAAGAAAGTGAAAGGGTGCAAATTCCTTCCATTTATCAAGGGAAACAATCAACATGGTTTGTTTCTTCCTGTGGGTTACTGGAAAAATATATTTTCAAGTAAATTTTTTTAACAGGAAAAATTTTTTAGTAAAAATTAAAGCAAATGTATAGCCTCCAAAATACTACAAGGAACAAATAAGCAACACAGCAAGGTTTCAAAAGACATAAAACAAAGGGAACAGTAAAAACGATTTTGAAAAATTCAAATCACATATGTCAGAAGGAGAACCAAATAGATCAGTAATATACAAATGAGCACTAAAGACAACACTATATTTTAAAAGACATATCTAAATCAAAATTATTCCGAAAAGTTTACAATAAAGAATAATGATAACAGCAAATACTTGCATAGTGCATAGTATACTGTAGGCACTACCACAGGCATTTTATATCTACTTACTTAACTCCTCAAAACATCCCCATTTTATAGATGATAAAACTGAGGTGCAATTTGGTTAACTAACTTGCTGAAGGCCAATCAGGCAATAAGTGGCACAAACCCAGCCAGGGTTACGAAAGTGGATGGCCGGGTTTTAACCACAATGTAGTCAGGCACCGTATTACAATGTTTAGGTCAATAATGACCTGCATAAACGATGGTGCTCCCAAAAGGGTATAACAGCTGAAAAATCCTATCACCCGTGACATCGTACCTGTCATAACATCATAGCACAAGGCAGTACTCACAAGTCTGTGGTGATGCTGGTACAAACAAACCTACTGCACTGCCAGTCATATGAAAGTACAGCACATCCAATTATGTACAGTACATAATAGTTAATAATGATAATAAATAACTGTTACTGGTTTATGTATTTACTACACTAAACTTTTTATCCTCAGAGTGTACTCTTTCTACCTATAAAAAAAGTTGGCGGTAAAACAGGATGCCCTGTTACATTGGCATCCACCCTGTACACCTCGAATTTACTGTGTCTCTTGATTGCATCATTTCATCTTGTACTTGATTTAATCTCGTTGTGCTGTACAGCACCATGCTGTACAGGCTTGCAGCCTCGGAGCAACAGGCTGCACCATGCAGCCTGGGTGTGTCATAGGCTGTATTGTCTAGGCTTACGAAAGTGCACTCTATGATAATTGCACAATGAAATTGGCTGGCGCGTCCCTATGGTCAAGTGGCCCATGACTACTGGTGCTCAGATGTGGGTGATACACACTCTTAGCCCCTGCAGATCTATCATGTCTCTCCATTGCCTTCAGTTATGGTCAAAGTTGTATCAAACAAATATTTGTCATACAAACAAATATAGAATTCAGGGCAAAAATATGAAATTGAATTTTTAAAAATCATTAAAAATAACTAAGTAAAATTAGAGGTTAAAATACAGCCCAAAATCTGATTAGAATTAATTAAAAATAAAAAGGATAACGGGGGCGGGGGGTGGGGGGGTGGGAGATGAGGGTAAGGGGGATCGAATATATGGTGATGGAAGGAGAACTGACTCTGGGTGGTGAACACACAATGGGATTTATAGATGATGTAATACAGAATTGTACACCTGAAATCTATGTAATTTTACTAACAATTGTCACCCCAATAAATTTAATTAAAAATAAATAAATAAATAAAAATAAAAAATAAAAAGGATATTGGTTGATGTGGCCAGTTATGAGCCTTATATATCATAAACAGTTACTGGTTAGAAAACATAATGGGAAAAGATCCTACCTACTACAGCTCCCAAGACAAGTAAAATATCTAGGAATAAACAAAAAAATATATATGATCTGTATGAAGAAACCTATAAAAATTAGCTGAGAGGCATACTATGAGGGTTGATTAGTGCCATCTTCCTGGATTAGAAGATTCAGTAATGGTTTACAGATCAACTAACCAAATAAATTTTTGTATTTAAACCAATTCCAATCAAAATCTGAAAGGATGTTTTTAACTTGACATTATGCCTCAAAATTTCTCTGAAAGTATACACAGATAATCATAAGCAAGAAAATATTTAAAAAGAAGAATGCATGAGAGTTTATAAAAACAGATGTCTAAACATGTTTTGAAGTTAAAATAATGATAATAGCGTTTAACCGAGACAATGGAAAACAGATCATGTGGGCCTCTGTGTATGTGTTTATAAAATTAGTTTTCATAATTAAGAGATTAAATTAATAAATGGTTATAAGTTAATGGAATAACTATTTGTAGAATCCACACAAAAAATATAAACTGTGCTTTTTACTAAGCAGTAAAATTACAAATTATTTTTATTTTGTTTTGTGTCTGTTTGTTTG
This sequence comes from Rhinolophus sinicus, assembly GCF_057876585.1. Taxonomy (NCBI): domain Eukaryota; kingdom Metazoa; phylum Chordata; class Mammalia; order Chiroptera; family Rhinolophidae; genus Rhinolophus; species Rhinolophus sinicus. The sequence goes on along the minus strand of NC_142504.1, from coordinate 54,012,672 downwards.
GTCTTTCCTTAGCATTTTGGTATTTTTCCTAAGAGAATGTTTTAATTTTGTAATCAGAAAAACCTCATAAATGTTATTTTAATGATGTGGATTCAATTAAAGCTGTAATTAGCAAAGAAAAATATGTTGTTTTAATTCTATAAATGTGAGATTCATTCCACAGTGAAAACCATCTGAGAAAAAAATTGCTTTGGTAAACTGTGAAAGAAAAAATGGGTGAAAATCATCTTAAAGGTTGAGTACTGCCTTGGAAAAGTAGGGCTTGGTGAGAAGTTATAATGAGAACTACTCAGAAAGGTATTCCATGAGGTCACCTTCGCAGGTAGTGTCGTGCGGGGAGTCATCCAGGCGGGGTCTCTGCTCCTGCTCCCCACATAAGAACGCAGGACATGGTGAGGCCAAAAAGGAACACCCACGGAGCCATAGATAGGGGAGTCATACCACTATACTCTCGCTGGCGGCATCCGCCTCTCTGCAATCCGCTCTTGCTAGCTCAGCCACCTTCTTCTTGCTAGCCCCCATTTTTCTGCTGGCCTAGCCACAGCAGTTATATTAGTGGCCAATGGCTCACTGGTTACAGCTGACGTCCAACTAGCCACAGCTGATGGCCATCCAATCACAGTTGATGGCCATTTACTACCTGAGCCAACACCTTTCTATGTGAGGCTGAGAGCCTAGAAACTACTTTCTGGGGCTCTGCCCCCACAGGTAGGAAGGGGAGGCATCCTAGGAAGAATAGGAATAATAAAAAAAAGTCAGTCCTCCTCAGTTTGCATAAGCCTGTTTCTAAATGGAACAAAAACATTCAAATGAAAAGGACTAGTTCTTCTAAATTATTAATACTACTAAGGTAGATGAGCATGTGTCATGCGGGGCGGCCTGCGGGGTCTCTGCTCCCGTTCCCCACATAAGAACACAGGAGATGGTGAGGCCAAAAAGGAACCCCCATGGAGCCACAGATGGGGAGTCATACCACTATATTCTCGCTGGCAGCATCCTCCTCTCTGCAATCCGCTCTTGCCAGCCACCATCTTCTTGCTAGCCCCCATTTTTCTGCTAGTGTAGCCACGGCAGTTCTATTAGTGGCCAATGGCTCACTGGTTACAGCTGACGACCAAGTAGCCACAGCTGATGGCCATCCAATCACAGTTGATGGCCATTTACTACCTGAGCCAGCACCTGTCTATGTAAGGCCGAGAGCCTGGTAACTGCTTTCTGGGGCTCTGTCCCCACACATGTCTAGAAAAATGACTAAAGAATATGTTCTCAATACAAGCGCCAACATATATGATAAACAGAATGTGCAACTATACTCATTATATACTGATAACCAGGAGCATCTGTCATTTAAAGAAAGGAGGTAACTATAAGGAAGTCACTTTCAAGTTTGAGGAATGGTCTAGGAATACTGTCATGTAAAAAAGAAAAAAGCGGAGTGACGTCATAGGAATGGCGGCAGCGGGGCGCACTTTTTGAGTTCTCCGGATCTTATCAGAAACGGGACATTTATAACCCATCAAAGGACTCTCTGCTCATCACGCAGAACAGCTAAGAGACTCGTGCAAGGATTACTTGCAGGTGGGGAAAATTGGGTGAGCGAGGGAAGAAGGAAGGGAGCAGAGTGGAGACGCGGCCCGCATCTGCGGCTGTGGGGACGCGGTCCGCACCTGTGGCTGTGGAGGTGTGGCCCATTTCTGCGGCTGTGGAAACACGGCCCGTACCTTCGCCCTTCAGCTGTGGAGACGCGGCCGGCATCTGCTGTGGTGGAATCCCGGCCGACGTCCGCAGCTGCAGAGACGCAGGGGATGCCAGGACAGGAGAGAACACAAAAGCCAGGAGGTGGGCTCTTTCCCTGTGTCCCACAGCTGATCTCTTCCACCAAGGGGGCAGCATATCTAGCATTTGAGGCAATAACCTCAGCTGATACCTCCAGTTAAGCCTTAGGCCGGAAAAAGGACACAAACTCCATACCTGGGCCCCTCCCCCCACTCTTCCAATCCTCCCCCCACCCTTCCAGAGACTTGAACTGGCCCCTGAACTGAGGAGTGGTGTCAGATTGCAGAGGAGCCTTGGTGCTCGGGCTCTGGGAAGACTGGGGGGCGGCCCTGGCCCAGGGAGGAGGCTGAGAGGAGTGTGGTTTTTGCTGGGCTAGGAGAGAGGGGACTCCTCCGCACCCAACCATCACCGTTTCTGGCCTGCAGGAAGAGTGTGACACAGCTGGGCTGGGAAAGAGAAGACCCCTCCATCCCTAGCCTCCACCCTTTCTGGCCTGCCTAGAGCAGGGCAATTACATCTGCGGAGGCACTCCCAGGGATCAGCAGTGAGTGGCAGACACAGCTCCCAGCTTTCAGCAGCTCAGAAATCTCCCGCCCGCCACACACACACACACAGGGAAGAAGTGCCCTAAGACTCAGGAGAACTGGACACAGAGCTGGTGGTGCTACTCTCAGTGTGCATATGTGCAGGCAAGGGCAGAAACTACACTAGCTTTCTAAAAACTACTGTCCAGACCCCTCAGCCCCACGCATCTAAATCTGCAGTCCCAACGTCACTCTGGGCACCAGGTGACCGGCTCTGCCTGCACAATACGCAGGGGACTCTTTGGTACAGCAGAGGACAACCTGGAGATTACTTGGTGGGCTTAAGCCAAGACTGGCACTGCTTTTTGTTTTGTTTTGCTTTGTCTTTATATCTTTGATATATTTGACTGTGTTAAGTGGGGATTGTCGGTTGTTTTTACACGTGAAGGTATTTGATTTTTTCTTTGTTGTTGTTGTGCTCGGTGATTTGCTTTGTTCTGAAACTGCCCTACCAGGGCCCAGCTTAAGAGGCACAAGATTCAACATACCCAGAGGCAAATTCCAGACCAAACCAGAGTACTACCGGGTTTGACCTACAAGAGACACACCCAGAGGGAATTCTTTACAGGCACAAGAGCCCATAGAGGCCAAACCACATTTAAGCGGTCAATCCTCACACTGCAGAACACCCTGCAGTGGGCAGGGCCAAATCTCACAACTAGTCAGCCTAGGAGTTAACCCCACCTACTCACAAGCGAAAAGCAATTAAAGATCTTCTTTAACAGGACAATATACACAACACAAGAGTCACCTTTGGAGCACACGCAGAGGAGAAGAGCGAAGTAGTGCAAATCAAATATAAAGGACACATACTACATAAAATAACACAGGAAGAACTAAGAACTCCAGGGTATCTACCTAATACATCAAAGCAAACACAGAGAGTCAGCCAGAATGGGGAAACAAAAAAACATGTGCCAAATAAAAGAACAGAAGAAACCTCCAGAAATGGAACCGAATGAAACAGAGGTAACAAACTTATCAGAGACAGAGTTCAGAACACTGATGATAAGAATGTTTAAGGAGCTTAGAGACGACATCAAGAAGGATGTAGAAAGCATAATGAACAACCAGTTAGAACTAAATAACACAATTACCGAAATAAAGAACTCACTTGAAGGACTTAACAGCAGGTTAGATGAAGCAGAGGATCGAATCAGCGACTTAGAAGACAAGTTAGCAGAGATCACCCAAACAGAACAACAGAAAGAAAAAAGAATAAAAAACAATGAAGATGGTTTAAGAGACCTATGGGATAACATCAAGCGCAACAACATGCGCATCATAGGAATACCAGAAGGTGAAGAGAGGAAGCAAGGGATTGAGAACATATTTGAAGTAATAATGTCCGAAAACTTCCCTAACCTGATGAAGGAAACCAACATACAAGCCCAGGAAGTGCAGAGAGTTCCAACCAGGATAAACCCAAACAGGTCCACACCAAGACACATTATAGTTAAAATGGCAAAGGTTAAAGACAAAGAGAGAATCCTAAAAGCAGCAAGAGAAAGACAGAGGGTTACATACAAGGGAACTCCCATAAGACTACCAAATGATTTTTCTGCAGAAACACTGAAGGCCAGGAGGGAGTGGCAGGAGATACTCAAAGTGATGGAAAACAAACGCTTACAACCTAGATTGCATTATCCAGCAAGGCTATCATTCAAAGTTGATGGAGAGATAAAGAGCTTCCCAGAAAAGAATAAGCTAAAGGAATTTATTACCACCAAGCCAGCATTGCAAGAAATACTAAAAGGACTTCTGTAAATAGAAGAAAGATGAAAATAATCTAATTACAAATTTAAAAATGGCAATAACTATGTACCTATCAATAATCACTTTAAATGTAAATGGATTAAACGCTCCAATCAAGAGACATAGGGTGGCTGAGTGGATAAGAAAGCAAGACCCTTGTATATGCTGTATACAAGAGACTCACCTCAGATCAAAAGACACACACAGGCTAAAAGTGAAGGGTTGGAGTAAGATATTTCATGCAAATGGAAATGAGAAAAAAGCTGGAGTTGCAATACTTATCTCTGACAAAATAGACTTTAAAACGAAGAAAATATTAAAAGACAAAGATGGGCACTATATAATAAAGGGATCGATCCGACAAGAGGACATAACCCTAGTAAACATCTATGCACCCAACATAGGAGCACCTAAATATATAAAACAGACATTGACTGATATAAAGACAGAGATCAACAGTAACACTATCATAGTAGGGGACTTCAACACACCACTGACAACAAGGAACAGGTCTTCCAGACAGAAAATCAATATGGAAACAACAGCCTTAAAGGATACATTGGACCACTTGGATATAATCGACATTTTCAGAGCATTTCACCCCAATGCTGCAGAAAACACGTTCTTCTCAAGCACACATGGAACATTTTCCAAGATAGACCATATGTTAGGGCACAAAACAAGTCTTGATAAATTTAAGAAAATTGAAATGATACCAATTGTCTTCTCTGACCACAGTGCTATGAAATAAGAAATGAACTACAGGAAAAAAACTGGAAGACACACAAATTCATGGAGGCTGAATAACACGTTACTAAATAATGAATGGGTCAAGCAGGAGATCAAGGAAGAAATCAAAAGATATCTCGAGAAAAATGAAAATGAAAACACGACGTCCCAAAATCTATGGGATGCCGCGAAAGCAGTCCTAAGAGGGAAATTCATAGCATTGCAGGCCTACCTAAAGAAACAAGAAACATCACTAATCAACAGTTTATCTTCACACTTAAGGGATCTGCAAAAAGAACAACAAAATAAGCCCAAAGGGAGTGCAAGGAAGGAGATAATAGAGATCAGAGCGGAAATCAATGAAATAGAAACCAGAAAAACAATACAAAAGATCAATGAATCCAAGAGTTGGTTCTAAGAGAAGATAAACAAAATTGACAAACCTTTAGCCAGACTCATTAAAAAAAAGAGAAAGAGGACCCAAATTAATAAAATCAGAAATGAAAGAGGAGAAGTAACAACAGACACTGCAGAAATACAAAAAATTTTAAGAAATTACTATGAGCAACTATATGCCAACAAATTTGCCAATCTGGAAGAAACAGACAATTTTCTAGAGGCATACAACCTTCCAAGGCTAACTCAAGAAGAAACAGAAAACCTGAATAGACTGATTACCACCAGGGAAATTGAATCAGTAATCAACAATCTCCCAACAAACAAAAGCCCTGGACCAGATGGCTTTACAGGTGAATTTTACAAAACGTTCAAAAAAGAATTATCACCTATTCTCCTCAAGCTCTTCCAAAAAATCCAGAAGGAGGGAAAGCTCCCAAACACTTTGTACGAAGCCACTATCACCTTGATCCCAAAATCAGACAAAGACACCACACAAAAAAGAAAACTACAGGCCGATATCGCTAATGAACATAGATGCAAAAATCCTCAACAAAATATTAGCGAACAGAATTCAGCAATACATTAAAAAGATCATACACCATGATCAAGTGGGATTCATCCCTGGTATGCAAGGGTGGTTCAACATCCGCAAATCAATTAATGTGATACACCACATTAATAAAATGAAAAACAAAAATCACATGATCATATCAATAGGTGCAGAAACAGCATTTGATAAAATCCAGCAGCCATTTATGATAAAAACCCTTAAGAAAGTGGGAATAGAGGGATCATATCTCAACATAATAAAGGCCATATATGATAAACCCACAGCTAACATCATACTCAATGGGGAAAAGCTAAAACTATTCCCCTTAAGATCAGGAACAAGGCAAGGTTGTCCACTTTCTCCACTTCTATTCAACATAGTGCTGGAAGTTCTAGCCACAGCAATCAGACAAGAAAAAGAAATAAAAGGCATCCAAATCAGTAAGGAGGAAGTAAAATTGTCATTATATGCAGATGATATACTATACATAGAGAACCCTAAAGACTCCACCAAGAAACTATTAGAGCTGATAGATGAATTTAGTAAAGTAGCAGGATACAAAATTAATATTCAAAAATCAGTTGCATTTGTATATACTAAAAATAAAACATCAGAAGGAGAAATTAAAAAAGCAGTCCCATTTACAATTGCTCCAAAGACTATAAAATACCTGGGAATAAATTTAACCAAAGTAAAAGATCTGTACTCAAAAAATTATAAGACACTGAAGAAAGAAATGAAAGAAGATACAAATAGATGGAAACACATACCATGTTCATGGATAGGAAGAATTAATATAGTTAAAATGTCCATACTGCCTAAGGCAATATACATATTCAGTGCAATTCCTATCAAACTACCAACAACGTTTTTCACAGAAATAGAACATATAATCCTAAAATTTATACGGGACCATAAAAGACCCTGGATAGCCTCATCAATCTTGAGAAATAAGAACAAAGTAGGAGGTATAACGATACCTGACATCAAATTATACTACAAGGCTACAGTAATCAAAACAGCATGGTACTGGCATAAAAACAGACATATAGATCAATGGAACACAATAGAGAGTCCAGAAATAAATCCATGCCTATATGGCCATTTAATCTTCGACAATGGAAGCAAGAATGTACGGTGGGGTAAAGACAGTCTATTCAATAAATGGTGCTGGGAAACCTGGACAGACACATGCAAAAAATGAAGCTGGACCACCTCCTTACACCATATACAAAAATAAATTCAAAATGGCTTAAAGACTTAAATGTAAGACCTGAAACCATAAAATTCCTAGAAGAAAATATAGGAAGAAACTTCACAGACATTACCCAGAGTAAGATTTTTACTGATATATCACCTCGCGCAAGGGAAGTAAGAGAAAAAATAAACATGTGGGATTACATCAAACTAAAAAGTTTTTCACAGCAAAGGAAACCATCAATAAAACAAAAAGGGATCCTACTGAATGGGAAAAGATATTTGCCAATGATATAACTGATAAGGGGTTAATATCACAAATTTATTAAAAAACTCACTCAACTCAACTCCAAAAAAACAAAAAACCCAATTAAAAAATGGGCAGAGGACATGAAGAGACATTTTTCTAAAAAGGACATACAGATGGCAAACAGACATATGAAGAAATGCTCAACCTCACTAACCATCAGAGAAACGCAAATAAAAACCACGATGAGATACCACCTCACGCCAGTCAAGATGGCTATCATCAATAAATCAACAAACAACAAGTGCTGGCGCGGATGTGGAGAAAAGGGAACACTTGTGCACTGTTGGTGGGAATGCAGATTGGTGTAGCCATTATGGAAAACAGTATGGAGGTATCTCAAAAATCTGAAAATGGAACTACCTTATGATCCAGCAATCCCACTCCTAGGTATCTATCCGGAGAAATCCAAAACTCCAATTCAAAAATCTTTATGCACTCCTATGTTTATTGCAGCACTATACACAATAGCCAAGACATGGAAACAACCGAAATGCCCCTCGGTAGATGACTGGATTAAGAAACTATGGTACATTTATACAATGGAGTATTACGCAGCCATAAATAAGAAAGAAATCTTACCATTTGCAACAACATGGATGGACCTAGAGAACATGATGCTAAGTGAAATAAGTCAATCAGAGAAAGACAAATACCATATGATCTCACTTATATGCGGAATCTAAAGAAAAGAGTAAGTGAATGAACTAATCAGAAACAGTTTTGGAGACATAGAGGCAAAACTGAGGGTTGCTAGATGGGCAGGAGGGTGGGGATAAGGGGGAAGGTGAGGGGTTTAGAAAATAGTCGGTAACCACAAGATGGCCATGGGGTATTGAAAATTAATTTGGGGAACATAATCAATAATGTAAAGATTTTGTAGGATATCCGATGGACACATGTCCCATTTGGGAGACCACCTCAGGGATGATGTAGATGCCTGATCTCTGCACTGTACACCTGAAGCTGAACAATAATGAATGCCAACTGTGATTATATATATATATATATATGTATATGTATATGTATATGTATATGTATATGTATATGTATATGTATATGTATATATATATATGTATGGTTACAGGAAGCAGAGTACAGCATTAAGAATAGAGACAGTGGAAATGTAATGGCTCTGTGTGATGTCAGAGGGATAGTGGATGGGGGGAGGGGGGTTCACACAGTGTGAGGGATATAAATGATAAATGTCTAAGTATTGCTTTGTCTTGTGCACCTGAAACTAATAAAGTTTTTTTAAAAAAGTATCACCTTCCATCTAAATTTATTTTTAACGTTTATTTATTTTACGTGTGTTTTTCTAGGACCAATCAGCTCCAAGTCAAGTAGTTGTTTCAATTTAGTTGTGGAACGCACAGCTCACAGTGGCCCATGTGGGAATCGAACCGGCAACCTTGTTGTTAAGATCACCACGCTCTAACCAACTGAGCTAACCGGCAGCTCTTCAATCTGATTTTTTTTTACATAGTGACCACCAAAAGATTACAGAAAAGTACCTTTAGTTTGAATGACTTAGAAAAGCTTGCTGGCCTCAAAATCAGCAAATCATTAATACCCTTCCAAGGGAAATAGGTAAAACAGACTAAAGCAAACATCTGAACTCAAGGGTAGGTTAGTGAGTTAACGGTAATAGAAAACTGTCCCAGCCTCACTAGGGAATGTCTCTTGTTTCAGAGAATGTGTCCTGTTTGAAGCTAAGATCGTCTAGTTTAGAATATAAATGAAAATGCTCTCCTAGTCTGTTGCCAATTCTCCTGTGTGCACTCAAAAATAACCTGGCGGTGGTGTAAAAAGGGTACTCATATTACCTGTACTCCTTAAAAAGCCCTCTAAATGCTCAGACCTACCAAATCCTTTTGCTGAGGATGGCCAAAACTGAATGAGGGAAGATCAAAAGCAAAGTATTGGCAATGTTGTTCATTCTTCAGTACTTACAGAGTTCAATGTAACTTTTTCATTCATTTTGGCATGATCTTCTTAAGTATTGAAGCTAACTATTTCCATCCTTTTACAACTTAAATTGGACCACTTTTAAGATATATAGGAGTATATCACCCAAAAATATATGAAATTTAGTTTATTTTTTCATTTTTGCCACAGTAGTAGTAAACATGTTTTGTTTTCATCAACTTAAAAGATAAAATATACAATTAAACAAATTTTTACCTTCATTTCAGATAACATTCTGACAAATGCTTTCTGGCTTTTATTATCTTAATAAAACAAAATAACTGGAATAGTTCTTAAATTTTAAAAGCTACTTCATCCAGCTCCTGAAATATCATATAGCAACGTTTATTATATTTTTATTCAGAAAGCCCAGTAAGTCAGGAAAATTTTTTCTTGAATCAGCAAAGAGGTGTCAATGCAAAATGGTATCTTATGACAACAAGGTAAGTTGTAAGTATTTTTCTATAAGCTTGTGCATTCGAATTCTCATTTTCATTCATATTTCATTCATTCATCTTATGACAATAAGGTAAATTGTAAGTATTTTTGTATAAGCTTGTACATTTGAATTCTCATTTCCATTCATATTTTCTGTTTTCTTTGTTGCCGTCTTTTAAAAGAAGGCCTCAAAGCTCTGTTCGTTCTTTTTTTTTTTTTTTCAAAAAATGTATTTAAGTTTTATTTTTGTAAGGTAAACTTTATTTCGACATTTGTTTTAAACCAAGAACCTAGATTATCACTATATTTCCCAGTTTTCCATCCTTATGTATAATTTAAAGCTCAGCAAAAATAGAAAACAAAAGAGGGGTCCTTTGTTTCTACTCCCAAGCCAAATGATCAATGGAAAAATTCAGAATTCTCTAAACTGACGCCGAATATGAATGAGCACCAAAAATATTGTGCAATATTACTTACTCTTTTAAAAACTTCACAAAAGACTAGAACAGATTTTAGGCATGTTTATCCCTGAGCTATATTTTTATGAAAAGTTACAACTTTCTGAATAAAAGAGATTTGTCTAAATTAACTCAGAACCGAACAAACCCTGATCCCATTCGCTCTCTAATTAACCTAAATAAGCACTTTACTTGCCTAATGGTATCACGATTAAAACCTGCTGTGATAGCATTATAGGATTTCCTAAATTAAAAGGGACATTGCCTAATTGTTAAAAATGCTAATTTTATAAAATTTTTTCTATAATAAGAAAAATTGATATTGTAAGAAGCAAAGTAAATGTGCTTTGTGATACTTAAAAGATGACATATCCAAATGCTAATTTAAAAGCAGGAAACATATTATCTTAATGGTAATGGAAAAAGAAAAGGCATTATCCTAATTATAGAAATGGAGAGACTGAGGTCCATATTCGTCTGACACACAACCTATTACACTTATATGTGCTATCATTTTAAAATCAGCATAAAACACAGACTAGATTGTTACCTGGGATGAGGTCACTGAAGCCTCATAACTGAAACTTCCTCCTTCCAGCCACGCAACTGGATACGTAGAAGTAAGCTGACGCCACAGCCTTGCTAACCGCCCAGAAGGCAGCCTATATGCTTAAGCTCCTCTTGCTCTTGGGACCTGTGGGGGCCTCACCTCTTTGATTTCCTGTGCAGTGTGCAGGAAGGTGATGAGGTTTAGTTCTCGGTTTTAGGTGATGAAGAGGCCTAGAAATTAAACCACATACCCCAGCTCAGAAGCCCACAGAGTTTCGTGTGGTATTTCAGGTGAAAAAGCCCAGCTGATTCTATCAAGATCCCAGAATTAGGATCAGAAACCTTGCAGTCCCAGCCCCACAGGGGCACACTTCTGTTAGCAGCGCAGACCTGGCAGAGCATGGGATCAGACTGCAGAGCCTCTGGTGGCCTGAAAAGTATTTTTCTGTACAAGAAGCTGTGTACAGGCATCAGACATCAGAATCTCCTCCGTGTGCAAAGAGAGCAACAACACATGCAACTAGAGGTGTCTCCCGAAGGCATGTCCTCCTCAGACCAAGGAGGACAAAGGACAATGGTCACTGCCGAGGTGCCCGTCCTTCGCAAAGTGCCAAGAGCCTTGGCCAGCTTCCTAAGGAGTAAAACCAACGTCACTTTCCCTCTTTTAATTATAGTCGTGGAACAGTGACTGCACAGAACCTCATCAGCTCTAATGTTTCCTCTTTCTGATGAGAAAGTTCAAGCCCAGTAAAATTCGGCAGCTTGCCCAAGATGACCCCATCAGAAGCAGCGCTTCCTGAGAGGCAGGCAGGGCCCTGGGAGCAAGCGCACAGCGCAATGCTCCCAAGGCTGTGTCAGCTCCATCGTGACCTAGCCACACGCGCGGCATTTCCCTTGTGCGCTCCTGATCCCACCTTAGCTAGTCATCCCACCCCAGCTCCTTTTCCTGTGTTGCTAACTGTGGAAAAGAAAACTCACAAAAGAAGTGGCCAAGAGTGCAATGTATGATTCCATCTAGATTGATTACATTTCATCAGCCAGCAAGCTAGTCAAAAAGAATCCCCAGGAGCAGATGCTGCTTCCAAAATTAACCTTCAAAGCGATTAAAAGGGCATGTTCACACTATAAACTCAACCTGTTTGCTATATAGACCAAGAAAACAAAAACATGCTGCCATCAAACTGCATTAAATTAGTTCCATTCTCTTGTGAAGAAATTGAGTAGAAACAGTTCTGAGTCATCTAAGTACATCAAAACCAGAGACAGGGCAGACTCAGAGATTAAAAGTTTTAGCTACTCTGATGGGTTTTCAGGTCATAGTGACCTGTATGGGTTATACACACATTCCTCCTGATTTTCAGAATGGCTCCTCCACTGTTATGCCGTGTAACTTTCCCCTTTGGCCCAACATACTAACTGTTAAAATATAGTTAATATTCCTTCTTTGCAAATGCTATTCCTCTGTTCCTTTAGGCTTGCAGTACCTCTGGCAAAAGTCAGCGTTCCTGAAAGTCTTATCATTGTTTTTAATACAATGAGATATAATTTGTACCACGTTCAAATGTGCAGTGGATAGAACACTATCCAGCTTCATTCGTCACAACAAGCCTTATTTTATTAGTGAGCAAAACTTGTATGGGACACTTTATTTATTGACAGAAGGATTTTTATATTGTTTGGCTTATCAACTTCTTTATTTTTGTGCCAGGTCATCGGCAAAAACACTTACATTTCTGCACAAAACCTATTAAAATTATGGAAACTGACAGCAAAAAGAAAATTATTTGTGCTTAACATATAGTTTATAGTCATACACTCCCCAAGGGCAAAAGAAGGAATATGGAAAAATACATGTAAGAACGAACATAGGACACAAGGAATAAGGTTACAGTTTAAAATGTAGTAAGTAACACAGATATCGAGACCAGATAATGCCTCTGCACATAAAATCACATACCAGGCTGCCTCTAACCTATTGGAAATTAAGTGAATGCAACATGAAGTTTCCAATAAATGTCTCTGGTGTCCTCACCTAAATCCACGGAAGACAGTAGTCCTCATCGCGAAAACCATACATAAATCAGCACGCAGTGCTTCCTCTCGAGAGTCCAAAGCTTAAGCTGTTTGGAGATTGAACTTCCTCTCACCCTAAACAGGGTGGATCCCACCCGATCAAAATGAAGCAATGAGAGGCCTTTCTGAAATCTGACGGGGGGATTGATTTTATTTCGAGAACCATTTAATGTAACTTTTTAATAAACTATATATATGGATTCCCATCCCAACACATCTGGGCCAAAAATAAAAAAGCTAGATACATTTTCAAAAGTGGAACAGAAAAAAAAAAAAAAGAACAGAAAGAAAGTAGGTACATATAAATAATATTTATTTATTTATATAAATAATATCTCCAAAACAAAAATTTCATTGTCCTTGCATTAGTATATTGTTAGTATATTGTTATTGGGCTTTATTTTTCTATCTTACCATCAATTTTACTCCATGGAAGTTTATAAAAACGAAATGTTTGCTTCTTATAATACAAGTAGCCCTTTCTTAATTGAAGTTGCTGATTCCCAGGACATCGGATGTCAGAAAGCACAGGAACAGCTAGCAGCTTGGTTTTCTATGTCAGCCATAAACTGAGCTCCCATAACATTCTCTGTCACTCATCTTAAAAATGAAAACAGATTATACCAAATCATCTCTAAGGTCCAACCAGCTCAAAAGAAATACTGAGGCAGAATCACAAAACGCTTACTCACACAGGTTCTAGAAACACCCTTCCTAACGGTATGACCTCGGTTAATAAACTCAACCTCCACATGCCTCAGTTTCTTCATTTGGGAACAAAAAGCAGGTAGTAATAATACTTATTTCATAGAGTGGGTGTAAGAGATCAAGAAGACAATCTATATGAAACATTCAGAACAGTACCTAGCACACAGTAAATGCTCAATTAATATTAGCTATTATAGTTCTGAGTGCTCACTAAATGTGTTTTTTATTAAGCCATTTGGAATGTGTGGTTAAAAATAAAAGTTCTTTCAACCAAAAATATTAAAGGGAGCCACTTGGAGCCATTTTGAAAGAGCACCAGGAAGAAACAGGACCCTGGTTTGGGAGAGAGGAGCCTGCCTGAATGGGGTAGAGGACCCCAATAGTCAGGACAGGCTTGTCCTGAGGCAGCACTTTATTCAAATCCTGTATCCCCACCATGCTGATTTCTCTTCTTGATTTATAGCTCTTGATATTTCTGGTCTTATGGAAATTTCCCTTCCAGGAAGAAGGATTTGCTACTTAAGTTATTAAACTAGTGTATAGTTAAAATCAGAGTTTAGTCATTGTGAGTCCATTTTCCCTAGGGCTTAATCACTCCTTAGATTAACTGAACAGCCAACTCCCAGACTGCAACATTGGAAGAACAAATACCAGATAATAAAGAGTCCTTAACGTACGTTTTCAGAACCTCTCAAGTTTCATTGACTGTTCTCTGCGTGGGCCTTACCAGTGTGCTGCGTAAGTGAATACATTAGCAACGTCTCCCATTGGTGACACTCCTGTGTGTCCTGTCCCCTGCCTCCTCAGTGCCCACCACTTCCAGTCTACAGGGCTGCAGGTCCCCCCGAGAGCAGAGCTTGTCTAAACCACCTCAACATCCAGCCCTTCCTAGTCGTTAACCTCGAGTATAACAGACCCTTTGAAAGCGTGAATGAGGAGAGCAAAGTGTCCTACACCGTACAGGGTCCTATCTTGTCATACACTGATTTTGTAGGTTTGGGGTAAAAAAGCCCAAGTAGATATTTTTTGCCAAATGATCATGAAAAAAAAAATGTCCTTTTTAAGACCAAACACTGTTGTTGTTTTTTAAATGTTATCTGAGGCTTTGTGAGATACAGACTAGTCCAGAAGGCAAAAGAATCAGCCCATTATCTTTCCTTAATCTCAGAAGTTAAAACGAATAATTCGTAATTCAAGATTGACAAGAAAGGAGCAAATCACAGTTAAAGATTAACATTAAGATGAAAGAAGGGTGTAAAACAAAAGCATTTTAGCAACTTCAAAGGGATGAATTAGGTCGCTTTTTTGATGACCACCTGCACTGGAGAGTTCCATTTGGCTCTATTCACACCATCCAAGTACAGGTGAGGGTAGCTGTGCCCTCCCTCACACCCCCACCACTCCCCTGGGGACAGGGTTGAAGCGAGTATCAAAAGACATTGAAAGGTGGGTTGCCACTTATGTAAATAGAATAGGAAGTAAGTCAAATGTGGATGCACAGAAATGGATCATGCCACACCAGCTGGAAGTCAGTGGAAGACATGCTGGCAGGGGGCTAAGTCCTGACCAAATGCCAATCAGAAGAGTGATGCATGCAATCCCCTAGCCACAGGTGACACTGATAAACTCTGCTCAGATAGAAACAAAGGTAGGTCCCAAGAGCTTCCCAGGAGAGTGAACACTGGGCAACCTCTGGATACAAACTCTGCTCCCGCTCCTGGCCTCTCGTGAAGAGCCCGACCTCCCCATTCCAGCCCTCTCCATTTCTCCTGCCCTACCAACCCAGGGAATCTTACCTAGTTTTGGTAATCTAGTCTTATCTAGTCCTGTTCTGGTCATCTGTTGTGTGTGCCATCTAGCTTCCACTCTTCTCTCTTCTGGCAACACTACCTCTTTTTTTTTTTTTTTTTTTTTTTTTTTTTTGCAGGGGAATTATCCTTCTCCCATCATCACTTGGGTAAAACTGACTGTATCCCTTGAGAATCAGAGCAAGATCATGAATTAAAGTAATCTTCCTACTCAAACTCTTTCAGAAAATAGAGGAAGACAGAACACTTTCTAACTTGTTTTATGAGGCCAGCATTACCCTGATACCAAAACCAGACAAAGATATTTAAAAAATAATAACATAATGAATCAATATCACTCAAAAACATGGACACACATTATTTACAATAGCCAAGATATGGAAGCAACCCATGCACCCATTAACAGACAATTAGATGAAGAAGTAGGTACATATACACAATGGAATATTACTCAGCTATAAAAAATGAAATCTTACCAATTGCGACGACATGGATGGACCTAGAGGTTATTATGCTGAGTGAAATAAGTCAGACTGAGAAAGACAAATAGATATATATCTCTGACATGTGGAATCTAAAGTACAAAATAAACAAACAAAACAGAAACAGACTCATAGAGACAGAGAACAAAATGATGGTTGTTAGAAGGGAGAGGGGTTAGGAAGCTGGGTGAAAAAGGGGAAGGGAGCAATAAATACAAATTGGTAGTTACAAAATAGTCATGGGGCTGTAAAGTACAGCATAGAGATGTAGTCAGTAACAACTAAGTATGGTGACAGGTGGGCACTAGACTAATCCAGGGATCACTGCATAAATTATATACATGTCTAACCATATGCTGTACACCTAAAACTGATGTGAAATAATATTGCATGTCAACTTAACTGAAAAATAATATTTTAAAAAGAACATGGACATAAAAATTAAGCACACAAAAATTGAATTCAGCAATTTATAAAACTTATCCAATACATCATGACCTTGTAGGGATGATTTAGACCAGGAATCAAGGTGAAATTCATTAACACAATTCACTATATTAACAGAATAAAGAAGAAAATCCACATAATCATCTCAATTAATGCAGAAAAAAACAACAAAATTCAACACAAATTTATGATTTTAAAGAAATCCTCAGCGAACTAGGAATAGAATGGAACTTCCTCAATCTGATAGATGAAATCTACGAAAAACCTACAACTAACATCTCACTGTATGATGAAACACTATGCTATTTTTCTCTAATATCAAGAAAAAGCTAGGATGCCTGCTCTTAATCTTTCTACTCAACATTGTACTGGAGGACCTAACCAGTGCAGTAAATCAAGAAAAAGAAACTAATGACATATGATTGGAAAGTGGAAAGTAATGTGTTCATTTCAGTCTGCTTCGGTGTAGAGATGGACACCTGACCCAAGTTGGGCCAACAGGCTCCAACTCCCGAATTTGAGTGTGAACTCTGGCCCACTGTGCTGTCTCCCATGGTGGTGAGAGAACCTCAAGCGTCTGGGGCAACAATACAGTCAGAGAAAAGAATCGCTCCATTTGGTGCAGGGCCTAAAAAATGATCCCAGTGAGGTTGAGCCACGAATCAAGCTGGCTTGAGAGTAGTTCCACCTGGGGGCCACTGAGTTATATAAATTCTCTTTTTACTTTAAGGCAATTTGGGGTATCACCTAAGAGTTCTAATGTTTTCTCATACCGTGTTTCCCCGAAAATAAAACCTAGCCGGACCATCAGCTCTCATGTGTCTTTTGGAGCAAATATTAACATAAGACCAGGTCTTATATAATGTAATGTAATGTAATGTAATATAACATAATATAATATCGGGTTTTATATAAGACCAGGTCTTATATTAATTTTTGCTCCAAAAGATGCATTAGAGCTGATGGTCCGGCTAGGTCTTATTTTCGGGAAAACATGGTAACTTCTTTCATGCCTTAAATCCCCTCAGGGCTCAGACTTTTGAATTATTTTGCTGTTGCTTTCTTTTTTCCCTGAAAACTGACTCTAAATCTACCTTGAATAGGTAAATAACAACATAGAAATTAGTATATGTAAATATTACCCTGATACATGTATGATAAATAAGTGTAATATGATTTAAAAAAACTTTAATTCCCAGCTAGCAAATCAAAGTGAATCTCCTGTAAACCCCTTCACCAAATGTAAGAGGGTGACAGTGCAGAGTCACCTGTTGGACTCCTTCTAGATTCACTTTCCATACTGCAATAGGATTAGGACGGCCATCAGATGTGGCAGATTTGTGCAATGTAGAGGTACAAAACATGTTTTATTTATACTGATTATGGCCAAATTCATCAGAAGATAGGAGACGTATATAACATATATTACATTTTCAACTGGAAGGCTCAACACAATTACTTTTCTCTACAACCCAAGATCATCCCTTTATAAGTCCATCCTTTGTTCACTGTACAAATTCTTCCCAAATCTCTCCAAAAATCCTCTCCAAAACGATCCTAAGTTAACCACATTTTTCCCACTCTAATTACCACATGGTCGTTTTTTATCTGTGGCTACTGTCATTATCACATTATTAATATGAAGATGGGACCTCGTAATTGAAGTAATTTGTTCTTAGCTAAGACCTCAGCCCTGCTTCGTCAGAATGTCTTGGGATGGGCTAACCCAAAAGAAGACTCTATTTGTTATGTGATCCTAGGAAGCTTAAGTTAGGGAGAAATGAAAGTGAGATCAGGAAGGGAGAAAAGCCAATGAATAACATGGTAATGATCAGGTTACTGTTGTGGCCAAGGAAGACTCAGTCCCACTGGGTACTTCCTGGAAAATCACATGCAATATACCCCAAAATTACCTCACCAAGGAACAGAGAAGGTGGACTATGTAACCAGACTGTCATCCTCACTGGTTGAGGGTTGTCCTTGGGGGCATGAAATCCCTGGCACTTCTGAGCAGCCGTCTATGGGTGAAGCCCTCAGGCAGAGAATCAGAGAGACACAGGTGCTTGACATGGGACCTGTCAGTGGCCACAGGAACTGTCTGCCCACTGTGGGAGAGCTCAGAAGTGGATAAAAGCGCGATGGGCGGGACGCCAACAGTCCAGCTGAGCTCTCAGTCACCTCCTCTTGTGATCACGCAGATACCAACATTCTTCTGTCTCCTCATTAGCTCATGGATTTCTCTAGTCTTTACATGCCTCTTCATTCACTACTCTACATATTCTATTTCTAACACTGATTTGACTCCCTTATTAAATAGAATATATTCCCCTTTGATCAATATTGTCTAAAAGACAAAAGAAACTTATCTTTGATATAATCTGCCCCTTTTCTGACCAGTCTGTCTTTAGATTCCTCAAGCATGATCTTGAGGAAAGAAGAGCATTAACTTTCAAAGTTTCAAGAAGAAAGACGTAGTCCCTGCTCTCCAGCTGCCTAGCAAAGGAAAGAAGTCAAGGTCACAAATAACCAAAGCATAAGGCGGAATGAACTAAGTGCCATCAGAGAGGTACGTACAAAGTGCTTTGGGGGCTCAACGGACATAAATATCACAACCAGTTGGTAGGACTAGAAGAGTATGTGAATAAGGGGCTTGTGAAATGAGCTCTGAAGGATGTATGGGATTTGGTCAGTAAAAGCTGGCTGGCTGGCTACGGGCTTTCTAAATATAGAGAGCACTATAAGCAAAGTCCCAACCACAGAAGAATGCATGCTCTTTTGAGAAGCAGTCTGGTTTGGCTGAAGCTAAAGTACACATCACAGAGGTGTGCTGGGAGATACAGCGGGACAGGACCACTCTGCGAGCATTTTAACCACTTCAGTGATGGATCATCAGGGCTCTCAACTCTTCCAAGTGGCATGACGTGAACGCGTCTGGTGGTGAGGCCCGTCAGCTGCATATCACGTTCTAACACCAGGTTAGTACTCATATTTTAAAATTTTTACAAGATCAAACTTGTTGAAAAGGAATGTAGAAAGTCAGAAGGGAGTCATTCCCTTATGGTCAAATAAGGATAGCACAAAAATTTAGGAGCCTGTGATCATTTTGTCTTTCTTTGTCCAAACACTGCTTAAAAAAAGAATAGTTTGTATTTTACAAAAGACGTGGAATGAGGTAATAAAAAAAAGATGAATGAACAAAATAAGTCAATGCTTAATACTCTTCAACAGGTACCTAATTTTACACATATATGTGAGTTTAAAAGGAAATCAGCCAAAGTAAATAATGTGGAAAATCAATGTTAAACACATTTGTACGCATGTGGTTTTTCTCCACATCCTGGGGGAGTTAACATTTTTGTCTTGCTTCAATTCCATTATTAATCTTATTCTTACCAGAGTCAAAAGGGAATTAAATCTGCTAACAAGCAATAACTGAAGCTGAAAGGCAATTGTTTCTTACAGAACAAATACTTCATTTCAGCCCAAGGAGTGTTTCAGAGAGTCCTAACCGTTGTTTTGTCAGCCCTCAAATACTCAGTCTTAGTCTAGCTCTTGTAAACACACAATAGCATGGGTTAATCTACATCAGAATATCAATTAATACTTCTCAGAGCACATTCCAAGTATTTATTCTTTAGAATAATTCTGGAAAGAAAACTGGTTGAAAAACACATTATCTTCATTTACAAATTGAAAAAGTAAAGTTCAAAAAAAGTTAAATGGCTTCCCCATGTCCAAGTTGTAATATGGTCTTTTGAGTCCCACTTTAATGTTCTTTCCAATTTACCTGAAATTAGTCTTAGAAGCAAGTAAGTATTATTTGCTAAATAATTCACTTCTTGAATCTGTGCAATAAAAAAAAAAAAGGAGGAGGTCACTTAAGATAAGGTAGTTTTTAAACATTTAATATTCTTTCATGATTTACATGGTTTTCCTCCCACAAAGCTAAGCTAAGATGACCTCTTACATGCTCTTCGCTGTAGTTCTCCAGAGTTTCAAAAAAAGTCCTTGTTAGAGGCTGTTGAGTAAATTCAAGGTGTTTCTTAAAGAAAAGTTTGGCCCTGCCTCCAAGACCCTGTTCTGTATGAAGACAGACCCTCCGTAGGTGCTAGAATATAAAATGAACTCCTCATTTCAGTACCAGGATGTCAACTTTCAACTTGTACTTAACCTAAAACCAAACTATCTGAATTGGTAAGCAATTCAGAACCTATGGACGATAGCCTCTTCCCACAGAGTTCTTCTGGAATGCTCTCCAGCTTCCATGAATAGGTCAGAAACACGTGGAGGGGTGAAGAGGCTCCCTTATTTTCTGAGCTGGGTGGGAATGGGGGTAGCACGGCCTACAGCAGATTAATGCCTCACAGACTTGAATCTGCATCTGAGTCACCCGAGAATCTGGTTAAAATGCCAATGAAAAGATAGGGGAGCAGTTTTTCTCACAATAAATAAATTATCTCAAACATATTTTTAAAGTTCTTAACTGATAAAAACATGAATACTAAGAACCATGAATGACTTTTTCTGGGGGGGAAAAAGATCCCTTATACTAAATTATTATGAATTATCCACACACAAAATAATAGGAGATCCTGCTTTTAGTTTACTTCAGAGTATGATGATGTGAAAATACAAAATGTGAAGTTCTACAAGAATATCTGCTAATTTTTAAAATGTTAAATTGTACATTCTAAATTGTATTTTTCCAATGATTTGTATTAAAATTGAGTTCAATTCTAAAACCCGTTTCCTCGTTATATTATAAACCTGTTCACTACCCTAAAGAAAATACAATGCAATCTATTAATTACCAAAGTGCCCTCCTGCACTTCATTAAAACCTGCAATGATAGCATAGTTTTCAGTAGTGTGGAAGGAGGACCAAACATATTCCAGGTGTGAGCTCCATACTCAACAGGCTTTACCAGATTGATTTTTCAGTCTTAACATTGTAGTAATTTTCATTAGATTTCCTCTTTCAGTCAAAAGCCGTGGACAGGCATGCAGGGGACAGAACTCAGCACAGTGCTGCTGCAGGCTTTCCCACAGGTGAGACCAAGCCCCTCAGCGCCACCTGTGCGAGGTGACTTCCTTCTGTACTTGCAACCTGTTTCAACCCATCCACTCACTGGTGATGTTTCCTTGGACGAGTAAAAACCTCTTGAAGCCTTGTATTCCTCCTCTGAAATGGGGTATTAGTCTCTGTCTCAGGAGGGATTAGAGAGCTTAAGTGAGCATGCACGAAGGTGTAGGGTACTCAGCAGTGCCTGGACGCAGGACATGAAACCCTCCAATAGCACGTACCACCAGCATGCAGTGTTCTAGGCACTTAACATACATTAACTCTGTCAATACTTTAACAGCCCCATCTGGTAGGTACTATTACCCTCCTCTTTTAACAGATGAGAAGCCATCTGTAAACCCGTTCTGATTATTTCACAGGATAACAGGACCAGATAATCAGGGATTAGCATAACCACTTTACAGAGCTCAGCTAGAGAAATAAACTCTAATACCCTAAGGCATCCACTGCAGGGAATGAACTAGCTACTCTCCTAGCAAACTAGAAAGTGCCAGCCATAGGAGAACTGAGAAAAATAGTAGCTCAAATCGTTTTCTGTGTTCCATTGTTCAGTTGAGGAACCCCAATAGAAAAAAGCTAAGTGCAGCCCTCCACCCTGTCACATTATTCTTTGCCTTGGCCTCATTACTGACAGCCATGTGTCCCATTTGCCCAAGTTAAAGAGTTCTGATTCTCTGTGGTAAAGAAATCAGACCATAGTGGTAGGGCAGAAACATTCATTTTGGAAGGGAATATGACACAAAATCTATTGTGGGGAACATAGCAGGATCATTTACTGAGATATTAGCTCTTTGGTTTTGCTGCTATTGAATAGCCCAAAAGAGTGAAATGATCTGTATTTTTTTATTTTGCCTCCACCCCACCTTCTGAGAAGATGGCCAAACTTTCTGCACTTCCTTGCACAGGGTAAGCAGCAGGGCTAAAGCATAAGAGACCTAGAGAAAACCTCCCTTCCTGGCTATAGTGTTCCAAAACCCTTGTGTTATGGAGACAAAAAGAAGCCACTGCATTTGGTGTGATAGTGGAGGACAAAAAAAGGTGACAGGCGTGGCACAAGCAGCAAAAGGAAGAAAAAGATTGTCCTAAGCATAAGGAATGGCTGGAGATTAAACGATTGTCGTGGGGGGCGTCCGGCGGGGTCTCTGCTCCCGCGCCCCACGTAAGAACGCAGGATATGGTGAGGCCAAAAAGGAACACCCACGGAGCCATAGGTAGGGGAGTCATACCACTATGTTCTCGCTGGCGGCATCCGCCTCTCTGCAATCCGCTCTTGCTAGCTCAGCCACCTTCTTCTTGCTAGCCCCCATTTTCTGCTAGCCTAGCCACAGCAGTTCTATTAGTGGCCAATGGCTCACTGGTTACAGCTGACGGCCAACTAGCCACAGCTGATGGCCATGCAATCACAGTTGATGGCCATTTACTACCTGAGCCAGCACCTTTCTATGTGAGGCCGCGAGCCTGGAAACTACTTTCTGGGGCTCTGCCCCCACACTCCACCCCTACAGGCTCTCGCCTCACAATCTACGCGACAAGCGTCTTCCGCGAGGGGCCCTGTGCGAGGAGCCTGGGGGTGAATGCAATATCCTGGACATAGCCAGGCTCTCTGGGCACAGCCAGGGTTTCTCAGGGCACCACCAGTGCTTCTGGGCACGGCCAGACTTCCTGGACTTCTTAGGTTACCACCTGTCCTCCCGGACACAGCCAGGGTTTCTCAGGGCACCACCACTCTCTGTGGGCACAGCCACACTTCCTGGACACAGCCAGGCTCTCTGGGCACAGCCAGGGTTTCTCAGGGCACCACCAGTGCTTCTGGGCACAGCCAGACTTCCTGGACTTCTTAGGGTACCACCTGTCTTCCCGGACATAGCCAGGGTTTCTCAGGGCACCACCAGTGCTTCTGGGCACAGCCAGACACTTCCTGGGCTTCTTACGGTACCACCTGTCTTCCCGGACACAGCCAGGGTTTCTCAGGGCACCACCAGTGCTTCTGGGCACAGCCAGACTTCCTGGACTTCTTACGGTACCACCTGTCTTCCCAGACACAGCCAGGGTTTCTCAGGGCACTGCCACTCTCTCTGGGCACAGCCCAACCTCCTGGGCACAGCCAGGGCATCTCAGGGCTCAGCCAGACTTCCTGGACTTAGCCAGGGCTCTCAGGGCACTGCCACTCTCTCTGGGCCTCTCAGGGTACTGTGCTGGAACAACAGCAACTCACAATCAAGGTGCTTACATATTCTCAATGGTGGCCAGTCAAGACACAAAAGCAAACATCCCCCAGTTCCACTACATGGTGGTATGTTCCCAAACAAACAGTCAAGCTGTCCATTAAATTAGGGATGGAAAGCAGTTCCCCATAATCCATAGTCATTCACCAAGGCTGTCCTGGGGGTGAGGGACGACTTTGACCTCACCCGCATCTCCCACGGAGGACTCAGCAAGCGTTACCTCCTGGGACAAGTCCCGCATCCGGGCTGCCTGAGCAGAAACTTCCCGGCCCACAGGGCCGCAACGACCTTTGCTTTCTCCAGCCTGTGCTGGTTGGGGAACCGTCCACATCTTTCCACCTCTCCACGGGGCTCCATCTCTCCAGCAGCTGCATGGCTTTTCCTGTGCTGGTGGGAGAACCGTCCACGTCCTCCCACCCCTCCACAGGGGTCCAGCTCTCCGGCAGCTGCTTCTCCTGGTCTTCCTGAGACTGAGTGATCATACACACAAACTGCTCCACCACCCTTCGGGGAGCTTTGGCTGGCACCATACCCTGCTCGCTGCGCCATTTGTCGTGGGGGGCATCCGGCGGGGTCTCTGCTCCCGCTCCCCACATAAGAATGCAGGATATGGTGAGGCCAAAAAGGAACACCCACGGAGCCATAGGTAGGGGAGTGTGGGGACAGAACCCCAAAAAGCAGTTTCCAGGCTCTCGGCCTCACATAGACAGGTGCTGGCTCAGGTAGTAAATGGCCATCAACTGTGATTGCATGGCCATCAGCTGTGGCTAGTTGGCCGTCAGCTGTAACCAGTGAGCCATTGGCCACTAATATAACTGCTGTGGCTATGTTAGCAGAGAAGAGGAGAAAAATGGGGGCTAGCAAGAAGATGGTGGCTGAGCCTGCAAGCAGAGCAATGAGGGTTGAGAATTGTATGGCTCCTGTTTCCTGTTTCTCCAACCCAGCCACCAGCGAGAATATAGTGGTATGACTCCCCCTGCCTATGGCTCCATGGGTGTTCCTTTTTGGCCTCACCGTGTCCTGCATTCTTATTTGGGGAGCGGGAGCAGAGACCACGAAGGCCTCCCCGCCTGCCACCCTGCATGACAGGGAGTCATACCACTATATTCTCGCTGGCAGATGGTTGAGACACAAAAGCAAACATCCGCCAGTACCCCAACAAGGGGTCTTCCTGCACCCCCATCTCGCTGGCAGCAGAGCAAGACACAGACAGTAGTATCCACACGATCCACGACCCACAATCTGCTTGCTAACTGCACTTGCTAGCTGCAAGCTGCCGTCCGCTTCTCTGCCAACCAACCAACCCCCTAGCCTAGCCACGGCAGTTATATTAGTGGCTAATGGCTAACTGGTAACAGCCGATGGATGGCCACCCAGCCACAGCAGGTGGCCATCTGATTACAGCTGATGGCCATCTAATAACCAAGCCAGCACCTTTCCATGTGAGTCCGAGAGCCTGGAAACTGCTCTCTGGGACTCTGCCCCACACCAATCAATCTGGAGAACCATCTGAAGACTGGCGGAACAGAAGTTATATAACTAAGGATATAAAGAAGCCACGTCAAGACTGGTAGGAGGGGAAAAGACGCTGAACTGTCCCCACACCTGCATGTGGTGGTTGAGAATCAGGAGGGGTATCTCGGCCGTGAAGCTCCCCCCAGAGGAGTGAGGGACACCAGCCCCACACCGGTCTCACCCAGCCAAGAGTACTGGTGACCAGGTGAGGAGCCCCCACAATAACTGGCTGTGAAAAACAACGGGGATTCTAACCATCCAGGTGGGACGGAAGGCTGCAGGAAACCCAGGTGTCCTCTTAAAGAGCCCACGCACAGACTCACTAGCAGGCACTCACCTTGGGCTCCAGAGGAGGGACGGTGATTCAAGGAACGTCAGAGGCATCAAGGGAGCAGATTGAGATGTGTGGCCTCGGTGCAATGGCTGGAGGACAGTCTCCATTTACCCTGTGTGGGGTCCTGCTTCCCATGTAGCCAGCAGCCGGCAGGCAGGCACCATCTTTCCTGTGTTGAGCCCGCCCCCTACATTTATGACCAAATCTGAATCTTTTTGGTCTGTGAGTTCCACAGCTCTGCGCCCTGCTAACTCACTGGGACACCACCTCACCCAATTCCCACAATACCTCTCTGGCAAGCAGCTAACACCGCATGCATTGCACGCTTTCTTGGAACACTATTAGAGTCCAACAGACCTGAGGTGGGCAGCGACTGGCCTCCGTGCGCTGTGACACTTCTGCTGAGCAGCTTCAGGTTCAGCACTGACACCAAACCAGAGTCTACATTAACCTGGTGACCACAACTCTTCCGACTCTGGAGATTCTCTGAAACCCTGCATCACCTAACTTTCCCACCACACAAGGCTTTATCAGTGGATGAACCTTAATGGAGCTGAAAGGGGGCAACAGGCCTCGGGGTGTCCTGGTATTTTGCAGAGCTACCCCAGGCCTGGTACTGACAGCAGAAATCCTCAGTTCACAGTGTGGCCTCTCCCATGCTCCTCCAGGTAGTGAACAACGGCACTATAGCTCCTACCAGGTAGTCCCAGGCTGGTCACAGGCAGTGGATAACCTGCACCTGCTCCAGAGCCCCTTAAAAGAGGCCCCAGAATGAACACACTTGGAGGTTGCCTTCATACCACAGCAGAGAACCTCCCAATTAGCCCCACAAGTGGCACACGCAAAGGGCAATCACAACAGTCACCAGAGTCCACTGGGGCAAATCCATCTCAAAGGAGTACACCCCCTGCATAGCAGCCTGTAAGCTGTGGACGTGGCAAAACCCCACAGCCAATCAGCCTGAGGGTCAATCCCATCCACTGATGTGCCAATAGCAACCAAGGCTCAACTATAACAGGTGGGTACACACAGCTCACACAAGGGACACTCCTGGAGCACCAGGTGAAGGTGACCAGGGAGATTGAGCCACTGAGCTCCAAGGGCACCTACTACATAAGGCCACCTGGCCAAGACTGGGGGATGTAGCAGATCTACCTAATACATAGAAACAAAGAAATACATACCAAATGAAAGAACAGGGGAAACCTCCAGAAACAGAACTAAACAAAATGGAGGCAAGCAACCTATGAGAGACAGAGTTCAAAACAATGGTTATAAGATGCTCAAGGAACTTAGTGAGAACTTCAACAAAGAGATAGGAAGCATAGAAAAGGACATAGACACAAAAAAAAAAACCAAAAAACAGAAGTGAAGAATACAATAACTGAAATGAAGACTGTACTAGAAGGAATCACCAGCAGACTAGATGAAGCAGATGATCAAATCAGCAATTTGGAAGATACGGTACCAGAAAACACCCAATCAGAACACCAAAGAGAAACACGAATCTAAAAAGATTAGGATAGTTTGAGAGACCTCTGGGACAACATCAAGTTTAATGACATTCGCATCATAGAGGTGCCAGAAGGGGAAGAGAGAAAGCAAGGGATCAAGAACCTATTTGAAGAAATAATGACTGAAAATTTTCTTAACCTGGTAAAGGAAATAGACACACAAGACCAGGAAGTGCAGAGTCCCAAACAAAATGAACCCAAATAGGCCCACACCAAAACACATCATAATTAGAATGGCAAAAGTTAAAGACGAGAGAATCCTAAAAGCAGCAAGAGAAAGGTAACTAGTAACTTATACGGGAGCTCCCATAACACTATCAGCTGATTTCGCAACAGAAATTTTGCAGACCAGAGGGGATTAGCACAAAATGTTCAACGTGATGAAAATCAAGGACCTACAATCACATTATTCTACCCAGTGTAGCTATTATTTAGAATCGAAGGACTGATTAAGAGCTTCCCAGACAAGAAAAAGGTAAAGAAGTTCATCACCAGTATTACAAGGAATATTAGAGAGACTTCTTTATCATGGGGGGAAGGAAAAGGATCAAAATCATGAATAATAAAATGGCAATGGCTATCCATTGCCATTTTATTATTCATAATTTTGATATATCCATTATATACATATATCCATCCATATATATATATAACTTTCAATGTGAATGGATTAAATGCTCCACTCAAAAGACATAGGAGGGCTGAATGGATAAGAAAATAGGACCCTTACCTATGCTGCCAGAAGGGACTCACTTTAGATTGAAAGACACACAGAGACTGAAAGTAAAGGGATGGAAAAAGATATTTCATGAAAATGGAAAAGAAAAAATAAAATAAAAATAAGCTGGAGTAGCAATACCTATACCAGACAAAACAGACTTTAAAAAAAAGGCTATAACAAGGGACAAAGGAGGACCCAGTAATCCCATTTCTGGGTAGTTATCTGAAGAAACCCAAATGCTACTTCAAGGGGACATGTGCACCCATATGTTCATTGCAGCACTATTTACAGTGGCCATAATGTGGATGCAGCCTAGGTGTCCATCAATGGAAGAATGGATAAAAAGAAGGTGGTACATACATACAGTGAAATATTGCTCAGCCAGAGAAAGGAATGGGATCTTGCCATCTGCAGTGGCATAAATGGACCTGGAGGGTATTGTGCTTAGTGAAGTATATTAGACAAAGATGTGATTTCACTTATATATGGAATCTAAAGAACAAAATAAACAAACAAAACGAAAAAACAAACTCATAGATACAGAGAACATTTTGATGGTTGCCAGATGGGAGGGGCTTGAGGGAGTGGGTGAAAAATGGGAAGGGATTAAGCAGTACAAATTGGTTGTTACAAAGTAGTCTTGGAGATGTAGGGTATAGCAGAAGAAATATAATCAGTAATACTGTAATAACTATGTTTGGTGTCAGATGGGTACTAGATTTATCACAGTGACAGATGAGAGGGAGGTTGGGGGACAGGGTAAAAAAGATGAAGGGATTAAGAAATACAAATTGGCAGTTACAAAATAGTCATGGGGATGTGAAGTAAAACATAGGGAATATAGTCAATAACCTGGTAATAACTACATACAGTGCCAGGTGGGCACTAGACTAGTCAGGGGGCTCACTTCTTAAATTACACAAATGTCTAGCCAGTATGCAGTACACCTGAAATTAATTCAAAATAATATTGAATGTTAACTGTAAGTAAAAAACTTTTTAAAAAGGGGAGGTAGAGGTGAAGGGGAATAAGAGGTTCAAATTTCCAGGTAAAAAACAAATAAGTCATGAGGATATAATGTACAGCACGGGGAATACAGTCAATAATATTTTGATAGTGTGGTACGGTGTCAGATGGTTGCTGGACTTATGGTGATCACTTCTTTAGATATATAAATGCTGAATAACATTGATATGGTGTACACCTGAAACAGATATAATATTGTATGTCAGCTATATTTTCAATAATAATATATAAATAAAATATATAAAAAGAAAGTGATAGTGTTACCTTAAATACATCAAAAAATTTATTCCAGTATTTTTTATCTGTAAAAAATAAATAGAAAAGAGAATGTAAAAAAGTAAAAGGAAGGGCTGGAGATCTATGGAACCTCCATTGAAGGGACCCACAGCTTCCCCCTTGCAGAGTTCCAAGAGTTTCCTATGTCATTCCATAGGAAATGACAGCAATGTGGTCATACAAGGCTCTATTCAGAGTACCTGAGCCCACTAGGTCCCTATGTAATGGAGGACATGAGAGCCCCAACACCATCAGATTGCAAGGGATTGGCTGCAGAGATAAAAGTAGGTCCATCCATTAGGGGGCTCAACCAAAGGGCTTTGGGGCTCAACCAAAAGGCTTTGGAAAGGAGGGGAAGGCTTTTTTTTTTTGGGTTATCATAATGAGTGAGAATCATGGACTCTAAAAATACCCTACAATGTACAAGACAGTCCTATACCACAAAAGTGTTTCCCCCAAAATGCCAGTACACTCTGTTAAGAGAAACTGGTAGACAATAAGCATCAAAGTAGAAACTAATTTGGACTAAAAGACCAAGGATCACTCTTACACTCTGTTCTGTGCCACAGCCCCTCAGCCACACAGTTTTGTGAATGAGAGAGGGAGTCCCACTAGGACCGAGACTGAATTCCCTTCAGGTGGTGGGATGGGAGCTCAGAGTTGGATCTAGGTTGATTTTTAAAAAAAACTAAAAAAACAACAACAACAACAACAAAAACCATAATGCAATGTTTCTTATACACTGGACCTTACTGAGAAGATTCATACACCCTACAAATACTTCATTTTTCAGAGTCAGGGGACTTCCTAAAGTCATGATCAGCTCTCGTCCTGTTTTCCACACACTCCTGAGGACACACTATATTTTGTACTTGCGACAGTTCTGAAAGTGGCTTTCCAGATTGCACCTGTATCCTAGTACAAAGAAGAAAACACCAAGCCATCCTCTGTCCCTAAGAGAACACCCCATATTTCTTTATTCTGAGTTTTTTTGTGAAAATGGCAGCAGTGATTATATTTTTAAAATTTTATTTTTAAGCTATTTTATTTATAATCAATAAAATCTGGTTAAGCATCTGTATATGTATCCAACCCACCTAACAATTGTTACATGTCACAAGACTGTCAAGAAAGGACTTTGGCAGTGCTATATAAAGTGACATAAATTGTTGGTTTAATGAGCAATGTCCACACATCACCTTAAAAGCTAAGTAAACAGCCACATGCATTAAGGGGGGGGAAAAACAGAATTAGAAAAAGACGTGAAGTATTTTCAACTTTTGTAGAAAAACTAACTTGAGAAGGAATAAAACACTATGTAGCACCTGTCAAAGTGAATAAAGAATTATATGGTGCATCATATAATTAATCTTTATACCTCTTTGGTAGAAAGGGTGGGGGCAACGTGATCCCTCTTTTATAGGGAGCAGCAGCACAAGTTCGGATTTTTTGCCTCAGGACAGTAATTAGTGGAGATGGAGTAAAAATCCTACATGGAGATTAAGACACTAGTTATTCCTATTCTTTTACAAGCACTATACCTTTTTTAAAAGATATCATTCATTGAACACTTACTAAGACAAGAAAGGACACTTTAAATACTCTTCTCACTTAAAATCTTACAACCCTAGTTGATGGATATAATTTCCCCCATTTTACAGTTGAAGAAACGGAAGGCAATGACATTAGGCAGCTTACACAAGATCACACAGCAAGGAAGTATTGACTGAATCCGTCGGGACTGTTGGACTCAACGCCGTGCGTCCCAGCCACAAGTCCTCCTGCTTTGTTCACGCCTCACACAATGAAGAGATTTCATTGCATTTCAGAATTAATATAGATTATTCCTAGTGGTTATCAAAGACTCTGACAGTGACAATCTATGAACTAATAGGACTACTTTCAATTTCCTTGAAATATTACGACCATTGAAAAGAGTCCTGACTTTATCTTCCATACTATCCAACACCCTCCATCTTTAATATAGATCATACCTTATTTTAATTACTTGTTGAACATGTCCTCCCTGCCAGCCAAGAAGACCCATGAAGACAGGAAAAATGCCTATCTTCATCTACCACTAGTCTCCACAGGTAAGCACAGTGCCTGGCACATAGTAGGCTCTCAATAACCCTTCGTTGAATGAATGATCAAAAGAGCTAGGGCAGTCTTGTGAGCTAAGGGAAGCATGGCATAGTGGTGGCACCCGGAAGAAAAAGACTTCATGGTCAACAGCTGGGTTATGACTGACTGGTAGAAAACCTATGATTCAAGAAGATAATACCAAGACAAGAGATAAACAGCAACTAAAACTCCACCTTTCTACAAAGCCTTTGAGGACTCCACAGAACTAACGGCTATCCCCCAAAACTACACATGAAACTATCAAATGGCTTTCTCCGTGTGTCATACCATCACATTTATTTTTGTCCCGAAATTGCATATATTCATCTTTGTATCCCTGAATACTATAAAGCACCTACACATTCAACCTTCATCTTCTACCTAGTGCACTTAGCATTGACCTACAGCTACTACTCGTTTATGTCTTTTTAATAATCGTTCTCCTTTATCTATAGTACTTATCCCCAATCAAGCTTCAATCCATATTCCAAATTGGTTTCCCCCATCCCTCCCTTCAACCATTTACATGTCATCTACAGGGAGCTACCCTGACAGCCTTCTTGCCTTTGATCTTACACTTTATTTTGCACCAAATGGCCTTTGTTCTAATGCTTGAACCCAGCTCAATTACCATTTCCTCCAAGAAGCTTTCATAAATTCATTCTAAATGGACATAATCCCTTCCTCATCTCAATTCCCACATTTTATCTATATCTTTCGGTTGGCATAAATAACATAATTTTATAAATTCAGATACGGCTTCATAATCCCTACTAGATGGTGAGCACCCATAGACGAAGTCCACATACACCCACCTCTGTGTCTCCCACCGCAAGCAGCACAGGGTTGTCCACACAGCAGGACGTTATAACTACACACTGAGTAAATACAAGAATGCATAAAAGCTTAATGGGTTTTTGTTCTGTTGCTCTTAGGTCTTGACCATGGCTTAATGGAAATGGCATTAATCATAAATCTTAGTTCAATTTTTCTCACAAGCTAGAGTTAGCATAATTTTCAAAGCATCTAACTTGTCATTTCATCAGTTTATATATTCAAGGAACATGCTCTCTGATAGATTTATTTCTAAGCATACAATCTAAATTAAATATTCTCTTTTATTTCATTTCTGCTCTTTGATATTTTTATCTGTACTTTTTTCTTTACTAGAAAGAAACTTATCTATTAAACAACTCCTCATATGTGTTTTCTTGGATCATTAATTAGGTAAAAATAGAAATTTCGAGATTCTTTTTAGGATGTAGAAAGTAAGCCCCCTACTATGAGCAGAGGAAAAAACAAGACTGTTTCTTTGTAAATGGTCACAATTTAATACTTGATTTTGTAAATCAACAAATATAAATTAAACAGATTTAATGATTTAATAAATGAAATATCAATGAAATCATTTTTGCAACTGCAAATCTTTGGTGTAAAAATAAGTAAAGGCTAAACCTTATCTTAATGATAGAGCTAATCAACATAGTAGGAAATAAAACTTGAAATGCTTGGGCCGGCCCGGTGGCTCAGGCGGTTGGAGCTCCCTGCTCCTAACGCTGAAGGGTGCCAATTCAATTCCCACATGGGCCAGTAGGCTCTCAACCGCAAGGTTGCCAGTTTGACTCCTCAACTCCTCGACTCTCACAAGGGATGGTGGGCTCAGCCCCCTGCAACTAAGATTGAACACAGCACCTTAAACTGAGCTGCCCATGAGCTCCTGGATGGCTCAGTTGGTTAAAGCGCCAGTTCTCAACCACAAGGTTGCCGGTTCGATTCCTCGACTCCCACAAGGGATGGTGGGCTACGCCCCCTGCAACTAACAACGGCAACTGGATCTGGAGCTAAGCTGCACCCTCCACAACTAAGATCAAAAGGACAACAACTTGACTTGGAAAAAGTCCTGGAAATACACACTGTTCCTCAATAAAGTCCTGTTCCCCTTCCCCAATAAAATCTTTAAAAAAAAAAAAAAAAACTTGAAATGTTTAACTTGATATAAACATGTGAAGCTTATTTGTTTCTTTATTTCTTTATCACATTTAAATTAATGTAAATACATTTGATTTAATAACCTGTAATATTGTATTCCTCTCTAAGCTCACTTAAACCATTATAGTTAGCAATATAATTATGAGTTAAAGGTATAATCTTAGACCACAAATCCAAAGCTTTATATGTTCTTTCACAGGCTCTTTTCTGTATACTTAGGAAATATTCCTTTCCATAAAAAGAGAAAAATTGACTGAGACTAGTTACCCATGACCTCCTCTGATCCAATAAAGTAGAGCAGAGGTAGCAAATCCTTGCAAGTAATGATCTATCAAGGGATGACGTAAACTAAGCCAAGCTCACTTCCACCTTAAAATAGATCTCCACTTTTTTAATCACATGTACAAATGTATAAACAGTAAACATACAAGCAGTAAAATTCTATTCCTAAAAACATATTTCTGAGTGTCACTAGATTATGCAAGATTCTGAAAAACGTCCTCAGTCTATCAGAAAAGCAATATGCCCATAAAACTCTTAAAACAGACAGGCTATACAAGGACATATGGAAACAAATATACTAAAGGGTAGTGCTTCTATTTTCAAATACCTTAGACAGTTTTTGAAAAATAGAAACAGCATTATTAAGTAAGAATCCGTGTCTTAATTACCACACTCAAGAAATTTCTAGAGTTAAACCAACAAGCATCCCTCCCTTGATGGTAAGAACTATGTTTACTCCACTTCTATGTAATCAGCAGTACTTGGCATGATGTATAGGATGAGTAAGTGAAATCAATCAACTACTTGTAGTGAAAAATAAATAAATAAATAAATTTAAGCACAAATGATTGATATGAAGAAAGACCACTCATCCTTCGGTTAATTAACCAAAACTAACATTTTTCCAAATGTTATATAGTTATTTGGTTTGATGGGATTTGTGTGTGTATGTGTTTGTGATTTTTTTGTTAATTAGAATTCTTGGTACAGTGGGAGAAATATTGCAGGTTGGGGAACAGGGAAAGATGGTATGAATTCACCAATATATTACTTATTAATGTATTAAGTTTCATTACATTCATACTAGCACTACGCCACTGAGTCTAGGGTGTCTCCTGAGACATCATCACACTGATTTGAAAATTACTGAATTTTACAATTTTTTTCTGAAGTCAACAAATTTAGATTAGGGTTTTTTGTTTTTTTGTTTTGGCACAAAAGCTAAAATGGTAATGCTTTGTAGACAGTTTTTAAAAGAACTGAAGTTTTAAAGAACATAAAACTGTGAAGATTTCATAATCATATTTTAATATTTTACCCATGTGAACAAAAGAGCAAAGTATTATAAGACCTGGCCAAAAAAATAAAATCTCAATAATACAACTGCCTTATAATATTCCTGCATATGTGAGCTAAATATACAATTTACACACACTCATATTATTAAAAGTTTCTTATTATTACTACTATTAATACTACTACTATTTGTTACTTATATATTATTATATATTATAGCTAGCAACATTCAAGGTCATATAGACTTGTAGCACAATATTATTGTAAGACTCAAATGACTCAATGAATCTAAAGAGTGAAAACAAAACAGATTCTATCTCTCATTGTTCTCAACACAGCCTACTCTACTCCACCTATTGAGAATAGGTATTAATACATCTTACATGTAGATGGTATTGTTTCAGTAGCACAAACTAGGTATGATCACAGTAAGCATCTGGCCTTACTAATTACAACCAGAAAGAAAGGGCTACATGCTCATTGTTTTAAAAACCAAATATCTCATTTGATGGACATTACCTATTTATTTTGAAGTAAATAATTCTGTATCATTTCAGGAAAAGGCAGTAAAAAAAAAATAAGGCAACAATTGATACTACAAATTTTCATAAGTGCCATCCAGAGACAAGAGACAAGATTTTTGATATCAACCTTCAGCTCCTTTCATGGCTATTAAGAAGCATTGTGGACATGGGAAAAAGTGAATCCAGAAAATTCTTACTGATAACCCCCAGGTAGGAAGGAAGTAGAATCTCTGGGATGAGATCAACCCAAAGAAAAGGCAAATAATGCCACTCAAAAGCTGAGCATCTTGACATTTCTGAGGTAAACCATAAACAGAGCAAGCAGTGATTCAAAGAACTTGCCATGTGGCTATGCCCTTGTTAGGAGGCAGGCTACACACTCTTTATCACCTCAAAAAAATAAACAGGGTTAACGGGATCACATATATGGTGATGGAAGGAGAACTGACTGGGTGGTGAGCACACGATGTGATATTTAGATGATGTAATACAGAATTGTATACCTGAAACATACGTAACTTTACTGACCATTGTTACCCCAATAAAATTTAATTAAAAATAAATCAATAAATAATCAAATAAATAATAACAGGGATTTACCAAAATGGAAGGAAAAAATAAAGCTAAACTTAAAGAGAAGTTGTGAGGCAAAGACATCTGTTAGTAACACTTTGCCCAAAAGCCACATGTTGGGGTGACATCAGCAAAAATGGCAGAGTAAGGACGCCAAAAATCATCTCCTACATAAAACAATAAGAACATTGGCAAAAAATAGTCAATAACTATTTCAGAACTCTGGAAATTAATCAAAGGCTTGCAGCAATCCAGAGACCATTTATTTCAGAAAAAAAGAAAAGAAGAAAACCTGAATTACAGTAAAAACAGTGAACTTTATAACATTTTAACTTGATCTGTTCCCATCCCCTTATCCTCAACTCCACAGTAGCTTTGAAAAACAACAGTATGCAATCACACTGTAAACCAGCAGTCTAGCAGCTACTAGTGGATACAGAATGGGGTTGATAATCTTTCATAGCTCCAATAACAAAGAATTGTCATTATATGACCAATCTAGAAGACCCTTTAAGAGGAGCACCTGGGACTGCAGCTGCCCTTGTCTCACTCAGCCACAATCTCCACTGGTTTTCACAGCCAGAAGTTATAGGAACTTTTCTTCCCAGCTCTGGAACCCTGGGCTGGGGAGCCTAGTGTGGGGCTGGGACACATCACTCCTCAGGGTAGGAGGAACCTCCACAGTAGAGATAGCCCTCCTAATTTTTGATGGTCATACATGGTTGTGAGACCAGCCAGTTTCGCATCTCTGCCCCTCTTCTGTATGTCTGTAATTGTAGGGCTTCGGTTCAGCTAGACTTGAGGTGATTCTCAATGATGGTTGACCTGCATTTCAGTTGTAATTCTGACGTGATCATGAGAGGAGGTAAGCACAGAGTTTACCTAGTCTGCCATCTTGACTGGAAAATCCCCTTTCCAATTTTTATTATAAACCTTTATTTATATATCTGTATTCCCCCTCCTTCTGCTATCCTTCTATCCACACAAACCAAACAATATACAAACTCTAAAATAGTTGTATTCTACTTTTTTATTTTTATTATATCCTATACCTTTTTATTCCTAGATGTTAGCAAAATAATCCTCTCTTTCACATGCACACACATGCACAGACTACAAACGTGAATGTGTTTTAGGGGTCATGATACATTTTATTAGGCATCATACAGTACACAGGACACTATACAATCTGCTGAAAATATAAGGCAATAGTCAGCTATAAATTTTACAATACTGTTTTCTTTCAAAATATAATTTGAGAAGTTCCTTGGATTTTTTATGATAGTTCACTAAGAACAAGATTTAATGAGAATATTCCAAAAGTAAAGCTTAGGCTAAAAGTAATGGGTAGTGAATTCAGGGTTACTATTTACTCTTAAAAGAAAAGCAAGATGATAAGGGTGTAAGAAAAACTAAGAAAACAAATTGAGAATAAACTTTTCATATCAAATAGACAACTACAAACAATGAAGAATAGGATGGAGTTCCAGCACCTCATAAGGTGAAGTAAGCACAAGCCAACTTTCTTTCCCAATGACTACAACTATAAACCTGGACAGGATGCGTGGTGCAGCTACTTGACTCAGAAAAGTAAGTAACAGCAGGTAAATCAGGAAGGAACACCAAAATGTAAAGTGTAATCAAACTGTTAGTGAGATTGCCATTTTGTTTTCTTCCAATGCCACTGGTCTGTACTCAGGACAGCCAAAACCTAAAAGTGAGCACTGTGGTGCAGACAGAGAGAGAGGTAGGAGTGAACCTTCCTTTCTTGCTCAAAGAGCAGAAAAGGAAACTCCTAAAGTTCAAAACCTATGGGGAAAATTTCCATGCGTTTGTTTTCTCTCATGTTGTTGTTGTTGTTGTTGTTGTTGTTGTTATTCTCTCATGCCTTAGTCCAGAGGCAATACTGCCCAAGAGGGGTCGGAGGGGTAGAGTGGTGGCATTGAAAGTGGCCAGTAACATAAAAGTCAGAACTATAAGGAAAGAGAGACTTTATCTCTGATTGGTGCAGCTGCAATGGTGTGGCACCAACCCCTTGTTTTTATTTCCTCTCTCTTGGTTGGACGACCCACCAGTTCCTGGTCTGAAGATCATAAAAAAGAGCCCAGGAAAACAGAAAGAACTGAAGAGGCAGTAGAAAAGAAAAAGGTCTGGAAACTGACCCCATAAAATTGTTTATGAACTCAGGGCTCACCCCCTATCTTTACATGTGTGGATCTGACCTTCATTAGTAGAGACTTTGAAAATTAAACTAACAGAGACCTCAGCCCTGGTCCCAGATTGACCACTGAGTGGTGTGCATGTAGGACAGATTCAAATGGCACTGCAAAAACTTTCAAAATATATTGCCATTAGAACCAGAGTCAACAGAAGGCAGTTTGAACTTACAGCCTAAACCTAACTGGGTCAAATGTCTGCTAAAAGAAAACATCAGCATTCTCCATGGTATTTAAATAACCATGGGTTCCATAACATTACATTCAAAATATCCAGGATAAAATTAAAAATTACTCAGCATATGAAGAGTCACAAAAAACCTCAACTTACAAAGGAAGACATTCAACAGACACAGATGAAATAGCACATGTTAAAATTATCTTACAAAGTCTTCAAAGCAGTTGTTATAAAAATTTTCAAATAACAATAACAAATACTCTTGAAACAAATATTAAAATTATAGTATCAGATATACAATCAAGTGGGAATTTGATAAATGAAAATTATATATGTATCAAATGGAAATTAGAGAACTGAAAAATACAATAACCAAAATTTTTAAATTCACTAAATGGACTCAATAGCAGACTATAAATGACAGAGGAAAGAGTAAGTGACCCGAATACAGATCAACAGAAACCATCCAATCTTTAAAAAAAAAGGGGGGGGAAGATTTTTAAAATGAACAGTAATAATAACAATAGGTTTAACATTCATATCATAAGAATAACAGAAAGAAAGGATGGGAATAGGTTCAGTGCTGAGAAAATTCTTTTATAATAACTGAAAACATCCCAGGTGAAAGACATAAACACAGATTGAACAAGCTGAATGAATCCCACATATGAAAAAGCTAAGGAAATCCACACCAGGTACAGAGTCAAACAGTTGAAAATTAAAGACAAAGAAAAAATATCTTGAAAGTTGCCAAAGAAAAATGATGCATTACCTCTAAGGGGGCAATAATTCAAATGACTATGGATTTCTTATCAAAAACCACAGCAGCCAGAAGGAATTAGCACAACATTTTTAAAATTCTGACAGAAAAAAAAAAAAAATACTATAACTCAGAATCTACATCCAGTGAAAACACACTTCAGCAATGAAGATGAAATAATGACATTCTCAGATGAATGGAAACTAAGAAAATCTGTATCCAGAAGACTTGCTCTAAAAGAATTGCTAAAGGAAGTTTTTAAGACAGAAGGAAAATAATAGAATGACACTTCAAAAATAGAGTAGTATCAAACTGTTAAAGAAAGAGTAATTATATATTTATGTGTTGACATGAAAAGATACCCAAGATATATTAAACGAAAATAACAAATAGCCAAACCATATTAATTTTATAATCTGTCAATGGTTTAAATAACAAGTAGATAACTACTAGTTAACTTGCTAGAGAAAGATAAATGGAGCAATGATAGAGAGATACATATATAAAATTTCTCAAAAGATATAAGAACATATTAATAGTAATTAACTAAAACTGGAATTAGAGGAAAGGAAAAGTTTTACTTTCCCTTTACAGCCTTCTCTGTGATTTAAACTTTCTACTTTCAAATGTGTTGATTACATAATTTTTAAAAGAATTAAGCAATGTCCTATTTTAACTGTATAAAACTATATAATCTATATCTATATATCTAATCTATATCTATATGGCATCCCCTGCTGTTATTACACATTGAATTTCAGTTATAATACACATTAGAAAAACATCTTCACATCTTCCAGCTGACATAGGAATCTATGGTACGCTCTCTCATCAATACTCATGGTATCTTTTTCTTCAGTTGTATCCTAGCTATTTATTCATTGATTCACAAATACTTATTTGAACATCCATTCTGTCGATGAACTAGATTCTGAATTCATAGTCTCTGCTCTCACAGAATTGACATTCCCTGAGAGTACTATGGGATACATTACTATGAGGGTACACAGCTACAGACACATAACTAGACAAAATAATTATAAATTGATGAAAGTTGTGGTAAAAATTAACAAAAGATTAAATAACAAAGGTAGCAGTATAACTTACTTTTTAGATAGCGCGGTCAGAAACAAACTTTCAAAGGAGGGATATTTATGCTGACAGGTAAAGCATAAGAATAAGAACTAATCAGCTCCATTAAGAGTGGAGGAAGAACATAACATACAGGAAATAAAACATGTGCAAAGGCACTGAGGTGGAAAAGAAGCCTGTGATTTCAAAATCCAGATACAGATACGGATATGGATTCAGACACAGATGGGTACTGTATTTTGCTGTGTATAAGGCACTCCTGTGTATAACGCACACCCATGGTTTTGGCCCAAACTGTCAGGGAAAAAACAATTTTTGTTTTAACTTTTTCTTTAATTTAAACTTATTGGGGTGACAATGAATAGTAAAAATACATAGATTTCAAGTGTACAATTCTGTAATACATCATCTACATATCACATTGTGTGTTCAGACCCCATTTTAATTTTTTAATTCAAATTTTTATTTGTTTGTATTTAGGTACTTGTTTTTTTGTATTATAAAGGAATTTTAGCATTTATTTTTTAATATATTATGATACAAGAAATTTTATGTAACAAATAATTACAAAACATAAGAACAGATACAAGGTACAAGAAATTTTATGTACCAGTAACAAATTTACGATATTTACGCATCATAGGAGGCCAAGAACTCTTCACCGTTGCAAGTTCATCCTAAATTCAACAAAACCGATAATCGTATTCCAGGGTATTATTTTGCATATGGATATCATTTTTATATTTCTAAAGTGTTTTTAACTCATAAGCATAAATAAAAGAATTAAAAACATTTATATAGATACAGAATTAGTACTACCCATGTACAATCTCATCCTATTTTTCCTTCACAAATTTGGGCAAAAAAGTGCGCATTACACACAGCAAAATATGGTAATTTCTCCTCCAAAAACTCAAAGTCCATTGGAAGAAAAGAAAGAACTCCTACTCCAAAAGTGGCTAGTCAGAGGGACTTGCCTTAATTAGGTATCCCAAGAAACAAACTTATACATACCCAAACAAAAATGATTGCACCTTTCCACTCTCTCCCTGACTCTTAAAAATTTTTTATTGAAAAAACACCATGCTTCCATTGTCCCATAAAAGTGTACTACAGTAGTTCCCCCTTATCTGCAGTTTCAATTTCCATAGTTTCAGTTACACTGATCAACCATGGTCTCAAAATATTAAATGGAAAATTCCAAAAAATAAACAATTCATAAGTTTCAAATTGGGTGCCATTCTGAGGTATGTGATGAAATCTCGCACCATCCTGCTCTGTCCTGCCAGGAACATGGATCATCCCTTTGTCTAGAGTATCTATGCTATCTCCCTACTCTCTGCACACATTAGTCACTTAGCAGCCATCCCGGTTGTCAGATGTCATGGCACCACACTGCTTAAATTCAAGTAACACTTATTGTACTTAATGCCACATTCACATAACTTTTATTACATACAGAATATTGTTCTAATTGTTCTGTTTTGTTATTATTGTTATTGACCTCTTACTGTGCCTAATTTATAAATTAAACTTTATCATGGGTATGGATGTAAAGACAAAAACACAGTATATGAGGTGTGATCATAAACTACGGTGGATGTTTAAATTTTAAAAAGAATGTACTACAGTAAAAGACACATTGTCATTAATTCCCCTCAAAATACACCCCCTCACTTCGAACACACTTATCCCATCGTTCTTGCCACTTTCTGAAGCAGTTCTGGGAGTCCTCTTTCATGAGTGTCTTTAGTTGTGCTGTCATGGCTGCCTCGATGTCCTGAATCTATTCAAATGTTAACCTTTCATTGTCATTTTGACTTTGGGGAAGAGCCAGAAGTCATATCGTGTCAGATTCAGTGAATAAGGTGGATGAGGACACACCGTAATGTTTTTATTGGACAGAAATTGCCATACCAGAAGCAATGTGTGACACGGATCATATAGAGGGTTCAATACTATCTGTGGTTTCAGGCATTTACTAGGTGTCTTGCAATGTCTCTACCACCACCCCCAGATACAGGGGGACTACTACACAAACATCATCCAGTGTTCACAGCAAAACTCCAGACCTTTCCTCATTTACCCACAACTACACCATAATTCCTTCTCCAAACTCAGAAGACTGAGGTTTGTGACCCTGTGTGCACCAGTACTCTCACAGAAATTGGACCTACCTCAATTAAGTTTGAAATTCCAGGCCCTCCCGTCTAAGTACTCAGCCCCATAAATCACACTTTTTAATCCTACTCCCTTGGATGTGGCCAACCCATCCAATCCAGATTCTATG
Organism: Rhinolophus sinicus; assembly: GCF_057876585.1. NCBI lineage: Eukaryota > Metazoa > Chordata > Mammalia > Chiroptera > Rhinolophidae > Rhinolophus > Rhinolophus sinicus. The sequence continues at coordinate 53,970,706 of NC_142504.1, read as the reverse complement.
GGAGAGGTAGGGGAACTGGGGATGAAGGTGGATGGATGGCATCTACAATTTGGTCCCTAACAACTCTCCACCATTGCACCCTTGATGAAAACAACCTATGCTCAGGCCAGATGACATTGCTCTTTACACTCCCCTCACATCTTCTTCCATGTCTTGCACATATGCTTCATTCAGTTCTGGATTGCATGTTAAAGGAACAGCAGAGTCCCAACAGACCAGTGAGTGCAATCAGATGAAAATAATATAGTGGGGAATGATAAAACTAGAAAATGAGTTTTCTCCCTAAGCCATTCAAATTCAGACTTTATAAAAAAAAAACACCAGGCTAATCACACCAAACTCATCTGCAGGCTAAATTCAGTCCAGAAGCCACTCATCCAGTTTCTGACATCCCAACTCCATACATACAGATGTTACCTTTCCTTTAAGGCCTTCAGGCACTACTTCTCTCACAAAGTTTGTGCTGCTCCCCTTAATTTGAATCAATATTTTGCCTCTATCTCAACTTGATAGAAAGAAAAGGGAAAGAATATGCAGCCAGAAGACATGGGCTAAATCTACTTGCTAACCTACGACTAAGGCAATTGATATCTCTGAACCTCAATTTCCTCATTTGTAAAATGAAGATAACATCTACTTCACAAGGTTTGTTTGAAGGTTAATACAGAAAATACATGCGAAAAGCACCAGATAAATGTTAATTCAAACTGTACTTGCAGATTCTCCTCACCTCCATTCCAGAAACAGCTCTTGCTCCACAGCCAGATTAATATTCCTTGTTCCTCGATCCTCCATGAGCACGTGCCCAGCTACATACCCGACACACTGTATTAACATGCTGCCATCCGCGTCTATACAATAGTATCCTGCACTGCCAAGTATGTGCCATGCAACTCAGTTACTTCACTAAGAACTTCAAGTCTTACTTCACAGCAAAAAATTAAAAAACAAAAATAATTAACCAAAACATTGTGGTATATGACCAGATGCAGAAGGGGTCCTAGGTATATGCCAATAAATTACATACATAAAAAGAAAAAATTAATATACCATGTTTCCCCAAAAATAAAACCTAGCCAGACCATCAGCTCTAATGAGTCTTTTGGAGCAAAAATTAACATAAGACCCAATATATACGATACGATATGATATGGTATGATATGATATATGATATAAGACTCGGTCTTATATTAAAATACGACTGGGTTTTATATTAATTTTTGCTCCAAAAGACGCATTAGAGCTGATGGTCCGGCTACGTCTTATTTTCGGGGAAACATGGTAGCTATTTTGTACCTGCCTGAGTAAACTCTATGATAATGAATTCAACTTGCAAGTACTTTTTAGCTACAGAATATCTGAAACATCATAACAGATTTCTATTACTCCTGTCATTGACTCATTTCTACTAAAACTGAGTTATCTCATCAAAACCCCTAAAGATATTTTCTAAAATTGATTCGCCACCAACAGAATGAGTCATAGATAAATCACCTGTTTATCTCTGCTGTTACTTATAAAAATAAACTTATACTAGAAATTCCAATATCAAGAACAATCAGAAATACACATATATAGACAGAATCCAGTCCGGAGACACTCAGTATCTTCCAATTTGAATTTGAGAACTTCCTTGTATTATATTCCTTCTTCAGAAGTACATACTCTCCCGCTGAAAATTCTCACACATCAAAACCAATATCCTCAAATTATGAGGGAATTATTAACTTAAAAGTCATTTTAAAATCTCATAATGCTCTCCATGGTTAAAATCTATAAAGCTTTAGGGTTACTTTTAGGGTTAATTTACAGATATCAATTTGATATACATCTTATTCTATTACAGTTAAATGAAAAACCACAAAATTAAATACCTATTATTTCTAGAATCATTTAACATGTCCATACAAAGTAAAAGGAGAAAAAAAGTGTAGCTTTCTAACTTTAAAACACCTATCTGGGAATTTATACTGTCACAGTTTTTCTCCTCTAGGTTTCACTGGTAGTAATTTTCACCTATGAATTGTCTGAAATCGTTTAATACTTACTGTTATGATACACAATTAAAGCACGTGATACAATTTTTATACACAGTATTAAGTATTGATTTTAGAGTTCGGTCTTGCAACATAATAATCCTCTGTCTTTATATATTTTTACAACTTTTTTATGAAAACAAATATGGATTTGAGATTATGAATTCTTAGAGGACAGTGTATCTAGGTTACTCACATTGAAACTTTGCAGTTATTTGATTAAGAATAGACCTGCTCCTTACAGTCACTTTTGTTCCTGTGTTTCAGACAAACATTACCTTTTCTTGTAAACAAGCATACTTCATGGAATAATGTTCTCTTAGAAAGCATTCTCTGTGATTTTTACAGGTTTCTCATTCAAAGTTTATATATATCGGCGGTGCCAAAAAAATGTATACACACATTTTAAGAGATGTTAACACTTAGGTCAACGTTGCTCAAGCAGTTCGCCGTAATCAAAAGTGTCTGGACACTGATGGTAACCACTTTGAGCACCTCTTGTAACTGCAGACGTCAAACGTGACTTGTATTCATCTTTTGTTATCGGTATATATGAATACATTTTTTTCTTTCTTAAAATGTGTATACATTTTTGGCACCCTCTGTATATGTACATATACACATACACACACATATGTATATGTATATATTTGTATATGATTTGTCTGAACAATTTTAAAGATTTTTCCATTGATATAAAAAAATTAATTCTATTAAGAATTAAAACATTTGGATGCTATTTTCCAGCTCAGAAAAAAATATATAGCCTTCAGGAATATATATTTACCAGGAAAATCAGAAGAAGCAAAACTATGGAGGATACCCATATACAAAGGGTGAATAACATATAAGAGCTCAAAAGAAAAATGTGCTTAAGAGCAGCCATGACACACTTTAGTTTAAAAATCAGATTAATGCATTTGGTGTGTAAATAAGAAAAAATATAAAAAGAGTTAACCATTCAGTACATTTTAACAGACAGTTTTCTTCATCAACCGCAAACTGCTTTGCGAACATTAATTGTTTAAAAAAGATGCAGGGTCTAAGGTCAGCAATACATTTGTGCAATGGCTACCGTCAGTCTTCAAAATCCCAGATGACTACTAAGAAAGAGAGAGACACCTGACAGATGATGTTACAAAAACTGTCTTCATGTGAACCTGTCAGCTCTTCAACTGTTATTCCATTACTGCACTTATAAGAAAACAGGAAGACCATCGGGGAAAAGAAATAATAATCCAACAACAAATCTTAAAAAAAAAAAAAAAAAAAGACATCAAGCCAGTAAGATCATGTCAAACATACACAAACACAACCCTGGGTCTCATTTGAAAATGCCACCCTCCCTCTGGCCTCTGCTTTTGGTCATGCTATTTTCTTCGTATATCTTACTTTCTTCTTATTCTACATAAATCCATATTTATCCTTCTTGCATTTCAGTGCTAATTTTAAAGTCTACATCAATATGAACAACATAAAGCAGGTTACAAAAGCACGTACAGAGTGATGCCCCTGGGCTCTGCATGACGTGGTGGTGCTGACTGGCTCCTGAGAAATCCCTGAGAGGATAATGAGTCTTCAGGGGAGATGTATAGGATTCCGAGCTTTAACTGCTTCTCCCTGCACACAAATCCTTCTAACTGTCCAATCTGGAGAATCAGGAGTGATTTTCCCCCATGAGGGATCATTGCTGAGCCCCTCTACATGAAGTGGGTTGCTTTATATGTAGCTGGGGCCGCAGGAAGAACCATACCTAGGGATCCTCACTTTCAGGTTCTTTTCACTATGCTTAGGATGGGTGTGAAGGGTTGAGAGAGAGAGAGAGAGAGAGAGAGAGAGAGAGAGAAAGTGTGGCAGAGAGAAAGGTGGGGATACACCTAACTGTGTTAACTATAGTTTTCTCAATTTTAGGATATGGTGAGATGATTTTCGCTTTTTTCTCTTTTGACCACTGGACTGTGTTGTCTAAAAACCCTAGCATGGCAGGTGAGTCCCCTTGCTATCTGGGCCTGCCTCCCTTCTAGGTCCCCTTCTCCCATACCCCCCTCTCTGTTGCAGAGTCCCTAGGCTAGAGCCATACCAAGGGAACTCATCTGCCCTGCTAAGGTTTTGAGACCACACTGCCTATGGGTTACGGGCATGAACCTTGGTGTCAAACTGTCCTGAGTTTTAGTTCCAGGTACACCACTCACTGGACCTTGAGGAAATTATTTAACTTCCCTAAGCTTTGGTTTCCACTTTTGTAAAACAGGCATAATAGCAGTGTGTGTATAAGAACTGAGTCACTGTTCACTCAATTCTAGTTATTTGCAGTAGTTTTTTTCTATGAACTCACAGTGAGCACTGAATTAGTCCAAACACAGGGCTAGGTTCCGGGAGCCTCTGGCCTGACACGTCCATGGACGCACTAATACATAGCCTTGTTTTTTGTGTGTCTGTTTAAGGACACCCTGCTTAATACATGTTGTTGATTCATGAATGTTGAACTCACAGCCAACAGCACTATAACTCATATATGAATGAAGCTTACCTAACATATATATTTTCTTCGTAAGGTACATTACAGCCTCCTTACACTGTAGAAACACTGGACAGCATTCCAGCACCACAATTTGGGTCCATTTTAAACAGCAAAATCACAAGAAAAACGACCAAAAATGTGAAAACCATGGCATTAAACAGACCACAAAAGGACACCAGTTTACAGTATGAGAGCTGAAACCAGCAAGCAGAGCACTGCTTTGTTCACCCTGAGCTGGGAACGTGCATTACAGGTGACACTGCTGCAAATGGCATGAAAGGCAAATTCACAGTCCACACAGGATGAGGATCAACTGTATAGAAACACTAAGAAATATTCAGTAAGTACTGGCCAGCAGGAACCACCAAAGAAGCCTTCTGAGCTGGATGGTGACACTCGGATTTTCTTAGAGGAGGCAGTAGGGCAAGGAGATAATGGAGGCTGAGAGAAGAGCTGAGGGGACAGACTTCAGAGATTAGGAGGTAGAATCAGTAGCATGGAATGACAGGGGAAGTGCTGCATGAACCATGTATCCTCGGCTGAATTTCCATCACCTGCCTAGTATCACCCTCCAGTCCCCACCAGGACCACAGCTGGCCGCCAACATCCCCTCATCTAGCCATTGCTCTGAAAGGATGCTTAATGTCACCAGTTTCCCTCTCCCTTTCCACAACCTGGTCCACTCCCGACATGAATACCCACACAACCCACAGAAGCCGGGTCTATGGCAATTGATCCTTGGGATGGAAATCCTCAGGCCCACCTGACTCCCTGTGGCCTCTATCCAATACTGCTATTTCCTGCCCACGGCACCATGATAACTGGAATCTCTGATATTAAAACCAGATTGGATTCAACTTTTCTATGCCACTTGAAGAATATAATTGGGGCTAACGCCCACTCCATCCCCCTTCTTGTGACCAAAGCTTCTGCAGTCATTCCCTGAGTGGACCTACCTCATCTCAACTTCCTTCTTTCTCTCAGTGGCCTACTGTAACATTCCATGAGTTGCCATACACAAATGTATATAAAATGGTTAAACAGTTATATACCAAGCTGCTGCAAACGGATATGGGGAGTCAGGATTAGAACAGAATCGATGATAGTGTGAAAGGGGAAGAAATTATAGGGAAATTGTTACAGGTATAACTGGGAATTAGTTTCTTCAGGAAGAAGTCAACTTAGAAGTCGTTTTCTTTCCAGAAAAGCCAGAGAAATATATAACAGTACTGTACTCCCTCCCTATCCTCCACTTCACATCCAAAACAAAGAGGAAAGACAGTTACAAAAAACATTTTGTCGAGTTTTCTAGAGTATTGATCCCCCAACACCACTATGCAATCTAGTGCTGACCTCATTGGATGTGACCTACCTAGAGAACTTACTAGAAATATAAGTCGTCGTCCTTCAGTATAGTCCTCACTGGTCTACGTGGGAATCGAACTGGCAACCCTGTTGTTCAGAGCTCACGCTCTAACCAACTGAACCACCTGGCCGCCCCCTAGACTTAAGTTTTATAATGGGTGATTTGACTCAGGAGGCAAGAGCAGGAAGCATGGGGGTGTGGTCATGAAGAGCTCCTGAGAAGGTGACATCAGACATGAAATCTGAAGGATGAGTAGGAGTTTACTAGGTGAAGAGAAGAGGCGGAGAGTGTTCCAGGAAGATTAAAGTAATTGCAGGAACAAAGCCTTAGAGGCTGAAAGGAAAGTGACTCATCTGAGGAAATGAAAGCAGGCAGTTTACCTGGAGTGCAGTAAAGGAGGAAGAGAATGGTGGGAGATGAGGACAGGCCGGTACCAAGGCCAGATCATGCCAGACATGAAGGCCAAGTGAAGGATTGAGTCTCTAATGCTTGGGAGGCAAGAGTGGAAGCAGGGAAACAAGAATGAGGATTGCAGTGTTGTGAGAGAGACAGAGACCGTGGTCCAAAGTGGGGGCAGCGGTGATGGTAGTAAGTGGACATGAGAGGACAGATTCAACATATATTAAAGATAAATATTTGCTTTAGTTGAATCTTACATTATTAATTTCCATTATATTTATTTTTACTGTTACCTACTATTTATGGCACGTGATGCTGGTTTTCACTGTATAGAAGTAAAATAACTTTTTTTAAATAAGAGGTTGTTTTCGGTGGTGTTGAGTAAGTTGATACTGTGTTTCCCTGAAAATAAGACCTAGCTGGACCATCAGCTCTAATGCGTCTTTTGGAGCAAAAATTAATATAAGAACCTGGTCTTATTTTAATATAATATAAGACTGGGTCTAATATAATATAATATAATACCGGGTATAATATAACATAATGTAATATAATATAAAATAATACTGGGTCTTATATAATATGCTATTAGACAAAATTATATTTTACAAATAAGACGACTAAAAGCAAATTTTTATCCTATCACATAGGATAAAACTGCATTTTTTCTGGAATTAGTAGTGGTAGTTGTACAACCTTGTGAATATACTTAAAACCACTGAATGATACATTTTAAAAGGATGACTTTTTCATCTTATTTATTTATTTATTTTTTACTGTCTACAACATTTGTTTATTTATGAAGAGAAACTATCCCTTAGCCCAAATATCCATGTTTCATAGTTCTGGAACACAGGTCAGTGACAAACTACCTTGGAAGTCAACTCAAAGAAATTCTTTACACTCCAAAATCACTTTGCACTCTGAAAGATACCAGCCTTCCTCATCTCCTCAAAATCTTTCATGGAATCATAATTTCTGTAGAACTCTGCATACGCCTTCTTCCTTGGTTCAGCCACAGCAAACTTATAGAAAGCTGCAACCCCCAGAGAAACAGTGACTGCTCCAAAAATATGAAATTACAGGCGCTTGGCCAGAAGGCCATGCATCTGAGGTTTCGCCAAAGCACTGGAAGACATGGTAGCTATTTTCTCCCTTAATACCAACGTCCTTCCAGATGGAGAAATGGACACCACTTTTAAAAGGATGAGTTTTATCATATATGAATCATATCACAATTTAAAAAAACATTATTGCTTCCAGACTTAAGCTTCCACTTTCAAGTTTCCTCCTATGTTGGACTGAATCATTGTTAAGACTTATAGCTATATAACACTACAACAGAGAAAAATTACACATACATACATACATACTGAGGCCAATGCATATGAATTCCTTTCCCAAGCTCCCTTCTCTAGCATGTAGGTTTATAATGGAATCTTTAACCATAGCAGTCATTTTCATCTTTATACATCCCAGGCAGGATACTTTAGTTGGTAGTGATGGGGACTTTGGAGGATTATGATGGTTGGTTGATTGGTTGGTCGCTTGGTTGGTTGGTTGGTTTTGAACTTCTCAATTATCTGAATCCAGCACATATGATGCAGATATGCCTGCTCCTGAAGAGTGCTGTTTCCTTAAACTCTGTGGCAGTCTATCTGTCTTACCTGACCCTTAATTGCCGTGATTTTCCATATTCTTTACTGGGACCTCTTCCCACTCCAGGCCAGTGCTTCTGAAATCTTGGCCCAGGTCACCCTGGAGCAATTAAGTCAGGACCTCTCGAGACGGGTCTAGGTGATAGAATTTTATTAAAGTCCCCAAGTGATTCCAGTGTGCAGTCAGGAAAGAAAACTGCTGCTCTTCATTCCCTCACTGAATAACCTCATCTGCTCAGTCACTTTCATTATCATCTTTATGGCAGTGACTCACAAATCTGTACTTCTAGTTCTCACTGCCTTCGTCATTCAAAATAAAAGCAACATTAAACCACAAACTAAAATTATACTTTCTAAATTGACACAAAACTTAAAAGCATTTTAAAGTTTAAGTCACTTCTTTATAGATTTTCCTAATGTTCTCTCTTTTTTGAGGGGTAAGGTGCCTATACTTTGTTGGTGTCCCCCAAAAAAATGACTAGACTGCCTCCTGGGAGATCGAACACATGCTAGAATGCCTTTCCTAAACTGCAGACGTTTAGGGGAATCTCCATCCAAAGGTCCCATAATCACTGAAAAATCAATATGACTAGAAAAGAACTCAGCATTTCCTCATTTCTCCCGACAAAACCTGCTCTTCCTCTCAGGTTAGCTATCTCAGTGAATAGCACTAACATCCACCCAGAGGCTGAAGTAAAAACCTTGGGAATCATTATTTAATCCTCCATCTTTCACATCCCCACCCTCAATTAGGACCAACTAAAATCAACTCTAACTCTTTAGTAGATCTCGAATCTGTTCACTTTCTCTCTAGCCCCACAGCCACAATCTCCTCTCTCGTGGCACACTGCAACAGCCTCTGCAGTGGTCTCCCTGCTCACAGCCTTCACTTGTCCTGCACACCTACCAAAATCACATTTCAAACACAAACGTTTTTGTGTGCTTAAAACCTTTCACAGGCTCCTTCCTGCCTTTAGTGAGCGCTTGCATTTCATCAGATGGCTTACCCCATAACACCTTCTCCGGGCACTTTCACTGCTCCCTCTGCTGCCAGTCCGATCCCCTCATCACTACTTCACCAGCTTCAGCAGAGATTTCCTTTCTCTGGGAAATCTCTGGTCTCCCACAGCCAGCATAGGCGCCCCTTCCATTCCTCCCAGTATCCCATGCTCTAACTCTATTACTGCTTCACTCACTGAGTGACGGTCTCCCAACTCTAAGTGAGCACCTTAGGAGCAGGATCCCCATCTTGTCCTTCACTGTCCCCAGTGCTTGCACACAGTGATCAGCATTTGTTGAAATAAACAAAGAATGGATAAATTAATGAATGATTAATAGCCCTTGTATTCCTTCTCGCAAATCTCATTAACGAAATTTGCTTTAACCTCTTTCAAGCAAAGTAAGAAAACAAGAAAAATACTAGTTAACAAAATAGTAGTTAAAAACGTCTTGTACACACATGCACAGCAGACCCATGGGCTATCCTGTGGGTATGAAAAGGCTGTAGTTCATTCACCCAACATTTGTAAGTAGTTACTGTTAACTCTGTCCATAATAAGCTTACATTATGCAGTGTCAACAGTCACCTAGTCATCTTAAACAAAGAAATATTAAAGTACGAAATCTGTCATTGAATATAAATATCTACCGTTACCTTTCTCCAAGCACTGTGCTGAGCAGTTGACACATATTGTCTCATTTAATCTCTACATTCAAACTCTGAAGCAGATCATGTTAGAACTTTCCTCAGAGGAAGAAACCAAGGCTCTGGAAGGGGAAGCACCTTGCCTGTGATGACACAGTTAGGATGTAAAAAAGCCAGAATGCCAACCCTTCTTGAACATAACCAAACAAAAAACTTGGACTGACGCCACGTCACATCCAATCTTGCTCTAGTAAGTGACTATACGACGTTAAGACTGCTGGAGTAAGAAACGCCTCTGAGTTGATCGAAGAGTGCAGCCCCACGCCCAAGGGGATGATTAAAAGCTCACTGAGTACTTCATCTGCATGCAATCTAAATGAGTTTGAAAATGTAGTGGAGAATGTACCTTTGGCTATCAGTCTTATGTCCCAGAGTTACCATATCCTAGAGACACACCGGATTCCTGAAAGCACACATTAATTTGGGAGGGTGGACTTCATTTAAATAGTCCAGTACATTGAATAACTAAACTACACTGAGTTCACCCCCCGGAAGACACTATTAGCTCCTAGTTTTATTTTCATTTTTTCTGCATACCTTTTTCCAAGGAATTTAATTATAAAACATAACCGTAAAGAGTCTTATTGAAAAAGCCCATAGAGTGTATCATTTATCTGCTACAACTTCCCTCACACCTGAATTATCCAAAATAATACGCTCTCCAGTTATTATTACTTAAATGAGTAACCCAGCCTAAAGGATTCCCAGCTACTGAACACTTTTTCGTATTTCTCAGGGCTAGCCACCCTATTTTTAACCTAAATTAAACAATCCATTTTAATCTCATTGTTTTTAGAATCCCATATATTGTATAAGATATATATTAAGTCATTCATTCATTTCATTCATCCCACAGATGTTTATAGGCTTATCATATGCCAGAATTGTCTATCATTTACTTACTCAAAAACTACTTACTGAGCATCTATCTGCTGAATGGGGATCTGACGCTGAATGAGACAGCAGAGGTTTCCTGACTTTTATACCAAGTCTGAAAGCAAGACCTGCTGGCTGTGTTCTTCAGTGTCTCTGAGATCCTACACTCGCTCAGTAGCAAGTGTCAGCAGACAACAGCCCGCAGGCCAAATACAGCCAGCTGACCATTTTTATATGACACACAAACTAAAAATTAACTTTACATACGTAAGTGGTTTTTTAAAAATGAACAGAAAAATATTTCATGATAGACAAAAATTCTATTAAATTCAAATTTCAGTGTCCATAGATAAACTTGTATTAGAACACAGCCATGCTCATCTGTTGACATCTATGTCTGCTTTTGCACTACAAAAGTTTAGTGGTTGTGACAGAGACCACATACGGCATTCTCACACTCACTGCTTTGCACACCTGCTTGGTGCACTACAAATCAGTGACAGTTATAACTCAACAGCATTTCAAATGTCATGCGTATTATTTTACCACGATTTTTTTATTACCGCTGCAAACCTATCACATCAAAATAAGAAAAGAGGAAAATATGACATACTTTTAGCACACACTGAAGATAGACTATCTAGTTATTGAATTAGATGACAAAGCATTTTGTTTATTATTCCATGACATTCTATCTGTACTAAAAGAATACAATACATGCCTGATTAAGCTTCACAATATTCCCAACTCACAGGGAAAGCAGGAATCAGAAAAATTACAACATTTAAAACAGAGTATCTCATCACAGCAGAATTTCTTCACAAAAGTAAACAAATGAAAATGAGATTGTAACCAAAGTGAATTCATGAGTGGCTCATTTGTTAGCCAAACAAGGAAAGCCATTTACCAATGGTGAGTTAATTAAGTCATGTTTGATTGCAGCAGCTGAAGCAATATGTCCAGAGAAAACAAACTTGTTTAGGACTATTAGTCTTTTGGTAAGAACAGTTGTTCAAAGAGTTTAAGACATTGGAAGCAATATCAATAGTCAATTTTAAAATGAGACACATTATTTTGAGTGGTTTCCTTGGCTTTGATGAGTTGACAGATGTTATGGATACTGCTCAGTTGTTCTTTATACAAGGAGTCAACACTGATTTTGAAGTGACTGAAGAATCAGCCTCTGTGACTAGGCTGCAGGGAACAACTATAAACAAAAATATTTCCAAAGAAGATGAAAAAAACACTAATTCAATACAACGTAAGTAAAATCTGCTAAGATATGTTATAACAGGATGGTAAAAATTATGTGTGGAGCAAAAAGAGACTTAGTTTACAGAGCTTGTAAAAATGTAGGGTGTTTAAAGCCTATGGCTATTCATTGTATTATTCATCAGCAGGAACGTTGAGGAAAATATATGGATCTGTCATGTGACATTAAACCAGTAGTATTAATGCTGATCTTCATTTGCTCTGATAGCCCCACAAAGTTTTCTCAGAAACAGAAGCTGAATATCCTGACTCCTGGTCAAGAATGAGACTTTTCTGAATGAGGAGAATCACACTCTTAACCACTATTACCGAACACTGAATAACTTTGGAGATAAGCTTTTCCTGTGGACTTGATAATGTTTTTAATTAATTCCACCTGAAATTACAAGGCAAAACAGCAAGTACATGCAAAACTTTATGGCAGTAAAGTCATTTCAATGACAACTAACGTTTGAATCACAAATAATTTCAGGCTACTTTATGTACTTCCCATGCTGGCAAAAGTTAAAACAAAAAGTGAGATTTCCATTCCCACACAAATTTGCAGCAGATACATTTTCTGAGCTTAAAACACAGCAGTGTTACTCAGACTTTGATGCAAGTGCAAAAGAAATTTCCGTATTTCAAAATCCATTTTACTGTGCATTTGAGGAGCTTCCACCTAACTCTCAATTGTAAGTGATTAATTGGCAATATAATGATATGTAGAAAGAAAATGTCAGGAGAAATTCTAATAAATTCTATGAATGCCTTCCAGGCAATGAATATGCTCAATTAAAATCAGATAGTTGTGAACTGATATCACTATTTGGCAGCCCCTTTCTATGTGAAAAGACATTTTCAAAGATGAAATACGTAAATTCTTATTACAGATCAGTATTAAGAGATAAATATTTGCAACACTACTGATGATAGAGAACACTAACTTTATACACAAATTAAGTGAAATGTTATCCTCCCAAAACAAAAAGAATTCCATTCTTCTCATTAGCAAATCTGTATTACAAAAAAAATTATACTCAATTGTTATATTTTTAATTTAATCAATCAAAATTTTGTTTGTTTGCTTTTTCTCTTATTGTACAAGTACTTGCATAATATCCTCTAGCTTGCCTCTTGACCTGCAAAGTGTAAATTATTTACTATCTAGCCCTTTACCAAAAAGGTTTGCCAACCCCTGCTCAAGAAGGTTGATGGTAAAATGGAGCATTTCAGTCTCCAGGGAGCACAAACTGTTTATAGATCCCAAAAGTACAACAGGTTACAAAAGTATAAAAATTGGTATAGATTATGATTGATATAAATTTAAAACTCTAACACTGTCAGAAGAGGAACAAGATACATACAATATACCTCCTAAGACTCTTACCAAAAGGTTCTGACACAGAATCAGACTTAATAAAGAAAGAACCCACGTACAGGGTGGACTCCACATTGGAGACTGCAGTGATTCAAGCACATCTTCAGGATCCACTTCTAATTCTAGCTTTTTTGCTACTTCCACCACATCTGTAGTTACATTCTCCATTGAAGTTTTGACCCCTCAAAGTCATCCATGAGGGTTGGAATCAACTTCCTCAAATGCCTGTTAATATTGATATTTTGACCTCTTCCCATGAATCACAAATGTTCTTAATGACATCTAGAATGGTGAGTCCTTTCCAGAAGGTTTTCAATTTACTTTGCCCAGATCCATTAGAGGAACCACTACCTGTGGCAGCTATAACCTTATGAAATGCATTTCTTAAACAGGAAGACTTTCAAGTTTGAAATTACTCCTTGATCCACGGGCTGTAGAATGAGTGTTGTGTTAAAGCATGAAAACAGCCTTAATCTCATTGTACTTCTCCATCAGAGCTCTTGGGTGACCAGGTGCATTGTCAATGAGCAGTAATATTCTGAAAGGAATCTTTTTTACTTAGCAGTAGGTCTCAACAGTAGGCTTAAAATGTTTAGGAAACCATATTGTAAACAGGTGTGTTGTCATCCAGGCTTTGCTGTCACATTTATAAAGCACAGGTAGAGTAGATTTAGCATAATTCTTAAGGACTCTAGGATTTTCAGAATGGTAAATAAGCATTGATTTTAACTTAAACATTGCTAGCTACATTAGCCCCTAACAAGAGAGTCAGCCTGTCCTCTGAAACCAGCCACTGATTTCTCCTCTCTAGTTATGAATGTCCTAGATGGGCTCTTCTTCCAATAAAAGCCTGTTTCATCTATGTTGAAAATCTGTTGTTTAGTGTTCTGTACGGAAGGGAAGCAAAGTTTTGCCACCTCTTTTGGATATTGATTTTAAGCTGGTTTTTAACAAACAAAAGACTCAGGAAAAACCTTTGACTTTCTCCCTAACTGCCTAAAAGGAATTTAGAGAACATGCTGTAGGAAGGGAGATAGCATCGCAGATTACTATACTTTAATATAAACTAGGGTGTGATAGAAAGGAACCCAGCAAGGCCCATTCGATCAAAGTCTTCTCTGTGTCCCATGGTTAGAGATAGCCCAGCAACCATTTATTTACCAAACATTTGCTTTTCCATCTCCACGTAAATTTCATTCCTGCCCTTCAAAGTCCCAAACTGCAAACCCCCCTGATCCTTAGCTCCAGAATGGCATATAAGCCTCAACTGCCTGATCTGTCATGGGTCTCATATTCTTATGGACCCCCAAATATATATCTGTAAAATAAACTTTGGACATTTTCTCCTATTAATCTGTCTCTGTTAAGTGTAATTATTAGCCCAGCTAGAAGAACTTAGAAGGTGGGAGGAAAACTTATCTTTGGAGCCCCATCAGCTTCATTAATTATCTTAGCTAGATCGTCTGGAAATCTTGCTGTAGCTTGTACATGTGCACTTGATGCTTCGCCTGGCACTTTTATGTTATGAATGCAGCTTCTTTCCTTAAATCTAATGAATCAGCCTCTGCTAGCTTCAAATATTTCTTCTGCAGCCTCCTCCCTCTCTCAGCCTTCACAGAATTGAAGAGCGTTAGGGCCTTGCTCTGGATTAGGCTTTGGCTTAAGGGAATATTGTGGCTGGTTTGATCTTCTGTCCAGACCACTAAAACTTTCTCTGTATTATTAATAAAGCTGTTTTGCTTTCTTATCATTTGTGTGCTCACTGGAGTGGCACTTTTAATGTCTTCCAAGAACTGCTCCTTTGCATTCAAGACTTGGCTAACTGTTTGGTGCAAGAGGCCCAGCTTTCAGCCTATCTTGGCTTTCAACATGCCTTCCTCACTAGCTTAATCATTTCTAACTTTTGATTTAAAGTGAGAGACATACAACTCTCCCTTTCATTTGAAACTTAGAGGCCATTGCAGGGTTATTAACTGGCCTAATTTTAATATTGTTGTGTCTCCAGGAATAGGGAGGCTCGAGGAGACGTAGAGACATGGAAGAGCGGTGAGTTGGTGAAACAGTCAGAAAACACACAATATTTATTGATTAAGTTTACCATCTTATATGGGTGTGGTCATGGCGCCCCAAAACAATTATAATAGTAACATCAAAGATCACTGATCACAGATCACCATAACAAACATAATTAAAAACTGAAATATTATGAAAATTACCAAAATGTGACACAGAGACATGAAATAAGCAGATGCTGTTGTGAAAATGCCACCTAGACTTGCTCAGTGCAGGGCTGCTACAAACCTTCAATTTGTAAATATTGCAATATCTGTGAAGTGCAATAAAGCATAGTGCAATCAAATGAGGCCTGCCTGCGCTCCCCCCCACCCCTTTTCCCACCTTTCCTCCCTTCCCTGCCCCCCGCCTACACTGGTGTATGTAGTGCCTTCATTTGCACTATCAGAGCTGAATTTGTTTTCTGCTGACACCCTGACTGATGTATCTGTCTGGCAAAATCCTACTCAGATTTCTACATGCAGTGTGAATAGATGCACCTCTATGAAAGCCTATTTGACAACACCTTCCCTAGGTTGAGCTGTGTCCTCCCTTGTTTATGGCCCTCTCACACATTCTTCATCATTTTGTCGTGGTTTTAAATATCCCCAGTCTCACTGATTACTCTCTGACACCTTACAGAGTGTAGAGGACAAAACTGTAAATGTGCTCACTTATTCTTTGGTGGGGATCCAGGCAGAAGAGAGTTTAAAAAATGGACAAAACAGAAATTGATTAATAGCGCTACCCACCCTGGTCTCATTTGTTTTCCTCACTGTAGCACTTTTTCCTTAAAATTCTTTCTCAGACTCTCAAAAACAAGTACCATAAAATGAAAGCAGAAAATAATGATAGTCATCAAAGTTGCTGCAAGAGGAGCCAGAAACAAACCCAGTATCTCCAGTTTTATCAGAAGTAAATGACTGAAGTGAAAAAAAGAGATGGAGAAAAATGGGTTCGGGCACATTCAAGTTTGATACCGATGAAGCTGATGATGGGTGTCATATTCTTGCACTTAAGATGTTGTAATATTAAGACTAATAGAAAATATCAAATTTTACATATGTGGTAAAAAAACAACAACACCTCTTCAGACAAAAATAATAGTATAATGAATCTTAAAATGACTAAGATATAAAAGCAGAAAAATTGATATCAGTTTGCTTAACAACTGATTTTAGCTTTACTACAAGAGTTATTGATTGGAAGAATAAATATCTAAACAAAATTTCAAAAACCCAATTTGGTTTTTTCATTTGCTTGAGTTTGTTTTTTCTTTTTTTTTAACCTATTCCTCAGGTATCCTTCAACTTCAATGTATACACAAATTACCTGGGGAATCTTGTATACAGTGCAGACTCTGATTCGTTAGATCTGAGAGGAGACCTGAGATCGTGCATTTCTGTCAAGCTCCCAGGTAAGACTGCCGCTTATCTGTTAGCACATTTTGAGTACATAGACAAATCCTTATGAAAAAACTGTCCGTTCCTGCCCTTGTAGTTTCATTTTAAAAGATGATTCTCAAGCCTTAGCTGCATTAGAATCCCCTGAAGCCTCCGGAAAACACAGATTCCTGTTGTGTCTGGACTGTGGTGATAGCACACATGTGATAAAACTGCACAGAACAGACACACACGAGTGCACGTACAACTGGTGAACCTGGGTCTCTGTACTATTTCTTCCAATAATATGTGAATCTGTAATGATCTAAATTACAGTTAAACACACACACACGCACGCACACGCACAGACTGCTGGGCTCTATCACCAGAGTTCCTGATTCGGCAGATCAGTATGCAGCCTGATAATGTACATTCCTCACAAGCTCCAAGAAGAGAGAGCAGTCTGGGGACCACACTTTGAGAACCACTGATGTCAAATAATGGTTTTCTTCTTTAGCTGCACATTAAAATAACCTGGGAGCTTTTGAAAAACTCTTAATGCCCAGTCCCACCACAGAACAATGAAATAGTAATTTCTGGAGATAAATATTGAGTATTAATATTTTTAAAATCTTCTCAAATAATTCTACTATGAAGACAAAATTGAGAACCACTAATCTAAAATTTTAAATATCCATTTCTTCAATCATACTCAACCTACTTCATTTACGAAAGAGGTATAAGAGTAGCAAATTTTCCATTGACTGAAAAATGAAGACAGAAAACAAAAGTTGGCAAAGTTGCCATTAATGGAACTACATTTTTATCCTAACTCGAAGTGTGATGTTAGCTAGTGATTAATGGCTGCTTACAAATGCTTTGTTACCAAAATAAAGCCTTATTTATTCTACAAATTTTCTAAAAACAGGTTGTGGAACTCTGATCACAGTTATTACCTAACCCACAAAGGTGTTATGTGAATTAATGAGATAATGAGGTAAAGGCTTGGAGAATCTTGGAAGAGTAGTGAAAAAAAATAAAATACAATCACATTATTATTAGCACAATATGCTGAATACCCAAATAAATCTAATAATCCATTCAAGAAAATAGGAACATAATGTGTTTATTTTTAATAGGGGGAAATAAGCATATATAATTTGTTAAATGTGAAATCATAAAAATTTGACCAAAAGAGATCAATTATTGTCACATTTCAGAATGGAAAATGCTTTTTCAGCATTAAAAAGAAAAGTTATTAAATTTAATGCCTAACATAACATTTTATACATTAAAAAAAGAAAAGCTTAGAAGGAATAGTTATAACAATTATCAGGGAGGCATAATATTGTCAATCTGTAAAATGCTCAAAAGAAAACTTATACCACAATAGATAAAGAATATAAATATATAATTCATTATATATATATATAATAAATGAGAAAAAACATTCAAAATCAATAATATAACAAATGAAAAGAAAAGCAATGAGTATGTCCACCTATCAAACAGGCGAAGATTTGTTTTTAAACAAGGTGTAACTTATAAGTAAGAAGTTGACATGAAAAATATTACCTACTCGTATTACTCTTTCTAGCTATCCATTTAAATGGATTTATTTATTTATATTAGAAATAATTTTAAAGAGAAAAAATAACAGTATTAGAATAAAGAACACTGGAATAGTAATTTTGAAGATTTTCTGTTAGGTATATTGTAAATGAACCGAAAAACAAAAATGAAATCACCAGGGATCCACTGATAACTTATACAACTAAAAGACAACACTAACATAAATATAAGAAGCCCTTGTCAAAGGTATGAGGTGACGATACAATAGATGGGGAGCAAGTGGCACAGCCTCCATTTTGCAACTGAGGAAGAAGCAATATTTGAAAGCAGAATTGCTACACTGATATCACCAAAAAGAAAGCAAAATGATAAGCGCTAGACTCAAATATTCCAGACAGGAGACCCGTTTACAACTGAAAAAAACAGACTACTATAAAGTCAGCTTCAGGAAGTTAGTCACTAGGGAAACAGCTAAATGAAATGCACAGGGGAGGAAAAGGGATATCATTCCCCTAATGAGACTGCCCACTCCTCTAATTCCTCCTGAATCTAAATTTATGTCAATGAGCATTTCACATTAAGATTTTTTTTTTTTATTATTTCTTTCAGTTACTGTTGACATTCAATATTATTTTGTATTATTTTCAGGTGTACAGCATAGTGGTTAGACATTTATATAATTTATGCAGTTAAAAGAAGAATTTTGAACAGCAACCAGACAGTGATGAGTACTAAACAGAAGTGAGGCCACCTATCCAGTTTGCCAGCAAACACCAGACACTAGAGATGAGAACTTGTTCAGTTATACAGAGAAGGGATGAAGAAGCCCTATAAAATATTCTACAACATAAAAGAAAGAGAACATAGCACTTCAAATCTATGAAAAGAAGAATTTCAAAACCATTTATGTAGGGAAAAGAAGTAAATTATATATGACATCTGTTTTATCGACTTAATAAAATCCAAGGACATATAAGATAAAACATGAGATAATGACACAACAGCACTAGCTGAGAGGTCAGAAGAAATTACAATAGAGGCAGATAAGAATACTATGACACAAATGTATTAAAAGCAAAAAGAGTAAATTTCAGCACTGCAGAGATTGGAATAAGTTATGTGGGGGGCAAATTTGAAAAGTTCTTCCAGAAAGAAAACTAAGAATGAAATTGAGGAGACATAATAAATATGGAGGGCAGACAGAGACCCAAAATAAAGATAATCTGAAGATAATGGAAGTACATCTTCCTAATTAAAAGAAGACACGTTTGTAAATTTAAGACTCAAAAAATTACTAAATGAAGACCAACTTTACAATCTTGCTGCAAATTTTAATTTAAAGAAAAAGAAGCTATCACTTTGACTAATCAAAAATTAATTTCTTAAAATAAAACAAAAACTACATGAGTTAAACTGACATAAGAATACGAGCGTCGGGTGGCCGGATGGCTCAGTTGGTTAGAGTGTATGCTCTCAACAACAAGGTTGCCAGTTCGACTCCCGCATGGGATGGTGGGCTGCACCCCCTGCAGCTAGATTGAAAATTGCGACTGAACTTGGAGCTGAACTGTGCCCTCCACAACTAAGACTGAAGGACAACTTGATGTGGAGCTGATGGGTCCCGGGAAAAACACACTGTTCCCCAGTAAAGTCCTGGAAACACACACTGTTCCCCTTCCCCAATTAAAAAAAAAAAATTTTTTTTTTTAATTAAAAAAAGAATAAGGGTCCATAATAAAACACAAAAAAATTAGAAAGAGACCTGGTGACAAATAGAGGTGATTAATAAAACTATGAAACAATATTACATAATTTAGAGCAATGATCATTAATTAAGCTGAATAGCTGAATAAATAAACAACTATTATGAATTAATAATTATCCCCTATGAAAAGGCACTGGAAGCAGATAGTTTTAGAAGTTTTTTTATCAAATATTCAAAGAAAATACACTTCTCCTGATACATAAAAAAGTTCAACCTCAAATTTGCTAAGAGACTAGCTCTTAAATGTTCAAAAAAAAAGTTCTTACCACACGAAAAAAATGAAATGATAATGACGTGACATAATAGATGCTAGCTAACACTACAATGGCAATCATATTGCAATATACAAATTCATCAAATCAACAATTGTACACCCTAAACTTACATAATGTTATATTTCAACTATATCTCAATAATAAAAAAGATTAAAAAGTTCAATCTTAATAAAACTAGAAAACTGCCTAATTTGATCCCAAAATTTGCCCTCATACTACAACCTAAAACACAAAGAAAAGTAATGATTCAACACACTTAGAAAAATAGATGTACAATACTACCAAATTAGATCGGCAACATTTAAAAACAAAAATAAACTAGGATTAAAGACAATTGGTCACAGAAATATTTAATTAACTCAATATTAAAAAATCTATTATATTAATACATTAATCAGCAAGTGAAAGGGAAAATTCTTACCGAACAATTTACCGTGTTTCCCTGAAAATAAAACCTACCCTGAAAATAAGTCCCAGTTAAGATCGTCAGCCAGATGGACGCATTTAGTACGTGATGACTATGTTCCAGAAGAAGATGACATGACTGTATGTGAATAAATGTAGATTGTTGTTCATGAAAAAAATAAGACATCCCCTGAAAATACACCCTAATGCGTCTTTTGGAGCAAAAATTAATATAAGACCCAGTCTTATTTTCGGGGAAAAACAGTGTAAGACCCAGTCTTATTTTCAGGGAAACACAGCATATGTTTACTGCAGTTCCTAATAAAACCTCAAACAGATTTTTTTAACTTGAAAAAAATAATTTTACCTATTTAAAAAAAAATCACCAACAAAAATATCTAAGTAAATGATGAAAAGGAAAAACAAGCGGTAGATAGTCACCACAGAATAGCAAAGCATATTATTGAGTCACAGCGTGACACAGGTTTAAGAGGAAACATTAGTAGAATAAATAGAATAGAGGGATGAGAAAGCCCAACATATATAAATTTAATATATGACAAAATTAACACTTTAAACAGTGGACAAAGAATGGGTTGTTTAACCAAATATTCAGGAATAATTAGGATATTATTAAGAGAAAAAAATTGTTAAAATTTACTTCATATTACATACCAATAAATTACAAATGAATTTAAAATTCAAAAGTGGGAAAACAAAATTATAAAATTAATAGGAAAACATAAACTACTCCAAATATTTAAATTTTAAAAGAAAGATTGATGGATTTCATTACTTTAAAAAAATCAACATATTCTACATAAATAAAACTACCACATATAAAATTCACATACAAATAACAGAAAAAATATTACAACTATATACCAAAAGATTACTACCTTCAATATCTGAAAAGTTTTACGAATCAATAAGAAAGAGAATAAACAAAACAAGCAAATAAACTCAGTAGCCAATAACAAATAGAAAAATGGCAGTGTCTGCAGAGAAAGAAGAGCAAGGAAATCTGTAGGGTTGAGCTGGCACATGGCACAGTCACAAACAACAAGTGCTAACAATGGTGGGGGAATGTAACAGAATACCAAGACTTGAAACAGGAAAGACAAGCAGAGGATAGATCCCTTCTAGGATATGTTAAGGAATTTACACTTAAATTCAAGTGATAAAAATGTGCTATTTATACTTTTTAATAACACAAGTGAAAAAAAAAATAATTAAATCCATACAAACTTTAGGAAAACTGGGAAACGTCCATCGTTCCTTTTCTAAAAATCTTTGATAAAGTTATATACATGCCTATTCATCACAGCATCATTTTTACCCCATGTGCTATTAAAAAATCATGTTTTTGAAGGATCTATAATGATATGGTAGATGCACAGGACAAAGAAAAAATTGGAGATACTGATATGTATTATACGGCTGTGTGTGTGTGTGTGTGTGTGTGTGTGTGTATCCAAATCTAGAAATACAAATAAACACACAGATACACATATATACACAAAAACATGCATGCACACACATAAAAAGAAAGAACTGACCGAAAAAAATGCACACATATTTTATTGTAGTTCTCTCTTGAATGGTGGATTTCAGCTAATTTTTCTTCTTTACATACATATAATTTTTATTGTCTATAAAAATTAATATTAAGTTATTAAAAGTCTGTAAAATATAATCAAAAATTTATTAACTTCTAAGTACAGCCTATGAGGTAGATGCCATTTTACTATCATTTTTACAGTTGAGGACCTGAGGCACAGAAAAGTTATACAACTTTCTCACTGTCACACAACCAGAAAACTGTGGAAACTGGATTCAAACCTAGACAATCTGGTTATACAGGCTGTGCTTTTGTCTAATACCTTATCATTCTTTTCTCTATGTTAGGAATGAAAACAGAAACCAATGGGCATAAGAGCATTCTTTATAATTATAGAAGAATACGTTTAACTGTATGACAATAAATTAGAATACTTAGATTACAAGGGCAAAGTTCTAGAAAAACTATAACTCAATAAAATAGACTTAAAAGTAAATAGAAAGGCTATATAGATCTTTAACCAAGTCTGTAATTTAAAATCTAGCCATGTAAAAACCACTAGGCCTTTGTATATATAGTATCATGTCATCTGCAAAAAGTGACAATTTAATTTCTTCATTCCCAATTCGGATGCCTTTTATTTCTTTCTCTTACCTGACTGCTCTGGCTAGGACTTCCAATACGATGTTGAAAAGCACAGGTCATAGGGGACAGACCCATCGTGTTGCTGAACATAGAGTGAAGGGCTTCAGCTTTTCACCGTTATGATATTAGCTGAGGGTTTGTCATAAATGGCCTTTATTATGTTAAGGTATTTTCCCTCTATACCCATTTTATTAAGTGTTTTAATCATAAATGGATGTTGTATCTTGTCAAACGCTTTTTCTGCAGCTATTGATATAATCATATGATTTTTGTTCTTTATTTTGTTTATGTGATGTACCACATTGATGGATTTGCATATGTTGAACCATCCTTGTGCTCCTGGGGTGAACCCCCCTTGGTAATGATGTATAATATTTTTAATGCATTGCTGCATTTGCGACAACATGGATGGATCTTGAAATTATTATGCTAAACGAAATAAGTCAAACAGAAAAAGTCGAGAACCATATCATTTCACTGATATGTGGTATGTAAAACTGAAAACAACAAAGGAACAAGACAAACAAATGAAAAAACAAAAACTCATAGACACAGACAATAGTTTAGTGATTACCAGAGGGTAAGGAGGGAGGGGAGCGGTAAATGAGGGTAAAAGGGATCAAATATATGGTGATAGAAGGAGAACTGACTCTGGAAGGTGAACAAACAATGTGATACATAGATGATGTATTACAGAATTATACACCTGAAACCTGTGTAACTTTACTAATAATTGTCACCCCAATAAACTTTAATTAAAAAAAAAACTACTAGGCCCATATCGTCTAACAGTCTGTTTCTACCTAATGTTTAATATACAGATAATTCTCTTAGAAGTAATCTTCTTAGAACAGAAAAGAAATGAATATTCCCCATCTCATTTTATGAGACTTACATAATAACACAAAAATCAAAACAAAACAAGAACAATATGAGAAAAGAAAGTTCTGGGCCTGCTTCCTTACGAAAATAGGTGTAAAAGTCCTGAGAGAGGAAAAGGCCCAAGGGAGAACATAGAGTGATGTTGATTGGGTCTTTGGAGATACTTTACAGCAAAGGTCAGAAAATTTTTCTGTAAAGGACTCATTATAAATACTTTCAGCTTTGCAGGCCATACAGTCTATGTCTTCTATTACTGCACAACAGCAGCCATACATAATACCTAATCAAATGAGCATGACTGTGATTCAATAAAACTTTATTTATGAATACCAATATTTAAATTTCACATAATTTTCATGCGTTACAAAATATTATTCTTCATTTGACTTTTTAAAACTATTTAAAAATGTAAACACTATTCCTAGCTCATAGAGCACATAAAATCAGGCATAGGCTAGATTTGGCCCATGGGCCATAGTTTGCCATCCCCTAACCCCTGCTCCAAAGGACTGCCAGTTGCACTACAGAAAATGAAATATCAGCCCGAGGGTAGGTAAAAAAAAAGCGGTAAAAAATGTAAACCAAATGGAAGATCAAGGTGGGCCTGGATATTGGGGGTCTTACAAATATCAAGATAAAATAAACATACTAATAATGCAAAAAGAAATATCAATGAGGCAATGTTTTATGAACTCATGTGGGTGGAAATACATCCCAACCTGGCATTTTAATTTTATAATTTTCCAAGTTTTAGGAAGAAAGAGAACAAAATGCCATCATTGAACCGGAATGTATCTCACGGGTTGGAGCCACCACATTTACTTGGAGATGAAGCGAGTAGGTTGAATGACCACTACTCAGCCTCCTGGGAACAGGCGTAGGTTTGCATGGAAGACAGGGAGGAAAGGTGGTCAGACTTTCTACTAACAGAAATGTTTATGTGGAAAGAAGGGGCCTCGGGTGGTGGGAAGAAAAAATATATTTTCAAGTTTGGGGTCAGCTCAAGGGATTCCGCTTTTGATAGTTTTGTGAAGTGCCCTCATCTATCTATCTTTTTTCCTGAGAGTCCATGACTGGAACACCAAAGGAGTTTCTGATCCCTCAGCCTTGGAAAGATCTGGCTCCAACTCTTAAGTCTCTCTAATTTGCTCTATAGCCTTGGCCATTACATTCTGTGGGATGGCATGCTGGTAATTATCATAGGTGAATGTCACGAATTATTAGTACACAGATTTATTTACATTATGCAAGTAATTATTATAGCTACGAGTTAATGAGCTAATGGGGATTTCTAACAATAATCTTCAGAATTAACAGATGAATTAGGATAAAATTTTGAAATAAACTTAAGAGTGAAAGGCTGATGAAGACATGTGTACTGGCATATAACTATGAAACTTATTCCATAGCTCCGTCTTAGGATTTATTGAATGAATGAATGAATGAATGAATGAATGAATGAATGAATGAACAAGCAAGCAAAGATGTTTATCAAAAGTCATTACTTCACATAGAAAGCTTCTTATATGCCATGCTTCTAAAAAAAAGCAAAACAGTGCAGACTAGATTCTTTCAAGGCTGAGAAAGACCAACTTTTAAGATATTAGGACCTTCTGTTATCCTGGGATTTGAAAGTGTCAATATGGGTAAAGAGATCTCCCAAATATTTTTTTTAAAGACTCTGGAAAATGGAATGCCAACTACTCTTCACACCTGGCACACAGCCTACCACTCTGAGTTAAACATCTAGTAACTGTTAACTAAACAGAGCTGTGTAGGTTTGTGTGTAGCCATCTTTATGATTTACTACTCATTTGAAAAATCAGAGTTCACAAACAGCAATGTGTCTCTCATGTGCCTTCACCTTATATTCCTCATCCTCAGCCACAAAGTAAGAGGTTCTCTCTAAGTTATCTCTCTAAGTTATTTCTGCCCTATTAGTTTACTGTCCTATAAATGACATAAAGGCAGCTTTCAACTAAATATGAAGCCCTTAGTGACAATGAGAGCCATTCAAAATGTAAATTGTCTCCCTCAAAAGAAATGATTTTGTTACAGCTGAGTTGGAGAGAGTCTGGATCAGCATTTGGAATGGACTTTCCGGCATCGGGTGAGAGACTAAATGATTTCCGCCAACTAGGACAGTCTAATTTCATCGTGTCCCCTCTGAGACCCTGCATTCAAAGCTTGCCACGGTTCACCATACCAGGCAATTTTTTACACACACTTAACTTGGTCCTCATAACGACCCTTTAAAGATTGAGCAAGAATTCAAAACCAGGTCTTTCTCAGACCCCTTTCTGAGATACGACAGTTAAAACCACAGCGAGCACAATGGTTTGTTTCAAGTGCACCTTTGTTTCAGAACCTTCCAGCATTCTGCTGGCCTATTCAGAAGGATGCAACTACAGTGCCTCCAAATTTCACTCCTGGTTCCTAAATGAAAGCAGGTTTCTACATGATTAAAAGCCCACAGTTCTACACTTTTAGTCTGATTTCTTGTTCTCTACATGGGTAGCGCTTCTGACAGTACCGGAACCTCCCCGCCATTTTCTTGTGCACTTATACAGTCTTTCAAAAGCTTATTCCTGTTGATTTATAACTTCACCAGCCAAAGAGCTCAGTCCTGCACTCTCAGAAATTTCATTGTGTACTTACTCTTCCAGATTATCTAGAAATATGTTTAATAAAGAGGTCCAGCAGAAATCCCGAGAGGAGCCTCAGTGTTTACATGTTTCCATCAACAGCAGGCTCACACATCCCACTTTTTGTTTCCTCTGTTAACACCTATGTGGGATAAAATATTCCTTCTAATTCCATGGTAACACAATTTGGAATAATAGCTTTGTTGTGAAACTTTGTAACTAACTCCTTGAAGTCTAAACCAATTACATTGGTTGCTTTTTCCTAGTGCTTATTTACCTCTTCAAGCTCTTCAAGCATGTGATAGAAAATAGAATACTTTTCTCCATCAGTATATGGCTAAGTCGTTGATGATCCCACAACTTTTGGAGTCTCCAATATGAATACGATTCACCCATCAATAAACTGTAGGGTCTCCTCATTAGAATGGAAACAAGAGTGCAACTCACTAATAGTGAATTGCAATGACTTATTTCACATTTTGGTCACAGTTTATTCCCTTGAGTTTCTTCACACCCTTACAATGAATACCATAAAGTTTCATCAATTGACTTATACCAAGCATGTCAATCAGACAGAACATCCTGGTCCCCTACCACTGTTTGATCTAATACTACATCTCTTACCTCTTTGCTTCAAAAGACATGATGACAGTGGAAATTTCTATGTTTCAACACAGATCAAAGCAGAGAATTCACTGAGCCTCTTAGATCTTCTTTCTTCCCCATGAGTACATCTTTTGCACCCTGATCATCAAGAGGTCCCATTGATTCTCCTGTTGACCTTCTGCCTTTCATGTATAAAAAAGCTTTTCTTTCTGGATTGCAGTCCTTTATGTGCTGTTTCTTGAATTCCTTTAGTGTCTGACTGGTTTCTTATTTACACCTGACCTGTCACACTTTGACACCTTCCCTGTTCTCACTTGAACCATCTTTTGCCAACTTTTCCCCCCGATTTTTGCTTCTTTTTACTTTATGAGATGGACGCAAAAGTTTTTATATGAGCTCCTAATCTCTAGTATGTGACATAGTTCCCTGCCTTTCCATTAATGTGTTTAAAGATTTCCAGGTTTCCTACAAGTTACAGACTTTTTAAAATATTACTGTCTTTCAATTTTAACTTCATGCACATGTTGATTTGATCATAGTTCCATTCTGCAAAACTCAGTAATAAACTGATAGGAATTATTTTTTTCTTTTTGGTTTCTCACTACCCTTCAAAAGGTTGCATGTAATTGACTTGTGAGCATTATTACAATAGTCACAGATAATTTCCTGCACCAATCCCAGTCTAATCTTAGGTCCAAATCCAGCGTAATTTCATTCTTTCCTTAATTCTAAAAATTGACCTATGAAACAGACATTTGTGTGACATCTTTCCATCTCAGGATAGGATTTTCCTCATAACTACTTTAGTCTAATTTTCCAGCGTTATCAATCGAATTTCAATATTATTACCCAATTCAGTTGGTCTTTGATGGGAAATCTTAACCTAGGGTCCAGGGATGGATCTCAGGAAGTATGAGAAGCTCCTGGAATCACAGGCAAGATTATACAGGTATATGTATATTTTTCTGAGAAAAAATTCCATAATTTTTACTAATTTCTCAAGGGAATTAGGAGGAAAATAAAAGTTTAAAAGCCACTGGTCCATAGCATCCCTAAATATATTCGTTACTGAGCATGAACTTCTCATCCACAGAGAATTTACTTCTCCAGTATTATTTTGCACATGGTTTCACTGTTTTTATTATGCTTATTGTTTTCCTCATTTCTACATATAAAATGTTATTACAATCACATCAGTCCATCTATCCCTAATACTCCCACAGATTTTCTAACGCAGCAGTACCAGTTTTCATTAGTTTACAGACTTCCTCCTTCTATCAAGCCTACAAAAAGAAAATGGAATCAGGCTCCTTGCTTGCTACCAACCATCCTATCCACTCTTTTTTATACTTCCAGAGTTTATACATCCAATACACATTTAAATACTTGGGGCTTAGCTTTTCTACAAAGTTGTCAATTGCCTGTTTATATGGATGGATAATTTTGCCATCCCTATCGTCATCCAACACATCACAGAACCCCCTTCTCCTTTCACTCCTCCTTCCACACCCCACCACAATCACCCTAGCAAAATCTCAAATTGGGTCTCATGCACTTATCAACTTTCTCCCAATTTTTAGGTTAATCACCAAACTTCCACTTAACAGATTTGCTACACACAGAGCTCATTTTCTGGCCCCCCACATTAACACAACACCTCAATGCACCATTATATTTGCTGAACAAACCTCAGATTCTTTTGCAATCTACACAGTAACACCATTATAAGTTTTGTTCCCTACCCCCAGCTTCTGTGAACTAGGACTGAACTTACTGACTTGACTCCTTGCAATGGAAACAAGAACGATGTGGTAGAAACAAAGGATAGCCCACACCCTTTTTAAGGTTTTTTGAGAATGTATTTTAAACAATCATATATATATATATATATATATATATATATATATATATGGCAAAAAATCCAAAGCAGCTTCCAAAAGTCTAGCAAGAAAAATGAGTATATTTTGAAGATACACAGTGCTCATAATTCTTTAATAGTTTTCCTCGTCTTCTGTACACTAATAGAGTTGTGGGTACACCAGAATCTCCATTGTTCTTTATCCATAGGTTATTACCGAATGAAAAAGAGGGCTTATGACAGAACTACAGAGACTCTTCCAAGGGTGTCTTCAGCGTGGAAGATCTCTTCAGACTCGCTCACAGTATCTTTCCGAGGCTGCTGCTAACCAGGTAATGTCCCAGTGACCCCAAGGTATGAGTTACAGCTATTCAAACCCTAGAGGTCGTCCAGAGCAGTAGAGATAATAAAGATCAGGAAATCTGGAACTTATGGTGCAAAAATTCAATTGGGATTTGGCAGTTTCCGTCTCTGGGCTTGTTTCTCTTCAGAAACCATGTTTAAACAGGATCACGAGCCAGCCTGCGAGGTCGCTGTTGTGACAACACTAACAGTGCTAACAATTCTGTTGCTTTATAACACTGAGGGAAATCCTCATTGACAATTCCAATGGGGCCTGTAAGAACTTCTCTCCTTGTTGCAGTTCTAGAATCAACGTTCTCCCTACCACTCTATCTGCTCCTCACTGACTCACCTCCTCAGCACACACATTGCCAGGCAGTAAGAAAGGCAGACGCCTCCTTGACTTGGAGCTGTCCTCTGGTGGGGAAGAAGTATAGGAACAAGGGCTCCTGCAGCACTAGGTGGACTGAGCCATAACACTGAGAGACAAGGAAAAGAGTACCAGATGTGGGTCTATGGGGTGGGTGCCATAGGGCGGTAACAGCTGTCACCTAGTGAGCACACACTGTGTGCCTAACTCTGTGCCACATGCTTTATATGCACTGTCTTGATAAATCATCACTGCCATTCATGGGGTAGGTAGTATTATCTCTGTTTTACAAATGAAAAAGGAGGCTCAGTGGAATGAAGCAATTTGCTCTTAAATGATACAGTAAGTATGCTCCTATATCTGGCAGCATCTGGAGTATCAGCAGCAACAGTTAAAACAAAAAACAAACAACAAAAAAGGAGAAAAGGAAATTCAACAGTAAGGCGATGGTAGTGTAAATCCCTATCAGTGCAGGAGCAGAAATTTAGGCCGTAGCTAGGAATGGGAATTTCAGGCTTGTTTTCCACAACTTAAAAATTGCTTTTCACAAATAAAATTGATTTTCAGTAAAGTGCTTTAAAATTAATTCTGCTCCTGATCATTAGAATCACATCATAGCAAATGATGTTACAAAAAGGGCTCTGAAGCTTAGAAGGAAATGTTATGGCCACCTTAATTATTTTTAACAAAAAATTGTATTTATGCTAAAACCGTATTGTTTTCATATCAATAAGTACATTTACTTGACTGAAATCAAAGTAAACATTTCATTCGTTTAGTGAAACGCCCCCACATACACCAAGAAGAGGAAAGACACACTCACAAAACATACCCAGGTGTACATACACACACAACTGCTACTCTATGACTTGTTGGCCACCTTGTTAACTGGAACAGATGAAAAACCACATCAGACTCAGAGAAAGTTGTGTTTTGAAAGAATTGATTTATTTCAAGATCTTCTCAAGCTGGGCATCTGGCAAAAAAAAAAAAAAAGGGACATTCTAAAGCACAGTCCTTCCTTAACGTTTTCAGCCCTCTTTCCTAATATGCAGACCTAACCAGTTGTTACAGGATTTTTCCTAGGGGACTCATATATCTCTGAAAGTATATCACCTCCCTCTGGATCTTACTTTACTTATAAACGCTCCTTCATCTTCATGGCTGAAACTAACACCCTACAAGATTACACTGGGGACATTTCTTTCTAAGCAGAAGTGGACTCCATCTTCTTTGTAAAACCACCATTGAGACACTCCAAGAATTCAGGAAAAGATCTGCATTTCCTCCAGCAATCACACAGAGGTTGATGCTAATTTCAGGACAGTCTTGTTTCCTTTCTGCTCTCCATCATTTCCACAGAGGTCAAACTTGTACGTTCATTCTGAGTCCCTGTGCTGAGCATGCTGTTGTCTCGCTAAGCCAGGCAGTCAGAGCAACTGCAGCATATTCTGTGCTAAGGTTATATAATGACAGACTAACCCAGCTACAGGGGACCTGAAGGCGGAAAAGACATAAGGCAAGAGTGCTGATTCAACAAAATGAAAATCATTCCCAGGAACCTCTCTCCAAGATGTTGAACCAGAGAAAAAGGTTGTTTTACCTTAAATAATCAACGTGTATATCAGAAGCTCTAAGGATAGTGAGGAAATCACCTAATAATGTGATCATGTTCACAGATTCTTCCAAGTCCCCAGTGAAAAATGCCATCCATTACCAAGTTACAAGAGTGACATCTAGTGGACTCATAATATAATGACCGAAAGGATTTCACAAACACTTCAGAGCCAGGCTTCTCAAAATCAAGCATTTAAAAAAAATAATAAAAATACAAAAAAAAAAAAGGATCCTAGGGATCTTGTTAAAATGCAGATTCTGGTTCAGCAGAATAAACTAGAATCTATTATTTCTAACATTTTTCCATGTAATGCAATGTCACTGCTCCCTGAACCACTTTGAGTGGGGAGGACCTAGAGCATTCCACACCTGCTTTGACCCTCAGGAAAGAAAAGAAGGAAAGGACACGAGAATCATTTCTGGGTCAAAATTAGATTAAATGGATTAATACTATGATTTTTCAATGTCACTACCGTATTTCACTAGCCCACTCGGCATGCACATTGCATTACCATTACCAGAGTCCCTGCACCAGTACTCCTTCAGGAAACTAACTGCCAGAAACAAAACTAAGGAAGAAAAGAACACACTTATATGTGGACACGATTTGTTCAAGTCTCCAATGCAGGTTAACCTCAGAACATAACACCTTACAGGTTTCCTTTCATTATTTGATTTTCTGGATATTGAATTATAACAGTAATTTGTACCATATCAGAACTCGTTTCCTTCCTTTCTCCCAGGAAGCCTGCACCTGGACAGGGAGCCATCGGGGTGGGGGGATTATAGCAGTGCTAAGCACAGCTCCTCAGCAGCTCAGCATTTCTCCGGGACACCCCTAAGACAGAACAGGATGTGTCAATACATCCAAATCCACTGTGCCCAGAATCCAGTCCTGGGTCATCCATCTGTGCCAAAGAGCCTTGGCCTCCGTGCAGAGCCAGCAGGCCAGACCTTGGCTGTAAAGTAAGGTGCGGGCCCCTCCACAGAGGAGCTCTGCCAGTGCCAGGCCCCACGCAAATCTCTCCTGTCAAAGCCTCCATTTCAGCTCAATCAGAACCCCTTCTTTGGTTCTGGGTCACAGTTCTAGGAGCCATTGACAGTGAAGAAAACCAATCTCTTTTCCCAAACACACACACACACACACACACACACACACACACACACACACAAAACCCACTTCTAGTCCAGTAGAATCCTTTAGTACAAGTCAATGGATCTTGGACAAACAATCATTTTTAAGCAATGGAACCCCTATTTCAAATGAACAAACAAAGAGGAGAGCTGTTCTCATTGAAATGGGGTTGGAATTCTCGAGATCTGCCTACTGGGTTTCTTCCAAGACTGCCCCCCACCCTATTCCCCTGAATACACTTCTTCGTGCCCAAAATACCCCTTCCCACCCCAACTCC
Source organism: Rhinolophus sinicus (assembly GCF_057876585.1). NCBI lineage: Eukaryota > Metazoa > Chordata > Mammalia > Chiroptera > Rhinolophidae > Rhinolophus > Rhinolophus sinicus. The sequence goes on along the minus strand of NC_142504.1, from coordinate 53,938,124 downwards.
TGCCCCAGCCTACCAGCCTCACAAAAATACAGTCTAAAAACCAGAAACTATGAGTCTCCCAACAGCTAAAACCACACGAAGCTTCTACGCTGCTCAAGGATGGACCGTTCTCGTTACACAGATTGAGCGAGAGACAGCAATTTCCCTGTAACTTGACTTGATTATGATCCTAATACAATTTCAGCACATGCAATCAAAGGGTTTATTCAAAAGATGTACAACCTGACTTCCTGAAGGAAATTTGCTTTTAAGTCATAATTAAGGATCTCTGTAATGAGTAAACAACAGAATTGCTTATACCTCTTCAGTTGCTCTTGGCAGTCCTAAAGGGAAAATTATGTAGAGGGAAATGTCACAGAATTCTTCCTCAAACGTGGGATGAAGATGGAAAATGACACTAACCATGCCAGTTTAAGTAAGTAGCATTGCATCATCTGCCTTTGGGGTATAGTCCCCCCGCCTCAGTTAGAAACCCAGCTACACCACTTACATGTGACCTTTACCAAGTCACCTAACCCCTCCATACCTCAGCTTACTCACCTGAAAGTGAGGGCAACAGCATGCCTACAGAGTGTGCCAAAAAAACATACACATATTTTAAGAAAGGAAAAAAACTATTAAAATTGTAATACTCAATACATATTGATAACAAAAGATGAATACAAGTCATGTGCATACAAATTTTGGCATCTCAGGTATTTCACAGCATTGCTGTGAGGAATGAATTAATATTTTTAATGTACTTAATAACCGACACATAATGATTCAATAAATGTTATTTCTAATGATGATTATAATGATTATTATTAATATAATATTAAAAGTAATATTATTCAACTGAATATTCATAATGGCATTTGATTCTTTTGGATAATTTTAGCCAAATTTGATAGGCATAAACAACATACTATTCCATGAATTCTGCCTATATATTGAGAAAATTGAGAATGCAAGAAAAGCTGCTAAGATCCTAAAGAAATTCCAGATTTATTCTTTAAGATACATTGCCTTTCTTTGTGCCTCTTTCTTTTTTACCTACCAGTGAAATGCATTAAAAATACCATATTTGTCAATTGGAGGCAATTCTGATTTTTAAAAACCACAGTAGTTTTTGAACAGTCATAAATATGTTTATTCTTCAGACAATATGCTCTCCTTAAACGTCATATTGCCTAATTTATTTTAGATTTAGGGATTTTATTTTAAATCAAAGAAACCTGAACCTTCTCTAAGGAGAAGCCTAGAAGGCTTGTTGTGTCAGTAGCTGGCACACCTGCCCTAATTTTATCTCCTGTTGGACTGCCCAATGATATATTCTCAGGACTGTGGCAAAGCCTGGTCAATGGTTTCAACCTGGATCTTTAAATAAACAGTTTTGTTTTGTTTTAACAAGAATCCCAAATTCATAAGGCTCAAGGCACACATAGCTTCAAAGCAAATATTTAAAAGTGACCTCACCAAAACCTTTAGAACAAAAGGGACTGGGGAAATTCAGACAATTCATACCTTAACGTAAAATACATACATACATACATACATACATACATACATACATACATACATACTTTGAACATTCTAACTTGTCAGTACTGAGTAATCCAAAAGTTTGCAGAAACCTCTGAGATGTAATTTAATCTATTTGCTATCACCCACACTTTTGTTCCCAATAAATCACCAAGTATGTTTTTACTGGGTATACATTATCAAAGTTCATTGCAATCTTAAGATTATAAGAACAGATATTGAAAATGCTCTGTAGTTCTCTCACTTTTTAAAACTAAAGGAGAAATCTCCACAACTCCTGGTGACAAAATGGTGGGTATGTATCTTTTATAGAGTCAGGTTCCCATCTTGTGGCTTCTCAGAGATCATTTCTGAAAATCATTTCTGTCATGATTCATTTGGTTAAGTACGAATTTATACTAAACCTCAATTAACTAGACACCTCAGTAAAACTAGAATCCCTATTCCCTCTGACAATTGAGTGGTACTGCTACATATGATTCTCCTCAAACTGTATTTTCTTCAGTAACACTACATTTGGGCAAAGGCTCAATACTACAATTTCTAAAAATCATCTGAGAACAGATTTTTTAAATAGAAAAGTACAGTACATTATATCTTTATTTACTCTGCCCCTAAGCTGCCATGAATAGTTTCCATAAAGACTATTCCGTAGTTTCCTAGAAACTATTTTACAAAGTTATAATTATTAGTTCAACGACAGAAATAATTATAGGAGCCACCTTTTATTAAACGCTTACAAGAGTCAGGTACTACACAAAACACTTAGACACACTATCTCATTTAATTCCTTCAATAAACAGGAAAATGACTATCATTATTACCTTTTTGGATGGGAAGCAGCTAACATTAGAGATACTAAAAGACTTGTTCAAGATTTCACAGTCAATTAGAGGTAAGTCAAGTGATGGGTCCAGGTCTGTCCGACCCCACAGCTCAAATTGTCCCAGCTGTGCCTGCTAGATAGCCTCCCAGTGTCTTCAAATGAGGGGCCCAGTTCTTCCTCAACTGGAAGCCTTCAGGAACTAAAACCCCATGGGGGCTCAACAAACTGTTATTTGATTTATTGAGTCCTGTGAAAGCATAAATTGAAAACATGGTAGAGGGAAACCTATAACTACCCATAGCTCAGAATTCAAATACACTTCTATCATAAGGTCACTTGGTAGGCTTGGTAACTTCTAAAATCATGACAAGTAGGTCATTTGTCAAAGAGATGATGGACACAGATTAGAAGAATTCTATCATCTGCCAAAAAAATTAAGACAGGTGTCCATGATGTATCAAGTGCGTACACACAAAACAACAACAACAACAACAAAGAAAAACCCTACTAGTTTGGATATAGAGAGAAAGGAAATAAGCTTTGAAATCTTAAAACCATTGTTCCAATCCAGGTTCTTTGACTTTCTAGTTATGGCCATAAGAAAGTTTCTTCATCTCTGTAGGTGTCCCTTTCATCACAATAAAATGAGAAAAAAATATGTGTGTATGTGTGTTTATACACACACACACACACACACGTATCATTTACACAGTGTGTTCAGTGGAAGCCAGTATGATATTATTACTGTTACTACCAATGCACCAATTAAATTAAATATGCAATACCATCATATACTTGTTTAAACTGTACTTTCAAACTTCAGTGAATGCTTTAGTATATGGTAAAAAAAAAAAATCACCCAAGAAAAGACAAATGTATATTGTTTACACTTTGACTTATTAAAAAATCCTTAACACAGGTTAAAAAAAGGTTTCCAAGGTTACCTATCTGCTATGATTTAGAAGCATTCTGATGTTTTCTCAGAAATGATAACAAAGTACTACATCTCTTCGTACTTGAAATTTACCGCCAGTCTGAGTCTCTGTGCCAAGTTAAATATACAGTATAATGTCCATACCAGAAATAATAGCACAGCTTCCTGCTGTACTCTTTGGTTGAATGAGACCAACTGAAGAAAGGGAGACATGATTTTATGTAATCATATGAATAATTGTTTTCTTCAGTCTCTTGAATTAGAAGCTACTCCAGGGAAGAAAAAAAAAGTTTAAAAGAAATTGCCGTGTGAATTATCAGGCCATTGGGAAAAATTCCCTTTGAAGACCCTATATTTGAAAGCCTCAAGAAAAAGCATAAAAAGAATATTCTTATTAATGAACTGCTCAGAAAGTCAACTTCCCCTAGCTATCCCAGCACCCACACTCCTGAGGCCTCAGAGCGCTATAAAATCTCTGCCTGTGAGGCACAAATGGATTGGTAAAGAGATGGTGGAGTGATTCCTTCAAGCAGACATCACCCGAAACTCTTGAGTTTTGTAATACAGGAACATGGAGAAATGGGATGAAAGATGGAAAAAGACAAGACATGGGGGTAAGGAAGGTTGCTGGGTTTCTTTTAAGATGAAGGACGTGATCGTATGTTTATCCCCTGGCAGATAACATAAACGATTGCAGAGATAACGTGCAGAAGCAATGCCACTAAGTAGGCAGAATGTGGAAAGAGACGATTCAGCCATTATGGAGGAAATAAAATGAACTACGTACAGATATACATGTAGAAGTTTGGGAGGTACAGCAGAGAAAAGATACAGCAGTTCTCCTCTGATTGCATCACTTTTGAGTGAAATAAGAGGTGAAGTCTTTAGCACAGGATGCGTAGAGAGGGGGGAAACTTGAAGAAAGACCTATGTGAAAAAGTCCTCTCAGAGGTAAACGTGTAGCTAAATGTGACAGGATCATTGGGTAAGGCTGAGAGAGACACTTGAGAAAGGCAGCCATAAACTGAGAGCAGGATAGTCAATGGGGCAGCTATGTTTTCCTCTACCCACATTCACTGCTTGAGTGCAGGCCTGGAACACATGGAGTGTGAAGTCTAATCAACACTGGGATTTGCCAGCTGAATACAAAGGAGGTGGCACTGTCATCAATAACAACAAAGTCTAGATCCTGAACCTTATGACTCATAGTGCAGCACTGGCATCATCTGGAATTAGAAGCCGCATCTTAACAGGGCTTCTAAATGATTCGTGTGCCTGTTAAAGTTTGAGAAATACCTGAGTGGGATCTGAGTGAAACAGGAAAAGACCATTAAGAACAAAGTGAGGATTAAAAAATAAGAAGCCAGGCTGTTGCTTGGGTCCCCTAAGTGGATTTCAGAGCCACCAAGACTGATGACAGAAGGAACGGCTGGATCAAAGGAAGAGGTGAAAGAGCCATGTGAGAATGATCGTCCAGGTGGTAACAGATGTCTGAAAGTCTTGGAGTCCTGCTAGGAATTGGGGCAAATGTGTAAGGGATGATGGGATTCATTCTGGTAGTCTTCTAAGGGGAGGACAGAGTTCTGGTGTGGTCTCACTCTCTGGATTGGTCTCTTCGACAGTTTATGCTGATCATGGTAGCAACACCGTAGCTGAAGGAGTACGTGAAGCTCTGAGCTCTCTCAAGTGGTCTGGACTCAGAGAGAAATGCTTATCAGGATACACAGAGAGCTCAGCAGGCTTCTATTAGATCCACTAGCTTGTCCCTTAGGAAGGGATTCACTTCAAATAAATAGTAAATTGTTAAGCAGTTAGGTAGCCGCCCAAAGATCTGTGCCTACACTAGAGAGTGTAACAACTCTGTATAAGACCAGAGGAATTCATTGCTCTTTTTTTATATATATATAATTTTATTAGTTTCACGTGCACAAGACAAAGCAATACTTAGACGTTTAATCATTTATATCCCTCACGCTGTGTGAACCCCCCTCCCCCATCCACTATCCCTCTGACATCGCACAGAGCCATTACATTTCCATTGTCTCTATTCCTAATGCTGTATTCCACTTCCTGTAACCATATATATATATATATATATATATATATATATATATATATATATATATATATAAAATTATAGTTGGCATTCATTATTGTTCAGCTTCAGGTGTACCGTGCAGAGATCAGGCATCTACATCATCCCTGAGGTGGTCTCCCAAATGGGACACATGTCCATCGGATTCCCTACAAAATGAATTAATTGCTCTTGAAGAGAAGCCAAAAAGGAGAAGGGAAAGAAAGGAACAGAAGGTGAGGAGAGTCTTATGCTATTCACAACAGTGACACTCCCCAGTAGCAGCCAAAGGCTCTGATTAAGAAAGGTGAGGCCTCCCATGGCAGACTATAAATTTCATCTGTAAAAACTTCCCCGTTTTTCTTCAAAATATTCAGTATAGTCTCCTGTCCTCATGAGTATATTTGTGAATGGATCTCCTGTGACATTGCAGAAAGGCAGAAGTCAGTGTGGGTCACAAGACTAGAAAGCAGAGGAGGACATACACATACCGGTTTTAGAATGTTGAAGAAACTTGGGAGAGAGTTTTAGATATACACAGTCTATGAAATTAGGGGGATTATCATGTTAGTCATAAATCTAAAGGGCAATGGCCCCACTGATACCTTTGTTACCTAATAAAACACATTCTTTCTGAAGACCAGCTAACTGCTTTCTCTGCACTCTCCTCTCCCATCCACAAAACCATCCGGTCTTTATAAATACTCATATAATTGTTTGAAACACTGACAAGTATTGGACAAAAGCCAGTGCATTAAAAATATTAACATGAACATTATATAATTATTAATCCCTTGAGCTGGGTGCTTCTCAGGGGCAAAATACAATGATAACGGGAACAAAAAAGTCATTGAAATCCAAAAATTCTTTTTAAAATCTGAACTCTCAGAAAAGTATCCACCAAGGTGTTTAACAAGTAACAAATGATTACCAGAGTTCTGTCTACTTTTGTTTAGCTTACTCATTCTCAAAAAGTGGGCAGGCAAAGAATAGGGAAGAAAGAGCAAAAGTGGATAATCAACCCGAGAAATTAAGAATTGCATGTATATAAAATAACAAATCAAGGATCACTATTCTTCAAAAATTTACATTCCATGCATTCAAGGTCTGTGATCTTGCGGATAGGGTTCAACAAGAATTGAGGAAAGTGGGCTGGGCCCTGTAACTAATTCCTGAGACCATCAGGGTCTTCCATTATAGACTTCAGCTCAAAATTCAAGACAACTCAAATTAGATGCAAAGCTATAATTATTATAGAAAACTGAATTATAATTATCCTGGCATTCACCCATAAAAATATTTCCCAAGTCTATTTTAAAAATTGAAAACAGATCAGGGCCTACAAGCGTATCTAGGGCCCAATCTTGGTATGTTAGTTTCATTCGGGCTAAATTTGCATTTGTTCCTTAATCACAGCGCTGAATCACAGAACCAGTTCTCTATCAAGAGAAAACAATTTAATTCTAGGCTCCTGAGGAAAAACCCTAGCATATCTTCTTATTTCTTACCAATACTAATGCTGCAATCAACTAGATCAAATAAGCACACTATCCATCTTGTGTGACTGGGACAATTTAAGCAGAAAATATACATTTCTCTCTTCAAAGAACAGAAATACACACACAAATATGCACACACAGAGGTTCTCATGTATTTTACCTACAGTAATAAAAGCCAAAGAGTATACATTTCTTTCACATCACAATGAAATAACTGACACCACACCCAAGATGCCACAGTTCTGGTGCAAACACCCAGGTGGATAACTGCGGTCTACACAAAACTTTCAAAAAATACATTCTAAATATCATATTGTATGTCAACTGCAATTGAAAAAGAAAAAAAGATTATTTAAAAGGACATTCTCTTTCAAATAAGCAAAAAATAAACTATGAATCTTATATTTGAACATATACGTGAACACCTCCCTATGCAATGTGATCTGGAATTACACTGCAAAGCCTTCCATTTACACATGTTCTCTCCATGCATATCAAAAAACTGAAGCCTGGACTCCCATTATCTGAGATGAATTCCCATGGGTTCTAACACTGTCCTGTCCTCTGTTAAAATGCCCTTGAGAGGGATCTCCCTTATCAATGATGAGCAAGATTAATTAGTTCATGTGATCCACCCCTCAGCTAGGAGAAAGTTTGATGGAGTGGGTATGGGGTGGAGAAGAAGGAGGGGACTGGAATCCTACACTCCCCTGTCGAAAGTACCAGGATCTGAAAGAACGTTCCACAAGGAGGCAGGAGATCACACTGGGAGTCCACCTAATCAATCTAGGTGTCAGATTTCTCACCTGAAAAATGAGAAGGCTGAATTTGATGGTTTATAACTAGTTGAAAAATACCACTTCTGTGAACTGAAGTAGGTCTGACTAGAAGTGTAGGGGCAAACACAGAGGGCAAAGTAGTGGGGAACAAAATGGTGGCCATAAAACCACTGTGGAAGAAAACACAGAAGGCACTAAAGAAAATGTCGCCACAACTGTAATTATACCAAAAGATTAACTAAATGTGTGAAAAAGAGAAATCATAATTCTCCAGAGAAATCACAGCAATGTCTCAGGTGTAGAGGGACCATAGACAGAAATAGAAAGAAGGAAGTCTAGATTCACATTGGGCCAGTCTTTCCTCAAATCTGTATTAAAAATGAAAATGAAACTAGTTTTTCACAAGGAAATAATGTTCTTAAAACTAAAAGGATGATTAGCAGTGTTAATGGATTTCCTAGCAAATGGAAAACGTTCTGTCAAGAGCACTAGCATTGAAATGACTATCATAAAATTTACTCTTTATTCAACAGATATTTATATAGTATTTAGTGTGTGCTTCTACTGCATGTTAGAAGGGACACCATGATGGGAAAGACACTTCTACTCTTAAAGTAACAACACAGCACAGAAAATATGACAAATACATTGGTAAATATAAAGAGATATGATGCAATTGGGCTAAGCAAAGGTTAGAGTTTTGGGAGAAGAGTTAAAGTTTTTTATTTTGTTTTATTTTTGGAAGATCACAATTCCTTCACATATTCATTTACACTACCGAAGTCAAGAATTTCTAAGTTTAGACACTTAATAAAGAACAGTAGTTCCTAAACCCTGTGCTTTGCTCAACAATGAATATCCATCACACACAAATTTTCACTTTATTCCAACCCTGTGAGAATATCACTGTCAGCTGGGGTAGGTAGCATTTGATTTATAATTGACATGTGAACAAACCATGCTTTATAAAATGGTTACAATCAGTGCCTCTTTTAGGTGAAAAAAGAAAAAAACAGCAAACCATCATGAGTTCAAAAGTTACTCACTTTCAGTGAGTTTCTTTGATCCATTTAAGTGTCCTGTTACTAATCTTCTGATGAAGAAATGTGTAAAACACAGCATTTAAAGTGAACAACAGAACCTTGTTATAGTCAGACAAAGATACATGACAGAATACCCTGGAAGCCTTTGTAAAGGAAATCATTTCTCAAACTCATACCGCACAGAACTGCAGATTATAGCAGCCCGATGCTGCACTGTTGGGTTCTTACCTGGTAAGGAACAATACTGCCATGAGCTGTGCCCCACCGTTTCGCTTCCTTTCGGGCAATCAAGTAATTAGCAGCTACCTGGGTCAAACATGCCACCTATCAGAAAGGGAAAAAAAAAGAAAAAGTTAGTTTATGGATACTCATAAGCAGAAAATTATGAGAGTTCTCATTTGATTTCAATTTACGTCATTGTAAAAGAAAAAAGAGAGAGACAAAACTCCCAACAGGTTAGAAAATACGCAGACATCAAGAAAGGAAAAGCAGTATTACATCACTGCATGAGACTAAGTCCTGAGTAATCGTCAACCGAGAAATACAAACCCAACATCAGTGAGCTCCTGAGAAGATCACCTGAAGGCAGACGGTGACCCAGCAGATGAACCTGGCCCAGCCTTGAACGTCAGAGCCACAGGAAAATACGCCAGCCACCAGCACAGGCCTATCCCCACCCACCTGTCCTCTGACCTTCCACCAAGATAAAAGAGCTGTGTCATCACTGAGCAGCTGAACCAAAGAGCCACAGTCCTCTACACTTCTCATTACATAAAACAATAAGAAACCTCTATTTTGTTTAAGTCAGTTTAGTCAAGTTTCTGTTACTTGCTGTCCAAGGCATTCACACACAGCAGATCAAGATTATTTGCCTTTTTTCATTCATTAGTGAATCATCCTCATTTAAACAAAAATTACTGCACCTTCCCCAACTTGCTTCTGGCCTCATGTCCTCACTATACTCATTTCAATTTTCAAGAACCATAGTTCTAGTAAAGAGGTCATCTAAAACCTTAGGGTCAACTTATGACTCTTACAATATTTCCTAATACAGATCTTGAAAACCCACAATAATTCAATTCCATATGAGAACAGGAAGATAATGGATTGATTCTGGGTAATCTACCATAAGCAGCTTATGTTCCAGTGAATATCCATGGCTCCAAGGGCCTAGAAACGTGGAAAGGAGGTGACCTAACAACAACTTTCCAATTTCCAGAAAAAAAGCTTCTGGCCTCATAACATAATCGAGATAGAGCATGGGCTTGCCTGTCCCATTCTAGATCATCAGAAGTGACTGGGCATCTACCAAGCCAGCAAGGCAAACATACCTCACTGAGACTGCCTCCTAGAACACACAGTGCTGATTTTTCAGGGCGTGGTGACACAACCTGTTGTTGCCCTCTACCTGGCATGGCACCTGCACCTCCTACAAGGGCTATAAATAGGGCTCGGCCTGGGTGCATCTCCTTGCAACAGCAGCCATTCTCCTTTCCTGTATTCTCGGGATTTACACTGACTTTTATGTTCATTTACTGCTCTGTTGAAATTGGAACTGCCTCATGGCAGCTGGTTCGGCTGTCGCACCCAGGTGGCAAAACTAATAAACTCTGAGTCATCCACTTCTGGACCTCCATCTGGTCTTGCGCATTTGAACCATGGAGCATTCCAGGGCTGCCTGGGGCTGCCTAGTGTTAATCACCATTTCACAGATCACTTCTGTGTCTTTCAAAATGGAAAATCAAATCAACATTTTGTAGTAAAAATGCACTGGATGGGAAGTCCAGATTCATGGTTTCTAATTTCTGTCAACCTCTAATTAGTTGTGCAACTGTAGGTATATAATTTAACTACTTTGACCATCAGATACATTCTCTATAAAATCTTGGGCATTCGACCTAAAATAATGGTTTTCAGACTTTATAAAAGAGCAGAACTCCCATATCCAATCCCCTAACACGTGAAATCCTGCTGTGTAAGCAGATAACACCCCCCAGCGCTCTGGATGAAGCAGAGGCTGACCTACAATGTCACCAGAGGCAACATAAACACAGAACGCAACGTGCAAAACAGTAAATGGTCTTAAATGTGCTTCCAAGTTCTAACTTCTGACTATTATTCTACTGAACAGCCTGGTAGATAACAGATAGCAGGGTTGCCACAGTAGCAATTTTCCCAGGAAGGCTCTTCCTGAATTTGGGGTATTTTCTCTAGTCTAAGGTTTTTCTGTTTTGTTTTCTATTTTCTTATCTACAGGAAATGTCCTTCTTTCATCTAGCTATGTTGTGGGGCGGTTTGTTCTTTTGAAATACATCCTGGTTAAAGCACTCTCTAAGGTGCTCTAGTGCTACTGGAGGCAATGAATTCACATTAATAGAAGTAATTCTTTGCAAGCAATTCATCACAACAGGCTTAGTGTTTCCACTTCTTGAATTTCGAAGGCAACTGATGTCAGTACACCAGCATCGGCAAAGGGTGCCTGACATACGGGCTGACTGGTCCCACAGGGTAACCTGTGAGTCCTCCACGCATCTGAGACGGCTGCCGGGGGTTAGGCATGGACTGAATCCCACCTGGCTGCCTCACTTCTTGCCCACTACCTCATTCTTGCTTCTGAATTTTAATTTCTGTGTTTCTAACCCTGCCTTGATAAGCTATCTGTGACAACTATTAATAAAAGTAGTCACATTTAGAATGAGTTTAAATGAAGGGTCAGAACTCATCTCACAGACTGTTTCTAAATGGAATACCATACCATTTTCTCCACACAGTGCTAACTCATGAAAACAAAAAGCATTTCACAACTAGCAGGCTCTCACTGGGAAAAAAGATTAAATCAGATTTTAAGTCAGTTGTCATCCCAAAACAAAGCGTGATTTGTCAGTAACTACTCAGAGGCAAAGCTGGGGGTAACAAAGAATTTTATTTTTAAAAAGGGCGCAACTGAACTAAACTTAGTAACCCAATGTTTAAAAGGGGTATTACAGATCTGAAAGTAATCTACTATTTACAAGGATGTATTTTAAGGCAGGAGAAGGGGGAGAAAGCCAACAGCTATGATGTGATTATGTATGAAAAAATCAGAAGCTTCCTGGCAATTAATGACAAATTTTCCACAAATCAAAAGAATGCAGGATGTGACTTTTCGGTTAATAACTACATAGTGTATATCCATTCTAAATGTTGCATTAGATCATTACTTTCATCCCCTAAACTTAGGCTCATTATTTCGTCATGTGGATGCTATATAATTTACTCAGAATGTTGCCTTTATATGGTTTCATCTAAATAAAAAAGCCAACTTTGGTTGAATAATAATCATTCTGACAGCAAAACTATTATTTTAGATAACACAGTGGGTCCTGATAGACTTTGTGTGTAACCAGAGAACCAACAGGGTGGTCAAAGTGGATCTCAAAGGGCACAGCCCCAAAAGGCTTAAGTATAAAAATGCCCCATTATTTCCCAAAGCAGCCCCATGGGATCTATCACCATATAGTTCACTTCCACCAAATGAGGATCCAGCTGCAATAACAGAATCTTTTACTTCCAAAAGGACAACCAAGTATGACAGACAAAGTAGGGAAAACAAGGCTAGAACTATGGTCCATTACATCAAAATGGGTCATTTCTCCCCTGCTTCTTTGCATATATTCTGGCCTCTAATTAAGACGAAACACCTATTATGTTTCACTTCTGCACCTGCCCATAGCTCCATCCATTCTTCAAAGTCCATTCCTTTTCCATGAAGTTCCCCATCACCCAAGAAAAATATATATATATATATTTTCTCTGCTTCTGAACAAATACAAGACCTTAATTTGCCTGATTCCTGCTGCACTGTCACAGTCTACCTTGTACTACAATTAGAATTATAAGATGGCAAAGCTAGAAAGACCTAGGTCAATAGTTCTTAAACCCAGATGTGATCACAACCATCTGGGGAATTCCCAGACCTACTGCATCAGACTCTCCAAGGATGCTGCTTGGTAGTAAATAATTCAACCAATGTACATTAACTGCACACCAGATATAAAACCAGAGGCTTAGGAAAATCTAGTCAAACTCTAATATCACAGATGGATAAATAAAGGAACAGAGAAGGGAGGTAATTTATCTGCGGTCACACACCTGTCTACTAGCAGAACTTCAAACTAACTACAGTGCCCTTTTCCATGTTGCACTTTTATTTAGCATCTTATCACTCCTCTTAAATTGGGAACTATTTGAGGGTAAAAATTCTATATTATAAACCCTTTCTATGTTCTCACAGCACCTAACACAGAGCTTGCACACTAATTTTTTTAATGCATGAATGACAATAGTAATTACTAGCTGTTTACTTGTTCAACAAATGCTAAGGGCTGCTCTGTGTGAGGCATCATGCTAGGTACTGGATATACCTAAGTAAGTGAAAAGGCATAGTCTGCCCCCTTTGGACTTAAGAATAGCGGAGAAGTCAGCTAAGCAAACAGGTATAGGAACTGGCATGGGGAGAGGAGATGGAGGAGAACTTTCAGAACACAGAGAGTAACACATGTTAAAGCCCTAAGGCATGAAGGAGATTGGCAGATGGGGGACAGAAAACTGAAAATAGACCAATGTAGCTGAAGGGTGGCAAGGAAGAGACCTGGAGATGAAATGGGAGAGCGTGACAGAAGCCAGGTCATGCCAGCCTTGCAGGTCACGGTAAGGAGGCATTCTTTGCACATCTTTCATGATGCTCATTTTAAAATCACACACCTTATCATACTGCCCTTCTACTTAAAACTCACAGGGCTTCCCACTGCATGTGCAATTCAATCCAAAGAATGAACTGAAAAAAGGCAAGAGAGAAAATGGATGAGTTATGGGGATTCCAAGAGTCCAGGCATAAGTCGATGATACTCAAACTAGGATGCTGGCAGTGGATATGGAAAAATTAGTGACTTTAAGGTATATTCTAGGGACAGAATGGACAGAAGATGTGAGGGAGAGGAAGGAGCCAAACATGGCTCCCAGATTTCTGGCTGAATATCGGGTAAAATACCAAGGCACTAACAAAAATAAGAAGTCAGAGAGAGGAACAAGTCGAAGGGAAAGGAAAGTAAGAGTGCACCTTCGAATGTGTTAAATTGGAGATGCCTGCAAGACAATCACCTGAGCTGTAGTCATCAACATATAGAATGTACTTATAGTCATTCCCAAGGGGAAATTTAGAAAGATAGATAAGAGAAGAACTCAGAAATAACATAAAACAAAAGGAGAAAAGCCTCCATGTCAAAAATAGACTTTCCTCTAATCCCAAGTATGGTCAATGGTGTAGGTACGCACTACTAGCATCAAATTAAACGCCCCAAAATAGGGGGTAGGGTAAATAAGATATGATATCAATCTATTAATATATACAATAGAAGACAAAGTAGGCACTCAAAATGATGCAACAGAAGGATACAGCATCATGTAAGAAAATGTTCACTACTCTGTTTTTTAAAACTTTTTATTTTAGAACAGTTTCAGATTTACAGCAAAGTTACCAAGAGAGTAGAGTTCCCAAGTATCCCCACCCTCAGTTCCCTATTATTAACATCTCCCATTAGTGTGATACCTATTTTCCATGAGAAAACCAATCTGGATAAACTGTTAATGCTGAGCTTTCCTTTGACTCCACGCCCTTCATCTGCTTCACGGTCCCATCCCCATTAACCGCCACCTGATAGCTCGTCTGTCATCGGCGCCGTAGGCCCCTCTTCACCATCACAGCTTTGTCATACGTTCCTGGTTTTGATGACCTTGACAGATCTGAGGATACTGATGAAGTATTTTGTAGTATGTTCTTCAACTGGGGTTTTTTAAATGTTTTTCTGATCCTTACACTGGGATTATGGGGTTTTGGAAGGAAGACCACAAAAGTAAGTACCATTTTCAACACATCATATCAAAGGTACCTACTATCAACATGATTTATCACTTGTGGTGTTGAACTCGATCACCTGGAAGAGGTCGTGCTTATCAGGCCACTCCACTGGAAAACCGCTCTTTTCTCCTCCCCCTTACACACTGTACTCTTTAGAAGGAAGTCACCTGACACAGCCCACACTTAAGAGGTGCGCAGTTACGATCCTCCTTCTCAACAGTTCACATAAATTATTTTGAATTCTGCACAGGAAATCTGTCTTTCTCCCCTATTTGTATATTTATTCAATCATGTATTTGTTACGTATCAGCACAGACTGAGGGATATTTCCTTCACACTTGCATTATAACCCACTGCTACTTTATTTTATTGCTCACAGCATTCCTTATGAGGACACTGGCTCCTGTGTCCCTGACATATTCTCCATCATTGTGAGTGTACTTTCCGCATTTCCGTCCTGCATGGCAGTACAAGATGCTCCAGGCTCATTTTTATATGTCCTACTCTCATCTCACAGGAAAGCAGAAAAGGAAGAGGAGTCACAGAGAAAGAAAGGAAACTGATACTTTAGTGTCAACCAGTACCTCTTTCATCCACTCATTTATTCAAAAGTCACACCTACTATGTGCCAGGAACTGTTCTAGGCCCAGGGGCTATAGCAGACAGATAGGGTCGCACTCCTAGTGTGAGGTTCATTCAGACATAAATAAATGGGAAAACATCAAGAAATGATAAGAGATATGAAGAAATTGAAACAGAATCACACAGAGGGATCTTCTAGACTCGTAGGTTAGCAAGGACCTCTCTGAAGATGTTATTAATACATTTAATGTGAGGCCTGGAGAAGGCATGTGAAAATCTAAGGGAGATCTTTCCAGGCAACAAGATCAACTCATTAAAAGACTTTATTGTGGTAAAAAGCTTACCATATATAGTTACAGAAAGAAGGTCACTGCCACTGGACCATAGTAAGTAAAAGACGTAGTAAAGTGAGGTCAGGGAGGTATGCGAAGGCCATATCACATGGGTTCCTGTAGGCTTGGGTAAGGACCTGAGGCATTATTCTAAGGATCATGGGAAGCCGTTGATTTATATAATTAGATCACCTGGCCATTATATGGAGTACAAAGGGGCAATGAATGCAACCCAAATATCTCACATGAGGTAAGCATTACAACTTCCATTTTACAGATGAGAAAACTAGGCCTAGGGAGGGTAAGTATCTCATCTCAATCTCACAGCTGGTGACTGGAAAAACTATGACTAGCACTCAGGTCACTGTACTCTCTAAGCCACCCCTACACCACCACCTCCTCTGTCTGACCACTCTGCTCCCAGCCCCTCGCCGCAGCAGCACTTGACTTCACATCTGCATCGTAGGTTATATCCTTGGCTCCACGTGTGATATCCCTGCAGCCTCACCCCTCCCCCTATCACTGGAGTGGACTGCAACCCCTCCATGACCACTCAGCTGTCTGCATTTGCTCAGAGAGACACCATGACCTGCACTGACGGTGCTCCTCACATTCTGTCTGCTCAGCCTCTCTCATTTCCTAACTATAAGATTTTCTGAGACAAACACGCCAGAACAGAAAGGAAGAGGTTGGCATTCATGGAGAATGCACCTTGAAGAAGGGAAACTGAGCCTCACGTCAGAAAGAGTTTCTGAGATCCTAACATCTATCTTTTTCATCCTAACACCATTACTTTGCATGTCAAACTTCCTATGCAATTTAATCTGCTACACTTTGTCCTTCACACCTTAAAGTAAACTAATTCCTTAAGAACCACTAGGGCCAAGGAGAAAAACATTCAGAAGTAGAGAAGGTATTCTGGCTACCCATATTGAAAGAAGAATAAGAATTCTACCTATTCGTATCACAGTTGTCATTTTAAGTGTCTGTATTTACTAAGGATTAAAGCTAAAAAGCTAAAACTTATTAAACACTTATCGTGCACTGTTCTAAGCATTTTATGTGAATTACCTCATTTAATTTTTATGACAACTGTACGAGAGAGGTTTTTCATGAACCCATTTTACAAATGAGAAAACTGAGGCACAGAGCAGTTTAGAAATCTGCCCATGGTTACATACCTAGTAAATGGTCAGCAGGACCTGAACTCAACGAGTCCAGATTCTGGCATTCTATACTAAATTATATACTAAATCGGACTATTTAAGATTCTGAAGGGACTTGATCCTGGAAAAATTTTATTGGACTGTCCTACCTGGTAAAGAAAAAAACAGTGATTAAGCATCCTTTTCAATAAGGTAAACCTCCACAGATAAGTTTGACTTTAATTATTACATAAAGATATAGTTGTGTTATACTCAGAATAACTTTGCCAATCCATCTGAATCAAAATCAGACATATGAGGAAAGTGAGTATCAAATGCTAGAAGGTAAGACCAGACAGCAGAGACAGAATATCAAAAACATGTTTAGGATAATACATCAAACACATTTCTTACCATACATAAACCACTGACCCAGTCAATCACTATACTCAAAAAGTGGTTAACAACTGGAAAAAAAAATGTGATGAGTAAGTGCAAATGTAGAAAAGCAACTTTTAATGACATGATTTATTTATTTATATCTGTGATGCCACAGCTTCAGTTTCAAAAGTTTTCTTCAAATATGATTTTATATTTTTTTATGATTTGAATTTTTTTTTTGAATTATTTTCTTTAATTACAGAGTTGTACACTGGAAACCTAGGGTTTTATATTTTAAATAACTTAGTTCTTTAAAATATGTCTGTTTTTAGAATAAAATAGTACATTGTTCCGCAACACTAGTTTTAAAAAGAAATTCTAAGAAGGAAATGAAAGTTACTTTACTTTGCTCTTTCCTTCATGCATTTAGCAGATACAGAGGTTGCCCAAAAAATGTATACACATGATGAATACAAGTCATGTGCATACATTTTTTTGGCACCCCTCATACTTAATAAGCACTATATGCAAAGCATGCTGTCAGGGGTGATTGGCGACCCCACAAGGAATTAAACAGAGTTTCATCTCTCAAGAAGGTTAAAATCTATACTCCAAAATAGAAATAATCAGTGCCACAAAGGACATGTTTTAAAAAATCAAGTAGGGATAAGGAGTGACATCTGAGTTGACCCTTTGGTAAAGGGAAGTCAGTCATAAAACAAGGAAAAGAGCCTTCAATGTAAAGAAACAGTATAGGCCAAGTCATAGCAGAGATGGAAAAGTACTGGATCTTTCTCAATGAATGAATGAATGAATGAATGAATATAAAAACTGAAACAAGGCATTAGATTTGATGACCAGATTATATTTGATCACTAAGATGCAGTATCAATAAAGCAGTAGGGATAGAAGCCAGATTAAAGGGGGCTAAGGAATGAATGAAAAGAATGTGGGGGCACAGGAGCATCTAGAGGCTGTGCAAATGGGCTCTTAAGAGACTGGTCAGCAGCTCAGCAGCTGAGCAGGAAGATAAAAGTTTTATTTTGGGGGACGAAAAAAAAAACTGAAGTTCATTTAAATATGCTAGAAAAATGAATAGTTGAAAGTGTGGAGTCTTAGCATTAGATGGAATCACTTTTTGGTCTCTCTGGCCAGTAGAATGGAAGCTTCGAGAGGGAAGAACGATTCGTTTACTGTTCTCTCCCCAGCACCAGGAAAACTACCTGAGACATATTGCAGGCACTCAGTAATTATTAAACTAGTGAATAAATGACTGAGTGACAGTATAATTTGGGAGGAGAATCTTAATGAAGAAGAAATATTTCAAGTAAAAAAGAGGAAACTTAGATGCAAACCCCACAGAAAAGCAGATACACAGGAGACAGGCTGAAATTTGCCTCTCTGTCCCTCTAACCCTGGTTCTGGCGAGCAGAGTCACACAGAACAAGCACACCCATGCTTTTACCACAGACCAAGAGGGTAAACATAGACAGAGGCCGAGATAGAGAGGAATGGCAGGCCCTGAGGCCTTGTGCTCAGGGAGAGAAAAGCAACAACAGCAGTGTAGGCAGCAAGAAGGGAATACTCAGGGGTCAAGACCTCAGTGGGCTAAAAGCGAGTGTATGACCGAAGTGAAAAGTTCATGGAGGAGGAGAGAGATACAATAACAAGTCTCCCCCTAAGTCATAACTGAGGTGGTGGGTCTGTAACGGGGGACCTCTGAAGGAGCATGAGGCAGGTCAGAGGCTAAGGAGCTGAACAAAGACTGACACCCGACGCCTGCAGGTCTCCCCATTGTTGCACGGAGCCCTGGAGCCTGCTGCTTTGACAGAAAGGTGTGGTGCATTTGGGGAAGAACTATATACACTTGGTTCAGTCGTACTAGTTCAGGATATTTCTCCAATTCTCTCTATTTGTCACATTTTTCCTCTGCTTCTGATCACCTCTACCTTTAGGCCCTGGCAACCTTTAATCAAAAGGGAGACTGTGTTGGGTGGGGCTGATGGAATCAGAAGAACCTTTAAAAGGTGAAGCTCAGAGAGACATGTTCATGTTGGCCCTGAAGACACAGCTTCCATGAATTCCACAGCCACAAGGAACTGTATTCTGCCATCAACCTGAGCGAGTCTGGAACAGGACTCTGAGCCCCAAGAAAGAACTGCAGTCGGGTGGACACTGGCTGTAGCCTTTTAAGACCTGAGCCGAGGATCCAGTCTTTCCGAGACTTCTCACCCATGGAAACTATGAGATAATAACTTTTTGTTATTTTAAGCTACATCTGTGTTAATTTATAATGTAGCAATAGTAAACTCACACATTTCTGAAACCACTGAAGTGGAAGACGAGGCTGGGGTAATTAGAGGGAAAGCAGAGGAGAAGGGCAGGCACTGGAGACCAATGAGGAGGGGATAAAAGAAGGACAGGGTGTAAAGGTAGGAAGAGGAACAGAAAGATGTGGTATCTGGAGACCAGAGGATGGGCATGCGAAAAGGATCGTGCTGAATGTACGTCCAATAGCCAAGTAAGGTCCAGGGCAATGAGGGTGAATATCTTGGAATCAACAAAAGGAAATTAGCCATTGAAGGAGGAACTGGAGTGGACATCGTAACATAAGGGGTTAAGGAAAGTAGGTAGGCAGCAGAAACCTCAAATACACATAGTTTAAGTTTGGCAGTAAAAGCAGGAAAGAGAACAATAGCTGGAATGCATAGCCAAATCACCAAAAATGGTGTCAAGTAAAGATTGATCATGATGTTACCTTTTCCAAGATACAGAGATTTTAATAGAAAATTAATGAAGCCTCAAAAGCCTTGGAACTAAAGGAAGGAATCTCTCTTCAAGGAATTTCAGGCATTTTCCCAGGTTGAAGGGAGAAAATTCATGGCATTTGCCTAGAACCTTTAAGTCACAAAACTATATAAAACAACCCTGTGCATCACAACAGCTTATAAATCAAGCCCCAGCATGAGAACAAACTATATTTACTTACACTCTGCCTAATCTATCGTTCTGACTAACATCTAAGAAAGCAGAGGTGCCTGATGATGACTCTTCTCTCGCCATGTCACACTGCCCTCTGAGCTTCCATGGAACAGTTCCCAGAATAACAGGGCAGACTCGCTGGAATGCAGTACAGGACTGAGTTCTTTAGTGGTGACTCTTTAAAGTGAACTCAAGGGAGTTCTGGGGAAAGGCGCAAAGCCAGGTGTGGATTAGGACAAGAAAACATGATGTCAGTGATCATATGATTCAGCAGGTAAAATATGTGTTATGTCATTAAACTTCAAGCAAAAATTCAGACAATGAATACAGGTACCCAGTGCCAAGGATTGCTGTGTTAATTAGCAAAAACCAACTAAGTGGTGGAAAAGACCAACTCTGAGAACACCAAGACAGAGAAAACACATTCTCTATTTTATATACTAATTCTGTTTTATCTGAAAGTTTTAAAAAATTTCCATTCACATTTCACGTTTTCATCCAGCAAATATTTCCTGATTGACTGCTCTGTTTAGGCAGTACGTGAGGTGCTGGGAAGACAATGGCAAAAAGAGCTGCACTCTCTGCCCTCATGACACACAGTCTCATGAGAAGACGCATTTAACGTGCCTGAAGCCCAGTGACATGAGTAGTTTGGGGGCAGCAATCTGACTGGAAGCTGGCCTAAGGAACTCAGCTTAAAGCTGAGTTTGAGTGACAAGCACATTCTTTTCATACCTCCCTGTGCCCACCTCCCAACACACACAAAATGCATTTGGTAAACATAACGGCCATCTTTATTAATTTGGGAGCCACTACACAGGAACAGAAACAATGAGAATATTCCACTATATATACAAATGCCTGGCCAATCTCTCCCGTGTTCGAACACATCTCATCAGAGATTAAAATCAAGTAAACTGATTTCAGAACATCACTAAGTTTGATCACAGTAAGAACTCAGCAACAACAGGCCACATAGCACAAGTCAATTGGCTTTTAAGATCTAAGCTGCAAATTGTAGATGTGTGGGGCTTTTCAACATCACCTCTGACAGACCTCAAAGGTACAGCAACATAATCCGCCTTTGATGATGCATTGTATCATGTATCCATATTCTCAGATGTTCTTAATTCAGCACATTTGCATATGACCTGTATTCTAACATGTCCACAGATATGTTTTATACGCCAGAAGACTGTAATGTGATAGAACCCTAGCAGCCACTGCTTTGTAGTGTCAGTTCTCATCTCATCAGACTCGATCATTCTCTCAGCCACATCCTCCTCCTACTCCGTAACCACAATTGGAGGGCTAGACAGTTCTGAAGAGAGCACAGCCTTTGAATCTTTTTGACATCCTAAGCAGTTTGGTGGAAAGAAATTTGGAGCCTGAGTCAACAGGCCTGGGCCCCAGTCTCAGACAGGCCCCTCGTACAACATCCTGAGCTCTGAGTCAAGTTTGAAAACATCTGCAGCCTCCTCAGAGCGCTGTCTGTGTGGCTACAGAATAACATTATAACAGTGCTTTGAAAATACTCCAAAGTAAGAATAATGAAAATTTATCATTTAAAAAAACATATTATTCAAGCCAATATAGACCAAACAGCTAACATAGGGTTTTATTATACAATTCAGTAACTTGTATTAATTAGATTAGTGTTTTCCATCTTTCACTGATACAAACAATCCATCTAGGAAAAACACCTCCTACAGATGGCAAACCTGGTTAATCAGTTTTAGAAATTCCAAGTATATTTGTTTTTATTAATCAAGGAAGAATTTCTGAACTGTAAATTTTTTACCTTTTACAAATATTAAACACACATTAAAACACAGTTGGTTCAGAAAAATACCAGTGGAACTACTGATTAAACATCTGCAGTTTGACTATAAAGTAGGAAAAATCGATTTCCAATAAGATTTCTAAGACAAGTATAGCCAGTTTACCTCCAGAGCTTGTAACCCGGCAGCTTGTGAGCATGATGCGTTTCATTAACGGGTTTTGTTCGGCCTACATAGTTCTTCAAAACCTGAAAAATTTTGTATGAAAATTCAGGTTTCTTGCTTCAAAATTGCACCTCTGGCCACAGTGGGCTGGTGGTATGGGAAGCCTGCTGTGCAAGAGCCTACTGTTAATAACTCTCCCAAACATGTTCAGTGACAATCACATTAGAGGCTGACACAAGCTATGTGGGAATATTTACACCATTAGAATTGCAAATGATGCAAATCACAGCTTTTTTTCTTTTAAGAAGGCTAGTTAAATATTTACAAGCACACCCTCCACAGGCCCACACTCTCACAGGGTGGCGGTGGGCTAGGCTGAGTAATGACGATGCCCTCAGATAGAATGTGCCTTCTTAGCCCGTAGCCCCCACTAGTCCCTACTGTCTGGCTCAGTCCACTCATTTTAATTACCTGCCAGTAATATTTAAGCATTCAATTTTGCAAGTCCTAGTTTATAGTCATACTCTATTCAAAAAGAAAACAACAACAACAACAAACTCTTAGATGATAACAAAGAAAAAAACCAAGCCACTGTGCTTGCTTGACACTTAAAAACATAAAAACAAAAACTGGCTAAAATTCAACAGTGTTAGACAAACTGAAACACCATCTTTGGATCATTCTTCTCCCTTTTCTAACCATTGTGCTATTTAAGCAAAAAAAAAAGGACATTGTAACAGATTTTAAGTTATAAATTCAGCAGTTAGCAAAAATTGATATTTTTTTAAAATTAAGAGTATTATTTAATTGTATATGCTTAAGAAACAAAATATGAAAAACTGAGAGTTTTTATTTCTTGGTGGCAGTCATGATTGCGTCTCAAAACTATGAAGGCTTTTGGTTCGTTTGAAGATCTTACAGAGATTTGATGGAGACCTTACAAACCTGAGTAGAAAAATTCCTACACAAGACAAACCTCTGATTAAATGATTTTACCAATAAGGATATCTGGACACGAAACCAGGTATGACTGTAGTCAGGCAAAATCCCTTTCGTGTCACATTGCGTATGTTCACACCCAGATGACTGTTGCCCAGCCCGCCCTAACACACACACACACACACATACACACACGTCTCTGCTGCCCAAGGCAACACTTTATTTACCACTCCCTGCCCTTGGGGCATGAGTGTCATACTCCTACCGGCTAGAAGAAAAGCATTTTCCAGAAACCGCTTCCAAGGTCCCAAGAACAAAAACACAGGACAAAATTTTGGAAGGACACAGACCCATGGAAGTTCCTAAAACAGTTCCCATCAGTGGTTGATATTTCTGGAGACTGTCCTGGCAGTAATCACCACCATGTCACAGGAAGGGGCCACAGGGGCATGTGTCAGGAGTCTACCTCAACGCACCACTTCGAAATTCCATCTTCCCTCCCTACCTCCCACAAGATTTGTTTTCAGTCTCAGATCAACTTTAGCAAGGTTACTGGTCTTTTCTTTTTTTCACAATGCTCAAAAATAACAAGAATTTGTAATTCTGTCACAACCCAAAAATTATAATAAGGTCAATTTTACTGTACCAAGAAAACAGGGAGTTTAAAGAAACAGGAAGGAAGGAGGGAGAGAGGGACGCAGAGAGGGAGCGAGGGAGAGCATGTTTTGAGAGAAAGCATGAGAGAAAGGGACTATGGTTAAAAAAGAGGAGAAAAGCAACTGTCATGTGTCCTTTTAGACTGCTCTTAATGTAAATTTTGGGCAGGGGTAGAATCCAAATATTGTTATTATTGATCACCGTGAAAAAATTTTGCTTCTGATTTTCAACATGCTCCCATCATGGGATATTCTAGAGTGTACATGGGAAGCTCAGGAAGTGATCCCACTAAAGTCAGTAGGAGTTTGCTGATAGTACCAAAACCAAAGCAAAGAAAAGCAAGAGCAAAAAGTACAAGGGTTTACCTGTATTCAGCAATATGTACTAGCTACACTAATTTCTGTCAAACTGTGGTTCAGTGCATTGATTTTCACCAATTCAGTGCTAAAGGCCTGGACCTGTTACCTCAAGAGTAACTGAGTTCCCATAGTAAGAGAGCTCCAGGTGAGCCCAAGTACTTTTACTCAAAATTCTCACATCTTTGGTGCAGCTGACTAGAGAGTATTTCCAAGACTTATAACAAGTTATTGCGGTTCTCTGCCTAGTCTAAGTACCAGCTAGCATCCATGGGCTTCACATACATATTTATAATAAGCAGTAAGTATGTCATCGGTATTTTTAACTTAATTTTGGTTGAGGCATGTTAACATGCACATTCCCTCAACTTAAAAAAAGCAGTAGCAAAGATTCCTTTTTAATGTTTATATACTATTGCTGCGACCAATATGCTCCCAATATCAGTACACGCCAGGGCGAAGGGGATGTAGGAATAAGGTGACCCGTGTGCTGAAGAGGTAAGTAAAGGGAATGAAAAAGGAGGCATTAAGAGGAGACGATGGCAATAATGATATAATGAAAGCTAACATGTAGTGATTACAATGTAATGGGCACTGCCGTAAACACTTCACACATAGAAACGCATTTTAATCCTCACACAGTATTAGGCAAACACTGCTATTGTCCCTGTTTAATAAATGAGAAGACTGAGGCAGACAGCCATTTCAAGGCTTGCCCAAGGACCTCAGCTACTTAGTAGCAAACTAAAGATTGAAATCTGCGTTACCTGCCTGACCACCACTCCGCAGGCCTGAATAAGATTACCAAACGCAAAGACGTAAATCAACAGTAACTTTAAAATTAAGTTTAAAAAAAAAAAAACGAGGTTTTACTTTATAGGGAAAAATATATATTTTGCACGCAGATTAAAATGTTCTACCTAATAAACACATCAATTTCAATATGTACTAGGAAAGAGGCAACAAGTGCAATTAGATATTAGAAGTGACTACAAAAAGCCCTCCAGCGCTGTGGAACAATGCGGGAAGCACCGGAGGCCCTACCTCCAGTCAGCTCCTGGGCCCACAGTGCCATCCGGTGACAAAGTAGGAGAATCACGTGCACATCCTCCTGCAAGTTATCACCATCTTTCCTATAACTACTCCAGAATGTTTCCATAAAAAGGGAAACTAACATTAGTAATAACCTAACTTTGACTTTACTGGGACTTTCGTCAAATTACCCATACATTTAAATTTCCCCCTACTATTTCTTAATTAAACATGACTTTGATAAGACCAACCCAAACCATTAATTTGAGGGGTAAGAGAGGTTGCTGATAATTGGCTAGAGTACTTCGTTTTCCTCAAGAAATCATTCCAACTATTCAGGAAGCATTGGTCACCAGTGAGGACACAATGTTGTCACCGTCCAGGGGACTGCAGTGCTGCCCAGTAAAACTTATGGAGTTCAGAAGCAGTCAGTAACAGAGGGCTGGAATGCCTGCTCCAAACAGCAAAGCAAACTGTAGGTAGCACCCCATCAGCAGCGCCTGCAGGTGGAACCCCCAGAGGGAACCAGATGCCACCTTAAGAATGTGCTGGCGACACCTGGGGGTGTAGGGAGCACAGATGACCAAGCATCAAACAGGCAAAATTTACCTATACACCTAAAAAGAAAGGTAATTACTTTTTCAAAATTCTCATACACGGAATAGTATATCGTGACTGAACAGAATTCTAAAGTTTAGTTTTCATCCAAAACCGTACTATTATGACTGATTATACCACTAAGACAAAATAATTTAGATAGATAGATAGATAGATAGATAGATAGATAGATAGATAGATAGATAGCTGGATATCTCCCTGGAAGGAATTCAAAAAAGATCCATTAATGAGTTCCTTTAAATAAGATTTTTTTCTGAAATATTCACCAAACTTGTAATAGTAGTTATTGCTAACGAGTAGAATTACAAAAAACTTTTAGTTACCATGTTTCCCAGAAAATAAGATCTAGCCAGACAATCAGCTCTAATGCGCCTTTTGGAGCAAAAATTAATATAAGACCTGGTATTGTATTATATATATATTATATTACATTATATTACATTATACTATATTATACTATATTATATTATATTATATTATATTATATTACATTATATTATATTATATTACATTACATTATACCCAGTCTTTTATTACAGTAAAATATTAACTTTTGCTCCAAAAGGCACATTAGAGCTGATGGTCTGGCTAGGTCTTATTTTCAGGGAAACACGGTACTAAATTACACATTTGTATATTTTTGGCATCTTTTTCCTGGACATGTATTTCTTTTGTTAAAAGTGTGGAAAAGTCCTGTGCTCTGCTCTGTAAATTCATCAGGAGGGAACATAGAACGGTAACATGTTTGTTTCTGTTTCCTATGTATCCCTTATACATTTCAATTGTTATGCAAGTGACATTTTTAACATACACTAATAAAACATAACTTTCCCTTAAATTAACAAATGCCTTTCACCACAGAACTACTTACAAATCTAAATATTTTGTAAAGTATATTTTCCAATTAGCACCTAAGCTTTTAAATTCTTTCATTTTTAACATGCCATGATTGATAACATGCCCATGGGAGTAAATACAATTAAAAAGATAAATATGTGAACTCTGGTCATCAGCATGTGAGAAGTAGAATCTAATGAGGTTTGTGTGTGTGGCCCCAGGGAATGTCCCCTCTGCAGCCATTTCCGTTCAAGTCAGGGGTTCATTCTGAAGAATTCCCACACTCCTTACGACTGCAAGGCACATTGACCAGCCAGCTGCTGGCTGGCCCATCGGTGGGTCCATCTCATCACAGCCTGCAGTTGTGCTCAGTGGGCCATCCAGTCAGAAAGCCTAAGGATTCTTTCTAACCACTCTGTGTTGTTTCAGTTCCCTGTCTAGCTAAAGTCCCATGGAGCTCATAGAAAAAAGACCTGAAGTACACAGTGATGTCCATGACAAAATCCACAGGACAGCCAAAAAAAATGCTACATGTATGACTGGAGTCTTGATTAAAAATGATTTGGGGGAACTTTAATATAATTTTAAGAGTGTCAAGATGATGCATGGAAGAGCGACCTTGCAAGTTCACTCTGAGACACACTTTCTTTTTCAGTTGTGACCCAAAGGTCTACTGCGTCAGATTCCTGGGTGCTGCTTCAAAATGCCGGCTGCTGAGTGCTACCCCAGACCCACTGAATCTGACACATGACAACATGAAGTTAGGGAATCTGTTGTTTATTTATTTTTTTTAAATAGCTCCCTAGACCGCTACACACCTATTAGAATAACCAAAATCCGGAACACTGACAACACCAAATGCTAGTGAGGCTGTGGAGCAGCAGGAGCTCTCACTCACTGCTGCTGGGAGTGCAAAACGGTGCGGCCACTTTGGAGGACAGTTTGGCGGTTTCTTACCAAACTAAATATAATGTTACTGTATGAGCCAGCAATTGCGCTCATTGGCATTTTCCCAAAAGAGTTGAAAACTTACATCCACACAAAACCTGCACGGGATGTTTATAATAGCTTTATTCATAATTACCAAAACGTTGGATATTCATAATTATAAAACTGTGACACATCCAGATAGTACTAAAAAGAAATGTGCTCTCAAGTCATGAAAAGACATGAAGAAACCTTAAATACATATTACTAAGTGAAAGCAACCAATCTGAAAAGGTTACACACTGTATGAGTCCAACTATATGACATTCTGGAAGAGGCAAAACTATGGAGACAGTAAAAGGATCACTGGTTGCCAGGGGTAGAGGGTGGGTGGGATGAACAGGTGCAGCCCAGAGGAATTTTAGGGCAGTGAACATACTCTGTATGATGTCATAATGATGGATATATATCATTACACTTTTATCCAAACCTACCAAATGCATAATACCACGCGTGAACCCTAAATTAAACTATGGCCTTTGGGGGATTATGATGTGTCAGTGTAGGTTCACCCTTGGTAAAAATGTACCATTCTGATGAGTGATACTGATAAGGGGGTAAGAGCAGGTAGTATATGGGAAATGTTGTTGTAAACCTAAAACTGCTCTGAAAAAAATAAGTTTAAAAAAACATAACTCCCTGGTGATTTTCATACATCATAAGTTTGGGAATCATTTCATGGAACAGTGGCTCTCAAACACTGCTGCATATTAGAATCCTCTGGAGAGCTTTTAACAATTCCAATGCCCACCCCACACCCTATTACCAATTACACCACAGGCCCTGGGGTGGGACATAGGCAGCAGTTCCTGAAATTTCCCAGGTGATATCAATGTGCAGCCAAGTGTAAGTATTGGTTATAAAGACTCACGGTACCACTCAGAGACCAAATTCAGTCTTCCTGGGTGTCAAGGCATACTCCACCTGAGATTTTTACAAGGACAACAAAGACATTTCACACCCAGTTGGTCGTGATGGCAACAAATGAGACCTACCAAACTGCCATAAAAAGAATTAAGTACGGTTTAAACATGGAAAAATTCTTATTACCAAAATAACAACACACAAAAAAGGTGTAGAAAAGGTTTCCAACAGTATGAGTCAAACAAAAGGAAACTTATTGAGTCCAACCTTCACTGACAGAAAATTTACGCTCTAAATCAGCTCTAAATCAGTTTCACTATGTAATATGATGGAGGCAATAATTGATATTGTACACTTTTTCATACTGTTACAAATCATTCTGCAATAGCTTGGGGATATTGAGAAGTTGTTCAAGCAGAATATGTATCAAAACAAACTAGATTTTCAACAAAGCACCAATATTAAAGAAATAAAATGATTCAGTGAGATGCTTTCTTAAGTCAAGTCTTTTGGTTTTCCCTCAGTGGCTTACAACACAGTACGTTATTAAACTTGAAAAACAACCTATGTGAATACAGTGGATCTGAAACTACAGTTACAGAATTTAAAAAGCATGTCTTTACTCAAAGAAGTGAAAATGTCAGACACAAACTGGGACTACAGATTGAACAGAAGACAGAAGGAAAATGTACTCATTTTACTCATTTGCGGCCTGGCTTGAGTTCAACAGAATCAAAAATTACAGAGCTATTTGGTGGAAAGGAAGTCATTATTTCAAGACTCAATGATTTACACGATTTCAAATCATGCTTTAAGATTCTACAGCTTCCTTTACAGAAAACTTCAGAATGTATCTATATTATTCTCTAATTCCGTAAGTGTGGTTCAGTTTCAGGAAGAACTGATTGAACTGAAAACAAACCATTCCACCAACAAGACACAGTAGTCCTGGAATTTTAGAGCTAAATACATGGATTCTACAGCTACCCTGAAATTTCTAGCAATTGTCTCTCAGTAATGTTTTAGCCCTCTGCCCCTAAGAAAATCTATCTTAAAAGATAAAATTGGTAACTCTAAAATGAATACCTTAATAGTGATGTAAAGATTGAAGCAGAACCAATAGACCTTCACTTGTATAGAATGCGAGTTCTTCACCATTGACACAGTTTATATATAAAACCAAACTTTCTGTTGCCACTTCTGCCTGCTAAGGTGGTGAAGCAGTTTCCTGTTGTTGCTGTCATGTGTTACCCCCAAATTCAGTGGCTCAAAAAAAACGCCAATGTGTTATTTTACAGTCCTGGAGGTCAGAAGTCTGAAATCACTCCCACTGGGCTAATGGCTAGGGGTCAGCAAGGCTGGTTCCTTCTGGGGACTCTCAGGTGAGGACCTGCTTCCATCCCCTTCCAGCTCCCAATGGGATGCATTTTTCTTCTTGCTGCCACTGTCACATCTCAAACTAACAACTTTGACCTTCCTGCCTCTCTCACAAAAGGACACTTGAGCTTACATTGGACTCACCCAAATAACCTAGGACAATCTCCCCATCTGAAACTCTTTAATAATGTTTGCTTTACCATAGAAGATAACTCGTGTTCTGAGGATTAGGACATTGACATCTTTCAGGGCCATCATTTACTCTGGTATAGGGAGTAACCGGAAAGGGTTAGACAGTGGACATAGGCATGATCAAACATTACTTTTCACTCTCAACACAAGTGGAGAAGGAAGAAAGGAAATACTGGAATTTCGATGCACCTACCCATACTTCTGTGCTCTAAGACTGTTACAGACATTGCAATAGCAACTAACCACATATGTCTATTGAGCCCTTGATGAACATATGCCAAATTAAGATGCACAAAAGGTATACAATACATGTCAAAGGTGAAAGACACCACATAAAAAAATATAAAATATCTCCTTATTAATTTTATATTAATTTTCTGAATTCTGCTTGAGATAGCAGAGTAGGTAAACACTATGGCTCACCTCCTCCCATAACCACATCAAAAACACAAATAAATTATCGAACCACCCTTGAAAACAAACTGAAGACTAGCTGAACAGAATTCCTGTAACTAACAATATACAGAGACCATGTTGAAACTGGTAGGAGGGTCAGAGATGCACAATGGGTAGGCCTCACACCATAGTTGGCGGCTACAAATCAGGAGGGAAATCTTGGCTGTGGAGATTCCCCCTTGGGGAGCGAGGGGTCTTAGCCCAACACCAGCCTCTCCAGCCCTGAGCATCAGTGCAGGAAGGAGGAGTCCCCAAAACATTGGCTGTGAAAAATCAGTGGGGATTCCCTCCCCAGGTGAGACAGAGGGCAGCTGTAGACCCAGGTGACCTCTTAAAAGACCCAAGCACAGACTCACACTCACAGTCACTCTAAGCTCCACAAAGGGAAAGCAGCTAAAAAAATGTGAGGGACATATGGGGAAGAACCGAATTGACTGTCTCAGGGCAAGGGCTAGAAGGGCGGTTCACTCGTGATTGAAGTGCTGGTAGGAACCACTGTTCCTTTGTTGATCGCTTCCTGCTCACAACCAGCAGGCACAGGCAGAAGTGCTGATAAGCGCCATTCTTCCTTCGTTGAGCCCTATTCCTATCTAGCCAGCCTGCACAGGAGGGCACCAAATCTGACTCTTCACCAACCTGGCTAACACTGCTCGCCTCACCCTGCTGATTCCCTAAGACCCCACTCCACCCAACTCACTCACAGGTCAAACCACTTTCAGCAACTCTTTGTCACAAACAGATGGCCTCAGCCCACCCTGCACACTTTCTCAAAATCTCTCAAAGGTCCACTAACACCAAACAAGGAGCATGCCCTATACCTTGTGCTAAGTAGCCACAAAGCTGGCACTAGTGGCAGCTGGACTTGGTTACCAGCATTGCCGCTCCTAAGCACCTCCAAGCCTAGCATGGGCAACCACAGATCACTTTCTAGCTGCTACAGGGTGGCCAGGCACAGGCAGCGACTGACCTTGTCCTGTCCCAGAGACCCACCAACAAGGCCCCAGAATCAACACACCCAGTGGCCAGGTTAAGACCATACCAGAGCACCACTTAATTAGCTCCACAAATGACATACACAGGGTAGATTCAGCAGGCACCATAACACAACAAAAGCAAATCCTGCTCCGTGGAGTTAGTCACCAAACAACAGCCATCTGCTACAGTCATGGCCAGTCCTCACAGCCAGACAACTTGAAGGTCAATCCCATCCATTGACATGCCAACAGAAATCAAACCCCATCTACAACAGAAGGGCATACACAAGGGATAAACAAGGGACAGACCTGGAGCACCTGGTTCAGGTGACCAGGGAGATTATATCAGTGATCCTACAGGACACCTACTACATAAGCTGACCATGCCAAGACTGGAAGACATAGCAGATCTACCTAATACATAGAAACAAACATAGGGAGACAGTCAAAATGAGGACATGAAGAAATATGTCCTAAATGAAAAAAAATAGGATAAAACTCAAGAAAAACAACTAACCAAAATATAGGCAAGCAAGGTACTCAATACAGAGATCAAAACACTGGTTATAAGGGTGCTCAGTGAACTTAGAGAAAGGATAAATAAACTCACTGACAACTTACACAAAGACATAGAAGCCATAAAAAAGAACCAATCACAAATGAAGAATAGATTACATGGAATCAACACCATAGTAGATGAAGCACAGGATCAAATAAGAGATTTGGAAGACAGGTAGCTGAAAACACCCAACCAGAACAGCATAAAAAAATAAAAATAAAAATAAAAAAAAGAAAAGAAAAGAAATGAGGATAGTTTAAGGGAACTCTGGGAAAACATCAAATGTAACAACATGTGCATCACAGGGGTACCAGAAGGAGAAAATAGAGAGCAACAGATTGAAAATCTATTTGAAGAAAGAACGAAAGAAAATTTCCCCTAACCTGACAAAGGAAATAGTCATACAAGCCCAGGAAACCCAGAGTTCCATGCAAGATGATCCCAAAGAGGCCCACACCAAGACACATCATAATTAAAATATTGAAAGTTAAAAACAAAGAATCTCAAAAGCAGCAAGAGAAAACCAGTTAGTTACTTAAAAGGAAGCTCCCATAAGACTGTCAGCTGATTTCTCAACAGAAACTTTGCAGGCCAGAAGGGATTGGTACAAAATATTCTAAGTAATGAAAAGCAAGGACCTACAACCAAGATTACCCACAAGGCCATTATTTAGAATCAAATGGGAGATAAACAACTTCCCAGACAAGAAAAGGTTAAAAGGAGTTCACCACTACCAAAAGTCAGTATTACAAGAAATGTTAAAGGGAGGAGGAGGAGGAAGAAGAGGAGGAGGAAGAGAAAAAGGAGAAGAAGAGGAGGAAGAAAAACTATGAATAAATTAAAAATAACAACATAGTTATCAATAATTACTTCAAATGTAAATGGGTAATGAATTAATGCTCCTTCAATCAAAAGACACAGGGTAGATGAATGGATAAGCGGAAAAAAGATACATAGGCTGCCTATAAGAGACCCACATCAGATCAAAAGATACCCACAAACTGAAAGTAAAGGGATGGAAAAAGATATTTCATGCAAATGGAAACCAAAAAAAAGATGGAGTAGCAATACTTATGTCAGACAAAATAGACTTTTTTTCCCCCTTTCTTCCGCCTCCCCACCCCACTCCGGTTCAAGCCATTATTTCTCAGTCTAGTTGTGTAGGACACAGCTCCCTGGCCCTGCTGGTATTATGAGCCTTGCTCTCCCCCCGAGCTGAGGCAGTCAGTCACTGGTTGTAGGTCGGCTGCTCACAGCAGCTCACAGCAGCTCTCACTGGCTGCGGGCCGCTCACGATGGCTGCCGGCCACTCATGCTGGCCGCTGGCCGCTCATGGTGGCACACAGTAGCCCACGGCACCACAGAGCAGCCCACAGCCACTCATGCTGGCTGCCGACCACTCACGCTGGTCTCCGGCCGCTCACAGTAGCCCATGGCACCACACAGCAGCCCATGGTAGCACTCTGAAGCCCGCAGCAGCTCACGCCAACCTCCGGTTGCTCACAGCAGCCCAGCTCCCAGGAGAGCTGTTGTTCACAATCTTAGCTGTAGACGGTGCAGCTCACTGGCCCACATGGGAATCTAACCTGCAACCTCAGCGTTAGGAGCACGGCGCTCCAACCACCTGAGCCACCAGACCGACCCCGAAATAAATTTTAAAACAAAAGAGAAAGAAGGACATTTCATAATGATAAATGAATCAATCCAATAAGAGGCTGTAACCCTTCTAAAACATTTACACACCCAATGTAGGAGCACCTAAGTATATAAAGCAAATATTGATAAGGTTAAAAAGGGAGAGATCCGCAGTAATACACTCATAGTAGGGGACGTTAACACCTCATTGAAATCAATGCACAGATTATCCAGACAGAAAAATCAACAAACAAACAGGGGCCTTAAATGGCACATTAGGCCAGATTGATTTAGCTGATATTTTTTAGGGCATTTCACCCAAAAACAGCAGAATATTTACTCCTTGCAAGAGCACATGGAACATTTTCCAGAGTAGACCACATTAGGCCACAAAACAAATCTTAATAAATTTAAAAAGACTGAAATCCTATCAAGTATCTTCTCCAACCACAAAAGTATGAAACTACAAAACATTACAAGAAGAAAACTGAAAAACACACAAACACATGGAGGCTAAATAACATGCTATTAATCAAGGAATGGGTTAACAATGAGATAAAGGAAGAAATCAAAAGATACATTGAGACAAATGAAAATGAAAACACAATGACCCCAAATCTATGAGACACAGCAAAAGCAGTCCTAGGAGGGACATTGATTGCAATACAGGCCTACCACAAAAAACAACAACAAAACATCTCCAATAAACAATATAACCTTACACTTAAAGGAACTAGAAAAAAAAAGAACAAACAAAGCCAAAAGTGAGTGGAAGAAGAAAACAATAAAGATCAGAGTGAAAATAAATGAAATAGAGCCTAAAAACACAATACAAAAGATCAATGAAACCAAGAGCTAGTTCATTCAAAAGATAAACAAAACTGATAAACCTTTGACCAGACTCTTGAAGCAAGAGAGAGAGAGAGAAAGAGAGAGAGAGAGAGAATCCAAATAAGTAAAATCAGAAATGAAATAAAATAAAAACTGACATCTCAGAAATACAAAGGATTATAAGAAAATACTACTAACAATAATATGTCAAGAAATAGGACAATCTGGAAGAAATGGATCGATTCCTAGAAACTTACAATCTTCCAAGATTGAATCAATAAGAAACAGAAAATCTGAACAGATTACTACATAAGAAATCAAATCACTAATCAAAAAACTCACTACAACCAAAAGACCTGGACCAGATGGTTTCATAAGTGAATTTTACCATTCAAAGAAGAATTAACACCAATCCTTCTCAAACTATTATCAAAAATTAAAGAGGAAGGAAGGCTCCCAAGTTCATTTTACAAGGCCAACATTACCCTGACTCCAAAACCAGACGAAACATTACAAAAATAAAAAATGGCAATCCAACATCCCTCATGAACAAAAATGGAGAAAGTCACAACAGATTATTAGCAAACTGAATTCAACAATACATTAAAAAGAGCATACTCCATGATCAAGTAGGACTCATTCCAGGGATCCAAGATTGGTTGAATAACTGCAAGTCAATTAATGTGATACACCACATAAATAAAATGAAGAATAAAAATCATACAATTGTTCAATAATGCAGAAAAAGCATTTGACAAAATCCAGCATCCATTTTTGATAAAAACTCTCAGCAAAGTGGGAACAGAGGAAACATATTTCAACATGTTAAAGGTCATATATGACAAACATACAGCTAACATCATAGTCATCAGGGAAAAGCTAAAAGTGTTTTCCTTAAGATCAGGAACAAGACAAGAATGTCCACTTTCACCACTTTTATTCAACATAGTATTGGAAATCCTGGCCACAGCAATCAGACAAGAAAAAGAAATAAAAGGCATCAAAATTGAAAAAGAAGAAAGAAAAGTGTCATTAAGTGCAGATGTCATGATACTATATATGAAGAAACCTAAAGAGTCCACCAAAACTATTACAACTCATAAATGAATTTCTGAAAATAACAGGATAAAAAATTAATATTCAGAAATTAGTTGAATTTTTATACATGAATCTCGAACTATCAGAAGAGAAATTAAGAAAACAATCCCATTTACAATTGCATCAGAAAAATTAAGTACCTAGGAATAAATTTAAGCACGGAATTAAAACACCTGTACTCAGAAAACTGTAAGACATTGAAGAAATTGACAAACACACAAATAAATGGAAGCATATATCATGCTGTTGAATAGGAAGTATTAAAACAGTTAAAAAATGTCCATACTATCCAAAGCAATCTACACTTTCAATGCAATCCCTGTCAAAATACCAACAGCATTTTTCACAGAACTAGAACAAATAATCCTAAAATTTATATGGAACCACAAGACTCCAAACGGTCACAGCAATCTTGGGAAACAAGAACAAAGTTGGAGGTATCAACTACCTGATCTCAAACTATACTACAAGGCTATAGTATTCAAAACAACATGGTACTGGCATAAAAACAGGCACATAGATCAATGGAACACAATAGAGAGCCCAGAAATAAACTCCATGCCTATATGGTCATTTATGACAAAGGAGGCAAGAATATGCAATGGGGTTAAGACAGTCTATTTAATAAATGGTGCTGGGAAAACTGGGCAGACACCTGCAAAAAAATGAAAATGGATCACCTTCTTACACCATATACAAGAATAATCTCAAAAAGGATTAAAGACTTAAATGTAAGACCCCAAACCATAAAAGTCCTAGAATAAAACATAGGCAGTAAACTCTTTGATATCATTCTTAACAATATTTATCTTGGATATGTCTTCCCAAGCAAGGGAAAGAAAAGAAAAAACGAACAAACTGAAGAGTTTTTGCACAGTGATGGAAACCATCAGCAAACAAAAAGACAACCTACCAAATGGAAGAAGATACTTGCCAATAATAGCTCTAATAAGGAATTAATATCCAAAATACATAAAGAACCCATACCACTCATCACACACACACAAACACACACACACACACACACACACACACACACACACACACACACACGCAACAAAAAAAACAATTCGATTAAAAAATGGGCAGAGGACCTGAATAGACATTTCTCCAAATAGGAAAGATGGCCAATAGACATATGAAAAGATGCTTAACGTCAATAATAATCAGAGAAATGCAAATTAAAACCACAATGAGGTATCACCTTACTCCTGTCAGAATGGCTATCATCAATAAATCAATAGACAATAAATGTTGGCGAAGTTGTGGAGAAAAGGGAACCCTCATGTTCTGATGGTACAATAGCAAATTGGTGCAGCCACTATGGAAAACAGTTCGGAGGTTTCTCAAAAAATTAAAAATAAAACTACCTTATAACCCAGCAATTCCACTTCTGTGTATTTATCTGAAGAAATCCAAAACATGAATTTAAAAAGATACATGCACCCCTATGTTCATTGCAGCATTATTTACAATAGCCAAGATATGGAAGCAACCTTGTGTCCATGAATAGGTGATTGGCTAAAGAAGCAGTTATATATAAATATGTGTGTGTGTGTGTGTATGTGTGTGTGTGTATGTATAAACAAACAATGGACTATTAGTTGATCATAAAAAAGAATGAAATCTTACCATTTATAACAACCTAGATGGACCTCAAGGGTATTATAAGCAGAATAAGTCAGACAGAGAAAGACAAATGCCATTTAATTTCACTTATATAGAGAATCTAAAAAATAAAATAAACAAAATAGAAACAAACTCTCAGATACAGAGAACAAAGTGATGGTTGCCAGATGAGATGGGGACTGGAGGACTTGTGAAAATGGTGAAGGTTTTAAGAAGTACAAATTGGCAGTAACAAAATAGTCATGGTGAAGTAAAGTACAGCATAGGGAATATAGTCAATAATAGTCTAATAACTATATATGGTGCCAAGTGGGTACTAATTAGGGGGTCGCTGCATAAATTATATAAATGTCTAACCACTATGCGTACACCTGAAACTAATATTATATTGAATGTCAACTGTAATTAAAGTTTTTTTAATTTTTTATTTTCATATCAATTTCACATTTAGAAATAAAAATCTTCTGGGTATATTTTGTTAAATAAAATATATAATGAAAATTAATGCAATTTGTTCCTTTTCCTTTTTTAATGTGGCTATTACTAAAATTTTAATTACACTGTATGGATGTAGAATTTCTGTGATAGTTAATTTTGTGTCAACTTGCTTAGAATAAAGGGTGCCCAGATATCTGGTAAAATATTATTTCTGGGTGTGTCTCTGAGATTGTTTCCAGAATAACTCAGCATTTAAATAAAGAGTAAGTGAAGACTGCCCTCACTGATTTGAGCAGGCATCACCCAAT
Organism: Rhinolophus sinicus; assembly: GCF_057876585.1. NCBI lineage: Eukaryota > Metazoa > Chordata > Mammalia > Chiroptera > Rhinolophidae > Rhinolophus > Rhinolophus sinicus. The sequence goes on along the minus strand of NC_142504.1, from coordinate 53,900,394 downwards.
CCAATGAGAGCCTGAATAAAACAAAAGCGTGGAAGAAAGGCAAATGTGTTCTAGACCTTGAATATCAGCTCTGTTGGTTCACAGGCCTTCAGACTCAGAATGAAGTACACCATTGGCTTTCCCATATCACACATGATATATGAGATATATATACTAGATATGAGATATATTTTATACACACACAAACACACACACACACACATATGTATATGTGTGTATGTATGTGTGTGTGTATGTGTATACAGAGTGCCAAAAACATGCATACACATTTTATGAAAGGAAAAAACTGTACTAAAATTACACTGATGGCAACTACTTTGAGCACCTCTTGTAATTACAGAAGTCAAATGTGACTTTATTTATCTTTTGTTATCGGTATACAGTAGTACTTCAGTTTTCAAACATCTCCGTTGACGAGTATTTTGGTTTACAACGCCATAAACCAAGAAATAAATACTTCAGTTTTTGAACACACCTCGGAAGTCAAACACGTCATGTGGCTTCCGCTGAGTGCAAGATCCTGAGGCCTAGCTGTCGGCTGTTTTCAAACGTTTCAGAATTCGAACAGTCTTACGGTCTTACAAAATGGATTACGTTTGAAATCCAAGGTACCGCTGTATATTGAGCGTTACAATTTTAAAACAGTTTTTTTCTTTCTTAGAATGTTTTTCTCTTTCTTAAATTTTTTCTTTCTTAACATTTTTTTGACACCCTCTGTGTGTGTGTATACACACCTTGGGGTTCTCCAGGGAAACAGACAAATAGCAGATATGTATATATAAAAACAGAATTTCCAAAAAAGGTAAAATAAGTATCTGTGCCATAAAAGCAATTATAACACTGGCAAAATTCTCTAAATCAACTTTTTTATAACTCAGCAAATTAACTCAGAAATTTTAACTCAGAAAAATAACTCAATTTAAGTAGCAACAACAAACTTTATGATGTCTTATGTTGCCATATTACCATCCACCTCTCCTAACTTTTTGGTAGCCATGAAAACCAACAGACTCACAGGTAGTTATGAATACTACCAACCTGGAAGCCACAGAAGTGAGTAGAATGAATTTAGCTTATGAAAAAGCACCATCACCAGAAAATTGTCACTAATTAACCTGTCTGGCAGCGCCCTAGAAAAGCCCCATTTTCAGGTTTGCTTTATTTGACTTGCCCCAGAACTTAGTGCAGAATGCTATCTGAGAACATTTGTGAAAAAAAATCAGCAGTAACTGTTGAGTATCACAGCTAGTCAAGGAGGCAATACCAACTGGAGCAGACAGGATGCTGACCAAAAACTTAAAAGAGATGGGTAAAGAGATGTCCATAGGGAACGTTAGAAAGTTCCAACATATCTCTGGCATCTAGAAGGCTAGATGCACGTGCAACGCTGTGTGCATACACAAGAAAGACCTGAGAAGGTCTAATGTTTCACTTATAGCCAACCTCAAGATTTTGCACAAGCATGAAGTGCAGTCTAAGATAGAGTTGTAAACTCTGCCTCAACACACACAGAGTGTCCAAATGCTGGTAAGTATCAAGGCAGTTAAGTAATTCTCTGCCTAATCAGCAGCTTTTTGCTAAACTAAACACAGACTTCAGTGGGTATACAAGACAAAGGATAAAAACTTTATAGAATTCATTCATAAAAGTCACAAACAAACAACAACAAATAGCAACACCAACAAACCCTTGGGCAGGGGAGAGATCTGAATTCCACAGTTTCTACATTCTATTATTTAAAATATCCAGTTTTCAACCAAAAAAAAAATCTGAAACATTCAAAGAAATAGGAAACTATGGCCATGCAGAGTTGGGGGGGGGGGGGGCGGGAGGAGAAGGCAGTCTATAGAAACTCTCTGAGGAAGCACCAGTGTTGTACTTACTAGATAAAGACTTTAAATCAGCTACCATAAATTTGTACAATGACCTAAAAGAACCACTGTCCAAAGAATTAAAGGAAAGTGTGAGAGTAACCATGAGATTGAAGTCCCAGAGGAGAGGAAAGAATAAAAGGGGAAGAATAAACATTTGAAAAAGTAATGGTCAAAAACATCCCCAATATTTTTAATTGTATTGGGGAATAATGGGGAACAGTGTGTTTCTCCAGGGCCCATCAGCTCCAAGTCATTGTCCTTCAATCTAGTTGTGGAGAGCGCAGCTCAGCTCCAAGTCCAGTCGCTGTTTTCAATCTTTAATTGCAGGGGGCACAGCCCACCATCCCATGCGGGAATTGAGCCAGCAACCTTGTTGAGAGCTCCCGCTCTAACCAACTGAGCCATCAGGCCGCCTCTCCAGAAGCTCAGTGGCAGCTCATTGTCTTCAATCTAGTTGTGGAGGGCGCAGCTCACTGGCCCATGTGGGAATGAAACCAGCAACCCTGTTGTTCAGAGCTCACACTCTAACTAACTGAGCCATCGGCCGCCCAAACATCCTGAATTTTTGGAAAACATTAACTTACACATCCAAGAAGCTCAATTAATTCCAAGCAGGGTACACTCAAAGAGATCCAAATCTAGACACATCTAAAACAAACTGGCAAAAGACAGAGACAAAGAGAGAATCTTGAAAGTCGCAAGACAGAATCAACTCACCACATGCAACAGATTCTTCATAGATTAATACCTGATTTCTCATTAGAAATCATATATGCCAGACAGCAATGGAATAACATATTCAAAGTGCTGGGGCAGCGGGAGCGGAGATCAGGAACACTGTCAACTAAGAATTCTATATCTGGCAAAATTACCCTTCAAAAATAAAGGAGAAATTAACAGTCCTAGATAAACAAAAAATGAAAGAATTTGTTGCTAGCAAACCTGCCCCCCAAGAAATAACAAAAGCAGTCTCTTCAGGCTGAAATGAAAAAAACACTAGAGAATACACAAATCCACAAAAAGAAATAAAGAGCACCAGTAAAGCTAACTAAAATAATTAAACATAAAAGACAGTATAAATGTATTTTGTTTATAATTTTTTTCTTCTCCTACCTGATTTAAAGAGAACTGAGCATAGCTATAGTGATAAATCTGTGCTGACGGGTATACAATGCATAAAGATGCAATTTCTATAACAATAACAGCACAAAGAAGAGTGGAGAAAGCAAAGTTATATTGGAGCAAAGTTTTTATATACTATTCAAATTAAATTGGTATTAATCTAAATTAGATTGTCTTAGATTAAGATGCTAATTGGAATTCCCGGGGCAACACAGAAAATTATACATATACATGGAGAGAGAGAATGAGAATTAAAATAGTACACTAGAAAATATCTATTCAACAAAAAAGGGCATTAATGTAGGAAGAGAGAAACAAAGAAGATATAAGACATATAGAAAACAGTAGCAAAATGGCAAATTTTTTTAAAAAGCAGAGGTTGGCAAAATGCATACAACAAATTAATCCAGCTATATTCTGTCTATAAGAGATATACTTTAGATCCAAAGACTCAAAAGGAGCAAAAGTAAAAAAATGAAAAAAGATATACCATGTGTTATAGGCTGAACTGTTTCTCCCCAAAACTTCGTACACTGAAGTTATAACCTCACCTCAGACTTTGACCCAATTTGAAGAGAGGGTCTTTTGAGAGGTAAACAAGTTAAAATGAGGTCATTAGGATGTGCCTTAATCCAATATAACTGATGTCTTTATAAAAAGAGAAAATTTGGACACAGATACGTGCAGAAGGAAGATGATGTGAAAACACAAGGAAAGATGGCCATCAAGGAGAGGCCTGGAACAGATCCTTCCCTCACACCCCACAGAAGAAATCAACCCCGACAACACCTTGATCTTAAAGTTCAATCCTGTAGAATTGTGAGAAAAATAAATCTTGTTGTTTAAATCATCCAGTCTATGGTCTTTTTATGGCTGCCTTAGCAAATAATACATCATGAAAATAGTAACCAAAAAACACATGGAGTACATACAAATATCAGACAAAACAGACTTTAAGATAAAAATTGTTACTAGAAGCAAATTAATACATTTCATAACGCTAAAATGGTCAATTTATCAGGAAGAAATAACAATTATAAACATACATAATTATTTACATATAAGCACCAAAAACATAAAGCAAAACTCACAGAACCAAAGGAAGAGACAATCCAACAATGAAACTTAAATGCCCCACTTTCAATAATGGCTAAAACAACTAGGCAGAAAATCAACTAAGAAACAGAAGATTTGAAATGCAAAAATGCAAATCAAAACCACTTTGCACACTTTAATAGCTAAAGTAAAAATTACAGAGAATAGAAAGTTCTGGCAAGGATGTACAGAAATTGGAAACCTCATAAATTGCTGGTGGGATTGTAAAATAGTGCCTCTGTTTTAGAAAAAATTCCTCAAATGTTACACATAACATTACCATATAAACCAATCAGACCTAAGAGACATCTATATGACACTTCACAACAACAGCAGAATATACAATCTTCTCAAGCACACCTGGAACGTCTTGCAAGATGGACCATACATTAGGCCAAAAACAATCCTCAGTAAATTTAAAAGGACTGAAATCACATAAAGAATGTTCTCTAACTACAACGAAATGAAGTGGGATTTTAATAACAGAAGGGTATGTGGGAAATTCACAAACAGGTGAAACTTAAACAACATAGTCCTAAAAACCAATGGAACAAAGGAGAAATCACAAAGTAAATTAGAAAGTAATTTGAGATGATTAAAAATGAAAACATAATAACTAGAACTTAGGAGATGAAGCTAAAATAATTCCTACAGAAAAATTTATACCTGAAAATGCCTATATTAAAAAAGAAAAAGGCCCAAATCAATAACTTAACATTCCACCTTATGACATCAGAAAAAGATGAGCAAACTAAACCCAAAACTAGCACAAGAAAAAAAATAATAAATTGCAGAAATAAATGAAAGAGAATATAGACACCAACAGAGAAAATCAGTGAAAATCAGAGTAGGTTTGTGGGTAAGATCAACAAAATTAACAAACCTTAAGCTACACTGACCAAGAAAGAAAGAAAGATTCAAGTTCTAAGAAAAAGAGGAAGAAAAGAGGGAACATCTCTACTGGCCTTATAAAAATGAAAAGAATTATATATGAACATGATGCCAGTGTATTAATAATAAATTAAATAACCTAAAGGATGTGCACAAAATCCTGCAAAGACACAAATTACTAAAACTGAACAAAAAATAAATAGAAAAAATTGAATGAACATATAACATGAAGAGAAAATGAATTAGTAATCACAAAACTCACAACAAATAATAAGCCCAGGCTTTTTATAGCTTCACTGATGAATTCTATCAAACAATTAAAGAATTAGTAATGATTCTTCACAAACTCTCAAAAACTAGGAGATAAGGAAACAACTTATTTTATGAGATGAGTATCACCAAAACCAAAAACTGAGAAACACATCAGAAGTAAACTTCAGATAAATTCCCCCTTTTGAATCCAGACCCCAAAATGATCAGCAACATCCTAGCAAACCAAATACAGTAACACATACAAAGTATTGTATAATATGACAAAGTGAGATTTTTTCCCAGGATTGCAAAATTGGTACATGTACAAAAACTAATCAATGTGAACTGTTAATCAATCAATGTTAGCCAGTAATCAAAAACATATTAATAGGAATTAAGAGCAAACCAAATAATGATCTCAATAGCATTTGCCAAAATCTAGCAAAACAAGGAAAGTAATAAGATAATAGCAGGAATTGCATTTGCCAAAATCTACACCTTTTCATGATAAAAACATTCAGTAAGCCAGGAGTAAAGGGATCTTCTTCAACCTGATTAAAGTACATGAAAAAAACCCAGCTAGCATCATACATGCTGGTAAAAAAACTTAACTTTTTGCCTTGAAATCAGGAAAAAGAAAAGTATGTCTGTTCTTTCCACTTCTGTTCCACAGTACACTGGGGTCCTTTCTACCTATGGCAATGAGGCAAGAAAAAGAGACAAAAGACATTGGTGTTGGAAAGGAAGAAGTAACGCTATCTCTGTTCGCAGATGACATGAAAATCCTGTCGTATCCACTAAAATACTCTTAGAACTAAAAAAGCTAGGCCCAGCAAGGTTGCAAGATACAAGATCAATGTACACTCATCATGTTAAATTCTATTGCTCAGTGTTGATCACGTTACTTATTAAAATCATTCTCCCAAAGACAAGCCAAGACGTATTATCTTCGTACATCCCTTTTAAGAGCTAAAACATATTCCCAGACATCCTTATCCACCAGAACATTGCCAGGAATAACAGCATTCCTGGCACTGGGCACTCAATAAATGGAGAAGTCCTAGGAGGGCCTTACACTCTTAGGGATAGTAGAAGAGCAGCACAGCCTCTGGACCAAGACAGCTCGGGTCCCAGCTCTGCGCCTCACTGGCTCTGAGACACACACTCACCGAATAAAATGGGAATGACAGAGCTGCTGGGGAAATGAATTAGTAAATATATGCAATGTGCTCAGAGCAGGGTCTAGCATAAAGTAAATGTGATGTAAATTTTACTATGTTATTCAAGTCACTCTCAAAAATTCAACTGTGGAGAATATAAACAGCCTGTAGAATGCAGCACCTTCTCCAAAGTCAGCATGTTTACAGCTTTCTCCCAACACTGCACCTTGGAAGATTCTGCTATAATTACAGCACTCTTCTTCCAGAACCTGTCTCAGCCCTCTCAGTACCCGTGTCCACTCTGCCCAAGTGGCAGAAAACATGACAGCTGTCTGCGGTCCTGTGCTGTTTCTATTTTCATTCTACCAAAACTGCACCAGAACTCAACTCTTGCTCAACCGGCTTGACCTCATACCCTGCCAAGAAATTCCCTCCCCCCAAGAAAGAACAGTCTGTTAACCACTCCTAGCTTTTAATGGGCCCACTAACTGTACAATATTGAGTTATTGTTTAAATGTTACACTCCATGTTTATTCTTCAGATAAGTATGAATGGTCAGTGCCAACGTCACCTTCTAGGGGACATCTTCCAGTCAGTCACGGCTGCTTTCTGTCGGTTCCTGGAACACGCCACGTTTTGTCCTGCTTCAGTCCTTTGCATGCACTGTTCCCTCTTTCTGGAATAATCTTGCCCTGGCTAACAGAAGTGACTCTGTTTTCTTTATCAAAATGTTTATTTCCTTCTGCAAATTTATCACTTATTACTTGTTTGCTGCCTACGAGTGTATCTCCAACTACAATGTAGATTCCATGGGGCAGGACACTTGCGTAATTATTTATCATTTACTGTATCCTCTGGTATAGAGGAACAGGGATGAATGGATGGCTGGATAGATGGGTGGAGCAGATCTGATTTAATTTCTTACTCCCTAAAGTGAATATCAATAGGTTAAAAAAAAAATGGAGATCAGAATAACACTTCACGTGAAAATATTTTTAGTATATGGCATTTACCACAATAGAAAAGTAAATTAAAGCATTTTAGAACATTTTATATGGAAAATGGTTGAAACCAAAGCATTTTCCCTCTAGCCCTTAGTCACCTAGAAAATGAAATCAACCAGAATGCCCAAATTGCTAAGCACTCCAACTAATCAAGATCTTATTATACATTGCTGGCATGTAATGACTCTAGGCTAAAAAATATTTTAAAATTACTCGCCATTATACCTCATACAGCTTCTGTGAAGAAGTGATTTCCTAGAAATTAAATCTAAGCCCCCATGCTCAATGTTAGTGGCTACTTATCCTTCAGCTACAATGATGGTTTAAGAGTTAGGGCCAAATGGACACATTCCACTAGGATCAGTTGGTTCATAACTTATGGCAGACAAAGAGCCACCATTAACTAGCCAATACAGAAGGATACGATTACTACCTTTTATTCTACATAAAATTTTCCGACTCTAGAAAATACAAAGATGAAGGTGAAATCCATTAACTTAGCAATGAAAACAAATTGTTCTAACTCTACTTAAACTCACCTTTAGGAACAGTCACTTAAATCCATTATTCTATAGGATTCTACAAGGTCAAAATCTAATTTCAGTGAATATTTGTAAATACCAATGGATCTTTCTCCTCCAATTTATTTTATATCTTGATGTTAATTATATTTCTATTTTTCAAAACATTTTAAAAGCACCAAATTATTTCCAACTATCTAACAAGAGAATTAAATTAGATTACTGTGAAATTTATTCTCTCATTTTATTCTTTTCTCCTTTCAGATATTCTCCCACTAGTAATTAACAATTATTACTGAAAACTATTAAATAGTCACTTGAAAAAGGGTGAATTTTATGATATGTAAAATATAACTCATTGAAATTGTAATAAAATATATATAGAATAAAAAAAGAAAAGCAGAAACAGAGGTGTATCTAAAAACACAAAAAAAGATAAAATTCAGATTACTATATTTGTTTGAAATTCAAATAAAGATGTGCTATAATAATGAGAGTTAAAATTTTATCTACTCTAAATATGAACAATATTATAAACATGGAGAAAGAATGTGAAAATAATTACTGAAGTTTGGTGTTAAAAAAAAACTAACTCATTGTAGTAGTAATTATGGGAACCTGGTTGCAATTAAGTACAGGAAGGATATTAAGGCTTCCAAAGATATTTCTGTAAGCCACAACAGAAGAATAAGAGCAACAGAATAATTGGAACCATATCCAAACCCACTTCCTTGTTATTTACCAATATCATCTAAAGAATACTGTTTAGATGCTGACGTTAGACAATCTTCAGTTGACAACTTTAAATCATATAAAGACTAAAAAAAATTTTTTTAAACCAAAGAATTTTATGACAAGGGTTAAAAGTTTATAGCCATGAAACTACAAAAAATTTGGTGCCCACTAAAAACCACATCCCGGCAACTGTCATGTGTATATAATGTAACTTTTATTGTGGTTGAGGCAATCATCTCTGAGTTAATAATTAGCTACTATTCAAATCAAGTGTAGTTTGTCCATTGTACACTAGACTGCTTTTAAGAGAGGGAGTACAAAATTTCATTTTTAGCAACTGATATTAAATGTTACAATCATTCATTTGTCATCCTATGTAATGCAATCAAAAGGACTGGAAAGGTATGTTTTTTACCACTGTATGAAATCACAATCATTTTCCAGGCAGCTAAAATTAAGTTCAAATGTTATCTACTTAACGTAGGGGAACATCTATACAAAAAAACTTTTTTTAAGTTTTTAAAAAATACCAAGCTCACAGATGCAGAGAACAGATTGGAGGTTGCCAGAGGTGGCAGTGAGTATAGGCAAAATGGGTAAAAGGGATCAAAAGGTACAAACTTCCAGTTATAAAATAAATAAATCATAAGGATGTAATGTGCAGCATGGTGACTATAGTTATTATTAATGAATTGTATATTTGAAAGTCGCTAAGAGAATAGATCTTAAAAGTTCTCATCACACAAAAAAAGAAATTGTAACATGTATGGTAATGGATGTTAATTAGAACTTTTGATCATTTCACAGTACAAACAAATATCAAATCACTATGGTGTACACCTCAAATTAATTTAATGTAACATGTCAATTATACCTCAATTTTTAAAAAGGTAGTTAATGAGTCTTAGATACACTAATAATCTTAGCAACCTCCAACTAGGTTAGCTGAAGCACAACAGGCTAAATCACTGCTACGATGTTTTCCAAAAGCAAATCATCTCAAGTACGTATCCTAAGTCAATGGTTTTCTACCTTTTTCTAATCTTCCCTAGCAAACCTAGTGGCTAATGAGACCTACCCATTGGTAATACAGTTCTCCATCTGATCTCAAAAGATTGGGTGAGCCTACTATTTGACAAATACTGGGCTGGGCTTTGAGGATACCACTGTAAGCAAGAACAAATACTATTCCTGCACTTATGAAACTGACAGTCTCAAGGAGCAACATAAACAACAATTATAGACACACACCCAAAATGGCTAGAATGTAAAAATAAAAACGGCTGGCATGTATGTCTGTATGCGTATGTATGCATATGTTTGCACTTACTATACCCTCACTCTGAAACACCTACCTGAACCAACAACTCCCAGGGAACCATAGACTTCCATTCTGTGAATTACTGTGTTAGGTGCTAGAAGAGAATTAAACTCAACAATACGCTAAAAAGGTAATTTTTCCAAAGCTAATTCATCATTGACATAGAAGTAAAGCAGTCTAGGTAGAGATCTGCAGACCTAGTAGAGTCCCAAATCCAGGTCCAGCTACAAAATTTGCAAATACTGGTACAAAATGAATAATGTATGTAGGGCCTCTTGTTCAAAGTTATTAAGAATTTCAAGGCAATGTAAACAGAACAATTAAACTAAGCCTCAGGCCCTCTGTGACTGCACAGGTTACACACCCGTGAAATTTTCATGGCATTAACTGCACATGCAACCTTCAACCAGTCACTTAACCTATGTCAGGTTCCTTACAGCTACAAAACTAGTGGAAGTAAGAAAAAAACTTCAGCTTATTCCCACAACTAACATTTGTGTTTCTCTGTTAAGGAGAGAGATCATTCATTTGGAGAGATTCCTTTGCCCTTTTATATAACCATTAAAATTCTGACTGTCTCAAAACTAGTGTTGAAAACATATACACAGTATTTCACCTTCATTCATATTGATGTCTTTAGCCCTGTGTATACCTCCTTAATTTTATCTAAGAGAAAAAAATCTCCAAAGTACTGCTCTAAGTTTACTATTTTCCCATGTATACCATTTAAATCTTTAATTCCCAACAGAGTTCTCTCTCTATAAAGTGACTTTTCCCACAGTAAAATGTCTCCTTTTACAAATTAGACATTTTCTTTTTTTCTATCCCTGAAAAATTACCTAGTCAGAATCAACTTCCATATATGGTATAGCAGCTGGTTTTGCTCCAGTAAAAAAGAGGTAAAATGTCCATTTGAGAGTGAGTTAACCTTTTTATTCCACTAGCTTAGAATTTAGCATAACATAATTGATAACTACCTAAACCAGGTAACCTGGAGTCCATGGAAAGAATTCTGGGAACTAATTGACTTGAATGGAAAAATATATATATCTTTATTTTCATCAACATCTAAATAAAGTTTAGCATTTTCTTCAATTACAAATGTAGGCAACAAACCACATGAGTATTAGCAGTACCTATGACTTCATCACCAATAAACGTCATATACGTTTTTGTATATTACAGTTATTGCATGTATCTTAAATGTCGTTAATATTCAACACTACCTCAAAACTGCAACAGTTATTGGACCCACTGAGAGAACTTGCGGTTTGATGTGTTTATAAAAAATTATATGTGGTATAACACAAAATTGGTTTTTACACTGAAATAACTACATTTCAATATAATTAGCTTCCTTTGTAATCCTAAGTATACCATTTTATACATTTAAAAACATAATTCTGAGAAAAGGTCTACAGACTTCACCAGAATACCCAAAAGGTCCATGGCACACAAAAAGTAAAGAAGTTACAAATTCATGTTACAATAAAATAGAAACAACCGTATTCTCATTTTACAAGTAGTAATAGACCTATTTAATTACAGTCCTTAAAATCTAGTTCAACAGCAATATCTACATACAACAAAATCTTCATGGTCCATTTATTTTAATATGACAACAATTAAGTACACCAAAACAAAACAGTTTTTTGGTGTTTTCTGTTTTGTTTTTATTTTTGCAGATGCACCCATTGAATTTGATATGAAAGAATATAACCCAGATACATGTTTTTACACCACCATCTAAAATGTTATTTGGATTGGTACCTGAGATGACAGTAGGTTACAATCAATGAACAGTCCTTTTCCAGTTTTATATCTTTGTATCAATCCAGCCATAATGGCTCCACATGCATACAGGCCAGTGGCAAGATCAGTCATGGCCACTCCTGGACGAACTGGATCGCCATCCTAATTTAAGATTTGGGTTGGAAAAAAACAGAGAAAATTTAAAATTAAAACCATCTATGATTTCTCAAATATTCCAAGGTCAAATAGAGGAAAGAACTACATATGACGTGCACATGCACACACGCACACAAACATGCAAGAAATACAACAAACTACTATTATAGATAGCTGTTGGTGGTAAGGATATATTTATATTTACTGTATATTTACTGTATTTCTCACCCCACCCTCTACCAACCAAACTAAACCAAAGCAAATGAAATAAAAGATTTTTTTAAACATGTCTGAAGTTCCTTCTTAATATATTTTATCTTGTTTATACTAAAATAGTAAATAATTGAACTTGAATTTAAACGAGTCAATCTGTTGGTGAGGAAAGAGTTAAAGTAGTATATTTTTCCCATGTTGGGGAGGAGGCTGGGGTGGAGAGAAGGTGTAATCTCCTTATAAGCATGCCAATAACTGGCAAATATACTAATGATATTTGCTTTAAAAAAAAAAAAAAAAAAAAAAAAGAAAGCACTTACCCACATAAGGCTTTTATCAGGATACTCCTGAGTTAGAATTACTAAATTACTATGGCAAACAAACCTAGAATTCTTATTGGTCTAAGAAGTATAGCAGATATTATTTATGGGTATGGGGAATAAGCTATGCAATTATCTGAGTATAAAATGGAGATGTTTCACAGCCTGCAGCATTCTTCTCTTTTGTATGAAGTAACCCATGTATGTCATTAGAAATCTTAGCTACTGCTCTGAGATTGAAAGTTTTGTCTGTTGTGGGAAGAAAGGATCTGGGGACCTCTCTCAATTTCCAGGACTTCTTTCTGCTTCTCCTGTGTCTTTTCATTGCTGTATCCTTGAAATTACAAGTAAACCTTGATGATGATTAACATCCACAATTCATGTCAGTCTGATTTGACAATCCAATCCTTGACCCATATATGTAAAGATACTAGAACAGTACCCAGCAAACGATAAGTACCCATTAAAAATTAGCTATCGAAATTATCATCAGCATCATTATCAGTCACAGTTACATCTGACAGTTCCTATTTTCCACTACCTTGAATTCTGCTAAGGCTCTCACTGTACCAAATACCTAAAAAACTTACATTTAACACTTCATCTCATTGATACATTCATTCATTCACTTCCTGACTCATTATGCCATTCATTTACAGAAGCTAATTTTTCCTTTTCTGAAGCCCACACATAAACTATATTAACCATTTTACAACACTACTAAATAATGTTAAAAGCAAGTAACTGCAAGGAAAACAATGCTATGAAAATTGGAAACTTCTGGCAGCTTTCTAACTATCATTATTGGCAAAACATGTATTGTAGTAGTTTGAATCAGTAAATTTAGAATTTAATGTCATTGGGATTTACGATTATTTAATGTGTTAACAGTGAGACACACAGACGTGATCAAAATGGGGGCGTGAGGTGAGCCTCTGGAAATCTCCCCTGGAATTTACAACAAATGGAACAGCTATAACTCCAAAAAGGACACCCTGCACAGCAGACAGGCAACACGAAGAGGCCCACTACTTAATTCACCTAAAGGTAGGCAAATTGAGCAAACAGGGGAGGAGGGAAGGGAGAAGTGCAGAGACGGAGCTGTGCGGGCGCAGGACGCAGACCTAGCTCAGTGCTCCGAGCTCGCTGCTTCCCGGAACTACCGCAGCTGCAGGAGAGGGAAGAACTCGGACTGCTAGGGCTCCGCTTATGGCCCACAGGGCTGAGGGCACAGCATATAACATGGCTGAACCCAATGCTCACGGAAGAGACCTCAGAGCAAAGACTGAGGGAAGAAGGCTGAATATGGTGGCTTAAGCCCTCACTGCCGAGCAGAGAACAGAAGCCTTAGACACTGAGACTACCCGCCCCCTCCCTACCCTCCCAGAGCTCGCCCCGACCCAACTGCCCAATACTAGAAACAGAACAGTAGCAGTGTCAGATCAAAAGAACAGAATATTTGCTGTTCTGAGAACTGTGGACCACAGACACAGATTTGCAGCCCAACTAGCTCCAGCAAAGGGAAGGGAGCTGTGTAAACGGGACCAGCTGTGGTGGTGGTCGCCACCATACTTTGGGCCACCTCTCACAACTCACCCCGCCCCTGTCCCCACCTATCTGGGCAGATCCCTGCAGGGGTAAACAGAACTGCGTAAACACACAGACTCTGAATGTGGTGCAAGAAGAGCTTTAGAACTTCAAAAGCTCTCCACATCCCCACACGGACACTGCGCCCTGTGACCCAGGCGAACTATTAACAGAGGAGAAGCCCATCTCCGAGGGAATCCCCCCATTGTATGAGAAGCTGGAATAGTGCAGAGAAAACATAGCACTACCGTGTGAGAGAGAAAAAAAGGCTACAGTCGGAGAGAAAATAAAACATTCTACCAACAAGTACTGGAAAACAAAAGAAAGACCTCTTCCTGTCAACCCGTTGCAGAAGCCACTCCTGTAGATATCTGGGAAGAGAAATAATAAATCAGTAATTGCCATGAATACTAAAGCAACAAGATAGCTCAGAAACAAAGTGAAAAGTCTCCTGAAAAGGAACTTAAAGATAGGGAAATATGTGACTTAAATGACAGAGAATTCAAGATTGCAGTTCTGAAAAAACTCAACGAGATACAAGAAAACACAGAAAGGCAGTTTAAAGAACTCAGAAACACAATCAAAGAACAACATGAGCATTTTATGAAACAGATTGAAATTTTAAAAAAGAACCAAATGGAATTCCTGGAGATTAAGAACTCAATAGAAGAAATTAAGAATGAAATAGCCAGCTTAGGTAGTAGAGTTCACCAGATGGAGGAAAGAATCAGTGACATCAAAGATAGAAACCTGGAAATGACACGGATGGAAGAAGAAAGAGACTTGAGACTTAAAAGAAATGAAAGAACTCTACAAGAACTTTCGGACTCCATCAGAAAGAGCAATATAAGAATAATGGGCATATCAGAAGGAGAAGAAAGAGAGAAGGGAACAGAGAATATATTCAAACAAATTGTCGATGAGAACTTCCCAAACTTGTGGACAGAACTGGATCCTTGAATCCAAGAAGCAAATAGAACACCTAATTACCTCAATCCCAACAGGCCTTCTCCAAAGCACATTGAATTGAAGCTGTCTAAAATCAATGACAAAGAAAGAATCCTCAAGGAAGCCAGGGGAAAAAAGACGGTCACCTACAAAGGAAAGCCCATTAGACTATCAGCAGATTTTTCAGCAGAAACTCTACAAGCCAGGAGGGAGTGGAACCAAATATTCAAACTATTGAAAGAGAGAAATTACGAGCCAAGAATAATATATCCAGCAAAGATATCCTTTAGATATGAAGGAGGAATAAAGACCTTTCCAGACATACAGAAGCTGAGGGAATTTTCTAACACACGACCTGCACTACAGGAAATACTAAAGGAGGCTATTCGACCACCATCAACAGGGACAATTAGTGGCAACCAAAACATAACAAGGGGGAGAGTAAAGGCCTGAACCGAAATATGGGAACAGAGAAAGTAAGCGTGCTGAAGAAAACGGACTACTCTAAATATCAAACTTTCTTTTATATAAACTTAAGGGTAACCACTAAAATAAACCAGAACTGAAATATATACTGTAATAAAAGAAGAAACAGAGGGAAACATCATAGAATACCACCACACAGAAATAATAGACAACAACAAAAAGGCAAAGATACAATGGAGACACAGCCTTACCAGAAAACTAAAGATGGAATGACAGGAAATCCTCAAATATCAATAATCACCCTAAATGTAAATGGACTGAACTCACCAATAAAAAGGCACAGAGTAGCAGATTGGATCAAAAAACTAAACCCAACCATATGCTGTCTACAAGAGACGCATCTCAGCTACAAGGACAACCATAGACTCAAAGTGAAAGGGTGGAAATTGACACTCCAAGCAAATGGTATCCAGAGAAAATCAGGTGTAGACATAATGATATCAGATGAAACAGTCTTCAGTGTGAAAAAGGTAACAAGAGACAAAGATGGACATTTCACAATGGTAAAGGTGACTAACAACAAGAAGACATAACAGTCATCAATATTTATGCCCCCAATCAGGGAGCACCGAAACATACCAAGCAACTACTAACAGAACTAAAGGGAGAAATTGACCAAAGCACAATTATACTAGGGGACTTAAATACATCATTGACAGCTATGGACAGATCATCCAAACAGAAAATAACGAAATAGCAGCCCTAAATGACACATTAGATGAAATGGACATAATTGACATTTATAGAGCACTTCATCCTAAAACATCAGACTATACATTTTTTTCTAGTGTACATGGAATATTCTCAAGGATAGACCATATATTGGGACATAAAATCAGCCTCAGCAAATTTAAGAAGATTGAAATCATACCAAGCATATTCTCTGATCACAAGGCTTTGAAATTGGATATCAACTGCAAAAAGAAAGGAGGAAAAGACACAAATTCATGGAGATTAAACAACATACTTTTAAAGAACGACCGGGTCATCTTTTTTCTTAAAAATTAGAGGCGAGATCAAAAGATACATAGAAACAAATGACAATGAAAATACATCCTACCAAAATTTTTGGGATGCAATGAAAGCAGTTTTAAGAGGGAAATTTATATATCATTACAGGCATATCTCAAGAAACAAGAAAAATCTCAAATAAATAACCTCACGTTATACCATAAAGAACTAGAAAAAGAAGCACAAATGAAACCCAAGGTCAGCAGAAGAAAGGAAATAACAAAAATCAAAGCAGAAGTAAATGAAATAGACAACAAAAAGACAATAGGAAAAATTAATGTGACAAAGAGCTGGTTCTTTGAAAAGATTAACAAAATTGACAAACCCTTGGCTAGACTCACTAAGATAAAAAGAAAGAAGACATTAATTAACAAAATCAGAAATGAAAAAGGGGAAGTTATCACAGATGCCACAGAAATACAAAGGATCATCCAAGACTACTATGAAGGATTATAGGCCACCAAATTCAATAACATAGAAGAAATGGACAAGTTCTTAGAAACATATAGCCTTCCTAGGCTGAACCATGAAGAACTGGAGAATCTAAACAGACCAATAACCGGTAACGATATTGAATCAATCACACAAAACCTTCCAAAAAGCAAAAGTCCGGGACCAGATGGCTTCACTAGTGAATTCTACCAAACCTTCAAAGAGGATCTAATACCAATCCTGCACAAACTCTTCCAAAAAATTGAAGAAGAGACAGTACTCCCCAATTCATTTTATGAGGCAAAATTTACCCTGATACCAAAACCTGGCAAGGACAACACAAAAAAAGAAAACTACAGACCAATATCTCTGATGAATACAGATGCAAATATCCTAAACAAAATTCCAGCAAATCGAATAGAACAATGCATTCAAAAGATTATTCATCACAACCAAGTGGGGTTCATCCCGGAGCACAAGGATGGTTCAACATCTACAAATCCATCAATGTGATACATCACATAAACAAAAAAAAGGACAAAAATCATATGATTATATCAATTGATGCAGAAAAAGCATCTGACAAGATACAACATCCATTTATGATTAAAACACTTAATAAAATAGGTATAGAAGGAAAAAAACCTTAACATAATAAAGGCCACATATGACAAGCCCACAGCTAATCTCATAATTAATGGTGAAAAACTGAAGCCCTTTGCTCTACATTTAGGAACACGACAGGGCTGTCCCCTATCACCTCTGCTTTTCAACACAGTGCTGGAAGTCCTTGCCAGAGCAATCAGGGAAGAGAAAGAAATAAAAGGCAACCAAATTGGGAATGAAGAAGCTAAATCATGACTCTTTCCAGATGACATGATGCTATATATAGAAAACCCTATAGACTCCACCAAAAAGCTATTAGAAACAATCAACGAATACAGTAAAGTTGCTGGCTATAAAATCAACGTACAAAAGTCCATTGCATTCCTATATACTAAGAATGAAATCTCAGAAAAAGAAATACAAAAAACAATTCCTTTTACAATTGCAGCAAAAAGAATAAAATACCTAGGAATAAACTTAACCAAGGATGTGAAGCACCTATATGCTGAAAACTATAAGACATTTTTGAAAGAAATTGAAGAAGACACAAAGAAATGGAAAGACATTCCGTGCTCATGGATTGGAAGAATCAACATAGTTAAAATGGCCATATTACCCAAAGCAATATACAGATTTAATGCAATCCCCATCAAAATCCCAATGGCATTTTTTAAAGAAATAGAACAGAAAGTCATCAGATTTGTTTGGAACCACAAAGACCCCGAATAGCCAAAGCAATCTTAAGAAAAAAGAACAATACTGGAGGTATTACACTCCCTGACTTTAGCTTGTACTACAGGGCTACAATAATCAAAACAGCATGGTATTTGCGGAAAAACAGACACATAGACCAATGGAATAGAATTGAGAACCCAGAAATAAAACCACATAAATATGGACAGATAGTTTTTGACAAAGCAGCAAAAAACATACAATGGAGAAAAGACAGCCTCTTCAATAAATGGTGCTGGCAGAATTGAAAAGCCATGTGCAAAAGAATGAAACTGGACTGCTACCTGTCACCATGTACCAAAGTTAATTCAAAATGGATCAAAGACTTAAGCATAAGACCTGAAACAATAAACTGCATAGAAGAAAACATAGGTCCTAAAATTACGGACCTTGGGTTTAAAGAGCATTTTATGAATTTGACTCCAAAGGCAAGGGAAGTAAAAGCTAAAATAAACGAATGGGACTATATGAAACTTAAAAGCTTCTGCACAGCAAAAGAAACCATCGACAAAATAAAGAGGCAACCAACTAAATGGAAGAAGATTTTTGCAAACAGTGTCTCCGATAAAGGGCTAATATCCAAAGTATACATGGAACTCATGCAACTCAACAACAAAAAACAAACAACCCAATTGAAAAATGGGCAGAGGACCTAAACAGACATTTCTCCAAAGAGGACATACAAATGGCAAATAGACATATGAAAAAATGCTTAACATCACTAATCATCAGATAAATGCAAATAAAAACCACAATGAGATATTACCTCACCCCAGTCAGATTGGCTACCATCAACAAGACAAATAGTAACAAGCATTGGAGAGGCTGTGGAGAAAAAGGAACCTCATAAATTGTTGGTGGGAATGCAGACTGGTGCAGCCGCTATGGAAGGCAGTGTGGAGGTTCCTCAAAAAATTACGAATAGAATTACCATATGACCCAGCAATCCCTCTCCTGGATATCTACCCAAAAAATCTGAAAATATTTATACATAAAGACACGTGTGCTCCAATGTTCATTGCAGCTTTATTTACCATGGCCAAGACATGGAAACAACCAAAATGTCCTTCGATAGATGAATGGATAAAGAAGTTGTGGTATATATACACAATGGAATACTATTCGGCAGTTAAGAAAAGATGAAATAAGACCATTGTGACAACATGGATGGATCTTGAGAGTATAATGCTAAGCGAAATAAGTCAGAAAGAAAAAGCAGACAACCATATGATTTCACTGATATGTGGTATATAAACCAAAAACAACAAAAGAACAAGACAAACAAATGAAGAAACAAAAACTCATAGACATAGACAATAGTTTAGTGGTTACCAGAGGGTAAGGGGGTTGGAGGTGGGAGATGAGGGTAAGGGGGATCAAATATATGGTGATGGAAGGAGAACTGACTCTGGGTGGTGAACACACAATGCGATTTATAGATGATGTAATACAGAATTGTACACCTGAAATCTATGTAATTTTACTAACAACTGTCACCCCAATAAACATAAAAAAAAAATTTCACCTTGAATGCCAAAAAAAAAAACAAACAAACAGTGAGAAACAAACTCAAATTTAAGGTTTTGGACATCTGCTTTCTCACTACAAAAATGAATACAATCATATCTGCTCTACTTCTCAGACCAAGAGGAATAAATAGGATAATAAATCCTTTGTATTTTACTTCAATTTCCTGAAAGGGGAGACTATAACTGATAAATATTCTAAAAACATTATTACATTATGCAGAATAACAATGTGAGATGTATGAACATTAAACAAACATTAAGTCACCCATATATTAGAGATAATATTGTCACTGTTAAAAATGACCATTTTTGCTAAATAATTTTAGTGAAACGCTAATTGAAACAGGCTTACCGTGTTTCCCTGAAAATAGACCTAGTTGGACAATCAGCTCTAATGTGTCTTTTTTTTTTTAATTTATTGGGATGACAATTGTTAGTAAAATTACATAGATTGCAGGTGTACAATTGTGTATTACATCATCTGTAAATCCCATTGTGTGTTCACTACCCAGAATCAGTTCTCCTTCCATCACCATATATTTGATCCCCCTTACCCTCATCTCCCACCCCCCACCCGCCTTACTGTCTTTTCGAGCAAAAATTAATATAAGACCCGGTCTTGTTTTACTAGGTACTAACACACTTTAGATTCAAAGATACAAATAAGTTAAAATAAAATCATGGGAAAAGATGTATCACGCAAACAGCAGCTATAAGAATGCTGGAGTAGCTGTTACTAATGTCAGGAAAAATACGACAAAAAAAGAATGTCACTAGAGGGAAAAATATTTGTAATGAAAAAGGGGTCAATGCAATAGGAAGGTATAACAATTACAAGCAAATACACACCCAACAATAGAGCCTCCAAAACACAAAAAGCAAAAAGTGACAGGTTTAAAGAGAGAAATAGACACCTCAGGAATAATAGGAGACTTAAATACTCACATATGACTAGTGAACAGAAGAACTAGATAAAAGATTTAAAAAAAGAAATAAAAGGTTTTAACAACACCATAAACCAAGTATATCTAATAGATATCTATAAAACACTCCATCCAACAACAACAAAATGTACATTCTTCTTAAGTGCATATGGAACATTCGCTAGTACCGACCATATCATAGGCCACAAACCAAGCAGAAATAAATTTAAAAGGAGTTCATATAAAATATGTCCTCAGATCTCAATGCAATGAAATTAAAATCAACAACAAAGGCATATTTTGGAAAAAATATGTAGACAGTAAATAAGATACTCCCAGACACCAAAAAGTAACAGAGAAAAATCACATAAGAAATTAGAAAACATTTTAAGATGAATGCAAATAAAGGCATAACATAACAAAATTTATGGATGTAGTTAAAGCAGTATTTAAGGGAAATTTATAGCTGGAAATACCTATATTTAAAAAGAAGAAAGACCTAATATCAATAACCTAGCCTTTCACCCTAAGACATTGGGAAAGAAAGAAAAAAACTAAACCCAAAGCAAGCAAAAGAAAGGAAATAATACAGATTAGAGCAGGAAAAAAAAAAAAAATAGAGAATAGAAGTCCAATAGAGAGAGTCAACAAAACACAAAGTTGGCTCCCTGAAAAGATTAACAAAATTGACAAATCTTTACCTGAATTGTCTAAGCAAAACAAAGAGAAAAATCAAATTACTAAAATAAGAAATGAAAGAAGGAACATCACTAAACAACCTAACATAAATAAAAAGGATTATAGGGAAATACTACGAATCATACGAATTATAGGAATATGCCAACGAATTAGATCACCTAGATGAGACAAATTCCTAGAAAGACACAAACTACAAAAACTGATAAAGAATAAATAGAAAAAAATGAATAAACATGACCAGTAGAGAAACAGAATTAGTGATCCCAAAGGTTCCAACAGAGTAATAAAAGCTTAGGCTGTTGTTTTCAGTTTCACTGGTGAAATCTACCAAGCATTTAAAGAAGAATTAATATTAATTCTTCACAAATGCTTCCAAAAACTGGAAGACAAGGAAATGCTTCTCAACTCATTCTATGAAGCCAGTAATATACTGAGTTCAAGCCACATCAAGCATAAAAAAATAAAAAAAAATAGAACTACAGACCAGTATCTCTTAGGAATGTGAACACAAAACAATCCTTAACAACATACTAGCAAACAGCATCCAGCCATATATAAAAAAGATTATACAACATGAACAATTGGAATTTTCTCAGGAACGTAAGCTTTCTTTAATATTTGAAAATCCGTTAGTGTAACACTACCATCTCATTAGAATACAGGACAAGTGAAGTGCAACATGATCAACAGATGCAGAAAAAGTACTTAATGAAACTCAACATCCTTCATGATAAAAT
The DNA here is from genome assembly GCF_057876585.1 of Rhinolophus sinicus. Classification (NCBI taxonomy): domain Eukaryota; kingdom Metazoa; phylum Chordata; class Mammalia; order Chiroptera; family Rhinolophidae; genus Rhinolophus; species Rhinolophus sinicus. The sequence continues at coordinate 53,878,288 of NC_142504.1, read as the reverse complement.
ACACAGTACACTAGAATTAGAAATGAACTTCAGCTTCACAAGGCCATATGTGAAAAAAATACAGCTAACATCAGAAAGGTGAAAAACTAAATGCTTTTCCCCTAATATCAGGAATAAGACAAGGATTACTGCTCTTATCATTTCAACTCAACATTGTACTGGAGGCTTTAGCTAATGTAATTAGGGAAGAAAAAGAAGTAAAACTGGAAAGAAAGAAGGAAAACTATCTCTGCTTGCAGATGACATAATCGTATATATAAAAAATCCTAAGTAATTCACTAAAAACCTCCTAGAACTAAAAAATGAGTTCAGCAAGTTTGCAAGATACAAGGCAATATATAAAAGTAAGTTGTACTTCTACTTAGTGACAATAAACAAACCAAACATGAAATTAAGTAAACAATTCCAATTATAATAGCATCAAAAGTAATAAATATATAGAAATAAATTTAACATAAGAAGTACAAACTTATACTCTGAAAACTATTTAAAAAAGAAAGAAAGAAAGAAAAGAAAGAAATTAAAGGCCTAAATAAATGGAAAGACATCCAGCTGTCCTGAATCAGAAGACTTAGCATTGTTAATATGGCAATAGTCCCCAAATTGATCTATAGATTCAATGCAATTTCACCTACCAAAATCCTAGGCGCGTTTTTTTGCAGAAACAAAATTTAATCCTAAAATTCATATGGAAATACTAGGGACAAAGAATAGCCAAAACAATCTAGAAAAAAGAAGAGCAAAGTTGGAAGACTTGCACTTCCCAATTTGAATACTTGCTATAGGGCCCGGCCCGGTGGTTCAGGTGGTTGGAGCTACGTGCTCCTAACTCCAAAGACTGCCGGTTCGATTCCCACATGGGCCAGTGGGCTCTCAACCACAAGGTTGCCGGTTCAACTCTACCAGTCCCGCAAGGGATGGTGGGCAGCGCCCCCTGCAACTAGCAATGGCAACTGGACCTGGAGCTGAACTGCGCCCTCTGCAACTAAGACAGAAAGGACAACAACTTGAAGCTGAATGACACCCTCCACAACTAAGATTAAAAGGACAACAACTTGACTTAGAAAAAAGTCCTGGAAGTACACACTGTTCCCCAATAAAGTCCTGTTCCCCTTCCCCAATAAAAAAATTAAAAAAATCTAAAAAAAAAACCTTGCTATAAAGCTACTATAAATAAGGCAGCATGGTATAAAACAAATATACAGACAATGAAAACTCTCAGATTTACTTTCAATTTGTTTTGACAAGCATACCAAGACAATTCAATGGGGAAAGAATAGTCTTTTCCAAAAAGAAACGGGGAAAAGAACGCAAATGAATTAAGTTGGACCCCACCTCCTCACTCTATAAAAATTAACTCTAAATGGACCTCAGACCTAAACATAAGAGCTAAGACTATGAAAATAAAAAAAGAAAAGAAAGGAGAAATTCCTCATGATCTGGAATTTGGCAATGATTTCTTAGATATGAAATCAAATAGCAACAAAAGAAAAAAATAGATAAATGGGACATCATTAAAGTTAAAAATGTGGGCTTCAAGAAAATAGACAATCCAAAGAATGGAGAAACTTTTTTCAAATCACATATCTGATAAGGAACTTATAACCAGAATTTAGAAAGTATATTTGCAACTCTATCATAAGAACACAAATAACCCATTTTTTAAATGGGCAAAGGATTTGAACAGACATTTCTCCAAAGAAGATACACAAATGGCCATAATGCACATGAAAAGGTGTTCACCATCATTAGCCATCATGGAAATGCAAATCAAAACCACAATGAGCTTAAAATTCAACAATAAAAAGACAAATAACCCAATTTAAAAATAAGCAGAGGGTTTAAATACACATTTGTCCAAATAAGATACATAAATAACCACTAAGCACATGAAAGGTGCTCAACTTCATTAGTCATTAGGGAAATGCAAGTCAAAACCACAATGAGATGCCATATCACATCCACCAGAATGGCTGTCATGAAGACAAAAGATAATAACAAGTGTTAGCAAGGATGTGGAGAAATCAACACTGTTACACGTAGCTGGTGGGGTTGTAAAACAGTGTACTCACTGTGGAAAACAGTCTGTCGGGTCCTCAAAATGTTAAACATAGAGTTACCATATGACCCAACAATTCCACTTCTAGGTATACACCCAAGAGAATGAAAACATATGTCCTCACAAAAAACACACACAAATTTTCATATAAGCATTATTCACAAAAGCCTAAGAGTGGAAGTAACCTAAATGTCCATCAACTGATAAATGGATAAATGAAGTGTGGAATAGCCATACAATGGGCTATTTTAGGTAATAAAAAGAAAGGAAGTACTGATACGGCTACAACATGGAAAAACTTTGAAAACATTATGCTGAGTAAGAGAAGCCAGTCATCAAAGGCCACATATTATATGAAATGTCCAGAAAAGGCAAACCCTAGAGACAGAAAGTAAAGCCAGAGGCTGGGAGGAAGTGGAAATAGGAAGTACTGTTAATGGGCAGGGTGTTTTTGGTTTTTTTTTTTGGGGGGGAGGTTATAAAATGTTCTCAAATTGACTGTGGTGATTGATGGTTGCACAACTATGTAACTATGCTAAAAACCATTAAATTGTGTACTTTAAATGAGTAACTGGCATGGCACATGAACTACATCTTCATGAAACTTTTCTTTTTTTAAATACCATTATAATGCTGGTAATTAAACAAAACAGAAAAATAGAAATAAATAAAAATAAAGTTAATAAAAAGTCTTTTTTAAAGGCCTGCTAAAGAATTTGTATTTGGTAGAAACTGTCGAAGTTATATTTCACTCAAGGCTATTTGGTACCAATAACTAAAGACGTATCATTCATTTTCTAGTATAATTCAGAGGTAGCTATGCTCATACTTTGGAAATCCCTCATAATCATATTCCTGTCATCGAAGAATTGGCAGCATGCCAGAGGAAAAAGGAAATGAAAATAAATTACCATTTAGCCAGCAGGAAACCACAGAGAACCACATTGTGGCTTTGAAGTGACTAAGTATTCCCAGGTACTATACAACCAGACACAATCCGAGAAGCAGCTGTGTGTACACAAGGAATGAAACTCCCCTTTCATAGCTGAAGCTCCGATGGAGTCCTACCGCCATGACAATACAAAACAATGTGTCCCTTCTCAAATCTGGGAGAAATTGAGTGGCACTGTCTCTTTATGTCAATAGATATAGGAATTCATCACTCAGAATATTTAGTAAACTTCCATTTCAGGAAAAATGGGTAATTAACTAAATTTGTTAACCAGTATGCTGTAGAATCCCATCCTAATTTACTGAAAGAAATGGATTGAAACTGCCATGTAGACTTTTAGAAATTCAGTAATATTTTTATTTTACTAAATTTTAGTTCTAGAAATTAAGAGTAGAATTTTTTTTATTTTTGTCATAGTCACTTACGAACCACTTTAAATGCGTTTAGCTCTTTTAATAAATTAATAAAACCCTTTTATAAGAACAAATTGTGATGGTTTTCCTGTAAAACTAAACTAGGTATACTTCTCATCAACAAAGATATAAGAAAAGGAAGATTCTACTTAAGACTGAAAACATACAGTTATAGTGGGAGAACAAAGTATAAAATGAGAGTACTAGAGTTTTCCCAATTATTCACTTTCCATATACATTCATGTATTTCTTCACTGTCATTGTTATCAATGATGTTTTCTTATATTCTTTCATTCCCCAATATTCACTCATGTATTCACATACTCAGTAAAGGTAAACCCTGAATATTCATGAAAACACTACTGAAATGTGAATAAAGTACATATGGAGTTTAGTTAATAGTATTGTACCAGTGTTAATCTCTTAGTTTTGATGATTGTACTCCAGTTTTATAAAGTGTTAACATTACAAAGTGGTGAAGGGTATTGAGTACAGGGTAATGCAGAAGAGTATAAATGAAGAGTATAGCAACCTTGTGTACTATTTTTACAAATTTTCTGTAAGTATAAAGTATTTTTAAAAATAAAAAGTATAAAGTAAAACCTAAATTATTTCTTTTAAAAAATAAAATGACAATTTCTAATGGCAGAAATGTTTTAGTGCCTTTTATTTTTTTTTAAATAATGCAATCTAGATAAAAAGAAAACAAAAACTAGAGGGGGGAAAATCACCTGTAAAGGTGTTTCTGTTACATCACAGTATCCTATATTATAAAATGAAAAAATTACCAAGGATTATTTCCCAGACACGATTTAAGACTATTTAACATTTTCATTCATTTTTCCATATCTATTCCCACTACTTTCAGACTCTGCCAAATGAAATATACTGTAAAACAGGAAGGAAGGGAGGGAGGATGGGAGGAAGAAAAAAATTATTTGTTTTTCTAAGTTATTATTTAAAACCTTCCTTTGGTTAAAAATAAAAAAGTATATAAGAAATTAATCAATTTGGACAGATATTCAATAAAGAGGTATGAATTTGAAAACTCACTAAGCATTTTTTTCTTTAGTTATATTACTCAACCTAATTACTTATAAAAGAACAAAAATGTTAAAACTTTCTAAGTAGGTGGCTTCAGCCCTAATTGGTAGGAAAATGGTAGAAGTGCAAAGGACATCAGAGAGAACAAAGACTGGTATATTCAGATCAAAAGAGGATTTTAATGCTCAAGAACACAGTCACCACAGCCACTCCTTTCACATTTATGGGCACAGACTCTGGAACTACACAGTATATGAACCTTCTAAACACACACTCTAATCAAACCACTCACTGATGCTAAAATTGTGCTTATAGCGACATTCACATATTAATTTCACAAAGTAATATTTCCTTATGTGAAGGAAATTCCATTTAATGGCTGAAATTCTGAACTCAGAGTTGTAGATTCTACTCCTAGGTGCCTCCACTTTCTCACCTATTAATCCACCTATAAGTGGACCCATACAGTTCAAACCTGTGTTGTTCAAGGGTCAACTCTACTATATTTCATATTTAAAATAGGTCTTTATTCTCAGACATTGCTGATAGGAATGTAAGTTGGTTCAATCTCAGGAATATCAGTATCTATCGAAAGTACAAATGAACCCAGCATTCCTCTTCTAGGGACTTTTTTCCTATAGATATAATGACACGTGAGAAATAACACAGGTATGCAAATATTCCCTGTAGTCTTATGCTAATAGCAAAATAATAAAAAAGAAACTAAATGCTCATCAAGAAAAGGCCCATCAAGAAGAGGATGGTTGGGGCCGGCCCAGTGGCTCAGGCGGTTAGAGCTCCGTGCTCCTGACTCCGAAGGCTGACGGTTCGATTCCCACATGGGCCAGTGGGCTCTCAACCACAAGGTTGCCAGTTTGGTTCCTCGAGTCCCACAAGGGATGGTGGGCTCTGCCCCCTGCATCTAAGATTGAACACGGCACCTTGAGCTGAGCTGCCTCCAGATGGCTCAGTTGTTGGTTAGAGCGTGGGCTCTCAACCACAAGGTTGCCAGTTCAATTCCTCGACTCCTGCAAGGGATGGTAAAATTGAATACGGCACCTTGAGCTGAGCTGCCGCTGAGCTCACATATGGCTGTTTGTTGGAGCGTATCCTCTCAACCATAAGGTTGCCGGTTCGACTCCCGCAAGGGATAGTGGGCTGTGCCCCCTGCAACTAGCAACGGCAACTGGACCTGGAGTTGAGCTGCGCCCTCCACAACTAAGACTGAAAGAACAACAACTTGAAGCTGAACAGAACCCTCCACAACTAAAAGTTGAGCTGCGCCCTCCACAACTAAGACTGAAAGGACAACAACTTGACTTGGAGAAAAAGTCCTGGAAGTGCACACTGTTCCCCAATAAAGTCCTGTTCCCCTTCCCCCCTCAAAAAAAAAAGAAAAAAAAAAAAAGAGGATGGTTAAATAAATTATGGTACATCCATAGATATAGACACAATAAGAGCAAGTATACTGATAAAGAAAAAGCTCCAAGATATAAGAAATGAAATAAAATACAATATAAAATATTTAGTTTATAATATAAAATATTATGTAATCCTAAATGTGAATATTAAAACTCTAAAGCTGGGCTAGCCCGGTGGCTCAAGTGGTTGGAGCACCGTGCTCCTAACGCCAAAGTTGCCGATTCGATTCCCACATGGGCCAGTGAGCTGCGCCCTCTACAGCTAAAATTGTGAACAACAGCTCTCCCTGGAGCTGGGCTGCCGTGGGCTGCCAAGCCACCGTAACTGGCCGGCAGCCAGCGAGAGCTGTTGTGAGCCGCCGACCAACAAAAACCAACCTACCAAAATGACCGAAATTAAAAACACTGGCATTGTCAAGAGTCGGAAGATAATTAAAACTCCCATGCATTGCTAGTAGAGTATAACCTGGTACCATTTTGAAAAACCGACAGTATACTAAAACTAAATATGCATCTAACCTGTGACCCTTCTGCTCTGTGCATGACCACCCAAAAACATTCAAAAGAATGTTTGTAGATATTTTATTCATAAAAGAGAAAAGCTGGAAACAGCTCGTTCATTAAATTGTGGTATATTAATACAGTCTACAGCAATAAAACACACCATTGATACACACAAAAATAGGATGAACTTCAAAAACATTATGTTGAGCAAAAGAAGCCAGACATAAAAAAGTACATACTGTAGAATTCTAACTATAGAAGTTCAAGAATAGGTAAAATTAGACTATAGTAGTAGAAATCAAAATAGTAGTTATCTCTAAGAGGAGGTGGTAATTCTTGGGAAGGGTATGAGGGAACTCTCTGGAGTATTGGAAATATGCTATATCTTGAACTTGGTGGTGTTTATCCAGATGTATATATCTTTAAAATATTATTGAACCACACCCTTAAGATTTTTCACTTTATTGTATAGAAATTATACCTCATTTTAATCAGACTTTTTAAAAATTGAGAAAGTATATTACCAATTGTATTTTTTTTTAAATGAGAAAGGACTATTTTGCTTGTTTTTTTAATGAATATTTCAAAAAGGATGCAAAAGAAAAGTGATAGCACTGATTGTCTCTAAGAAGAGAAGAAGATGGGGTGGGGGAAGAGGAAAGAAGATTAACATTGTCGACTCTTAGATAGGGTGACAAAAACAAGCCTGGTTTATGACTCAATGCTATCATATAGAGAGCCCTTTCACTCTTAAGAGTCCTGGTTTGTATGATTAAGCATATGGTGAACATATGTGTGTTTCTTATAGATTTAGTATTATGCTAATGTATTACCTCTTCAAAAACAAATAAAATATAAATTAAATATAATGCAGTATCCTTGGACAACAATGTAAGAGCATTTTCTTTTTGTATAGTTATTTGTGTTTCCTCAGTTTTTAAAAGGGGAGATAAATATCTAAGAAGTCTTGCTTGTAAACTTGATTTAATTCATCCTGCACACATGAGCCAAACTAATTTTATGAAGAACAGCTTTCATCATGTCATTCCCCTGGAGGAATTTCCCTAACTTCACTGTGAGCAAACAACATCCCAACTTGTTTATTTGACCTTGAAGACTTTCCCAAGTATGGCTTCAACCAACTTTCCCCACTACTCTGAAAACTTAACTCAGCTCTTCCGTAACTGGCCTATTGCTTTTCCCTAAGTATGCCTCATTCTTTCCTGCTTCCGTCTTTGCTCACAGTGCGATCTCCACTAGGGAATGTCTCAAGCCATCTGAATCCCATTGATCCTTCCAGGTACCATTCAACTCAAATCCCATCACTTAGCCACATTTATATTTTACTTATTCAAGTTATAATAAGTTCTCTCCAACAGATCCCATGTGAGCCATAAATTAGATTTTAAAGATTTTATTAATTAAATTTTGTTAAAAAACATTTTAAGTGCATTTGTTGTACTGGACACGAAGACATAAAGTTGACTAAGACATTGTCCCCACCCTGGAAGTTCTCACTGAAACAGCTGACAACTGCCACCATACCAATTTGCCCTCATATATCTAACCCTCTCATCTGCTTGCGAAGAACTTACTTCATTGCAAACATCACATGTGTAGACACACACACACACACACACACACTCCCCAACCCCAGGCTTCTAGGATAATAAAACTCAAAGGCTTTCAAAGGTTGTTGATCCCTGTTAGAGGTCTTTTCTACCTTACACTTTTCTATATTGTTTGCTACATAATGATCTACAAGTACTTAACTTTATACGGTTTTCTATTATTTTCTAATTTTTCCATGAGTATAAATCTAAACTAGTCAAATAAATTGTTACTTATAGAGCAATTTATTAAATCCCTTATAGTATCTAATACAATACTACATACATATGGTCAATCCATCTTTGTTCATTGATTGACCAATATAACTCTTCTTGATGTTATAGATAAATTGTTACTTAGAGCATGTACTTGTATGACATATGTCTGAGTCACTTACTTTCCAGAATCTCTCATATTCACTCATTGATTTCATTCCCAACCACTATGCATTTTAAAAAGTTGATAGATAGATAGATAGATAGATAGATAGATAGATAGATAGATAGATATCCTTTAAGAGTAATAAATGGTTAGCATAGAGCCATGAACATAATTTTGTTTGAAACACATATTATACTTTAAATATACAGACCTTAATAAGTCATTAACTTCTGTCAAGAGTCTCTGAAAAAATACCTGCTGTCTACTTCCAATGCAAAGGTGTTTTTAATAATAACACCTCTCATAAAGCTTCCAAGTGTGACCCACAAACCATCTCCAGCATTAAATATACATACCATGGACTCCACCCACAGATCAGTATCTACAAGGGTGCAGCTGAGGAACCTGCAGATATGCCAAGCAAGTGCTGATTTTTAGTGTCCTACCTTACATTGGTAGTACATACTCGGAAGTGATGCTCATACACTTACTTTACTGAAACACAGAGAAGCTGTATGAGATGTTCAAGATCACAGAGCACAGTACCAGGTATTCACTTTTCCTTTCACTCAGCACATATATTAAGTGCTTACTAAGTGCCAGGCTCTGTTCTAGGCACAGATACAGCTTTGACCAAGCAAAGACCATGGTCTTCTGAGGCTCATATTCTCCTGGGGTCCATTTTCAGCAGCCAGTAAACATCACATAGGAGTGAATTAAATAGAGCCAGGCCTCCGGACTTAGGTCAGTCTTTTCTCACGACACCCAATGGCCTGCTCACTCCCCTGTACCCTGTCGTGTCAGTAGTGCGCAGAAGCAAGATGCAGGTACAGCAGAAGTCAGGACTCGCTCTTCAGGCAGCACGGAGAGTGGATATGGTATAGCTAGAAGGAGTAAAGCAGACCTGGGTTCCACGTCTGGCTTCAGTGCTTTATGCATCTGGCACTATGGGCAAGTGACCTAAGGCTTTAAGCTTCAGTTACAGAATTTATCAACACCTACCTGGAAGGATCAACATGAGGATCAAAACGTAACAGCATGTGTAAAACACCAAGCAATGGGCTAGCCAACACAGGTCCTCAATATCAGTTCCCTTTTCCTCCCTAATCAAACACAAATCTTACCTGACAACACCACAGCACACCTAAAAGGTTAGACTTTAGATGTAGTAGAAGTCAACTGTAACTAGTTTGCTTCAATCTCATCATAAATTTTATCCTATATTATATATTTAGGTGATGCCCCTTTGGGAGAAAATGGTATTAATACTCTGTTATAGAAAATATATGCAATTTGTGTTTTTTTCATCATAATACTTGTCTATACTTTGGGAACATCACCCATTTTTCCAAGCAGAAATATATTAGATCATCACTAAAAATATGTCTATACAATAATGTATCTTCTCATCTCGTCAAACTCTTGATATGATAAGTTCATAAACACTAAGTTCAGCCACCACTCCTTACCTCTCCAACTTCATTTTGCCCTACTCTGCTACCTCACAACCATCAGATGACACTGGCATTCCTTGGGCTCCTTAAGCCTCCCAGACTCTCCAGCATTTCGATGTCATGCATGGTGTTGCCCTCTCGTCACCAGGCTAATGTCCAACTGCATCCCCCCTTAACTATCTGGTCCTCAGGGAAGCCTTCCCCGACCGACCATCCAGAAACCACTAGGTACACCGTACAAGGTGATGTGGCGAAGGCCTCCTAGAGGTACAGAAGCCTGGGTTCCCACCAGTCACATGACAACATGGAGTTAAGCTACAGCACAAATGAACAGCTGTGTAGCCAGATAAACGTTTCTATGTCACATGAGGTAGTTGGCAGTAGTGTGTCTGCACTGGCTAGTGAAAATATACGCCAGGGTTTTCAGAGCTGACCCCTCCTGCGCGCCCTCTGCAGAGGGTTGGGACATTGTGATCTATCGCTGATAACAGAAAAACAACTCCTTCAGGGGCGACTTGAAGCACGACCTGATTCTCTTCAATCTGCTTTTATCCTTTGCTATTGAACCACACTTTGCAGAGATTTTTGGAAGTATTACAATGGTCTGAGGCATGCTGTGATATATATTAATAGCACCCTGTATTTCAGAGCTCTTTTTACTTGTACTTAATGCTTATTTGCTGCTAATGTTTGTTTTCCCCAGTAAGGACTGTGCCCACCCTGTCGTCTGCCAGAGCTCCCAGCATACAGAGGGAACTCATGTCCCCTACCACTCATTCAATCGATGAATTAAGAACTGGGAGATGTGTCCCATGTGAAACAAACACAGTTTATATAATTTAATACATGTAAAGTATATGAAATAATGTTTGGCACCTAGTAAGCGCCCAATCTATGGTGAGGTAGGACACAACTCACCCAGGCAGGATAACACAAGAGATAAAGTTACTGACTGGTAGGAGGCATGGCGAGCACACAGTGTGGTCACCCGGTCAGAGGACAGAGTGCAGTGCAGTAGGAGCTACAGCAACCCTTCAGCTCAGTCTTTTGTGTGTTCATTCATTTTCACGTTTGAATACACAAATGTAAAAGCCTCAGATCCTTTCATATATTCACAATGTAATTCAGTGCTCTGAAATAAAACCACCCACAATAATGACTTGTACATACAATAACTTCAGTGGGATAGAGCAAAGGGAAATAGATCCATGCTCCATTCTCTCAATGGATAGAATGAAGAGCAGTGCCCTTGAACATTTTAAGGGAAGGCCACACACATCTGTTTCTAAGACTTGTGAAAATGAAACAGCAGAGAAAGGAAGTACAAAAGACTTTATATTTCAAGTCACTGAAATCCGAACGCCTGCTTTAAAATTCATAAAAAAGAAGTAAAGGCTTTAAAAAAGAACACTTGGGGTCACTTTACCTATTTACCCTAATACTGCAGCAATATTTTCTGAAGAATTAACTGAAGAAAGTGATTCAGGGAAGAAACACCTACTGGGTAAAAAAATATTTAAGCCTACCAATCTAACTTGTTTTAGAAATGGATGTCTCTTAGTATTTTTATTTACTGGGTTTTCACACATTTTTTTCTTTTTAATTTAAGGACATTCTTACTATTTTCTCCCAGAGTGCATTTTCTAAGTCTTTGATTTAACCAACCACATTTTGGTTGCTTAAATACTTTTTGGGAACTTCCCAACCTATCATCATTGGAGAGAGATTATTATAAAAGCAAATAATTCTTTCATTGTCAGAATCTAATGCATATAACATCACACACAACCACACCTAAGGCATTAAGTAAGAAATTTTTAAATACATAACCTCTTAAAATATAGAAGAAGGAAAAGGAAACTCTCCACAGGCCACATGAAGGCACTCTGGTAGAATGGACATCTGTGGACTAGTCCAGGGGGTCATTCTACAAAAGCAGTATGCCTAAATCACATGGATGTGCCTATTTAAGCAGGAATAATACAATACACATAATACCTACTATGTTTAACACTTTATTGCTTCTTGCTAAATAAAAAGAGTGTTATTTTCCATGGGGCCAAATTGATACTTAGGCTCAAGCACATTCATAATGAATACTTCCACTTTTAACAAGTCATTCACTTTCCCTGGCTTCTTTCTAAAAGTAACTCAACTATAAGCCTATGGGTTAGTAAAGATGTGACTCCCTTTAGAACGCCTGGGGAAAACAATTATGAGTAGTCTGAAGAAGGGTATGTACCTCAGGTCCTGTGATGTGCATCAGGCCAGAAACAGCGGAGGCCACCGCATCATAACCAGCTCGCTGACACAGTGGACCTGTCTGGCCATAGCCTAAAACGAGAACAGACATACTCAGCACCATGCAGGAGAGCAGCAATAGAACAGTGTGTTACAACCATCTGTATCCAGAAATCCTGCAGCATTTGGTTACTGTTATATCTACACATCCCCTGAAGGAGGCAGTAAACATTACAGTGTGTACCCCAGAAGCTTCGCAAAACACCTGCACGAATGTTTTGTCTGGCCTGAAGTGTCTTGAAATATTTTTATTTAGTTTCTAACATTTGAAAACCAGGAGATGGCACCAAAAAATGAAAATTTATGGCTTTTCTTGAAAAATCAGAAAGTAAATTCAAACTAGGTTCACATTCTTACACGGCAACAATCAGAGTTTAATAACAGCTCTCCCTTTACACAGGGCATAAATTCTCCAAGGCTGCAAGGTCTCCACCACTCACTCTTTTCTGCCTCATCCTCACTTCTCATTTCACTTACCTTCGCGACTCCTGCGGGTATTTATTGTTCTATACCAAACAATATACAAAGTAAAACAAAACAATGTCTCCCCAGGTTCTGTTTGCATGTTATCTCAAGTATACAAAGAAAATATAAACAATGATTAAAATCTTGAACATAAATAAAAGATTACATCTCCTAACAGTGCTTTTTAGATTACAGAGACAGTGAAAGTATACCTTTTTTTTTTTTTTTTTGGCATCAGCAAAAATCAAGAGAACACAAAAAGTATTTTCTCCTGCTTTCCTCAGCCCTGGCACTTATTGTTGAATAACAAGGTTAGTTACATCATGAGCTACATGAATCTGTTTCTAAACACCATGTGTCAATCAGAGAGTGGCCAGCTGAAAGCCTCTCATGCCCATCAGCTAGTTGCCAAAATTCCCCATACTCTGCTTTAGAACCATCAGGAAAGGGGTGGGTGCCTCAAGGCCTCTGCTCACTTCTCCAGCCACCTGGAGCACCGTCCCGCCATCGGCTCCATCTGTCCACATACCTCACTCCCTCCGTCCTGCACGGCTGCACTCACCTGTTTCCTTACTAGAGGGACCTTCCCTAAAGAACTCTTAGAAAAGAGCACTCTCATTCTTATTCCCTTTATCTGATTATACTTGTCTTCATAGCCCTTATCACAAGATACATAACGTAGTTTTTATTAATTTATTTTGCTTCCTCCCTATGAAAATACACACTCCAAGAATTCTTTTTCTATTCAATTCACTGTTGTATCCCCACCATCTAGAATAGAATCCAATAACATTTATTGCATGAATGAATGAATAAATAAATACTTGTTATATAAAAAACAATTTTTAAAAAAACAAGTAATCTGTAGAAAGTAAATTAATAAAGAAACCAAAGAGGATTTTTTCTATTTCGTTTTGCTCTGTTCTTGACCAAAATGGCAACACAGACGGCCCTTTCCCTCCTGCAATGGCCACACTGAACTTACAGCTACACATGGAGGAATTCTGTCTAAGAGAAATCCAGAAACTAGTTGAATGACTCCTACATACTGGGCAAGAGAAAATACCCACATCAAAATTGGGAGGAAAGGCTCAGAGACACTCTCGCCATTAACCCCTCTCCACAGTGCCAGACAATTGGGACGAACCCCCAACTCCCACTTTCTCTTAGGAGCAAATGGTTTCAACAGCACATTTAGTGTTCCAGTTTTTAGGCTCCCACCTAAGGGACAGGCCCCCAAAACTACTAGCTCTGACAGCCAGCAGTTTGGGTGACAAAACTGTCACAAACAAAGAAGTTGTTAATGGGCGCTGGAGCTGGAACCACAGCTAGGCCCCAGGGCTCAGAACACAAGGGGTAGGCCAACCATCATCCTCTCAGTCTCTCCCTGGTAAGCGTTTGATAGTGTACTTCATACGCTGCTACCTGAGGGCCTGACGCTAATTAACACACTTCTACGTGCTGACTGTGATCCTACCAGGAACCAGAAAGAAGCAACCGGCACTTCTCCCACCTTACCCCTCCAGCAATGCCAACAATAAAACCACATCACCAGCGTGTCTCTGGAAAGAACTTCTACACGTGTCTCTTGTTCCTCAACTTTTACAGCTACTGCCTGAGGGATAAGCTCCTGCATCACCTAGCTCTGACTGCCAACCTGGCATGCATTCACAAGTCCCACAGGACTACAGCAAACAAACAGGCAGTTTTTAACAGGCTCGGGAGCACCCCCACAGCTATACACCCAGTCTCAGTGCAGAGAGAGATGGCAAAAATGCCTGTCTCCCAGTTTCCCTCCAGAAGGAGTGTGACTGCAAGCTTCGGTAATTGTTGCCTACAGACCCAGCTTCTAATCAGCCTGCATCTAGGTGCTGACCACAAGCACCCTCTTTGGGACACTGATGGGTCTTCTCACACCGTCACTACTGAGAGGCATGAAGAGCAAAGACAGTGGCTTGGACAATTACAAAGGTTTGAGAGGCAACCAGGAGCTCTGGTTGGGCTCATCGACAAGATTCATCTCCCACACAAGACCAGAGACCAGTCTGTCAAGACTGGGAGAGATGGCTATTTTAGCCAATGCACAAAGCCAACACAGGAAGTCAAGGAAAATGAAGAAATCAAGGCAGTATGTTCTAAATAAAAGAACAAGACAAATCTCAGAAAATGATCATAGTGAAATAGAGATAAGTGATTTACCTGATAGTTAAAAATAAAACTTAATAATAAAGATGCTCACCAAGGCCAGGAAAGCAATGCCTGAACAAAGTGAGAACTGCAATAAAGAGATAGAAAATATTTAAAGTACCAAGCAGAAAGCAAAGAGCTGAAAAGTAAAATAACTGAACTGAAAAATTCAGTAGAGGGGTTCAAGAGCACTCTAGATCAAATGGAAGAAAGGAGCAGCAAATTAGAAGACAGGGGGCTGGCCCAGTGGCTCAGGTGGTCAGAGCTCTGTGCTCCTAACGCTGAAGGCTGCCGGTTCAATTCCCACATGGGCCAGTGGGCTCTCAACCACAAGAGATGGTGGGCTCTGCCCCTGCAACTAAAATTGAACATTGCACCTTGAGCTGAGCTGCCGCTGAGCTCCCGATGGCTCAGTCAGTTGGAGCGTGTCCTCTCAACCACAAGGTTGCCGGTTCGACTCCCACAAGGGATGGTGGGCTGCGCCCCTGCAACTAACAACAGCAACTGGACCTGGAGCTGAATTGCACCCTCCACAACTACGATTGAAAGGACAACAACCTGACTTGGAAAAAATCCTGGAAGTACACATGTTCCCCAATAAAGTCCTGTTCCCCTTCCCCAATAAAATCTTAAAAAAAAATTAGAAGACAGGACAGTGGAGTACACACATCCAGAAGAGCAAAAAGAAAAAAAAACCTGAGAAAATGTGAAGATAGCTTAGGGGACTTATGGAATATCAAATAGACCAATATATGCACTATAAGGGTCCCAGAAGAAGAAAAAAGAGAGAAACAGGCAAAAGCTTATTCAAAAAAACAATGGCTGAAAATTTCTCTGACCTGGGGGCAAAAAAACAGACATCTGTATCTAGGTAACCCAAAGAGTGCCAAATATGATGAATCTAAAGAGAGTCATACATAGACATTATAATTCAATTTTCAAAAGTTAAAGACAAAGAGAGAACCTTAAGAGCAGCAAGAGAAAAGCAACCTGTTACATACAAGAGAACCCTCATAAGACTATCAGCAGATTTTACAATAACCTTGCCGGCCAGAAGATAATGGGATAAGATATTCAAAGTGGTGAAAGAAAAAGAAAAAAACTACAAGCCAAGAGTACTATACCTAACAAAATGTCTTCAGAATTGAAGAAAAGATAAAGACTTATCCAGATAAACAATAGTTGAAGGAGTTTATCACCACTAGACCAGCCTTACAAGATATGTAAAAGGGAGTTCTTCAAGCTTAAATGAAAGGATGCTAATTGTAACATTAAAACATGTGAAAGTACAAAACTTACTGGTAAACTTAATATATGGTTAAATTCAGAATACTCTAATGTTATAATAGTGATGGGTAAATCACTTATAACTCTAGCATAGAGGTTAACATACAAAAGTATTAAGACTGCCTATAACTACAACAATTTGTTAATGGATACACAATATAAAAAGATGTAAATTGTGACATCAAAAACATAAAATGTCGAGGGTATAAAAATGTAGAACTGTTGTATACATTTGAAGTTACGCTGTTACCACCTTAAGATAGATTGTTGTAAGTATACTTTATGCCAACTCATAGTAACAACTCAAAGCAAAACCCTGTAGTAAATACACAGAACATCAAGAGACAGCAATCTAAGCATGCCACTACAGAAATCAGCAAATCACAAAGGAAGAAAACAAGAGAGAAAGGAGCAAACCAGGAAATAACTAACAAAATGGCAATAATAAGTCTATACCTATCAATAATTACTTCAAATGTAAATGGACTAAATTGTCCAATCAAAAGACACTGAATGGCTGAATGGATAAAACAAACAAGATTCAACTATATGCTGAAGTGAGACAAGAGACTCACTTCAGTTTTAAGAACACAGACTAAATGTGAGGGATGAAAAAATATATTCCATGCAAATGGCAACTAAAAGGAAGCAGGAGTAGCTGTATTTATATCAGATAAAATATACTTTAGGACAAAGACTGTAATAAGAGACAAAGACAGTCATTATATAATAATAAAAGGGTCAATCCAACAAGAGGATGTAATACTCATAAATATTTATGCACCCAACGTAGAAGCACCTAAATATGTAAAGCAAATATTAACAGACTTGAAGAGAGAAAGAGGCAGCAATATAGTAACAGTAGGGGAGTATAATATCCTACTTTCAATAATGGTTAGATCATCCAGACAGAAAATCATAAGAATATATTGGACTTAAACTACACGCTTAACCAGATGGATTCAACAAACATTTATAGAACATACCATCCAACAGCAGCAAAATACACATTCTTCTCAAGCACACATGTAACATTCTCTAGGCTAAATCATGTTAGGCCACAAAACAAGTCTTAATAAATTTAAGAAGACTAAAATCACATCAAGCATCTTTTCTGACCATGATGGTATGAAACTAGAAATGAATTACAAAAAACCTAAAAAATTCACAAATATGTGGAGATTAAACAACATGCTACTGAACAACCAATGGGTCAAAACAGGAATCAAAAAATACTTTGAGACAGATGAAAATGGAAATACAACATACCAACACTTATGGAGTGCAGCAAAGGCAGTTCTAAAGGGGAAGTTCATTGCAATAAATTCCTACATCATGAAACAAGGAATCTCAAATAAACAGGTTAACTCTACATGTCAAGGAACCAGAAAAAGAAGAACAAATGAGGCCCAAAGTTGGCAGAAAGAAGGAAAGAGCAAAGATCAGAGTGGAAATAAGTGAACTAGAGATTAAAAAGACAATAGAAAAGATCAATGAAACTAAGCTGGTTCTTTGAAAAGACAAATAAAATAGGTAAACCTGTAGCTAAACTCATCAAGAAAAGAGAGAGGATTCAAAAAAATAAAATCAGAAATATAAGAGGAGATATTACGACTGATGCCACAGAAATACAAACGATAATTGATTAGTATGAACAATTACACGCCAATAAATTGGACACCCTAGAAGAAATAAATTCCTAGAAACATATAACCTCCCAAGACAGAATCATAAAGAAATAGAAAATCTGAACAGACCAAATTCTAATAAGGAGATTGAATCAAGAATCAAAAGAACCATCAAACAAAAGTCCAGGAACAGGTAGCTTTACTGGTGAATTTTACCAAATATTTTTAAAAGAATATCAATACTTTTTAAATTCAATAAATAGAAGAAGAGGGAACACTAACCTCATTTTAGGAAGCCAGCATTCTCCTGACACCAGAACCAAACAAGGGCACTACAAGAAAATTATAGGCCAGTATCCCTGATAAACATGGACATAAAAATCCTCAAAATATTAGTAAACTGAATTCAACAGTATATATAAAGGATCAAAGAGCATGATCAAATGGGATTTATTCCAGTGATGCAAGGATGGTTCAACATGCACAAATCAATCAATGCAATACACCACATTAACAAAATGAAGTATAAAAAAATCATACGATCATCTCAATAGATGCAGAAAAAACATCTGACAAAATCCAACACCATTTTGAGATAAAAACACTCAACAAGAAAAAAAAGAAAACTCTCAACAAATTGGACATAGAGGGAATGTACCTCAGCCATACGTGACAAACCCACAGCTAACATCATCCTCAGTGGTGAAAGATTAAAAGCTTTTCCTCTAAGATCAGGAACAAGGAAACAGTGTCCATTCTCACATTTCTACTCAACATAGTACTGAAAATACTTGCCCAAGAAATGAGGCAAGATCAAATAAATGAAAAAAAAAGAAGTAAAATTGTCTCTGTTTGCAGAAGACATGATCTTATATAGAGAAAACCCTAAAGACTCCACCAAAAAAACCTTTAGAACCTATAAACAAATTCAGTAAAGTTTCAGGATATAAAATCAACACATAAAAGTCAATTGCATTTCTATACACTACCAATGAACTATCTAAAAGAGAAATTAAGAAAGCAATCCTATTTACAATATATCAAAAACAATAAAATACTTAGAAATATATTAATAAAGGAGATGAAAGACTTGTACACTGAAAACTATAGTACATTGATGAGAGAAATTGAAAAAGACACAAATAAATGGAAAGATATCCCATACTCTTGGATTGGAAGAATTAACATTGTTAAAATGTTCATACTACCCAAAGTGACCTATAGATTCAATGCAATCTCTATCAACATCCCAATGGCACTTTTAGAGAAATAGAAAAATAATCCTAAATTCACATGGAACCACAGAAGACCGAAAATAGCCAAAGCTATTGAGAGCAAGGAGACATCACACTTCCTGATTTCAACATACATTACAAAGCTACAGTAATCAAAACAGTAGGTGGTGAAGGCATAAAAACAAATATATAGACCAATGGAACAGTATAGAGCCCAGAAATTAACCCACACATATATGATCAATCAATTCTTGGCACAAGAATGCCAAGAACACACAATGGAGAATGGATAGTCTCTTCAATAAATGGTGTTGGGAAAACTAGATATCCACATACAAAGGAATGAAATTAGATCCCTATCTTACACCATATATAAAACTCAACTCAAAATGAATTAAAGACATAAAGGTAATATATGAAACGGTAAAATTCCTAGAAGAAAACATAGGGAAAAACCTTCTTCACATTGGCCTTGGCAATAATTTCTTGGATATAACATCAAAGCATAGGCAACAAAAGCAAAAATAGACAAATGACATTACATCAAACTAAAACGCTTCTGCACCACAAAGGGAACAATCAACAAAATGAAAAGGCAATTCTACGGAATGGGAGAAAATATTTGCAAAGCATATATCCAATAAAGGATTAATAGCTAAAATGTATAAAGGAACTTCCACAATTCAATAGCAAATAATAATAATAATAATCTGATTTTAAACATGGGCAAAGAACCTGAATAGACAATTTTTTAAAGATGTAAAAATGACCAATAGTACATGAAAGGTGCTCAACTTCACTAATCATCAGAGAAATGCAAACCAAAACCACAATGAGGTATCACCTCACACCCGTTAAGATGGTTATTATCAAAAACAAGAGAGAACAAAACTTGGCAAGGTTGTGGGAATAAAGGGAACCCTTGAACATTGTTGGAGGGAATGTAAATAGGTATAGCTATTATGGAAAACAATACAGCAGTTCCTCAAAAAATTAAAAATAGAACTATGATATGATCCAGCAATCTTATTTTTGCATATATGTCAAAATGAAACGAAATCAATATCTAAAAATGATATCTGCACTTTTGTGTTCATTGAAGGATTATTCACAATAGCAAAGATATGGAAACAACCTAAGTATCTGTCAATGGATGAATGGATACAGAAAATGTTATAGACAGAGGGTGCCAAAAAAAAGTATACACATTTTAAGAAAGGAAAAAACTGTATTAAAATTGTAATACTCTGGGGGTGACCAGTTAGCTCAGTTGGTTAAAGCATGGTGCTAACAACACTAAGATTGCCAGTTTGACCCCTCATGGGCCACTGTGAGCTGCACCCTCCTTTAAAAAAAGAAATTTTTGTTAATAATATATATTGATAACAAAAGATGAATACAAGTCATGTATATACATTTTTTTGGCACTCCCTGTATATAATGAAATATTTGGCCATAAAAAAGGAGGAAATCCTGCCATTTGCAACAACATGGATGAAATTGGAAGGCATTATAATAAGTGAAATAAACTGAACTGAGAAAGACACACACTGTGTGGTTTCACTTATATGTGGAATCTAAAAAATAAAAAAATTTAAAAAACCAATCTCATAGTAACAGACAGTAGAATGGTGTTTGAGAGATGCTGGGGAAACAGGGAGATGTTGGTCAAAGAGTAAACCCTATAAACTTTCAGTTATAAAATGAATTGGAGCTAATGTACAGCATGGCAAATATGCTTAATAATATGGTGTTATAGGCTTGAATTTTGCTAAGAGTAGATCTTAATCATTCTCAGCACCAAAAAAAAGATAAAAGTTAAATATGTGAGGTGATAGATGCGTTAACTTGATTGTGATGATCATTTTACAGTGTATATGTATATCAGATCATCACATTGTACCCTTTAAACATACATAGTTTTGTCAATTAACCCTCAATAAGTCTGGGGGAAAAAAGAAACAAAATGTGAGTATACAAAACAAAGTCCCCAGATAAAATTATCACTCAATATTAAGAGATTAAAATAGTTCAAGATTAAATTATATTTATCATTATTGACAGCAGAAAAGGTGTCACAACATGTCTCTCCTTTATGTTTTATTACGGAAAATTTCACACAAATGTAGAGAATAGTATAATAAATCCATCAGCCAACTTCAATATTTATTCATAGCTAGTATTCTTTCCACTATACTTAAACTTATTATGCTTGTTTCAATTAAAACTATTGAATGAATAAAAAAATAAAATCATTTTTTTAAAAAATTCCAAAATGGGAGCCAGCCTGGTGGCCCAAGTGGTTGGAGTGCTGTGCGCCTAACAACAAGGTTGACGGTTTGATTCCCACACGGGCCAGTGAGCTGCGCCCTCTACAGCTAACATTGTGAACAACAGCTCTCCCTGGAGCTGGGCTGCCGTGAACAGCCTGAGGTCGGCGTGGGCTGCTGTGTGCTGCCACGGGCTGCTGTGCTGTCATGGGCTACAGTGTGCTGCCAGGAGTGGCGGGTGCCCAGCGTGAGCCGCAGGCAGCCAGCAAGAGCTGCCGTGAGCTGCTGTGAGCAGCCAACTGATGACCGGTGACCGACTGCCTCAGCCAGGGGGAGTGTAAAGCTCATAATACCAGCATGGGCCAGGGAGCTCAGTCCTAGACTGAGAAACAACGGCTTGAACCGGAGTGAGGGGAGGAGGAGGAAGAAAGGGGGGAAAAAAATACCAAAATGTATTCATTCATGTAGAAACTAATCACACTAAAGTATAGGTTCTGGGGTGGGCGAATGGCCCAGTTGGTTAGAGCACGAGCTCTCAACAACAAGGTTGCTGGTTCAATTCCCATAGGGGAGCTGCGCCCCCTGCAACTAAAGATTGAAAACGGCGACGGGACTTGGAGCTGAGCTGCGCCCTCTACAGCTAGATTGAAGGACAACGACTTGGAGCTGATGGGCCATAGAGAAACACACTGTTCCCCAATACTCCCCAATGACATTAAAAAAAAAAAAAAAAAAAAAAAAAACACTTAAAATGTATACAATGCTTCCACTTATATTTAAAAAAAAAAAAGTATAGGCTCTGCCATGTCTGTCTCCCATTTCCAAAAACAAATCACATAAATTCTGAACTATTACTTTTTAAATCTTTAGAAAAGCAAAACTGGGATATGATAGAAATATAAAGGGAAATGAAGTACAAGTCAACATTCTCCATGCAGAAATACAGAAATTAGTGCCAAGCTTATGAGAGAATTTGTATTTCAGAGCAGCCAGTTTACAGCTGTAAAGGGCACCCTAGACCAGGCTTCTAGTCCCAAACACAATGGTTTTTACAGCACAGGTATCTCCAGCATAAAACAGCCTTCCAGGAGCAGAGAGAAACTCCACCATAAGGCAGGAACACTGTGTGCCCACAAAACACCTGCTATCTCAACAGTAAGGCAAGAGAAGGAATTAAGTTTCAGTCTGCTCCACGTAGGCAAATTCGGGTGCTCAGGCTTCTGGCCTGGAGCCCAAATCCATCAAATGGGACGTACAAGATGTCCCTACCATCAGCACAACTCTAAACAGAGTTTTCCAAATGAAGGTCTGCAGGAAAACAAACAGCTTGCTAAATAAAAGTGTACCATCATACATGTCTTATTACACAAATTACAACTTCCAAGTATTTCTATTAAAGAAAAATATAAATAGTTACTCTCGTGGAGGCAGTATGGCATGGTGAATAAATAAGAGGATGTGTTTTAGGAATGAAAAACTCTGGATTCAAATTATAGCTCTGCCAACTACTGTGTCTTTGACAATTCATTTACCCTCCCAGAGCCTCAGTGTCCACGATACTCATTTATCTCAAAGATCTGAGGATCCAACTTGATACGAAAGTATAGACAAAATGCATTTTACATCGAGAACCAAATATACTTAGTTAATAAATGTTCATGGATTAATATACTAATAATATAGTAGCTTGCCATTTCCATAAAATATTGAGAATAACAAAAACTGCCTTGAGATATGTTGAAATGATGAGAATAAATGTTCTAAGCATTGTAATTATGTTCTTTAATAACCCATTAAAATTGAAAATTGTTGTACTTTGAACCTTGGGCTTGTTCATTTTAGAAAAGCTGTCTATAATAATAAATATATATGTACATATATATATATATTTTTGTAGTATGAGTCAAAGATTACCTTTTCACATGCATTTACCTTAACTATTTGAATACTGACTACCAGTACTATCAACAAACATTTATGACAATAAATAGAATATTTTAAAGCAGAAAACTAACATTATCAAAACAGTATTTTGCAAAGATCACTCTGTTGGCAATGTGAAGACTGAATTATTCATTAATAATTTAATAAAGAGTTGAAAAATGGTAAGCATGGGATCTAGATAGTTCTTTTTAATTTTATTTTTAACTTTACAATTCCAAAAACAACTATGATCAAAATCCAAATTAAAGAGCAAAAATTTAAGCATATCGGTTCTATTTTATATTCAAATAAGGAGGTGAGAAAAATTAAGGAGGTTATGAACAATCAGAAACACCCTTCATTCTCTTTCTTTCTCTTTCTCTCTCCCTCTCTCCCTCCCCAACCCCTTTCTCTCCCTCATTCCTTGATTCATTCTCTCTCCCTCCCTTCCTCTCTATGCCTCACCTTCTCTCTCTCTCTCTCTCTCTCTCTCTCTCTCTCTCTCTCTCTCTCTCTCTCTCTCTCTCTCTCCCTCCCTTCCTCCCTCTCTCCCTCTCTCCCCTTCCCTCTCTTCCGTCTCTTGCTTTCCCTCTCTCTCCTTTCCTCTCCCCCCACCTCTCCCTCTCTCCCTCTCTCTCCCTCTCCCTCTTTCTATCCCTCCCTCTAGCTCTCCCCTCTCCCACCCCACCCCCTCACCGACTCACATTAATTTTAAGGAGCGACTGCTCCATCTTGTGGCTTTCATGAACATTCACTACAAACAAAACGCATATCCAAACTTGTCAGTAAAAATGCAAGGGAAGGAAACTAAAGCGAAAAGATTTTTTTATCTTTTAATTTGCCCTGAAAACCAGATGACCTGGCCTGCCCACTCCTTATCTCACTCATTTTTCTTCTTGTGTCTAATTTAGTGTTTTCTTTTTCCACTAACTTAGGAGTTCCTGGAAAGCAGGAGCTCCCACTGGTGCTTTTTTCTGTAACTCCTATGACACCCACCACAGCACTCAACACTCTGTCCTAGGTTAATCTTGCGGAGGTCAAAGGTCCCTCTGACAGACTGATAAGAAGCTATGAACTCTCCCCAGAAGAAAGTAAGTGAACATATGCTGGTACTCCCAGCACCCCATTCACGCCCCCCCCCCCCCCCCCCCAGATAGGTTCAGGAGCCTGGCGGTAATCACAGCTGCTCATCCACAGGCTCCAGGCCCACAGCACCTCGTTATCGGGGCAGTTCTGAGGGCACCGATCAAGAACACCTTTCTAGCTTCCAAGCAACTAAGAGCTTCAGAATGGATCTTTGGCCCAATGATAAAAGGCAGAGACATCTAACTCCAGTGTTTCTTATCCAGACTATTTCATTAGCCTCCTGTTTCTCTACCTCCTGCTTGCCTCTTGTGAGCCCAGTGATCTTTCTAAAATGTCCACCAGAGTGCACTGTGCCCCTGCCTAATGCTTTCAGGGGCTTCCCAAGTCACCCCGAGTGAATCTGGCTGAGAGTCCTTTACAACCTGGTCACCGCCCGCTGTCTGGCCAACTCTCATCAGTTTTCCCACTGCCTTCTACCTTGAGGCCCTCTGGTCTTCTCACTGTTCTCTGAATACACGCCACGGCTTATTCCCATCCCGAGGACTTGGTACCACCTAGCACGTTTCTTCCTCCAACCTGCACATGGCTGCCTACTGCTGATTATGTGGTCTTAAAGATATCCTGCTAAAAGGTGTCTTCCCTGACCAGTCTAGACACTCTCTCACATTTGACCATATTTTCATTTTCTCCAAAGCACTCACAACGATAAAGACAAATACAATTGGCCATGGTCATTATGGAGCTGGATATGTGTGCCTCAAGAGCCATCAGACTATCCTCTCTACTTTATGTAGCTTCAAAATTTTCTACAACAAAATGTCAAAAACATAAATAAATTTCAGAACGACCTGTAAATTTCATTTTGAATGTCTGTAAGTACAGTAAGGAACATCAGAGCTGAATGGGCCTGGACAAAAATTCTTGCTCATGAGACCAGAAAACTAAGGCCTAGATAGGTTAAAGGACTTGTCCAAGGTCATAAAGCAAATCAATAGCAAAACTAGAACATTCAAGTTCTCAGTTTCCCAATCTGGTTCTCCTTCATCTGAACAGGAGAGTTCTATTCTCTTCTGAAGAACCTTCTTAGCCTCTTTCTACTTTATAGGATTAATTCAGAAACAAATTCAAGAGCCAGTTCTCTATAAGTGTTTTGGATTTTTCCATTTGTGTGCTGTGTTTTGTGGACATTCCCCTTATGCCTCTTTCTTCCACTGTGACAACTAAATGAGATGTGTTCAGTAAATGGGCCCAAGTTTCATATTCTTAATGGCTTGTCACTCAACTTTTTCTATTGGCATTGTATAAAACCTTCCTATTGTGAAAGTTTTCCCACAATCATCCCTTCCATTTCATAGGATTTGTCCTTCTGTCATATGTACAATGATTTAGATTCTCACAGTCACACGTCATTTGGATTTTTTTTTTCTTTTTCCCTCAGGGTACAGATACAGCACTTACAAGCTGTAAGGTAAATACCTTTCTACGTGCAAGATAACATACCTCAGTGGGATTCCAGTGAGATTCCTATACATTTCAATGTAGCAAGAGATCTCCCTGCATACCTGCTAACCAATAACAACTAGTACTTAACCCAAGGACTCTATACAGTCAATTAATAGAGGTAATTTAGGGTAATAATAATAATAATAATAATAATAATAGTTAACATGTACAGAGCACTTGCTATGTTCCAGGAACCATGCTGGTGCTTTGTGTGTGTTACCTCTACAAGAACTATAAGAGGTCAATTTTATAATCCTATTTTAATTACTACTGAGAAAAATGAGGTTTTGAGAAACTAAGTGCTTACCTAAAGTCACACATTTACTTACTGGGATTCTAAAAGTAATTATTGAAGTGTTGGCACTCATTAATATGTAACCACTTTTATAAAATATTTCCATGAATATCAACAGTTCATACATTGTTCAAAGACCAAAAATGTGATTAATATGGTTTGTTATCCATAACCTTTGAAATTAGATCCCTTAAATCTCTATCATGGAGAGGCAGCAAAATTGGTTGATTAATTGCACAGCACCTAAAACATCTGAAATATAATACTATTAGGTACATAGTCCTAGTCGGAGAAGGTAATTAAATTTGTAAGTTAAGAAGTATTCTGTGATGCAGCAAAAGCTTACTAGGCCAAAAAAAAAAGAAAGAAAAGAAAATTTTACACTGATATGTCCTTATCACAGAATTCATTATTCTATGATATTCAATTTGATGATACAAGTATATAAAAGTATGTTTTGTTTGACAATTGTTTCTTATGCATGTTTCATTTTCTCCAACTACTTAGCATAACACTAAAAACACAGTAGGAACTGAATAAACACTTGTTACTTGCCTACTGCATATTTTTGTATTTTATACTACTTCACGTATGCCTGTGATATGCTTCACATAAACTATCAAAACAAATGTTTTTACAGGATTGACAGGAGTTCGGGATTACTGGGTATCAAGACACCATCTTGTCTATAATGTACACTATTTTTTACGGAAACATAATAAAAAGTCTTCAAAACCATCAACATCCAAATGGAGTCTACAATTACAAAGGCTCTGATGCTCATGCCAGTGCATCATGCTAAGAGTGCCTTTAACAACATCCACAATGATGTACATACAGAAAGAGAGAGATCCTAAATTCCAGAAGACTTAATCAAGTAGGGAGGGAAAAAAACTATTATAAACCATATTGATATGATAAAAATAAATTGCAGAATTTGCCCTCAAATTAAGAATTCAAATATATTTTCATGGAATACATTCAAAAGAAAATATACCAGTAGTTACATCTGTACCCCAACATTTTCGACAAGAGGAATGTAGCTCACATTCTGAGAGATGCCCCTTAAAAATCACTAAAGAATAAAGATCATTATCATTGCTACATATTTTTCATTTAGGAGCAAAATCAAATTTTAAATGACAGAAATATAAAAACAAAACTCAACAAGTAGAAAAGAAAATAAAAATCCAGCCAGACTCTCACATAAAACCAATAGCAAGATTCCTATAGCAAGATTCCCACACTCCAAATAGCAGCACTACGTCAGCCTGTGAGAGGACATTTTAGGCAAAGAACACAAAAATGTTCAGTACTGACCTCTTTATAGAGACTAAACATTGTCTCAAATTAAATCCAGATAAACGAATAACTTGGTCGGGTAACAAATTAACAAGTATCCCCTTTAGCCTTGTTCAATTGCCAAGAGAAAAATATTCAGTTAAGTACAGTCTACATCTTTATTTAATAGAGATCAATGAAACAAAAGGATAAAAGCAATCCAAGTAAAGAAGATATCAAATAAAATCCAGTAAGATTTGAACTACCCAAAGTTGGGAGCAATTAAAGCCTTTCTGAAGTGCAGACTTCCGGGTAAGCAATGCTTCCTAAATAAGCAAATATACATAGTAACATCAAATCCAAAGGCAGAGAAATAACATGAAATCAGGAGAAATAGTATAACATGTAATGGCACTGGTTAATAATCACTTGTAGAATAAACTAATAAGAGGTTTTAAAATGTGCAGTTTTAACTACCTCTAATGGTCAGATCTTGGTTCTTAAATAACGTTCCACTGAACAGAACCAGGGCTACTTGGAGAAATGGTCAATTTCAGGAATGGAGGGGATGGGGGCTGAAACAGGATAAACTTGGAACATCTCGTGCCAAAAATTAAGAAAATGCACAAAGGATGATGAGGACATATTAAAAAGATACAGGAGACATCCTGAAGGTGTTCCCACTGGCCAAATCTGGGGCAATTTGATCATCAAAATAAATAATAATAAAGGATTGTAACTGATTGAATAAAATATGAATACAATAGTCCACACTGATATAAATAAATAAAGGAAATGGAAAGCTCTCCCTTTAATAAAAAGACAAATAATAGAGGTAAAGGAATGGTAGAATTAGAAAATCAGCATTTAATAACATCATCATAATAGTAAATTCAGGCAAGAATCATCCATGTATGATAAAAATAATGGATGACAGTTTCAGCAAGTATCAGAATACTGACATAGTCACAAAGTATACCCCACACACACAATATACCCTTTTAACTATAAAGGGTAAAACAATAACTTTACCCAGGAGACACCTATCGGATACGATCTTAACCCACTGATCAAAGTTACATTGCTAGTAATGGACAATCGACAGTATGTGTCTCTGATATGAAGCACTGAGAAGAATGCAGCATCACTTCTATGGTGTGATTGTCAAAAGTACTTAAATTGAATCTATTCATGAGGCAACAACAGACAATTCCAGGTTGAGGGACATTCTACTAAATAATTGACCTGCACTCTTCAAAATGTTCTCCATGAACTACACAAAAAGACCCAAAAACTACAAAGACCCAGATTAAAGAGACATGGCAATCAAATGCAATACAGCTTTTGGATTTTCTTATGCTATAAAGGACACTACTGGAACAAGTGACAAATTATCAATAAGGTCTTTAAATTATATAATAGTATTATTTCAATATTAATTTCCTGATTTTGGTAACTGTACTCTGGTTACATACAGAATTCCATGTTTTTATGAAACACAAACTGAGAAATTTAGGGGTAAAAGGGCATCACAAGTCTGTAGCTTACTTTATATGGTTCATAAAATATGTAGATAGATTTAGATAAATGATATAGGAGATGGATGATGATGATAGACAGATTGATGATGGATGGATGGATGGATGGATGGATGGATGGATGGATGGATGGATGCTGAAAGAAGGATAAAGCAACAGTATTTATATATCCCCATCCATGGAATAAGAGACTATAAGTAATGAGTTCTAACTCAAACCTGAAAACCATTTAACTTGCCCCGGTGCTTTAGGAAGGAGGAGGAGGAAGAACAGGAGGGGGAGGCAGCAGCACTGAAGGTTAGGAATAGCTGACACTTTCTAAATGCCAAACACTTCACACACATTATCTTATTTAATCCTTACAATAACCCTATCACTGGCAGATGAGAAAATTGCACTTGAAAGGTTAAGTAAATTTCCAAAGTCACATAAGTTGTAAGTGGCAGAGCCAATGTCTCAACCAGTCTATAGGGGAAAAATGCCCCCTCCTCTCTTCACTCTACTTTAATCTGAGCAGTTCCACCTTTATCTGTGTTAGGCTTCTGTGTAAGATACTTGAAGAAAAGTTTCAATAATGTTTAAAATAATGCTAAATACATGTAGAAGAGGACTCGTGCAGTTCAAACCCACATTGTTCAAGGGTCAACATATATTACACTATCCTCCCTCACAATGTTCCAAGACTTTTCCATAAACTGTAATGAAAGTGTCACACAGAAAGACACAAAATTAAGCCTACAAAGAGGGCAGCACAAGCTAATTAAAACCACTTACCAAGTCCAGTGACTTAAAGCAAAACTTGGGAAAGGAAAATAACACCTACCACACTGTTCAAACCCAAAGTAGGAACTCAACAGTCATTTCATTTCTAGTTGCAATATTTTATTCCACTAATGTTAATCTGAAAAATACCTACTGAACACCTACAATGCGCAAATATTGTTTTCAAGAAAATTAGCAGCACTTCAGAAAAACCATAGTGTCCAATAGTGACAGAACACAACTCTATGTAGCTCCCCACTAAGCATAGTTTCTAATGCCTCCATGGTTGGGCATAGGCTGGAGGGGGCTGGAAGAGAAGAAGAGGTCAGCAAGGAAGGTCTTAATTAATTTTATCTACCGTGATGATCTAGTGTTGGTGCTCTCTAGGCTTGGAAGGGGTTTAAAGCTTACTTATCACATGGGCAATTTAATAGGTTCTTCAAAGATTTCCCCACCCATCGGTAGGGATCTCAGCTCTAGGGTTTCTTTACACTGGTGAATTGATGTTTTTTCCAGCTGATGACTTCTGAATCCTTCCTCAGCCCCAGACGTCATCAATACACCATGAGCTTCTTTCTGCCCTCATGGACAGGATCTAAAACCACCACACAATGTTTTCCTCTTTCTCATCCTGATCCACAGGAAATATTGGCAGGACTGTAATGGCTTCCCAAACCACAGCCCCGCAGACATCCTCTGGCTCTCTAAATATTTAAGGCATAAATCAAACATCAATCCATTTATCTACCAACCTCCAGGGAACAAAAACCAAATCCTCCCAGAGGTCCCATTGAAGGCCCTTTCCTTTGGCTTGAGATTATTAATTTTGTAGAACTATTTCTTTTGAAACTGTTTTTTCATTTAAAAATTATGTAAATGTACCAAAATCTGATGTAGTTATCTCAGAGTGGTGGCTTGTAACTCTTATTCTTTTCTTTTTAATAGTCCTCTATTTTCAAAGTTTTTCAAAATGAACATTTATTACTTTTATGATTAACAAAAGAACAATACCGTTTTAAATTTAAAAACATAGCTAACATTAGACTTACAGTCAAGATGGCACAGTAGGTAAATGCTGTGCTCACCTCCTCCCACAATCACAACAAACTTACAACAAACCTACAAAACAACCATCACTGAGAATCACCTGAAATGTAGCTGAACAGAAGTCCTATAACTAAGGACATACAGAAGAAGCCATGCCGAGACTGGTAGGAGTGAAGATGCAGAACAGGCTGGTCCCACACCCACATGTGGTGGTTAAAACACAGACAAATATCTCAGGGGCAGAGGTCCCCTCTAAGGAGCGAAGGTTCCCAGGCCCACACCTACCTCCTCAGCCCAGGATTCCAGTGCCAGGAAGAAAAGTCTCCACAACTTTTGGCTGTAAAAACCAGAAGATTGTGGCTGAGTGAGACAAAGGGTGGCTGGAGTCCCAGTCCCTCCTCTGAAAGGGCCTGTGCATGGACTTCACTCACTCTGAGCTCCAGCCCTGGGACAACATCAGTAAAAGTCCCAGGAACACACAGGGAGGAATTGATTTGTCTGGCTTCTCTAAGGGCTGGAAAGACAGCTTTCTCACAGACAGAAACCATTGTTCGTTTGTTAAGCCCTGCCCCTCTCAGCATGCAGACACAGGCAGTTGCCATATCTGAGATTCCATCAACCTGGCTAACATTCTCCCCATCCTGGTTATTTCCTGATACCACACCCCACCTAACTTGCGGACTCACCCAAGCCCCTTCCACTGACTTTTCCATACAAAAAGCCTGTTTTGGCTCATGCTGCAGACTTTCCTAAAAACCTCTCAAAGATTCACAAACCCAAAACAAGTAGCAACTGGCCTCGGCATGCCCTGTACTTTTTGCTCAACAACCCTAAGCCCAGCACTAGCAGCAGCTGGCCTCAGTTCACAGCTTAGACTCTCCCAGGTAACTCCAAGCCCAGCAAAAGTGGCAACCATCTGCAGATTTTTGTACATCATGCCAAGTGGCTCCAGCCAGTGCACAAGCAGTGGCTGATCTATACCAGAGACCCTTCCAAGAGTCCCCAGAACCAACACACTCAGTCGCCGGCTTCAGACCACACGAGCGCACCACCCAACCACCTCCACAAATGACACATCCAAATGGAAGACTCTGCAGGCACCAGAGCCCTGCTAAAGTGAATTCTGTTTCTTAGGGTCAGACCCTCCACTGCAGGGTCTGGGCCAGTCCTCACAACTAATCAGCCTAAGGGTTAATCCTTCCCATAGACGTGCAAACAGCAGCCAAGGCTCAACTACAACATAAGGACACAAACAACCCACACAGCAACACCCAGATCAGGTGACCAGGGAAACTGTGCCTCTGAGCCCCACAGTACACCTACTACATAAGGCTACTCTACCAAGACCAGAACACATAGCAGCAGCTCTATCTAATACACAGAAACAAACACAGGGGGGCAGCCAAAGTGAGGAGACAAAGAAACATGTCTCAAATAAAAGAACAGAAAAAACTCCAGAAAAAGAACTAAATAAAATGAAGACAAGCAACCTACCACACACAGTGCTCAAAACACTGGTTATAAGGATGCTCAATGATCTCAGTGAGAAATTCAACAAAGAGGTAGGAAATGTAAAAATAGAGATAGAAAACATAAAAAAGAACCAGCCAGAAATGAAAAATACAATAACTGAAATGAGGAATACATTAGAGGGAATCAACAGTAGATTAGATGAAACCAGCCATGTAAAAGATAAGGTACCAGAAAGCACCCAATCAGAACAGCAAAAAGAAAAAAGAATCCAAGAAAATAAGGATAGTTTTAAGGGGCCTCTGGGACAGCATCAAGCGTATCAACATTCACATAATATGGGCTCCAAAAGGAGAAGAGAGAGAGCAACGAATTGGAAATCTTTTTCAACTTTTGAAGAAATAATGATGGAAAACCTCCCTAATCTGGTAAAGGAAATAGACATACAAGCCCAGGAAGCGCAGAGTCCCAAACAAAATGAACCAAAAGATGCCCATACTAAGACACATTGTAACCGCACATGAACTTCATTTCTTTCGTATGCATTTTTCCTTAATCCAAGCTAGCTTTGTTTAGCCTGATAGAACTATGACTCCCTTGCATTCTTTCCTCAAATCCTCCTACCTGTACATATACAGTATGTTCACTCCTTTTCATCATTAAGCCCTTAGGACTTTATGTTCTGATCAGCATCAAAGTCACTTAAGAATGAAGCTTCAGGTCTATAAACTGTGACAGGATGTAATAGCTAAACCTCAAACTAGAATAAGGCTTTAACAACATAAAGATAACACCTTGGCCTCAGTTGTTTTTCAGCTCCTGACTAATAAAAGCAGAACGGCCCCAGAAACCACATCCACTGGAACCAGACCAAACAATGCCATGACGGACACCAGGACCTGAAGCCGTGATCAACTGCTCCCTGCCTTAGCCCCGACCAATCAGTAGAGTCCCCAGCCTCAACTCCCATAGTAACCATGATTAATGATTTTTCCCTCATATAATGTAGTCATGAGAGGCTAGGGTTTCCAGGCGGGAATTCCCGCCTGTTCTCAGGAATTTTTTTCGCTTTCCCATTCCCAAATCCCGAGATATAAGCTGTTTTCTGTTCTCCACGATGAATTGTTTCCACAAAGTGATGGCCAATACTACCAACCACCTGGGTTCAAGGAGCCGATTTTCCCAATTTCCTGACCAACTTTTCTCAGGATTCAGGAATGGAAAAGCAAAAAACATTCCCGAGAACAGGCGGGAATTCCCGTCCAGAAACCCTAGCGATAAATAGGAAAAATGTCTAAGAAATACATTGTGAGTAGTACGTTTATTTCCCATTGTGGGTATTACTGGGTTCAAGGAGTCGATTTTCCTGATTTACCGACCAACTTTTCTCGGGATTCGGGAATGGGAAAGTGAAAAAAATTCCTGAGAACAGGTGGGAATGCCTGCCTGGAAACCCTACTAGAGGCCATGAGGAGGCCAGGTTTTTGAGAACACTAGCTCACCTGTGTCTCTGGGCTTGGCAAAAACTTCTTACATAAATCTTTGCTTTCTTTGCTACAATTTCCTGTTCATATCTTATTTAGCTTGAGTGCACACAGGCAACAGACCCTTTGATTCTATGGTAACAACATCATAATTAAAATGCCAAAGATTAAAGACAAAGAGAGAATCTTAAAAGCAGCAAGAAAAAAATCAGTTATTTATGTACAAGATTGCTCCCATAAGACTGTCAGTTGACTTCACAACAGAAACTTTGCAGGCCAGACGGGATTGGCAGGAAATATCCAAAGTGATGAAAAGCCAGTGCTTACAACCAAGATTACTCTACCTAGCAAAGCTATCATTTAGAATCAAAGGACAGATAAAAAGCTCCCAACAAGAAAAACCTAAAGAAGTTCATCAACACCAAACCAGTATTACAAGGACTGTTAAAGGTACTTCTTTAAGGAGAAGAAAAAAAAGAAAGAGATAAAATACACGAATAATAAAATGGCAATAACTACATATCTATGAACAAATACTTTAATTGTTGTAAATGGATTAAATGCTCCAATCAAAAGACATAACCTGGCTGAATAGATATGAAAAAACTACCCTTACATATGTTGCCTACAAGAGACTCACTTCAGATCAAAAGATACATAGAGATGGAAAGGGATGGAAAACATAAAGGGATAGAAAAACATATTTCATGAAAATGGAAATGGGAAAAAAAAAAAAAAAACTTGGGTAGCAATCCTTATACTAGACAAAACAGACTTTAAAATAAAGGCTATAATAAGCAACAAAGAAAGACCCAGTAATTACACTTCTGGGTATTTATCCAAAGAAACCCAAAACACTAATTTGTAAAGACATATGCATCCATATGTTCATTGCAGCATAATTTATAATAGGCAAAATATGGGAGCAACCTAAGTGTCCATCAATAGATGAATGGATAAAGAATAAGTGACACATATATATAAAATGGAATACTAATCAGGCATAAAAAAGAAGGAAATCTTGACATCTGCAACATGGATGGACCTAGAGGGTGTTGTGCTAAGTAAAATAAGTCAGTTAGAGAAAAACAAATACCATATGATTTCACTTATAAGTGGAATCTAAAGAACAAAGTAAATGAACAAACAAAACAGAAACAAGGTCATAGATACAGAGAGCATTTTGATGGTTGCCAGATTGGAGGAATGAGTGAAGTGGAGGATGGAATTAAGGGATACAAATTGGTAGTTACAAAATAGCCATGGGGATATAGGATATAGCATCGGGAATATAGTCAGTAGTATTGTAATAACTATGTATGGTGTCAAATGAGTACTAGATTTATTGGGGTGATCACTTTGTAAGTGATATAAATGTCTAATCACTTAGTTGTACACCTGGAACTCATATAATATTGTATGTCAACTGTAATTGAAAAATTAAAAATTAAAACCAAAAAAACATAGTTAATGTGGTTTATTCTATAATTAGATTTCTAATAAATGATAATTACAAAGTCTATTTCCCAATACTAAATGATGAAAACTGATTTTTGTTTGTTTGCTTGCTTTGATAAAAGCATGGCAAATATTAAGAGGAGACCTGACCACACTCATATCTTTGGTATCGCCCCTGATGGTGAAGACACTGAATAAAAAAAAAATTTAAAAAAACAATGTAATAGTTAGACATTTATCATTTATATCCCTCACACAGTGACCACTCCCCTCCCCCCACCCACTACCCATCTGACATCACACACAGTCATTACATTTCCACTGTCTCTATTCCGAATGCTGTACTCCGCTTCTTGTAAATATATATATATATGATATATATATATGATGTTTATGTATATATGTGATATGTTTATATATAATGTATATTTAAATATATACATTATATATAATATATGTTATATATATGATATGTATATATATAAAATATATATACAATAAAATATATATGTAATTTTATATATATATAATAAAATATACAGATATAATATGTGTATATATATATATAATTGTAGTTGACATTCATTATTGTTCAACTTCAGCTTCAGGTGTACAGTACAGTGATCAGTTAAGTGCATCTTCAATACAAAAATATAGTCTTATTTCAATAAAGTTGTCTTCCTAATTATTTCAGCTAAATTAATATTAAGATGAATTTACATTTTCTTTCAATAATCCAAACAATGGCAAAGAAAGATGATTCAAAACATTCCGCATCAGAGAGAGTCAGCTCAGGTTCAGAATTGTTCTGTGGCTAATCCAAAAACAATTTTGAATTTACCAATATAGAATAACAAACTAAGGTGAGGCTGGCATTGATTCACAGAAAATTGATATCTATATATTTGTGAAATTTTACCAGGAATAGAAAACTTCCTATATTATATGAAAAACTATTGCACAAAGAGTAGTTTCTGTTGCAGCCCTAAGTTAAATGGGCTTGACGAAATGATTAGAGACCTTTGGATTCTGTCATCTCCACATACAACTCAGGCTAAGCAGTATGTCCTCCATTATCACTCAGAGACCATTACTTGGCCTGATGGTCTGATAGCCTGAAATACGTGGCAAAACTTTTATCACAAAGTCATGAACCAATACCAAGTTTCCTCCTGACAGGGTAGTTCCAAAGCCAGCTGTACGCTTTTAATTAATACTAAATTTGCACCAGAGGTAAATAAATATCTGGAACACTCTGAGAATATCATTAAAGCCAGATAAAATATCAGGGAATGCATCAAAACTGGTTCTTCAATTTATGGGTTAACATGACAGGAGAAAGACATCCCATGTGCTTTCCCTCAACATCCCATCAAAATACTTGCGGAGAGGGGAGGGTCCAACATGGCGGAATAGATAAACGCTGTGTCTTCTGCTTCCCATCATATCATTAAAATTGTAAGCAAATTATACAACAATCAACCTCAAGAATCATCGGAAGACTGGCTGAACAGAACGTCTATAACCAACGACATAAAGAAGAGGCCACATTCAGACTGGAAGGAGGAGTGGAGACACAAAACAGGCTGACCCCAAACCCCAAAGGGACACTTTGACGATGGAGGTGTACCCTGAGAGTGAGGGTTCCCAACCCACACCAGGCTTCCTAACCCAGGGGCCCTGTGCCAGGAAGAGGACTCCCCACAACATCTGGCAGTGAAAACCAGCAAGAATCCCAGAGGTCTGTCCCAGTGAGACGGAAGGCAGCCAGAAACCCAGACATACATTTAAAGGACCCATGCAGAGAATCACTCAATTGCAAGCACTCACCCTGGGCTCTGGAGGAAGGCCCGCAACTCTAGAGGCACCAGAGTTATATGGGGGAAAACTGAGTTGTGTGGCTGCAAGGAGAGGGCCAGAGAGATAGGAACCAGTGTCCCTGTGTGGAGCCCGCTTCACATGCAGACTACAAGAGGGTGCAATATTTCCTGTGTTGAATCCACCCCCAAAGGGTCAAAACTGAGAACCCTTTGGTCTGGTAAAATTTGCACACACACACCACCTTGGTGACTCCCTTGGACCCTGCCCTGCCTAGCCAGTGTGTCACTGCCCAGATCATACTCAGCTCCTGGGCAGCCATCTCCACCCCACAAGCTGCAGGAAGCTTCTACAGCAGTGGACACCCCGCGGCAGCCTGAGAAACTTTCAGTGGCGGGTGATCATCCCAACCTTGTACAGCAGCCTTTCTTGGGTGGCTCTCAGGGATCTGTGCAGCCAAGGCAAGTGGTGGCTGGCTGCAGTATTCTCAGAGTATACTCAGGGCATTTTGTGGAGTGGCCACAGTCTCAGCACTAGCGCAAGAACTGAATCTGCATTAACTTCATGAAAACCACCAGCCACACCGCATGACACCCTAGGACCCCACCTAGCCCAATCTGGTGGCATCACCAGGGGTGCTGTCAACACCAGCTCAACCAGCCCGGCCAGCGCACCTAAGGAGGCTCTTTCAGCAGTCAGCAGGTGCAATAGACCTAACGGGCCCTGGGCCATTTGCTCAGTTGCCCCAGCCTGATATTGGTGGCAGCCAGCCTCAGTTGACAGTAAGGCCACATCAACATGCCTCCAAGTTCAACACAGGCAGCAGCCAACCACATATAGCTTTGAGGCTCCAAAAAGGTAGCCATGGGCTGGTAACAGGCAGGGCTGAAATTGGCCTGCATGGGAGTCCCACTCAAGACGAACTGGAAACAACACACTCAGAGGCTGGCCTCAGATCACTCCAGAGCACTACCTGATTAGCCGCAAAGTGACACACCCGAATGGTGGTCTCAACAGGCACAAATTCTCCTCTGAGGGGTCAGCCCCACACAGTAGTTCATACACTGTGGGCATAGGCAACCCTCACAGCCAGTCAGCCTGAGAGTCAATCCCAACCCTGACGTGTCAAAAGCAATAAAGGTTCAACTACAACAGGAAAATACACACAGCACATACAAGGGATACTCCTAGAATATACAGGTGGTCAGGCAGACTGCACCACTTGCCCACACAGGACACCTACTACATAAAGCCACCTGGTAAAAACTGAGAGACCTAAAAGATCTACCTAATACATAGAAGCAAACACAGAGAGGCAGCCAAAATGAATAAGCAAAGACATGTCCCAAATAAAAGAA
The DNA here is from genome assembly GCF_057876585.1 of Rhinolophus sinicus. NCBI lineage: Eukaryota > Metazoa > Chordata > Mammalia > Chiroptera > Rhinolophidae > Rhinolophus > Rhinolophus sinicus. The sequence goes on along the minus strand of NC_142504.1, from coordinate 53,840,053 downwards.
CAGGAGAATACTCCAGAATAACTAAAAGAAATAGAGGTAACCAACCGACCAGAAACAGAGTTTAAAACACTGATTATAAAAATGCTTAAGGAACTTAGTGAGAACTTCAACAAAGAGAGAGTAAAGATAAGGAAGGACATAGAAACCATAAAAAAGAACCAGTCAGAAATAGAAAATACAATAACTGCAATAAAGACTATACTAAAAAGAATCAAGAGCAGCCCAGATGAAGCAGAGGATCGAATCAACAACTTAGAAGACAAGGAAGCAGGAAACACCCAATCACAACAACAAGAAAAAATAATTTTAAAAAACAAAGATTGTTTAAGGGACCTCTGGGACATCAAGCATAACAATATTTACATCATAGGGTTACCAGAAGGAAAAATGAGGGAGCAAGCAATCAAGAGCCTATTTGAAGAAATAATGACTGAAAAGTTCCCTAACTTGGCAAAGGAAATAGACATAAAAGCCTAAGCAGTACAGAGAGTCCCAAAAAAGATGAACCCAAACAGGCCCACACCAAAACACGTGATAATTACAATGCCAAAGGTTAAACACAAAGAAAGAATCTCAAAAGCAGCAAGAAAAAGACAATTTGTTACTTACAAGGGAGCTCCCGCAAGACTATCAGCTAATTTCTCAACAGAAACTTTGCAGGCCAGACGGGAGTGGCAGGAGATATTCCAAGTGATGAAGAGCAGGGGCCCACAACCAAGACAACTGTACCCAGCAATGCTATCATTTAAAATTGAAGGAGAGATAAAGTACTTCCCAAACGAGAAAAAGCTAAAGGAATTCATTACCACCAAGCCAGTATTGCTAAAAATGTTAAAGGGAGTTATTTAAGAAGAAGCAAGAAAACAAACACACAAAAGAAGATCACATATATGAATAATAAAGTGGCAATAACTAGTACCTATCACTAAGTACTTTAAATGTAAATGGAGTAAATGCTCCAATCAAAAGACATAGGGTAGCGCAATGGATAAGAATATAAGACTCATACATATAAGGACAATTAAGTTCACAAATTCATCCTAGAAAAAGTGCTACATACTTCATTGAATATCACTACAGTCACCTTCAAAGTACTCCCCTTGGGAAGCTATGCCCTGATGCTAAAGTCTAGTCCACCCTTCAAAGCAATTTTGGAACTCTTTTTCTGGAACAGCCATCAGAATTGTCGTCATATTACCCTTGATGTCCTGAATGTCATCAAAATGTCTTTCTTTCAATATTTCCTTTATCTTCAGGTAAACAAAGAAATCATTGGGGGCCAGATCAGGTGAGTAGGGAGGATGTTCCAAAACAGTTATTTGTTTACTGGCTAAAATCTCCCTCACAGACAGTGCCATGTGCATTGTCGTGATGCAAGAGCCACGAATTGTTGGCGAAAAGTTCAGGTCATTTTCATCTAACTTTTTCACACAGCCTTTTCAGCGCTTTCAAATAGTAAATTTGATTAACTGTTTTCCAGTTGGTACAAATTCATAATGAATAATCCCTCTGATATCAAAATAACATTAGCAACATCGTTTTGACTCTATTTGGACTGACAGAACTTTTTTGGCCATAGACAATTGGCTAACTTCCATCGTACACTTTGACACTTTGTTTCAGGGTCATATTGGTACACCCATGTTTTATCAGCAGTGATAACATGGCCCAAACTATTGCCTTGCCTCTCTCCAAAAGGTCTTGGCAAACTTCAATTCTCCTTTACTTTTCTTCATCAGTGAGCTCCTTTGGGACCATTTTTGTACACACCTTTCTCATGCCAAGATTTTTAGTTAAGATTTTCCTGTTTCTCTATTGATGTTTACTTGGTCTGCTATGCTTCTCAGTCAGCAGATGATTTTGACGCACAATTCGATGAATTTTTGCAATCTTTTCATCAGTTCTGCTAGTTACTGGCCACCCTGACCTCTCTTCATCAGTGACACGTTCTCTCCCCTCAGAAAAATGGTTAATCCATTTGTACATTGCCGCTTCTTCATGGCATTACTACCATAAACTTGAACTAACATGTCCCTGATTTCACTTCCACTCTTGCCAAGTTTAACAAGAAATACATTGTTCGTTGCTCCAATTCAAGCTCAGACATTCTCACAAGAGCACACAAAAACAAGCAACAATAATGAAGGCCACTCAGCAAGACACTGCCACACATTAACAGGAACACAGCTGTGAGACACTGATATACCAAGGTTATGAAACCTTACTGAGCTGTTTATACAGCACTGCCAATGTAAGCACATGGTGGCAAGTTCTTGAACTTAATTGTCAGATCCCATATGACAAACCCATAGCTAACATCATACTCAATGGGGAAAAGCTAAACGTGTTCTCCTTAAGATCAGGAACAAGACAAGAATGCCCACTTTCACCACTTTTACTCAACATAGTAGTGGAAGTCCTAGCCACAGTAATCAGACAAGAAAAAGAAATAAAAGGCATCCAAATGGGAAAGGAGGAAGTGAAACTGTCATTATTTGCAGACGACATGATACTATAGAGAACCCCAATGATTCCACCAAAACTTATTTGAACTGATAAATCAATTCAATAACGTAGCAAGATACAAAATTAATATTAAGAAATCAGTTGCATTTTATATACCAATAATGAACTATCAGAAAGATAAATTAAGAAAAAAATCCCATTTACAGTTGCATCAAAAATAAATAAATAAAACACCAAAGAATAAATTTAACCAAAAAAGTAAAAGAGCTATACCCAGAAAATTATGAGACAGTCTACAAAGAAATTAAAGAAGATACAAATCAATGGAAGCATATATTATGCTCATGGATAGAAAATATTAATATAGTTAAAATGTCCATACTATGCAAAGCAATCTACAGATTCAATGCAATCCCTATCAAAACAGCAATGGCATTTTTCACAGAACTAGAACAAATAATACTAAAATTTATATGGAACCACAAAAGACCCTAAATAGTCACAGCAATCTTGAAAAAGAAGAACAAATCTGGAGGTATAACACTACCTAATACCAAATTATACTACAAGGCTATAGTAATCGAAACAACATGGTACTGACATAAAAAAAAAACACATAGATCAATGGAACAGAATAGAGAGCCCAGAAATAACCCCACACCTATATGGTCAATTAATCTATGACAAAGGAGGCAAGAAAATACAGTAGAGTAAAAACAGTCTATTAAATAAATGATGTGGAGAAAACCGGACAGACACATGCAAAAAAAAAATGAAACCAAATCACTTTCTTACACCATCTACAAGAATAAACGTAAAATGGATTAAAGACTTAAATGTAAGACCCGAAACTATAGAACTCCTAGAAGAAAACATAGGCAGTAAATTCTCAGCCATTACCCTTAGTAATATTTTTACTGATATATCTACTCAGGCAAGGAAAACAAAGAAAAAAATAAACAAATGGCACTACATCAAACTAAAAGAGTTTTTGCACAGCGATAGAAACCATCAGCAAAACAAAAAGACACCCTACTGAATGGGAGAAGATATTCCCCAATGATACATCTGATAAGGGATTAATATCCAAAATTTATAAATAAAAAAAAACTCATACAACTCAAAACCAAAAAAAAAAAAAAAAAAAAAAATTCCTATTAAAAAAATGGGCGAAGGACCTGAATAGACATTTCTCCAAAGAAGACACAGAGATGGCTAATAGACATATAAAAAGACACTCAACGTCATTAATCATCAGAGAAATGCAAATAAAAACCGAAATGAGAAATCACCTCACACCTGTCAGAATGGCCATCAACAATAAATCAACAAACAAGTGTTGGCGAGAATGTGGTGAAAAGGTAACCCTTGTGCACTGTTGGTGGGATTGCAATTGGTGCAGCCACTATGGAATATGGAGGTTCCTCAAAAAATTAAAAATAGAGCTACCTTATGACCCAGCAATTCTACTCTAGAGTATTTATCCAAATAAACACAAAACACTAATTCAAAAAGATATGTGCACCCTATGTTCACTGCAGTGGTACTTAGAATAGCCAAAATATGAAAACAACCGAAATGCCCATCAATAGACAACTGGATAAAGAAATCATACATATATACAATGGAATATTACTCTGCCATAAAAAAGAATGAAACCTTAAGCATTTTCAACAACATGGATGGACCTAGAGGGTATTATGCTAAGTGAAATAAGTCAGACTGAGAAAGACAAATACAGTATGATTTCACTTATATGTGGAATCTGAAGAACTAAATAAGCAAAAGAAACAGAAACAGACCTACAGGTACAGAGAACAAACTGATGGTTAGTAGGGAGGGGATTTGAGGGACTGGGTGAGAAAGATGAAGCGATTAAGAAGCACAAATTAGTAGTTAAAAGAGAGTCACAGGGATGTAAAGTGCACTATGGGAAATATAGTCAATAATATTTTTAAAACTATGTTTAGTGCCAGGTGGGTACTAGACTTATAGGGGGATCACTTCATAAATTATATGAATTTCTAAGCACGATGCTATACACCTGAAACTAATAAAAAATAATATTGAATGCCAACTATAATTTTTAAAAGAGTCACAAGGTCATATAGTACAACATAGGGAATACAGTCAATAATATTTTAATAGCTTTGTACAGTGTCAGATGGGTAACAGAATTATTGGGGTTATCCCTCTGTGAGGTATATAATTGTCTAATAACTCTGTTGTTTTGTACACCTGAAACCAATTTTTAAAAAAATATTTTTAAAATACCTACGAAGAGATACAATAAAGATCAAAAGTGGAGGAAAAAAGGAAAAAAACTTAAAAGGGAGGAAAACATCACATTCCATTTTTAGTGGAGAATGTCTACTAAAAGTATGGTTGGTGCAAAGCCTTAAGAAGCACATTCTTGAATGATAAATCCTGTGTGTTCTATTCTGAACCAGAATCACACAGGCCACCTTCAAATGAGTGGAAAAAAAAGACTTTTTCCACATGTTCCTATTCTAAGGAAAACCAGCCAGAGATGAGGATAGATTTCTTTATCTTCACAAGGTCCTAATTAATTGATGCTTTTTATATGGTAATAAACAAAATATTTGGAATTTTAAGGAAAGAAGTTGGGTTAAAGAGATTTTTTTTTAACAAGGTCCCTTTTAATGTCTATGTTAAGGTATTATCTGCACTGTTTTTTGTTGTTGTTGTCTTCTTTTTGTTGTTGTTCTTGCTGATACAGTTTTTTGTTTGTTTGTTTTGTTTTGTTTTATTGTGTCTGATTGACATTTGTTTTAAAGGTACAAACAACAGAATCACCATCCCTACTACCAGCACGCCTGGTGAAGAGAGGTTCATCCATGGAAAATCTCCACAGACCTGGCCAGGTCACTACCTCTCAGAGACAAAGTGACCTGACTTATAATTGAGGTGATTGATCATGATGACATCCAATTAACCCCTTCTTTTTTCTCATTTGGAGCACTCAGAGCGAAGCTTCTTCTATTCTTTAATAGAAACATTACTACTACAAAGTAGCATATTTGCTTAGTTCCCCAAAGAGTAAAATAAAATAATTTTTCACAGAATCTCCTTTCATTCTTTCATCCCTTTCTTTTAAATTGTGTAAATTGTTTTCTTGGAATGGAACTCCCTAACCTTGTGTGACATTAGCAATGGTTTCTCAAACTCATCTTTTTCCAGAAGGATTAGCACATGGCAAATAGCCAAACATCTGTGCACACAAATGGAAGATTTTCCAATAGTAGCCTGGCACAGTCATTAATTCTAGAATCCATAAACTGCATGTAAAAAAAGACCAATTTTCCAGAACCAGAATTTGGGTCCTCCATCAGCCCCATTTCGTTTTCTGTTTCTACGGCCATTCAGAGACTACACAACAGAGGAGAAATTAGATGAGGATCGGTAGACACGCACAGCATGCTGGTGTGCTTTGATAACTAGAAAAAGCACTGTGAGCAGAGATGGAGAGAAGAGTAATTCGGAAACAATTCAGGGAAGGGGGCCGACCTCACAGTATCTGCGGCCCTGGCTTAATCATAGTATCGGGCAGTTAAAGAAGAGACTAAAAACCTCGATGCAGCAAACCTCTGGTCTATTCAGCTGTGGATTCTATAAACTTGCCATTCAATTTAATATTGAGAGAGGGGAAATATAGCATTTCCGTGGACAGTTAAGAGTGGAAAAGAAAACTCCACCAGGAACATCCTTACGTGGCCTGAACCTCCTGGCTGCCCTGTAATCCCTTTTTCCTTCTTACGTAAAGAGGGTACTAGCCAGTCATGTTCCTTCATGCTTTCTTGTGATCTATCTGTATATCTGAACCAAGACAAAAGGAAAGGAAAAAAACAATAAAAACATTAAAATACTTTTTAAACACTTTTGTTTCCCAAAACAAGTAAACAAATTAGAACAGGCATTCCTGTGGATGAAAGCAGTAAGAAGCCTTCATTTTTGTTCCATAATCTCTGTCCTACAAAAGGTAATTATAGCCAGGTATTTCCTAAAAGGTCTGGACTATGAGATGTCGTCCTCTATTTCTACTTAGTAATGGAGTATTTCCAAAATCCAGAACCATCCATAGCATATATGTTAAAAACCTTCAGCTATCTCTAAATATTATTTGCATTTGATAAGAAATGATATATGAAACTCTTTAATTAGTCATTGTTTGTTGGTATCCTAAAAATTCATCATTGTCATTAAAAATATCAAAGTATAATATGGCCCAGAAAAAAAGAGACATCACTAATTCTGATAGACCCTAAAAATACATACCTATGCCAAAAGTTTTGGGGATCTTTCTCAGTCCTTTGACTCATATCCCACATCATCAAGACCTATGAATTTTACCTCTGAATTAGCTCATATATATACATATTGCCTCCTCTCTATACAGTCTTTCTACTTTAACTAAATCTCAGTTTAAACCCACAATGAAATGAAAAATGTCACCATAATCCCAACTACCTGCTCCCAGTCCATAGTTCTGACATAGAGAGAGGGATAAATCACAACCTTAAAAATTTGCAATGGGTTTCCAACCAGAGAGTGAGCTCAGGAATCACAATCCTTTCTCCCAATTATGACAGAAATAACCAAGGAAATATAAAAATGGGGAAAACCTACATCTGTGCCTTCCAAATGCCTAAAGTTCAGGAATTTTTACTAAATACAATTCAATGGGATTAGTTTGGTCAAAGGTGTATAGACATGTAACTCACCTCTTTCAGCTGCACTTCCTCCCAGGAAAACAAACAATGGAGACTATGTCGTGATAAAGGCAGGACTGAGTGAGGCTGCCTGGTCAAGGTCTGACTCTACCTACCACTTACAACAGAGCAATCCGGGACAAGTGACTTAACCTGTATGTGCTGCAGTTCTCCTGCTCAAAAACTATGAATGATTACAGAAGTTACCCTGATGCGCTGTTGTAAAATTGTATCAATTAATATATGCAAAGTGATGAACAATGCCTAACATCTAATGTGTTCACTAACTGATATTATCCCACTACAATGTGAACCCCAATTCCAGCAAGAAGCGCTTTGATATACATTTAATGCAGACATCACTAATGCCGCTTGCTAACCTCAGGTTTGCTCTAATTTTTATTTCATATAAGTAATATATATACTTAGTTTGTAAGCTAAATAGTATTCCAGGATTAATAACAAAACACCATAGTCACATTTCCCTACATTTAAATCCCACTACCCTAAGACAACCACTTCCATCCCTTTTAGCTGTTTCCTCCAGTGTATTTACCGCAATACATTAAATGATACACATATTACTATTTCTTGAATTTCAACTTCAGACATCAAATATTAGCTTTCTAATATGGAAGGTGTGGCTTTTGCTATCACACATCATTTCCCACATATACTTATATGACAGATTTTGACCAGTACTTATATTATTAGAACTATGGAAATATTGGCGATTTCTGAGCTCCATTATCTTCCTCTTTCTCACTTTTTGGCGTGCTTAGTTTACCATGTTCTTATCCCTAAATCTTCCCCCTACCTTTCTAATCAATAGAATTGATTTGCCCATATGATGACAGAACACATCTGCTACTCTCTCAGTTCCATTTTTTTTACATTGGAGACAACTTCCTGGAGTCCTGTGCCCTCTTGCCCAAGCTGAACCAGATGCTCTCTAGGTCTGCTCTACACCTTGTCATCAAGGGTTTTCCTTCATCTCTCTCCTTTATTGAATGCTTTGTTTCCTGGATCTGAAGTCCTCTATTATTATTACTATTATTATTATTATTATTATTATTCATTTATTTTGGTGGAAAACATCCTTCAGTATCTTCCTGAGAACATATGCAAAGGAAGTAAAACTTCTGAATTTGAATAAAACTTTTATGTCTGAAAATCTTTATTCTACTCTTACACTTGATTTGTCTAGATATGGAATTCAAGGTTAAATATTTTGCTTTAAAATTCTGAAGGCTTCCTTCCAATAGGTCAAGATCATTACCCAATTATCCAAATCTTTCAAACTTTAATGATTTTTTTGGTCATTTGTCCTATCAATTATTGAAAAAGATGTATTAAAATCCTCATCTATAATTGTGAATTTATGTTTTTTCCCTAATAGCTTTTTTCAATTTTTGATTTATATATTATGAGGTCATATCAGGGACATATATCTTTAGAATTGTCAAACTTCTGGGGAATTGATCATTATAAATCATGTGAATCATGAGCCATAAATCATTATCAAGTATCCCTTTTGCTTCATATTGTTTTCTCCTTTAATGTCTATTGTTTAGTATTAATAAAGCTTCACCAGCTCTCTTTGGCTACTATTTACATGCTATGTCATTTTCCATCTTTTTCTTCTCAATTTTTGTGAATTATTTTGTTCTAGATGTGTCTCGTAAATAACATTCAGTTGGGTTCTGGGTTTTTTTTAATCTAGTCTGACAATCTTTGCTAGTAACTGGGAATTTTATATTTAAAGTAATTGCGTCATATATTTGGGTTTAACTCCTCAGTCATCTTCTAAGATCCTTTATATTTGTTCCAACTATTGTTTCCTTGTCTTTCCTGTCTTCTTTTGGATTGCTTCCATATCTGTTATCATTCTTTGTCCCTTGCATTAGTTTAATAAAAGTTATGCTCTTTTCTATTTTTCCAGTTGTTGGCCTACAAAGTATACCATATATCCTTGGAATTATCACTCTATCAATCTTTACCTCTATCCTCCTCCTGGACAACGCAAAAGCATTATTACAACCCTTTCACCCCCTCCTGACTTATTTGCTATTGCTGTCATATTTGTGTTATTCATATTATATATTAATGCATATGTAATATGTGTATACATATATATCCTTAATACCCACATGATGTTATGCTTTATACAGTTAACATTCATTTAGATTTACCCATCTAAGTTCATTTTCCTTCTGCCTGAAGAACAGCCTTTAGAATTGTTTTTAGTAGGGGCTTGCTACTAAATGAATTTTCTCAGTATATTGTTATTGGAAAACGTCTTTGACTTCATCATTTTTGAAGAATATTTTCATGGTTAGAGAACTGTTAGTTGTTTTATTTCAGCACCTTGGTAAAGATATTTGTCCACTATATTCTAGCTTCCAGTGCTGCTATTAAGTACTCAGCTGTAAGATAGCTCATTCCTTTGAGAATAATCTGTCTTCCCCTCCCCCTTTACCTACTGTTAATGTTTTCTCTGTCTTTGATTTTACATAGTTTCATTATGATATGCATAGATGAGGATTTCTTCCTATTTATCTTGTTTTGATTTAGAGTAATCCTACACACACTATTTCTTCATCTGACAGCTGGTTTCAGATGATGTGATGCAGGACTCAAATGTTCTACGTAATAGGTGAGCTACTAAATGAAAGAACCTAGATTCTGGAACGATTAAATAGCACAAAGCCCCTTCTGACTCATACTATCTGAAACATAAGAAAGACATAAACTATTAAATCATGGAGATGTGGGACTTGTTTATTAGAGCAGTTTACCCCTAATCAACATACTACCATTCCAGCTGTTCAGGCAAAAATCTTTAGAGTCATCTTTGATTTCTTTCCTTTTCTTGAATTCTACATCAAGCCTTCAGCAAATTCTGTCAGTTCTAACTTTAAAATATGTCCACGTCTCACCAGCTCCACTATTATCTTCTTGGTTCAAGGCACCATCAGCCTCTCTTTACACATAGACTCTTTACTGGTTTCCTTGCTTAACTCTTTCAAAATATAGATCATATTATATCACTCCTCTGCTCCAAAATCCCTCATGGGCTTGCCATGTCACTCAGAGTAAAAGCCAAAATCCTTAAAGCTGCCCACAAGGCCCCATGGGATCTGGTCCCCAACTACCCATCTAATCAAATCTTCATTAATTTTCCTCTCACTCACTCTACTCCAACTAGATCAACTCCTCAATGTTTCTTGAACAAGGCAAGCTCACTTCTACCTGAGGACCTCTGCACTTACTAATAATCTGTTTAGAATACTCTTCTCCTAGATATGATTTTATATGACTCATTCCCTCACTTCCTTTAGACCATTGCTTAAATGCCCCTTCATTTATGGGGTCTTTCCTAACCTCCTCATCACAACTGGTGGTTTCCAAAGAAAACTTTATTTTCGTTTTTTTTTAATTTATCATAATGGGTAAGAAGGCTGGATACCTGAATGACTGCATGGAGCAAAGCCCCCAGTGACTCATTCTAGACTGTGACATAAGAAATAAACTCCACTGTATAAAGTCATTGAGATTTTGGAGTAGTTTATTATGGCAGTTTTCTACAAAAAATTGAGGTAATTTATCTTTATTGTTAAGGATTGAGTCTTGGCACTAGACTTAGGATTCTGGCCAAGATTCTAGGCCTCAGTTTCATCACTGCAAGTAAGGATAATTAGTATTACCACATGAATCTGTATGAGGACTAAAGAGGTAATGTACATAAAGTTTTTGAGATAGGACACAGCAGGACACCCAAGGACAGAAAACAATAGAAGGTCAACTAAGGGTGAAAAGCAACAGTAAACCAGGATGTGGCATAAACCGGCCAGAACTGGCCAAGACCAAGATGGCAACGCAATTCACCTCCAAGTAACCTCCAGCCTCATTACACCCTCATTAAAATACATTTCCACACTAAATAACATACCCACCAGCGCCATGAAACTTCTGAAGACCACATAAGCACAAAAAATGGGTGTATTCCCAATTCTGTGAAAAACCCACCCATTTCCTAGAACTAATAGAATATTCCTCCCCTTCATTTCCATATAAAATACGTACCAAATAAAAATTACTGCTATACATCGAGTAAAGGTTGTCTCTCACTCGGAGGCAACCTGTGCTCTGCCTATAGAGTAGATCTTTACTCAATAAATCACTTTCGTTTTACCATCTGGCTCGCTCTCAAATTCTTTCTTGGTGTAGCCAAGAACCCTCCTCCTACAACAGCTTTTCTGCAACACTTTGATTCCACAGTAAGGCTGAATAAATATTAGCTGTTATTTGTTAAGGTAGACATTCTTGAAATTGAGGCAATACATGTATTCAATTTATGTGTCAACTTGATTGTGCTAAGAGATGCACAGATAGTTGGTAACATATTATTTCTGGGTGTGTCTATGAGGGTATCTCAGGACGAGATTAGCATTTGAAACACTAGACTAAGTAAAGATCACCTCGCCAATGTGGGTGGGCATCATCCAACCTGTTGAGACCTGAATAGAACAAAAATGTGAAGGAAGGGCAATTATCTCTCTGCTTAAACTGACACATCCATCTTCTCCTGCCCTCTGACAGCACTCCTGGTTCTCGAGCTTTCAGACTCAGACTGGGGTTTACACAACTGCCCCTCTCCTACTCTCATCCCCCCAATACTCGGGCCTTCAGACTTGGACTGAATTACACCACTGGCTTTCCTGGATCTCCACCTTGGAGATGGCAGACTCAGCTGAGGGATTCCTCAGCTTCCATAACCATAGGAGTCAATTCCTATAAATCTCCTCATATATCTGTATATAGTCTAATGATTCTGTTTCTCTGGAGAACCCTGACTTACAGAACATATAAATTGGCATTTGATAGCAAAGACATCTGCTGAATTGGGAGTATGGAACTGAGAGAAACTGGGGGAATGGTTCTTAAAGAGACAGGAGGAAATATGAAAAGCATTTGCCTTGAATTTAATGAGGACTTGACTAGGGGTGGGAAGGACTGCTGAGTAACCAGAAGAAGTCAGCAGAACGTTAGACAGCCTCAGCTTAGAGGGCATTCAGTCAGCAAAGTTACTGTCCTTTCTATATAGCAAAGCAGAAGGCTGACTTTTTAAAAACTTGTATACAGTTTAAATGCTGCACGAGGGGGCCATTCTCTAAAATTTATATATGACACAATTTTTGCATTCAAGAAAACATACGAGGTCTAACAATTAAATTTGCGAACTCATCCTAGAAAAAGTGCTACATACTTTATTGCTGAATATCACTACGGTCACCTTTTAAGTACTCCCCTTGGGAAGCTATGTACCAATGCCAGCGCCTAGTCCACCCCTCAAAGCAATTTTGGAACTCTTTTTCAGGAATCAGAGCTATTGTATTACGCTTGATGTCTTAAATGTCATCAAAATGTATTCCTTTCAATATTTCCTTTATCTTTGGGTAAAGAAAGAAGTCATTGGGGGCCAGATCAGGTGATTAGGGAGGGTGTTCCAATAGTTATTTGTTTACAGGCTAAAAACTCCCTCACAGACAGTGCCGTGTGAGCTGGTGCATTGTCGTGACGCAAGAGCCATGACTTGTTGGCAAAAAGTTCAGGTCATCTAACTTTTTCACACAGCCTTTTCAGCACTTCCAAATAGTAAACTTGGTTAACTACTTGTCCAGTTGGTACAAATTCATAATGAAGACTCCCTCTGATATTAAAAAAGGTTAACAACATCATTGCAACAAGTTTGCGAACTTAATTGTCCGACTGTGTATGTATTATTAAAGCCTTCCAATCCTCACTTCCCTGGAAGCTGCCATCCAAACTCATCTTTCGTTTAACCTAAAAATTCTTGAAGAATTGAAAGCTTACTATCTCTATTTTACCACCTCCAATTCACTCCTAAACATCCATATAATTTACTTCTTCTCCCAGCATTCTACCAAATGGCTCTTGGGGGATTAACACTAACCTCTTAATTATTTAATTTCATGGTTTCTTTCTCCAGTCCATATCCAATTTGGCTCAATAATTAACTCAATAAACATCTGTTGAGTAACTACTGCATTATAGACATCATACTCGTACTGGGACATAAAGGAAAAAGACACGGTACTGCGGTACTGCTTTCAAGGTGATCACAGACTTACTTGAGGGAAGAAGGAAGTCAGTTAAATAATTACATTACAATGCTTGGTATGGAGTGGATACAATACTTATTTGCTGAATGAATAAATGGATGGGTGGATATATGCATGCATGCGTGCATGCATACTTAGATAGATGAATACAATCTAATCAATGTTAAAATTAAGATACTATAAAAGGGGCTATGGGAGTACAAGGACAGAAATGCCCTCTGCATAGTATCTGACCCACACTAATCATTTTATCTTCCCCTTGAAATTCTCTCCTGCATGGCCCCCGATATCGAACTTATTTAACACTTTTCATTTCTCCCAGATCCCCAGATGCTTCTCCAATGGCTCAAGCTAAACAATTTTAAGTCATCTCAATTCCTTTCTTTTGATCACTCAGTTCATGTGCTAAGTCATTCTTCAATCCATCGTTTCCACTGTCTCCACTGAGTCAGCTTTGTTTAGACTCTCTGTTCCTCTCCAATACTATTTTAATATATCTATAACTGGTCAACTGCCATCAGGATATTTTCTTATTAAATGCAATTCTCTACCTGCAGTTAATTATCTTCCTAAAATGGATTTGACCATCACATTTCCCCGTTTAAAATATTTCATGATTTCCTATTGATAACAAGATGGAGACGAAGCTTAAAATCTGGCATATAAAGTTCTTCTGTGGGGCCTCAATCTACTTTCCCAGCCTCATCTTCCGCCTCACACTTTATCCATATAAGGACTTTGCACTGTTCTTTGAACATACTTTGTCATACATGCCTCAATTCCTTTGCTTGATTGATTTCACTGTCTAAAGTACTTTTTCCCTCCATTCTCTGCCTGGGAACAAAACTAATCATATTTCAAAAGCCAACTTAACTGTTCCATTGTTAAGTCCTGCCTACACACCACCATTATCACAGCATTAATCACCTCCTAATCTGTGCTTCATTGCACTTTTGTCCATTCCTGAAACTGATGTGTAACCATTTGGTTCCATAGGAAATGTCTCCTTCCCGGGGGGCTGTGGGCTGCCCACATTTTAGTAATCTTTATGCTCCAGGTACCTAACAAAGTATCTATGTCAATTACTATTTCTTCAATGGTTAGCTATTCTATCCTCTCAGCATAGGTTCCACAAATCCTTTCTTTTTTAACTTCGAAAACATTCCTCCATTTGTATTTTTTCTGGGGGGGGGGGGGGCTCAGTTACAAAGCAAAAATAACTGTACTTAACCACAACATACAACAAAGTGAGCGTAGACAGCATCTGAGAATGAGCCAGAGAATGTGGGAAATACTAGAACATGAGGACTGACAGTTCAGATAAGGTTGCCCTGAGTTTAGGTTGCTCAAGGGCAGTGTCCTCTCCGTCTGAGTTCACTGTGTACTTGCTGGAGCTGATGGAATGAAGAAGGCGAAAGGCCAGAATACTGTGGAGGAAGGAAAGTAGAAGACTCAGGTATGAAAATACACTGCATGTTAAGAATGTATCACTTGTATGCATTATTCTATTTGCACTCATTTAATCCTTACAATAACACTGCAGGGGAAGCAGCTGTACCACTTCCCATTTTATAACCAGGAAACAGAGGTTAAACGAGATAAGTAACTTGACAAAAGTTACACAACCAATAATGATAGAACTGGGAATTCAACTCTTCTGACTACTGACTCTTTGCTCTCCATTCTAACAGTCTCATGAAAAAGAGTTCCAGGTATAATTAGCATCATACCAAATGTAAAATTTACATAACACAGTCTGAAACATATTTAATTACTCGATGTCTTTAATATCTATAGACTACAATTTTGGTGGAACTTTTATGAATTATATCTCAGACTCACTAGCAGAGGCAGATTTATTCCCATTTTAAAGACGAGGACGTTTAAGTTCAGGTCAGTATAATGACTTCCCCAAGGTCACACAGTACACAAATCCTTGTTGAGACCTTTAAATTATGCTGCATATTTGCATAATAAACAATTAAATTGATAACACAAGACTTGCCTCTACATACGTAAATTATGCCAATTATGTATTCTCTTTTATGAGGTAATCCCTAATAAATGCTTAGCACAATACCTAACACATAATAAACACTCAATAAATTAGATATTGTTATAAAGCCAAACCAAATGTAATTTTTGTCCTGCTTCCATTTCTCACTACATCTTGAATCATTTTAATTGTAGAGAATTGTTTTAATTCTTGGGAATGTGGGCACAGGACTCAGATATCTGGCTTTTACATCAGAATGCGTTTTCTATCCTCAGTGTCCGCAGGGCCTGGGCTCAAAAGGAACAAATACTTTTTTCTCTCCATCTTGTGGTGTCATCCCTGCCTTCTGGCCATAAACACCACATGCTCTAGATCTGGGGCCTGCAAACTTCTGTTAAGTGCCAGATAGTAAATATTTCAGGCTTTGTGGGGTCTGCTGTTGCAATGCAGAAGTAGCCACAGACAATATGTAAACCAATGGCATGGCTGTGCACCTATAAAACTTTATTCTCAAAAGGAGACAGCTGCTTAGATTTGGCCCACAGGCCCCTCAAGGCCCCTGGTCTGGATAAGTGAGTTGGGGACCTGCACAAATGCAATGAAACACTGGGGGTGCAGTGGTAAGACAGGTCGGGGAGGGGGCCTGAAAGAAAATACACTGTACGTAACATTGGCCTCTCCATGCCTGTATCTCAAAATGTGAGATTCCCCCTATGCCACTTCCTCTTTTTCCTTCCTGTCTTTCACCTGAAAAGTGTTTGAGCCACATAGTCTCTGGTTCTATGCTTTTCACATTAGCTTTGGTTGTTTTCGATACTGCATGACTCAAGACAGTAAAAAAGATGGACGAAATGGCTTATGTGCAGTAATGTCCATGGCCTCCAGATGTAAGAAAAAAGT
This sequence comes from Rhinolophus sinicus, assembly GCF_057876585.1. NCBI lineage: Eukaryota > Metazoa > Chordata > Mammalia > Chiroptera > Rhinolophidae > Rhinolophus > Rhinolophus sinicus. The sequence continues at coordinate 53,823,815 of NC_142504.1, read as the reverse complement.
TCAAATCCAAGTGACAGACCAGATCTGAAATGGTGAAGAGATTAGAGGGCAGAAGCATATAGTATACCATCCAAAGAAACAGAAAACCAAAGGAAACAATGAGAGATAAAGACTGAAGACTTTGTTGCTGATAACTGATCCTGTGCACCTTCAACTAACCTCTCACAGGTAAAAGATCTAAATGAGCTATTTTTGTGGACATGTACATGTACAGCTAGGTGGAATCACTGCACCCATATGCTGGGTTAGAAACAGAACTGAGGGTGTGTGGGAGGTAAGAGCCCAAAGTATTGTGGGTAAAGAACAGAGAATTCAAAACACAAGGATGGTAACAGAATAAATAAAATTCTGGATTTTTTTTTTTGCTAACTGAGGTGACAGCATATCCCCATACTACCATTTTGGCTGTCCTTGGAGAGCTGCAAGAAACATGACTGAAATTTCTAGCTGGAATAGGGGAAATGTGCCTTCCTAGAAATACTTGGGACCATAAAATTTTGTCAAATTGAAAATTTTTAAATAATTATAATATCTTTATCTTGAAGTAAAATCAGCAATTCTCATAGAACTCTCATGATTATAACTATTTATCCTAACAGGCAAGTCTTCTCTTCAGAAAGTAGTCATTTAAATGAATAAATACTTTCCTCAAACCTTTAAGTATTTCTTAGACAATATTAGAGTGATAAATTTTCAACAGCATGATAAAGATAGAATCTAAAGATGTAAAATTAGCATATGGGTTACAATTTTGACCAAAAAAAAAGAAAAACAAACATAGAATATTGGTCAGTGTTTAGTATGAAGCTGAGGAATACACTGAAGAAGTGACATGGAGTCACTATAGCCAAGCTGCTAAATTACTAAAATCAAGTAGGTTGAGGTACGAGGAAATTATTCTATTCTTGCTTTAACTAGCCTGGAAAATTAAACATTTGAACTTTCCAGTCCTGTATCAATGCTGGGATATACATCAAATCTCTAGATAACCCTCTGATTATCCCCTGAAGGACAAAGGAAAGAATGTTTACATATCAAGACCACCTGACATCCATTTTCCAGACCACCAATCATCTGAGGATTACTTTCATCCCAGACAATCCAGAGGCTAAGCATACAGGACTGATTCTTCTCAAGAATGTATTTTTCACTAAGAGAATGCTTAACTTTTCTTTCTTCTTTGGAACACTTCTGGGTTTTTGCCTAGCTGTGTTCCCAGTTTGCAAATGCTAAGACCCTCAAATAAGTCTTTATCATTTATTTCTAGCCAGAGCCTCCAGACTCATTTTGAATTCATTTGACAAAGCAAATGACAACTATGTGCTAATACATATAGACTAATCCCATCAGATTAAAAAGAAATACAAACTAAAATCCTTGAAATAATTTATTCTTGAACAAAGGAGTGTTTTACATATTTAATACCTAGTCATCAAATATTTGTATTTGTAGGCCACTATTCATGACACAGTAAAACATTTCCATGTGGTTGTAACTATGTTACCATTATGTTATGTTCTTCCATAGTAAACCTTGTGACTTAGACTGTCTTTTTTTGTTTTACTTTTTAAATCTTTTTTTAGCTTTCTATTTTTTAATTTTGATAAAGTACACATAACATAAAATTTACCATGTCAACCAGTTTTAAGCGTACAGTGCAGTGGCATTTACATTGTTGTGTAAACATCACCACCATCGATCTCTAAAACTTTTTCATCTTCCCAAACTGAATCTCGGTATCTATTAAACAATAACTCCCCATACTGCCCTCCCTCCAGTCCCTGGCATGCTACAGAAAGAATTTGACTACTTTAGGTATAAGTGAACTCATACAGTAGTTGTCCTTTTGTGAGATTATTTCACTTAGCACAATTTCTTCAAGGTTCATTCATTGTGTAGCATGTATGGGGTGTGGTCAAAAAATATGGTGAATGTTTAAATTTAAAAAATATATTACAGTAAGACACATTGCCATTAATCCCCCTCAAAATACTCTCGCTCACTTCAAACACACATATCCCATCATTCTTGACACTTTCTGAAGCAGTTCTGGAAGTCCTCTTTTGTGTCTTTGGTTGTACTGTCATGGCTGCCTCTATGTCCTAAATCATTTTAATTTTGGGGAAGAGCCAGAAGTCACATAGTGCCAGATCCAGAGATAAGGTGGATGAGGACAAACCATAATGTTTTTATTTTACAGAAATTGCTGTACCAGAAGCAATGGGTGACACAGAGCCTCTCCATCGTGATCACAAAATACAGTGAATGCTGCTGTTTCCAAGTGCCATCCAACGGAAAGGCAGGGAACTTCAATACGGGAAGCGGCGCTCAAACCTTAGTAACAGTGTGTGACTAGCTTCAACTTGTTTGGTGCAGTCAGTTGGGTGTGAGCTACAGTTGAGAGGAGGTGTGTTTTAAAGTGTGCCATAAATCATCCTCCATCATGACAATGCTCCGTGTCACACATCACTTCTGGTATACGGCAATTTCTGTCAAATAAAAACATCACAGTGTGTCCTCATCCACCTTATTCACCAGATCTGGCACTGTGAAACTTCTGGCTCTTCCCCAAAGTCAAAATAATTCAGGACATCGAGGCAACCATGACAGTGCTACTAAAGATACTCACAAAAGAGGACTTCCAGAAATGCTTCAGAAAGTGGCAAAAATGATTGGATAAGTGTGTTCGAAGCGAGGGGGAGTATTTTGAGGGGGATTTAATGGCAATGTGTCTTTTACTATAATAAATTTCTTTTTATTTAAACATTCACTGTATTGCTTGATCACACCTCGTATCAGAATTCCCTTAATAAGAGAAATAATACCCCATTTTATGTGTGTGCTACATTTTATTTCTCCATCTATCAATAGATACCAGATTGCTTCCAACTTTTGACCATTTTATTAATGCTCTATGAACATATATGTGCAAATATCTGTTGAAGTCCTGCTTTCAGCTCTTTTGGAAATATATTCAGAAGTGGAATTGCTGGATCATGTGGTAATTCTATGTTTAATTTTCTGAGGAACAGAAAATTGTGGTTTACACCATTTCACATACCCACAATCAGTACACATAAGAGTTCCAATTTCTCCACATCCTCACCAACACTTTCGGTGTTTGTTTGTTTGTTTGTTTGTTTTATAACAGTCCCCCTAATGCGTGTGAAGTGGTATCTCATTGCGGTTTTGACGTGTATTTCCCTAATGAACAGTAATGTTGAGCATCTTTTCTTGTGCCCATTGGCATTTGTATATCCTCTTTGGATAAATGTCTACTCAAGTTCTTGGCCCACTTTTTTAATAGGGTTGTTTGTTAGACTATTCTTTCTTATAACCAAACATGTCTGCCAAAGTTTTTAAACTTTGGTATTTCTCATTTGATAAACTTTTGTGGGTTTTACGTTCTTCACAAATCAGATTTGCTGATCCCACAATCTGATATTTTATCGACCTGCCTGATCTTTCAGGGTACATGACTATCACTTACTCAACATACATTTGACCTTTGTGATTAAAGATACTATGGTTTAAATAAAAGACTGAAAGCTGTTATACTGAAGTAATGAATGCTTGGAAAGCTATCCAAAAAACGGAAAATATTAGCGTTCATGAAATAAATGCCATCTAAATTTTATCTAACATTTTTTTCATCCTTTTAAGTATAACATTTCTTCTTATCTAGTGTCGCTTCTTTAAATTTATGGACTTATTTACCAGGCCTATTACCACAAGGGGAAACAATTCAGTTCTGACGACAGGATTTTTGGAGAGTGGTTAAGTCTTGGCATGGTTATCTGGCACGATCTATGAAACATTCAACTTGTGAAGGTTTTGAAATTACTACTGCTTTGACATTAACTAACATTGTCATCTTTTTCCCTCTTGCTGGTCTCTGGTCCCCAAGAGGTTATTTAAATTGGGAACCATTATATGCGAATATTAGAAATCAGAGACCAAAGGTAAAACCAACTGATTCTAGATTTATACCATATTTCTAAGCCCAAGCTATGTCTTTGTTTCTGGAGTTTTAAAGCATTAAGAAGATAGCTCAACCTCCTTTCTAAGTCTTGGGCTTCTCTTTTATGGATCACTACTGTTAAGAAAAATAAAAGTATCTGGGAACTGGAGTAGGTCAAACATACATTTATGTATAAAGTCTTGTCATGAGATGGTACTTACTGCATATCCATAATGACACCCAGCAAAGCTCTTTTAAGAGCGATTCTGTCTCTTTTAACATAATGGAGTATCATTTTGTCCATGTTCCTGTCCAACAGATTTTCTTTTATTTTTTTTATTTTCTTAATCCCATAGTTTCATAAAGAGTTCCCAAGAAAAACTGTAATAATGGTCCTTATCCCAGTAACAACTCATTTTCAGTTTTAAAGTGTTATTTGCTATTGGAAAAATACATTTATTTAGAAATTATGTATATGGAAAAACTTGACCTTTTCATTTCTGTTTAAATAATTGAAAGTGTGCATGAAATTAGTTAAAACACTTTTATTAAATATTATCTCTTCATATTTAAAAACTTTGAAGACAGATATCTCTGGTTTGCTCTACTTAATGTTATTCTTTCCCACCTGAACAACATATTTCTTCAACAAAATTTGAGTTTAAGAATGTTCAAACAGGACTCTTGTCTCAATTTCCGCTGAGGCTTCAAACCCAGAAAAAAATCTCTTAAGTGCCAGAACACAATGCAGGCCATGCTAAAAACTTATAAAACCATTTTTGTTTATCTTATTATCACCCATTTGAGGGTACGCAAGCAAAAGTGGAAAAGGAAGACCTTTTTTAGCAAGGCTTTCCTTAGAAAGAGTTAGCAGCGTGCTGTGTGCCACAGTGGAGGGCAAGCAGCCTCCCCTTTACTTCAGGCCACATGAGGATGACTTCAACAGGAGCATCCGAGGTTTTGGCCTGTGTTCTGAGAATGTGAAATTACCTCAGAACTTGACATGTGCTGAAAATTATACCAAAGCAAGAGGTTACGGTTACATCAGTTCAAAGCAGCAAAACTAACAGATTTGAGAGTAAACTGCACTTCTTAAAATGGTGAAGAAGAGGAAGCTTTCCCTGGGGGCCAAGTAGAACATCAGGAGAGCAGACCTAGTTCATTTAAAAGGAACTGTACCCAGGAGGGCAGCCTATAGGACAAGACTCCCTGAACACATAGACTCCGCATAGAGGACTACCAAAACCCAGGGACCAGAGGGGAACGAGTACAGTCTGAGCTCTCTGACAATCCTACAAAGCGCCCCATAAGACAAACAGCCATCAACTGATCTTCAGGCATGCAGAAGGCTCCAATGTAGGGCTCCAACTACACCAGTCAGATAATGGGGTTTGTGTACCAGTTCACTTGCAATTCCCTAAGAGGGCCTGACTCTAAAGGAATCACAAACAGCAACTAGCAATAAGGAAGAGACAGATCATGGAAGAATGAAGAAACTGACTCTGACTCTCCTCTCGTCTCTTCTCCTCTCCTCTCCTCTCTTTTCTTTTCTCTCTTTCTCTCTCCCACCCACCTCCCTCTTCCCCTTTTTGCCCTCCCTCCTCTTCAGGTTTCCAAGTAGGCAGACTCAAGTTGGGGAAAGGAAAAGTCACAAATTGTACAAGAGTCTGAAGTCTTTATTTTAGATTGGACTGGACTTTTTAATACTTTAAATGAAATAAGTGGGGAAAAAATCTGTAGGACTTGCCTGGGATTTCATCCATGAGCAAGGAAAATGAGTCAAGAGTGCAGGTTTGCAGAGGTAGGGTGGGAAAGAATGAAGTTCCTGCTTACACGCCACTGAGTGTAGCTCATGTGACACATCTGTTATATGTGTAAGGGTAAAAAGTATTTAAAGATAAAAACGGTATGCTCTTGGGGGATAAAATGAAGGCATAAAGTCACTTTCTGGAGCCAGTCCATGTCTACAGACAAAATATAATCTATATCTCTAGCTTTATGGGCTCTGTTTTGAAATCTTATATTTATGTGCTAATATTCTTTTCCTCTGCAGAGACGGTGTCATTGTTTGTTTAAATAATGAGTTTGGTATGCAGTGGTAAATACGTCAAACCACCCTTCTGTCCAGGATCACTGACTTTAAAAGTGGGACAGATGGCCATAACACCATGAAATTCTGGGGAAAAACTATTTCCTGATAGAAGAGACACTCATAATTCAGACCAGTAGTTCCAATTATTTTGACTATGAGGACCCATTTTAATGTCATATCAATATCGATTATTCAATCTAGAAATGATGCGTAATGCCATGTGAATGTCCTGTGCACTAACCTGGATTACCATTTTTAGAGGTTAAAAAAAACTTGACCTTGTTACTCCATTAGACTTAATTCTAATTCTTTCCCTTTTCTTTCTTCTTCCCCACACGCGATCCCTTCCTCTCTCCCTCCCTTCCTTCTTTTTCTCCCCTTCAAAATTTTAATGGATTTACAGTGCAAGCAGACTTCTAATTATTCTTTAGAAGATTGATTACATGGTAAATACACAGAAAATGATGAATATAACTCACTCCGATCAACTGCAGTGTGTTCTGTTTCGTATTGTCACTGCCGTGATATGAATGCTGGGTAAGCTGCTAGCTCAAAATTCTCTGCTACTGACTCTGGGACTCTGTGAGTGCAGTGATTTCTTTAGTAATCTAAAGATATTTTATCTTAGTAGCTGCTCTCTGAAATAGGAACTTTATTTCAATGTCCAGTGTTTATGAGGAGGTTCTTCAGTGAGTCAACCAGTATTTAATTCCTGTCTCTTCTAAAGATGATTTTTAATGTAACTTGCATCAAACCCCTCTACTCCTTTAACCCCTTCCCGTATGCTAGGGCACTTACACACCCATGCAGTGTCTTCTCACACCTGCTCCAGTCTGGCAGTCCGGGCCAACTTAGCCCATTAGAGGGATCTAGAGTCTTCCCACCTTCAGACCTTTGCACCTGACACTCTCTCTGCCCAAATCACTCCTCCCCTTGCTCTCTGAATGGCTGGCTCCTTCTCATACTTTAGGTCTACTCAATGTTACCTCCCCAGAAAGGCCTTCCCAGACCACCCCATTTACAGTATGCATCCCCTCCTCCATTAATCTCCATCACAGTATCGTTCGATTCTTTCATAACAGCACAATTTGTTAGAACATGCCAAACTATATTTTCAACTTTTTATAAAATGTCTCCAACACTAGGCTGTAAACTCCATAAAGGCAGGAACCATGTCTGCCTGTACATGTTACCATGTTCACCCTCTACATGCAGCACAGCCAGGAATACACAGACGCTCGAGAAATATTTGTCGGAGTGGGTGGGAGGGGACTGACGGAGGGAAGAGGAAATGATGTGAGCATTTCTGAACCTTCTCTTCTTACTTCACATAAGAGGGTGAAATAATATAACAATACTCATGTTTATTTGTCAAATATAACTGAAGTCCTGTGAATATCCCTTCCCTGCCCTATGTCCCTGCCTCCCCACACCCCCCGGGGTAATCATTCTCTTAAATTTAGAACTTTTCATTACCATGTATGTCTTTATATTTTAAACACATATGAGTGAATTACTCAAAAATACATAATATTTTGTATAATTTTAACACTATATAAATACTAGCATATTCTATATCATCTTTTGTAATTTGCTTTCTTCACAATTATCTTTGTATAATTCATGTACACTGATGTTATGTAATTCCAGTTCATGCTTTCCACTGCTAACTAGTCTCACATTGTATTACACATATATCCATTTTCATATTGAAATATGCTTGCTATTTTCAACTTTTTGCTATTACAGACAATGCTGCTACAAACATTCTTCTTTATGTCTCCCCTTGCGCATGTTCCAGAGTGTCTATGGGGACAGGCATAGAAGTGAAACTCCAGGTCATAGGGTAGATTCATGTCTGTGACTTGTCTTCTTGATTTTTTATAGTGCTTTTGATACACGAAAGTTTTCATTTTAAAATATACTCCAGTTTATCAACCTTTTCCTTTGTAGTTTGTACTTTTTGCATGTTGCCCTACAGCAATAAGTGCATTTTCCTATATTTTCTAAAAGTTTTACTTTTTTATATATAGGGCTTAAGTCGACCAAAAACATTATTTCACTATACAGAATAAACCCTAAATTCAATTTTATCGTTTTCCAAAAGGACAACCAATTGTTCTACCATCAATTACTGCATATTTCATCCTTTAATGATCTGTAGTATAAGCCCTAAAAAAAAAAGTTTCCATATATGTGCCAGTATGTTTCTGAGCTCTCCATTTAGTGCCACTGATCTATTTCTTTATTCTTCGGCCAATATCACATAATCTTATTATTATGGTTGTATAATAGGTCTTCACACCTAACAGGGCAAACCTGCCTCCCATGTTCTTCCTTAAAACTGTCTTGGCTATTTGTTTTTATACGTGCTATTCCTTTGTTTTTATATGCGCTATTCCTTTGTTTTATAAGTGAAGCTCTCTGACTTTTTCTATTTAAAACTAAAGAATGGGTCTAACTCTCTGGACTGTTCTCTCTAAATTGAGTCCTAAAGTCCCTCATGAGGCCCAAGTGGAATCTTGGAGCCATTGGGGAGTCACAAAACTCAAAAAGGTACTTTGCAAACCCCTTCCTTAAAGAAAAAAAAAGGAAATTTTATTAAAAAGCATACGCAATGTTCCTACCACAAAATTAGTCTAATCAAAATGCCATGCTTATCCTTTTAGAAAGAAAAGAATAATGAAGTTAACAAGAAAAAAAATAAATATTTTAACATGTGGTAGAAAGAATTCTTACTGCTAAACTTTATAATTAGTAACATACTCAGAAGATATAAGGAAAAGAAGGCACAACTTAAAATTAAGTTGTTGTGGAAAATATTTATATAATTCTAAAAGCATAGAGAGATAGAGAATGGTCACTCTTAAAAAAGACTTTTTACAAAATATAAATAGGTCCTTTCAGAGATTCTCTGTAGCCAGTTGTACACAGGAAACCCTTCAGTTTTCTCAAAAACAAATTCCTAGTGAAATAGCTTTTTAAACACTGCCCCCTGTTGTTCATACTCAGCTTCCTCTGAGATGATAAAAGGATGGTGCTAATAAAAATAATCAGGCCCTTCCTCCCTTGTGATCAGTCTAGCATTTTTGTCTCCCAGACCAGATTTCACAGCCTGAGGCAATCTCAACCACACAACTGTCAGAGTGCATTAAAGTAAATCTCCTAACCATTCTAAGATTACTCTCATCAGCAATAAGGCCAACACGGGAGTGAAAACAGACTATCTGGGCTTGGACAGCACTGACAAGACAGCAACAGCACTGGAAACATCAGGAAAGTCTAGGGTCCCAATAACAACATGTGCAACTTTAGACTGATCTAATCAGTCTTACTAAAAAATAAAAAAATAAAACATTGATTACCAAGAATATCAAACTTTTAAAAAAGAGATGGCCCTTGCTTTATATACACACAAACTCATGACTCATAAATGACCTTTGCTTCCAAAAGAATCTGTTGAAATTTAGACTCCCTGATGAGCAAATTTTTTGGTGACTCCCACCATTGCAAATATGATTAACAACAAATGAAAGAGAATAGCAAAAATATATTTTTCTCAACTAAAATTGTTCAGTGTCTTGTAATCACAAAGTCCATGTCATCACTTAACAGTGATATATGTCTAAGAATGGAAAGCACAGAGGCACTTAATATTAAGTCAAGAAGCCTAAATTTTAAACCCATCTGCTATTACATAGCTGTGTCACTTTAGGTACTGTAGCTATTCTAGACCTGTTTCCTAATCAGGAAATAAAGGAGACGGTATTTACTATATGGGTGTTTTTCTAATGATTGTGTGTAGATGCAGAAGATTATAGAATTACGAGAGTTGCTTTTTCAGACTACACATGCCTCTCTCCATCACCCCTTTATTCCCCCAGTCCTATCATTTAAAAGCATATGATACCCCCATTTTCCCCTTAGCTGAGAACTTCTGAATTATATAATCTATCTCCTAGGCTCTTTGCCACACTAAAATGTTAATGCAGGATTTGAGAACTGAAAGAAAAGAGAGATTCTCCCATCACAAGCCATGGCCCAGAGGAGCTTTGGACTCTAACCACAGTTAGGTACAGATGTAGAACGTTGGGAAGTGTGAGACTTCCCATTCTACTTGGCTTGGTGATGTGATAAAATGCATTGTCATTCCCAATCTTCACTCTTCTCAGAATCCATGTCCTTTGCCATGCGACTTTGTAGTTCCTGCCACTAGAGTAGAATATATTTCATCACCCAGTGGTATTGGGCTTGGTCATGTGACTTTCCTCCATTAGCAGATGTGATGTAAGCAGAGGCTTTACCCTTGCTTGTGAGAACGGGCTTCTTCTCTTGTGCTCCTGCCTTTCACTAGGAGGAGAATGGGCATTGGGCAGCCACTGATCTGAGGGGCATGAGACACAGAGCAGACCAGGCCCCAGCCTACAACTCGGAGCCAAACCTGATCAGTCTAGATCCACAGAAACCCAGCAAACCCACAGTCATGGGAATGAGAATATTTATTGTCATATACGATTTTGCATTTGTCATATATGCAGTATTTTTATGGTAAGAGGGCAATTCAGAAGGTAATATTTTACCTATTTTAATATTTTAGACCTCAGAATTTCCATTGGACTGCAAGATTTTAAGGAAAACTCCCTGTCTCACATATTGATAGTGACACAAAAATGAAAGTGTGATTACAGATCTATCAAATAGTACATACAGAAAGAGTCAAATCTAGTGCCCAAGGCATCTGCTATGTACAGAGCCTGTGTCTCGTGCTCACTCAGTAGAGAAGTTAACAATCGCTAGGCTCCTCATCATCTAAAATAACAACAAGCAGTGACACTTTGCAGTTCCAGCTTTAAAATACCACTACACAATAATTACATTGTGAAAAGCACCATTTATACTAACATAGTATGTCATAGTCAAAGTATCAAAATATCTCAACCTGAATGCACAGAAACAGTATTTTGATAGTTATTATTTTATGAGTAATAAATACTTTAAGATAACATGTTTTTGTGGCTTTTATAGTATAACAAGATTTATACATAGCTATGTATTTTAAGATAAATTTATTGAACTATAAGGAGGAAAATGTTTGCTTAGTTCCTTTTTAAAACCTTTTTAAATGTACTAATTCCCCTTCTTGCCTTAGGAAAAAACCTAACGCATAACGACAATACCTGAATATTTACTTCATGGTGCAGGCTCTTTTGATACCTTACAGTAATGATCACTGTATAGAGCCATGGACAAACTGTAGAAGAAATAACAGATTAGGCCACCTATGCACTAACCCCAGGCTATCCTCTGAAAGTTTATTTGGAAAATGTGAACATAATATTTACAGCTCGGTATTATCTCCAAAAAGTGGACTGCACACAAAAATAGCAGCTATTAAAAACTCTTTAATCAAGTTCTGCTTATTTATTCACTGATTCAAGAAACTCCCATTGAGTCCCTACCATGTGCTCTGCACTGTGTGTAGAACTGAGAATAAACAGGGTAGTGGAGAAGACAGGCAAATAGAGAGGCAAATACAAAATGTGACAGAGAACACCCCACCCAATCTTCAAGGACCAACAAAGGCTGCACAGAATGACCTCCACGGCGAGAGCTAAAGGACAAAGAGTCAGCAGGTGTGATTGGAGAATAGAGTTCCAAGTAATGGAACGTGACGTGGAAAAGCTCTGAAGTGAAAGGCAGCATGGTGAATTCAGGAGCTGCAAGTCATTACGGTCTATACACGCTTTATATTCCAGGCCCTTCTGCTTAAACGTCTACACTTTAAAGCTTAAACTGTCTGTAAAAATAGACACTTTCTTCACTTGGCTTCCAGGAGGTTCTCCTCCCACCTCACTGACAATTCCTTCTCAGTCTTCACTGTTTTCTTGTCAGCTCCCAAACACCTAGTCATTGGAGGGTATCAGGCTGCACCGCTCGGACTCTCCTTTCTCGGTCTACATTCGCTCTCTAAATGGTTTCAGCCAGGCTTCAAATACCATCTAGCTGCTCACAGCTACCAAACTTTACATCTCCCTTCAACTCTCAAGCCATATCCCTTACTTTACATCTCCACCTGCATATCTAACAGGCATCACAAGGTGAGTCACACTTCTTAAGGGACTTCTAAACTTTCAAAACCAAACTTTTAACATTTTCCCTACCAAAACTTCTTTCTACAGTCTTACTCAACTCAGCAAATAGCAATTCCATTCTTCTGATTGCTCAGGCCATGTGTACTCTTTCTCTGCTACCACATCTAATCTTTCTGCAAATCCTATCCCCTTTACCTTGGAAACATATTCAGAATCCAGTCACCCTTCAACTACTTCCACCATGATCACCCTAATTCAAGCAACCATCACTGCTCGTCTAGAACATTTCAATCGCTTCGTAACACGTAGTTCTTCCGTCTGCAGCCTTGTTCTCTACAGTTTGTTCTCAACACAGTAGCTAGAGTGATCCTTTTAACAATATGTCAGGTCACATCACTCCTCTACTCAAACCCTCTGGTAGCTTCCAATCTTACTCAGAGTAACAGTCAAATTCCTGAAAAGGCCCTTTAAGATCTTGCTAACCAACACCGCCTAACTTTCTCCCCTTAGATTCCCCCTCACCCAGGCTGCTTCAGTCATTCCTGCTTGTTCTCAAACATGCCCCACACATTCCTACCTCAGGTCCTTTGCACTTACTGCTCCTCCTCTGTCAATATCTATACGACTCACTCCTTTACTTCATTCAGGTCTCTGCTCAGATGCCACCTTATCAATGAAGGCTTTTCTCACCTCCCAGTAAAAAATAGATCCTCTTCACCCCACCCCCTTGCCCTGTTTTATTTCTCTCATTAGTCTTTAAAACTACCAAACTCAAGTTCAAAAACAAAAAAAATGTGTATTTATTTATTGATTGATTACCTGTCTCCCTACTTTAGAATGTAAATCTCCTTGCGAGCACGGATATGGTTTGCTCATTGCTGTATCCCAGAACCTTAGAACAATGCCCGGCAGATAACAGGCCTGCAGTAAGTATTTGGTGAATGAATGAATGAAGACTGAAAATATTATGAATTTTTCTGACAAAAACTATTAAGGTAACTTTCAATTTTCAGAGCCACCTCATCACATCCCTAACTAATAGTTATGTGCTTATAAAATATGTAAAACTAATGAATATGATGACTGTTTTTTCCCTTTGGCCTAAACACATACACAAACACACATATATGAGGTTCAATATAAGGGCTGAACAATCTGGAAGATGTTGTAGCACTTTCTTCCTTCATGTGGCTTAGCACTTTTGAATATATTGAAGGAATATGCTGAGTTCCTATGTTATCATAAGTTCCTATGCTAACATTTCAACTGCAATTCTATATATGAGTTAATAACAGTATTTTGCATATGTTTGCAAAATAGCAATTTAAACAGTTGGCAAAAATTATAGGCCGACAACTCACAAAAATATAATTTACCAATAAATACATGAAAAATATTCATTTAGGTTAATGTTCTTTAATGGTTAATTTTCAGCAACCTAAAATGCCTTTGGAGGAGAGGGAGAGCAGAACAGCTTCAAGAAAACCAACACTAGTAAGAGGTTTCTTATAGACCAAGAAAACCAGAAACTGGAAACCCGCCCTCTGAGAGTGGGACTGCCATACCTGTGATGGAGCAGTACACGACGTGTGGGGCGATCCTGTCTATGTCTGCATACCCCAGGCCCAGGGCGGACAGTTTGCCCGGGACATAGTTTTCCACAAATACATCGCAAATAGCTGCAAGCTGAAGGAAGAGGTAAAGATGAGTCAGACTCCACAAAGGACCTCCAAACTTTCAACAAATCCCCACATTCTAGAATTCTAATTTCAGTAAACACAACTGACACTCACTTTTGTAATAGTCCATAAAAATCACAGGAAAAGTAAAATTACAAAGTAGAATTAGATCAACATAAAGGTGCTGGTCAACTACTTGAGGTATTACTGCCAATAAAACCATGGCTATTAAAATTTTCAGTAAATACCATGGTATTAAATGGATTTTGATTATCTGAAATGTAAGAAATATCTAGGTTACATGGTCCAAATATATTTTCAGAAGGTTAGGTAGAAAAATTAGAATATAAGTATATAATAAAATATATGAAAAACATCTTTTTAAACCCTTTATAAAAAACTAAATATAATGTTTTTACTACTCTTCATCCTTATTAACTGATGTTACTCATTACAACATGCACATATAGGCACTTAACACATGTAAACGTGATTCTGAAATGTTTTCATACTTTTCAGATGCTTTCTTTCCAAAAAGTTTTAAATCTAACAAACCATTTTTGAAAAACTATTAAACTATAACCCAGTGAATCAGTAACTGTCTGAAACAAGACATAGATTTTGATTCCGAGATCACTGCCATAGGAATTAGAGGACAATGAACCATTGAAAACCTTAATCTTAAAATTCTTTTCAAAATTTCAATTGTGACTACGTGTCTTTTATAGTCTTTTTAAGTCATCACATAAATTATTCTAGGTCACCCAGAGAAATTCATTACAGTAATTCTTGAACACATCCAAGTACCTAATAATTATTTATCAAAAATTTTAATAGCCATATTGACATAGGTGTAGATACATTCACAAACATGCAACTAATGCAAAAGAATCAGACTCTAGATCAGGGGTGGGCAAATTCTTTCCATAAAAGGTAAAATAGTAAATAGTTCAGCCTTTGCAGGCCACACAGATCACCTATCACACATTCTTCTTTATTTTCCTTCAACAATCTTTGAAAATATAAAATCCACTCTTACTCCATGAGCCATACAAAAATAAACCTGATTTGGCCCACACAGTTTGCCAACCTCTGCTCTAAATGGAAAAGGTTGAAGTAACATAAACTTTAAATGGAAACACATAAATAGCTTGAGTGCTGGTGTATTACTGTGTCACCAAATTTGGAGTGTGTATATGGAATTTCCTGACTTAACCAAGTTTGGGATGAAAGGGGGAAATCTTAGGAGACATTTCAAGGAAATAAAGAAATAAGCTGTCATCCTCAAGATCACCTGAAACTGAGGCACCAGAACCAGGTGACCACCTGCAGAAGAGGAATGATAAATGTATTAAGATACAGACAGAGACAGAAAAGTTTAAGTATGCACCCCAAATCTCAAGCCATATAGGTATCCTTTCCAAATTTCAGGTGCCAATTAACATTGAGCTGCTTCTCCTATGGGCAAACTCCATGGCAGTATGCTATGGGAGAGTCCCAATAAAGGTGCACTTATTAATGATTCTACCAAGTATTGCTTGGGGGTTTGGACAGAGGGCAGATTTTAGTATTACTAAAACACAAAGCTACAGTTACACATCACTTTATTCTACAAATTTCTTTGTACCTCTATTTACTACTTATAGGGCACTCCTTCAAGCACTAAAGAAAACAAACTACATCAGACACATCTAGGCTTCTACACTGGTCATATGACCCAGCAATTTCACTCCTGGCTATAATCAAAAACAGCGACTCAAAGAGATACTTGTATGTAAATGTTCATAGCAGCATTATTCACAAGAGCCAAAAGGTGGGCACAACCTGTGTCCATCAACAGACAGATGTATCCATAAAGTGGAATATTGTTCAGCCATAAAAAGTAAAAACATAATAGATGAAACTTGAAAAGATTATTATGCTAAGTGAAATTAATCAGACAGAAAACTAGAAATGTTGTATGATTTCACTCATGAAATATCCAGAATAGGCAAATTCAGAGACAGAAAGTAGATTAGATATTATCAGGGGCTTGGGGAGAGGGAAATGGAGTTATTAGAGAGTTACTACATAATGGATAAGAGTTTCTACCTGGGGTGATGAAACACTTTAGAAATAGTAGTGATGGGTTGTACAACATTATGAATGTAATGCCATTAAATTGTAAACTTAAAAATAGTTAAAATGGAAAGTGTCATATTATATACATTTTACCACAACAAAAACGAATTTTTTAACTACATAGGGCATTTGTATATTTAGACTTCTATGGAATCTTACAACACATCTCAATCCTCATAAAGTATTCAGATGGACCACAAACAAAATCACTGTTTCAATAAGACAAAAATATAGATATAATGAATAACCTATGCTAACAGAAAGTATTCTAAATATCTCAATTAACCAAAAAAAAGTAGATTAAAAAATAATATACATGGTATTATCTCATGTTTTGGGGGGGAAATTGGTACACAAGGGTATAAAGAGATGTGATATGATACACTAAAATATTAATCTTTTTGCCCATGAACAGACATTGCTTGTGCAACAAGAAAAAATTTTAATTAAAAATGTGTTCAGAGTTCCATGTAGTCTGACTCTACAACGTTATTTAAAAAAATATGGAAAAGTTGAGTTTAAGAGCTAAAGATTTCTACTGATAAAGATGCCCAGTAGTTATTTATGATACCCAAGAACTGAATATGCATGCATTAATATTTATTGATAAAATATTCCTGGAAAAGCATATAGGGAAGAAATTATTCTATTTTCCAATTTATAAATATTTATTTTAAATAAGTAAAAACTAGCCACTTAATAGATTCTGATTCTTCGTGAGTTTGTCATTCAACATATTCTCTCTTCCTCTCTGTTTCAGGACATTCGCCCATTTCAAGATCATGTACTTGTATGTCCCCTATAGCTTTAGTAAAGTCATTCATAAAAATTCAAAACAGTGCTAAATTCAGAGTCATCAGAAAACTTTCTCTGAGTTATACTGATCTCTACGCTATCTCTAAGTCTTATACAACTCAACTGCTTCAGCGGAGACCAAAAGTTTATTGCATTCCCCTGACACAATAAGCTACTAGGAAATAAACTGAGAAAAAAAATACTGGTTTCGGGCCGGCCCGGTGGCTCAGGCGGTTGGAGCTCCGTGCTCCTAACTCCGAAGGCTGCCAGTTCGATTCCCACATAGGCCAGTGGGCTCTCAACCACAAGGTTGCTGGTTCGACTCCCGCAAGGGATGGTGGGCTGCGCCCGCTGCAACTAGCAACGGCAACTGGACCTGGAGCTGAGCTGTGCCCCTCCACAACTAAGACTGAAAGGACAACAACTTTAAACTGAACAGCACCCTCCACAACTAAGACTGAAAGGACAACAACTTGACTTGGAAAAAAAGTCCTGGACGTACACACTGTTCCCCAATAAAGTCCTGTTCCCCTTCCCCAATAAAATCTTAAATAAAAAAGTAAAAAAAATGCTGGTTTCCAGTTTTACTGGTCATCACCTCTCCTTCACCTAGGAGGTCACAAATTACCTAATAATCTATTCTAGAATTTTGCCCAGAATAAAAACAAGCACAATTTTGCATGAGTTACAGAATGCACCATCTTTTTCTTTCTAAAAGGGAGTAAAAAAAAATAAATCTTCCTTCCAGTGACAGAGTAAATAAGAACTAGAATCAATTTGAAATATAGAGTACCTGATTCTGAGTTCTCTTCAGAATATAATTTAGGAACAGAATGGATGAGCAAGGTAAGAAATAGAGGTGAAAGATATGATAATAATTTAACATTTATGAGTGAAAAAAATCATAAAATAATTTTTAAATGTTATATCGAAGAATATCCTTACTCATAGGAGATGTATTCTGAAGGATTTAAGAGCAAAGTTTCATAACACTTCCCACTTACTTTTGAGTAGTTCAAAATACACACATAAACACAAATATATATATATATATATATATATATATATATATATATATATATATACATATGTAAATAAGCAAATATAGGAAAATGTTAAAATTGTTGCATCTAGGGATAGGGTAAATGAGAGCTGATTATTATACTGTCTTTCAACTTTTTTATATTTGAATTTTTCATAATAAAATGTTGGAGGAAAGTAAAACCTATGACATTGCTCTGTGGACCATTATACATGCACACAGTATGGATATTTTGTGTCAACTAATTAACATGGAGAAATATTTAAAATACAGACAACATGTTGCAAAGTTATCAAATCATATTGTCATGAAAATACCAGGCTCCACACAGATTTTCTAAGCTAAATTTTATTTTTCAGACAACATATTTTTGGTTAACCTAGTTGACAAAGGAGTCATATTTTTTGGAACCCTCATGCATCCAGCTGATTGCTTTGTATAACACTTTGGAACGGTTTCTATAAACTAGACTCATTTTATTAGCAATCATAGCCACCAAGGTCTGAATGCAGAGGTTGTTTTGCTATTCTTAAGGCCAAAAAAGAAATACACGCCATAAAGAATAAAAAGACTAGGCAAAAGTAATTTTTCTTCTGGGCAGTAAGATATATAACTTAGGAATAAAATAACCAACTAAAAATCATAGACATGAATAATGTCTCCAGACAATCTAAGTTTAATATGAGTTGAAACGTACTTTACTGTTATCAATCAGACATGAGGAGAAAGCAAGCCCACAATGAAACTTGATTTAAAATTGTTATAGTCTGGTGGAGGACACTGGCAGGATCCAAGGAGAGTGAAAAGGAAGTCCCAGCAATTTATTTATTTTGGTCATAATTATACCTGTAGGCCTAAAATATTCAAATGTACACTGATATCTTACCATGTTTCCCCAAAAATAAGACCTAGCCAGACCATCAGTTCTAATGCGTCTTTTGGAGCAAACATTAATATAAGACCCAGTCTTATTTTAATATAAGACCTGGTATAATATAATATAGTATAATATAACATAACATAACATAACATAACATAACATAACATAACATAACATAACATAATATAATACCAGGTCTTATATTAATTTTTGTTCCAAAAGACACATTAGAGCTGATGGTCCAGCTAGGTCTTATTTTCGGGGAAACACAGTAGTAATAAGAGTTATGAATTCCACCTAACACTGCCTCATCAAAAAGCCCTACTGAAATTGTAAAGTATTTGCTCAATCAAATCTGAAACCTTGACTATTCAGGATAAAGTATCAGAATGTCCTGAAAAGAAAGCGAAGAAGCAGAAACTGTGAACATTGAAGATGAAATTGAGAACAGAAAGAGAAGAATTAAGAAAAGAACAATCTCTTAGATAAAACACTACGACTACTACTACTACTATTACGACTACTACTACTAATAATAATAACTACTGAGAAGATAAAAAAAAGGACCTGAAAATGAAGACAGTGGGAGTTGGGTTGAGGTGAGAGTAGCCACTATAGAAAAACAGAGCAGGGGTACAATAAAATGAAGAACAATTTAGAAAAATCAAGCTAAGTTTCAACTGAAAAAGAAAAAAAAATACTAAATTATGCTATAGAAAAGAGATAGGAAAAAACACAGTAAGATCAGGACAATCATCAAGCTTTGGGTTCAAAACATATCTAGTAAACAAAAATTCTAAATTTGCTGGATTGATCCAACAGAACCAAAATGGATGGTCATGGATTCTCATCTTAATAAGTTATCTTTCAATCAGCCAAACAGAAAGGAAAGTAGCAACAGAATAATGATATCAAAGTTAATGATTTGGTATAAAACAAATTTTGGGATTTGGTTCTCTAATCAAATAGACATATATACATTAGATTACATTTTAAACTTTAACAAGGATGGCAAATAAGTTTTATCTCACTTGATGAATCCGACTTCATGTGCATCAGAAACAATAACAATAATGACTATTTAATGAGTGTTGACTATGGCAGGCACTCTCCTACACATATTAATTCAATTCTAACAACAACCGTAAGTAGGTACTATTATTATCCCCATTTTACTGAAAAGGAAACAGAGTCATAAAGAACTTAAGTAACCTGCCTGAAGTCACATAGCTAATAAATAGAGAAGGGACTTGAATCTGAGCAGTGGAATGCAAGGTATGCCCCAAACCATTGTGTAATCCTGCCCCTGAAGGAAAGATGATAGATCAGGTCTGGACATACCGGCCATCTGAATGTTAAAAAAAGCTTTGGGCTCTCACATGATGTGTTACCCAGGGTCCAAATTCCAGCTCTTCCTTCCCTTTACTAGATATGTGATCTTTAGAGCATAACTTAAGCCCCATAAGACTCATTTCCCTGCTGTGAAAATGAGGATTCTAATACCTCATTCACAAGTCAAATTCTGAAGATTTGAGGAGATAATCTAACTAACGTGCCCAAGCCTATGATTGGATATAGTGTAGGCACCCAGTAAATGGTAGCTAGTACTACAATTGGACACCCTCATGGAGAAACATGATACACAATATACAAGAAATTATAAAGAAAATTATACTTACTGTAAAAGTAAACTTAAATTCTACAATGGCATTTACAGCAAAATTACAGATTGTCAATGAAATAAAATTTATAACACTTTTACTGCGAGGTTCAAATCCGTAATTACAACCCAGGTGGTAAGAGGCCCTCCATCGAGCATACTGTACCTCTTTGATGATTTTCACCCCATTTGGATCCTTGATATTAACAGCTATACTCTAAAAATTAAAATATATATGTTAAAATGGTATCATAAAGTTTTTTCTTTATTACTGACAGTTCAACAAGGGAGCCATTCATATCATAGATTCTCCCCTAAAAGCAAATGTATTTTCCTCCCAAAGGAACATTTAAATCATCTTTACTGATTTTATTTGCAATTTAGATGTTACACTGTAGCAAGGATTATAGTAAAAATTCTTCAAATAATAATACCAAATATTAGGCAATTACTACCATTCTCCAAAATAATGACAAACGTAAAACACCATTTAACGATTTTAATAAAACTATTTCCATTATAAAACCATTATAAAGTCTCATGAAATGTTTTAAGTTAGTAGAGAAGGAAGATTAGTAAAAGCTCTGTTGTTTCTATTTGGTAACTGGTGAAAGAATAAAATTTCACCTTATGTGAAATATTAGTTACATCTACAAAAAGTGTGCAAACAAACAAGGATGATATCAAAAGTTTCATCATTACAAGAAAATTACATAAAGAAAGCAAAAGAAACAAAAGGAATGATAGTCTTACTTTTTTATTTCTGTTTACACTGAGAAAATAAGTACTTTCTGTCCCCACAAAAGGTGGCCCCCAAGTTCGTGTATCATCACCAGCTCCTGAAAATAATATGAGCTATTAATTTTTAATTCTAAAACATCATGAGACATTTCAAACCAACAGGCTCACTCATCATATATGTACATTCACAGATGCCTGAACAAAATCTACTCAATTCAGTGGAATTAAAAACCTAGAGGAGGCCATAGGAGCGAGTCGACTGTCCAAAATCTTAACCTGTTCACGTTAATCACTAAATCCCTCCTAAATCCTCCTTCACTGAAATCCATCCCTGAAAATCAAAATTCAGAAAGTAATGTCCTACTGGCAATCTTCAGATTTCATTAATGGCAAGTTTGGGGTGGGAGGGGGAATTACTCTGTTTTTGGCAAGCAAGTCAGTCAGCCCTTTCTAAGTGTTTCTTGGTATTAAATATGCAAAGAAAATGTTGAGTCTACAGAAGATGCTTGTTAAATACTATTTAAATCAGAATAATGATCAGTTAGGCTTTATAATAAAATGGCATCTGAGCCTAGGTATAGAACAATGATACACAAATTGTAAAAAAAATTCTGTTTAGGATTTTTATGTGTTCATCAGAGATATTGGTCTGCAATTTTCTTTTTTGTGTTATCCTTGCAAGTTTTTGATATCAGAGTAATCTTGGCCTCATAAAATGAGTTAGAAAATAATGCCACTTCTTCAATTTTTGGAAGAGTTTGAAAAGGAGAGCTATTAAATCTTCTTTGAATGTTTGGTGGAATTCACTAGTGAAGCCATCTGGTCCTGGATTTTTGCTTTTGGGGAGGTTTTGGATGATTGTTTCAATTTCCTGATTGTTGATCAGTCTATTTAGATTTTCCAGTTCTTTGTGATTCAGTCTACGAAGATTATATATTTCTAAGAACTTGTCCATTTCTTCTAGGTTGTTGAATTTGGTGGCATATAGTATTTCATAGTATTCTTGTACAGTCCTTTGTATTTCTGTGGTGTCCATCATAACTTCTCCTCTCATTTCTGATTTTATTTGAGTCTTTTCTTTTTTCCTTAGTGAGACTAACCACACGTTTATCAATTTTATTAATCTTTTCAAAGAACTAGCTCTTTGTTGCTTTAATGTTTTCTATTGGCTTTTTGTTTTCTATTGTTTAATTCTGCTCTACCTTTTATTATTTCCTTCCTTCTACTGATTCTGGGCCTCATTTGTTCTTTTTCTAGTTCATTAAGATGAAATGTTAGTTTATTTGAGCTTTTTCTTCTTTCTTGAAATAGGTCTGTAATGATATAACTTCCCTCTTATTACCAATCTTGTTGTATCCAAAAAATTTTGACATGTCGTATTGTTATTCTCATTCTTTATGTATCTTTTGATCTCTTCTTTTATTTCTTCTTTGACTGAGTCATTGTTTAGTAGCATGTTGTTTAAGCTCTATCTATTTGTGGTTTTTCCCTCTTTCTTTTTGCAGTTGATTTCAAATTTCAAAGCACTGTGGTTGGAGAATATGATTGATATGATTTCAGTCTTCTTAAATTTGATGAGGTTAGTTTTATGTTCCAGCATATGGTTTATCGTTGAGAATGTTCTATGTGCACTAGAGAAGAATGTATAATCTGGTGTTCTGGGATGAATGGTTATGTAAACATTGATTATGTCTATTTAGTCTAATAAATCATTTAAGGCTGATATTTCCATATTGATTTTCTGTGTAGATGATCTATCCATAGCTGCCAATGGGATATTTAGGTCCACTATTTGCACTTTCGTCAGTGTGAATAATCTATCCAAAGCTATCAATGGGATATTTAGGTTCCCTCATATAATTGTGACTTTTGTCACAATAAAAAAAGTTTCTCCCTTTAGTTCTGTTAGTAATTGCTTTATATATTTTGGTGCTCCTAGAATGGTTGCATATATACTGACAAGTATTATATTTTCTTGATATATTGTCCCCTTTATCATTATAAAATGTCCAGCTTTATCTCGTTACCTTTTTTACCTTGAAATCTATTTTATCAGATATAACCATATATGTATGGGCATATAATTTTTGACAAAGAAGCCAAAAACATACAATAAAAAAGAGAGCCTCTAAATAAATGGTGCTGGGAAAATTGGAAAGCCACATGCAAAAGAATGAAAATAGACTACTATTTCTCACCATACATAAAAATTAACTCAACATGGATCAAAGACCTAAATATAAGACCTGAAACAACAAAATATATAGAAGAAAACACAGGTACTAAATTTATGAACTGTGGTCTTAAAGAGGAATTTATGAATTTGACCTCAAAGGCAAGGGAAATAAAAGCAAAAATAAATGAATGGGACTACATAAAACTAAAAAAGCTTCTGCACAGGAAAAGAAACCATCAACGAAACAAAGAGGCAACCAACTGAATGGGAGAAGATATTTGCAAACTACACCTCCAATAAGGGTCTAATATCTAAAATATATAAAGAACTCAAACAAATCAACAACAACAACAACAACAAAATCCAATTTAAAAATGGGCAGAGGACACGAACAGACAGTTCTCCCAAGAACTGTCAGACAGTTCTCCCAAGAAGGCCAACAGATATATGAAAAGATGCTCAACTTCACTAGCTATTAGAGAAATGCAAATCAAAACCACAATGAGATACCACCTCTCGCACCTGTTACAATGGTTATTATCAACAAGATAAGAAATAACAAGCATTGGAAAGATTGTAGATAAAATGGAACCCTGATACACTGCTGGTGGGAATGTAAATTGGTACAGCCACTATGGACAACAGTATGGAAGTTCCTTAAAAAAATTAAGAACAGAACTATTTTATCAGCCAGCAATCCTACTTCTGGGTATCTACTTGAAATTTTTGAGAATATTTACCATAAAGGTATATGTACCCCTATGTTCATTGCAGCATTACTCATCGTAGCCAAGACATGGAAACAACCTAACTGTCCTTCAATGGATGACTGGATAAAGAACATGTGGTACATATATACAACAGAATACTACTCATCCATAAGAAAAGATGAAATACTGCCATTTGCAATAACATGGATGGATCTTGAGAATATCACACTAAACGACGTAAGTCAGACAGAAAAGGTCAAGAATATGACTTCGCTCACATGTGGGACATAAAACAGAAAGCAACAAACAAACAAGACAAACAAACAAAAACTCATAGACACAGACAGCAGTATGGTGGTTACCAGAGGGAAAATGGGTAGTGGGGAGGTAGAAGAAGGTCAAGAGAGTCAAATATACGGTGACAGAAGGAGACTGGACTTTGGTGTTGAATACACAATGCAATTTACAGAGGATGTATTACAGAATTGTCCATTTGAAACTTACATAATCTTATTAATCAATTTCACCCCAATAAATTCAATAAAATAAAAAAGGTCTGTAGCAACAAAAAATCAGAAAAGGCAAAATAAGTTACTGATTAGCAAATTCAGTTAATTTGGAATACTATCTTAGAATAAAATTTCAGTTTTCCAGGTCTTGCTTCAAAATAAAAGTTTAAAAACATCAAAAAATAGGGTATTTTAATCTAGACATCTACTTCAAGTAATTCTGAAATGTATTTGTATTTGATTCAAAGACAGAAAGAATTACAGAAAAAAGTTTTCTTGCACAATAAACAACTGGCAAAAAACAGATAGAACTCAGAAAATGAATCAATAATTAAATGCATCACTTAAGAATTTCCTAAGTTCAGATTAAATATTGAGGTAAGAAACTAATCACTATATATGTGATTACACTTGAAGAATCTATCACTAGCCCCCCAAAAGAGAATTTGTGAATGTAAGTTAAAGCCTAAATTTCAATCTCATTTTAATGATATACCGTGTTTCCCCAAAAATAAGACCTAGCCAGACCACCAGCTCTACTGCGTCTTTTGGAGCAAAAATTTATATAAGACCTGGTCTTATTTTAATATAAGACTAGGTCTATAATATAATATAATATAATATAATATAATATAATATAATATAATATAATACCGGGTCTTATATTAATTTTTGCTCCAAAGACGCATTAGAGCTGATGGTCCAGCTAGGTCTTATTTTGAGGGAAACACAGTACCTAATCTATTAGCCCTCTGAAATAGACAAAGAAAAATAGATGCAGCCTTTTGGAAAACACAACCAGTGACTAAAATGGACTCATTTATTTAAGAAAAAAAAAAACTCACAAGAGAAAGAAGACACAGGACAGAGGAAAAAGAAGCATTAATTCTAATGGGAGATGAACCCATAACAACACAAAGCAATAAATGGTAAGTATCAAACAAAATAGCATGTTCAAAACATCTGGGGGAAAAAAAAACTCCAAGAGCCCACACAGGGAATCTTCCAGCAGGAAACCAGCAGAGGCCTCATGGAAAATGTATGTGTGAATCTGGATCTTCAAGATTAAACAGGACCTCTCACAGTCAAGAGAAAGTCCAGACACTTCCATTATTTTGCAGTTCCCAACACATTAAAAAAAAAAATTTAATGAAGCAATGCCAAGATAAAGTTAAAATCAAACAGTTTATTTTCAATGTACGTGTTCATATCTCAGGGAGAGATAATGTCAGAAATCAAAATTAGAGGGCTGTTCGGCTTTCCTGCCCGACCTGTCCTTGGTATACAACCAGGGTTTTAGAGAGGCACAGGATCGATGCCAACGGCACATGACAGGAAATAAACATTAAAGGTCACAAACTGGTAAAATGGGCAAATGGAGAGACATATCTCATTTGACCCACACAAAATTTAAAGTTTTTAACTAGCTGCCATGATTTCAAAATCTGGAGGTCTCATATAAAAATTCAGACTGCCTTTCTTAATTGATATTTTAGCACATTCACTCATTCAGCAAATATTTATTGGGCATCTCCAAGGTCACAGATACTGTTCTATGCAGAGCAGACACGGCAGTGAACAAAAGACCAACATGCCTATTCTCATATCCCTGCCTACTAGGGACAACCCTGAAATACCCAGTCTACTTCACTCATTCATGTAACCTACCTGGCCCTGGAGGCATGGAGTTATCACCCAATGACTAAATCTAAAAATAGAAGAACATACTTAAGCTTGATATGCTCTTTGAATACACAAATAATAATAATTTAAGTCCTAAGTCAGAAAACTACAACCAAATTTTATTTAATTATAGAACTCGAGAAGTGGACACAAAAAGTGACTAGTTCTCTACTGAAATTTGAAAATACTGCCAAGTCACTTTTCCTTATATTTGTGTTGAATAACTACCTCAAAACCCAAAATAATTCAATGTATAATAGGAACACTAAAATGTATTGGGCAGGAGAGTCAAGGAAAAGAGAGGAATCTGTGGAAAGAGTGATGAACACCTGCTGGGAACAAAGCTTCATACCAAGTGTACAGCTATGGGACATAATGAAGCCCTAGACGAAGGAGAGTGGCCCTCCATAGAAACAAAAGAATACAAAGGAAAAATAGGCCTAAGTAAATAGGAAATAATTTCTCAAATTAACATAAATACAAATATTTGACCTAGTGATCACCTGAAATAGTGAAAAATTAGATTGGATGCTCTACCTAGGAATGAAAGACCCAGTGATTGAAATTAGAACATGCTGTGGTACTGAAACTGGATAACAACATTGAAATTAGAAGTTTTCTGGAACCTGAAAAAGAAGATGTTCGGCCAGAAAGTTATTCAGCATGTATCCAGCAACAACTAAAAGCAGCAAACAAAACTGACTGGATAAATGAAGCATTATCTCTGGGAAGCAGGATTCATCAGGTTCTTCTACCACCTGGAACCTGATAAACAGAGTCAGATAAATATATAATATATATCCCCCATGCTGATCAGAGGATCTTCTGCTAACTGCTTTGGCCTCCTAAGAAGAGCTACTAGGCAGAAAGCTGAATCTTTCAAATCAAGCCTTCTACATTAAAGGTTTAATCAATATGGTAAATTAAGAAGTTGATGTCATGATAGTCTCTTGTGAGTCTTACAAATACAGGCACACTCTTCAAGGCTAGACCATTTTCACTGACTTGGGAACTCTGTTCCAAATCCACAAGGATTAGATAGTCAAGAATAAATAATGATGCTAATTTTTGAAACCTTCCCCAAAAAACTGCTTGTAGGATGATGTAGGGATATACAGAACACAGACTCTGCCCTTTGAGTGCTTGTTGGAGGAAAGGGGCACACAACATGACACTTTTCTAAGCCACCTGACCAATACTAGCATGAACTGAACACCAAAATGCTAAGAAGGCACCAAATAAAAGTGAGATTGTGTACATAGAATAATTTTATTTGGTGAACAAAGGGGGAAGAATGAATGGGAAAGATGTTAGATGAAAAACATAAAAACAAAGAACTGATATAAGTTTAGGTGTTTTTCCCTCAAAATCTCTAAAATTATAAAATGGGAAAATGTTTCTTTATTAGAAATAGAAAAGAATG
Source organism: Rhinolophus sinicus (assembly GCF_057876585.1). Classification (NCBI taxonomy): domain Eukaryota; kingdom Metazoa; phylum Chordata; class Mammalia; order Chiroptera; family Rhinolophidae; genus Rhinolophus; species Rhinolophus sinicus. The sequence goes on along the minus strand of NC_142504.1, from coordinate 53,796,251 downwards.
ACCTAGGTTGGGGTGCGTGGGTTCCTTTTTCTTTTTCCTTTTTTTTTAACTATCTTTCACTGGAACCCCAAATCACTTGTAAAAGGTTTCCTTTTTTACATTGCCAAAATTTAATTTCATAATTATCTGACTTACACCACTGGGCACATCTGCAAAGTTTCTGTGCCTTCTAGACACATAAAAGGTTACTGTGATACCATTAAATACCAGCAGTTGCTTTGCTGTGCTCTGAGTTTATAAGGGTGAAAGGTGATTGTTCAGGAAAATAGAGCAGTCTATTTGCTGTGAGCCAGGCACTAAGACCTCACTCCCATACTCAGTTATAATTCATGACAGTACTGGTGGGGTGCCCTCATCCCTCAATGGAGTGAATGCATCTCCACTGAAGCCTGCTGAGAGCACCCTGCGTCCCCACCCACCATCTGTGCCTTCACTTGCAAGCTTTCTCTCTCTCTCTTGCTCACTCTTTCCTGGGATCTCTTGGTGTTAATATTGTTGAGCTACTACTGCTTTGTAAAGGTGGCTCTTCAAAAGGAAACTGTCATTTAACTAGGGGAAGAGCTGGAAGGAACACATTACAGTGTTGTTTACATCTCATTTAGAAAATGTCAGTTAGGAAATGGACAAAGAAGCAATTGTCTTAAACCAACAGCTGACTCTCAGAGCAAAGGATGCACTGCCAGTCAGCAATTAGTAAGAGGCACCCATGGCCTGAACGTGGTGGGAGGCCAGGGATGCCACACAAAGTGTGTGTGACCATCCAAGTTAATCCTGTTCTGAACCTGAGTTTCAGAGTCTGGAGTCGAATCTGAGAAATGTCTGCCCACTCTCTCCAGTGGCTTGGACCAGCCAGTGGTGTGAGAGCCAACCCAGTGCCCACATGCTGCCCCCATCCGTGATACGATGCCGCCCACTCTGAGAACCAAAGCTAACTGCCCTGGGGCTACCCAAGCCTCAGCTCAAAATGATCAAACCCTGGGCTTTACAGCGCCCTACTTAAACTAGCTGGGGTGACATGTGTGGTGCAAGCTACCTTCTGACATTGAATGAGCAGAGAGGACCCAACCCGCTCTTGGGTTCCTTGTTGAAGGACTTTGACTCCTTTTGCTTCTCTCCTTCCTCTATGTCCTGTTTCTTCCTTTTACCTTCCCCTTATCCTTGCCATTACTTCATCGCACAGTGAGGGACTATGATCAGGCCCACTCCAATCTGTCTCAGTGTAAAGCTTGTGTGGGGCTAAGGAGGGCCAGAATCAGAGCTAAGTGCTTGGATATTCCTTATTAGCTGTGTGACCTTGGATAAATTGCTTTCTCTCTCTGTCTCTGTCTTCTCATTTGTAATTTAGGAATAATAACATCAGCCCATAAGGTTGATGTACAGATTAAATTAACATAGGCAACTGCTCAGAAATGTGCCTGGCACTATGATAAGGGTTGTTAGCATCGTTACATGTTGCATCTCAGTTTCTACCAGGGGCTTCCAGGTGCATGTGAAGAAACTGGCTTAAGTCTGAGCACTAGGAACCTATAAAGAGTAAAACGAGATCATTAGCATAGGTTCAGAGGCAACTACCGTATTTCCCCAAAAGTAAGACCTAACTGGAAAATAAGCCCTAGCATGATTTTTCAGGATGCTGATAAGCCCTACCCCAAAAATAAGCCCGAGTTAAGATCGTCAGCCAGATGGACGCATTTAGTACATCCATTGCAACACACGATGGACATATTGAATTTAAAAATAATAATATTGATATTTAATTATTATAAATAATATTATTAACATTAATACTTAAAATAAGTGATAATATAAATTATAATTAAGTACTTGTAAATACCCAAGCAGGCGCCTTTGGACAAGAAATAAACGCCTATGTAAACAGATGAACTCGAGACTTATTGCCAAATGACAGAGTACAGACACAATGCACGAAAAATGTGTGCACTTGATAACGAACAGACGTGGTTGTGTCTAATATAAATCTTCATAATTCAACATATCATGTGTTGTAACAGACATACTTAATGCACTCGTGTGAAATAAAGAAACGTTTTCTGAATTTTGGTGCCTGCAATTTTTCATCGCTTTTGTGTGGACCATCATTCTTAACTGTCATCATTTTTGTTGCCACTCCTGTCTCGTAAGTCTTCAATTCACACTTGATTTAATGGCAGATTTAAAGGGAATAATATTTTGATCCCCAGACAAGATGAGTGCAAAAAGAAAGAGCTTTTCCATCGAGTACAAGAAAGGAAATGTGGAGGACTCCCGGGGCAAGTATCTTAGGGCTTTCTGCAAAGAGAAGAAGTTGGATCTCCGAGTGGTCCGAAAATGGCGAGCAGAGTACGATAACCTCAGTTAACAGGTAGACGAGGGAAATGCTAAGAAGCGCAAGTGTGGATCAGGTCGGCAACCATTATTTCCTGAGCCGGAAGACATCATCTTTGAATGGACTACTGACAGGAGAGCAAAGGCTTTGGTTGTGCGCAGGGCTAATATTCAAGCATTTGCCCTTGCAATGGCACCACAGTTAGAAATATCCCCAGAAGAATTCAAAACATCACAACATTGGCTGGATGGCTTCCTTCAAGCGTTATGAACTGTCTCTAAGATCGACAACACTGTTCAAGCTGGAAGATACTGAAGTTATTAAACGTGCACTTGCACTCAAGTCCTTTGTTGATGGCATTGACTTTTCTAAATGCCAACTCTCCAACATGATTGCTATGAATGAAACTGCAGTGTTTATGGGCCAAGGATCTCAAATGACAATTGATCGGAGGGGTGCCTCGTCAATCTATATTCCCTCCACTGGTTATAAAAGCGCACGTTACCTGTATTTTGGCAATTCGTCTGGATGGAAAGAAAGTCCCACTTCTAATCATCACTAAGGGCAAGAAAGATAAGGTGAAACATGTTCCAGGCATTTATGTTCTTGAAACCAAAAAAGTCTGGTGCGCACAAGCAGTTATAAGGAAGTGGGTCGATTTAATGCTGCCACTAGTTTTGTGAGGTTGCCAAAGAGGTCTGCTAGTCTGGGATTCAGCCAGCACTCATCGTGCTAAAGACATGAAGAACTCCCTCACAGAGAGAAGATCAAATAATGATTCCCGCAGGAATGACTGCCTATTTGCAGACTCTTGATATTGCAATAAACGAGCCATTCAAGGACCATTTTAGCATGGAACTCAATGACTACACTGAAAATAGAATGGAGAGAAATCAGTGTGGAAACTTTGTGAAGCCTAACCTGCAAAAGGTCGTGACTTGGGTGAAGAATTCATGGGATAAAATCACTGTCAGCTGTGTTGCCAACGCACTATGAGCAGGCTACATGGACAAGAAGTGCTCATTTAAGGAGAGCTCTGTTGCTGGACATGAGAGATTGGGGCCAATGGCTCTACAGGAAATGGAGTCGTAAGAAATTCAAACTGGAATTCAGGGTTTGGAGAGTTATGATGAAGTTCCAGAAGACAACATGACTATATTTGAATAAATGTAGATTTTTGTACATGAATAAATGAATAAATGTAGATTGTTGTACATGAAAAAATAAGACATCCCCTGAAAATAAGCCTTAATGCGGCTTTTGGAGCAAAAATTAATATAAGACCCAGTCTTATTTTCGGAGAAATACAGTAAGGAATGGAGAACAGAAAATAATCATTGCATTTCAATTATTTCCTCATCCCACATATAAGTGCATGGATATTTTTAAAACTATTAAAAACATTTATTAGCTTGTTTCTATGTTTTAAAGGGAGCAATAGCTTTACCTGGTCTTTCCACTTTTATAACTTCTGCTCCAAGATCTCCTAAATTCATAGTAGCAAAAGGTCCCGCCAGTACTCTACAATGTAAACAATGAAAAATTACCATCTTGAAGATTTTTATATCATTTTCTTAATAGTCAATACAGACAGCTCATATAATGCTAGTAAGAATTAAAATCGTTAGAACTGTTCAAAAAACTAATTTGGTCATATGTATAGAGAGCTTTAAAAAGTATATTTATTCCTTTTGGTGCAGTAATTCTACTTCCAGAATTCTATCCTAAGGAAAAAGATTAAAAGATTTCCTGAGACGACTTTTGTAAAAGGAAGACTAATTTATAATAGTGAAATATTGGGGGATGACTAAGTAATTTTGTGACAACTATATAATAAAATAATCTTACATTTTTGTGGGTAAAACTGTAATTTCAATATGGTTCAAATTTTTGTATTTAAAAATTATATACTATAAATATGCAAATTGGAAAGAAATGAATAAATATTATATTAATTGTCCTTTAGAATGATAAAACTACAGGAGGTTTTTTTTGTTTCTTTCCAAACTTTTGATAATAAGCATCCTTTTATAATCTAAAATGTAAATGTTTTTTGAGAGAAGGTAAAAACTCAACAGCCAAAACACAGATAAGCCAATACAAACCTTGTTAGATCCAGAATTTTTACACCCTCCAATGGCTTCACATTGTCAGTATCTGGCAAAACAGAAAATATTTGAAGGGTATCGATTACTAATTTAGAAAAAGATTGCAGAATTCTTTATACTATGTTTTAAGTAATTTCTATTACTACCAAAAAAGTGTTTTTTCTTTACAATATTTCTGCTTTATAAATACAGAAATATTTATATTAATTGACCTGATCCAATTAAGTCAATCACTAAAAATTAAAGCCTCCAATTCCAGATTATTCCCAATTAATTAAGTCCCCAGCTAGAGTTAAGATAGTTTGTCTAGTGAAAAATAAAAAGTGAGAGGAGAGATGGATAGGCTGAGTGAAGAGGATTTTTAGGGCACTGAAAATACTCTGCGTGATACTATAATGCTAGATATGTCATTATACATTTTTCCAAACCCAAGGAATGTACACCACCAGGAGTGAGCCCCAGTGTGAAGTATGGACTTTGGGTGACTATGTCAGTGCATGTCAGTGCAGGTTCATCAGTTGTAACAAAAGTACTCTCTGGTGCAGGATGTTGATAATGGGGGAGGCTGTGCATGGAGGGGGTGGGAGGGAATATACAGGAAATCTCTGTACCGTCCTCTCAATTTTGCTGTGAACCTAAAACTGCTGTAAAAATTTACCATCTTAAATTAATTAATTAATTAATTTTAAAAAGTAAACTAAATAAGAAAAAGTACTAACAACAAAGGCCTCTGCATAGTCTACATAGTACATTTAAACAATATACAATCATATGTGTATTTCCTTTTTCTCTTCACCCATCAGCTTTAAAAATAAGTCGATAGGTCAGTAATTATATCACTACTTCACTAAACATATTTAACATCAAATCACAAAATCAAATTCTAGTCAAATGCCTTACAAAATTTACATCATGATGACTGAGATCAGATTGAACTTTTGGAGAAAAATGATGAAACTACTGGTTCGACACATTTTTTTAACAATAGGCTTCATTTTTTTGGATTTAGTTTTAGGTTCACAGCAAAATCAAGCAGTAAGTACAGAGAATTCCTATGTGCCCTTTTCCCCCACACATGCACAAACTTCCCCCTCTTTCAACATCCCCACCAGAGCAGTCCACTTTTACAGTCGACAAACCTACACTGACACATCATAATCACCCAAAATCCATTACACTTGAATGTTTGGAAAAAAGCATAATGACATGTATTTATCAGTACATCATACAAAATAGTCTAACTGCCCTAAGAATCCTCTGTGCTCCACCTATTTATCGCTTCCTTTCCTCTAACCCCTGGAAACCAATCTTTTTACTGTAACCATAGTTTGCCTTTTCCAGAATATCATACATTGGAATTATACAGTATGTAGCCTTTTCAGATTGGCTTATTTCATTTAGTAATATGCATTTAAGTTTCCTTCATGGTCTGATAGATCACTTCATTTTTTTAGTGCTGAATAATATTCCATTACCTGGATATACCACAGTTTATTTATCCATCACCTACTACTGAAGGACTTCTTGGCTGCTTCTAAGATTTAGCAATTATGAAGAAAGCTGCTATAAACATCAAAAGGTTTCTATAACACATAAGGAACTTTGACAACTCAGTAAGAAGCCCAGTGGAAAACAGGAAAAGGACATGAACAATTGATTCACAGATAAATAAAAATTTCCAGTATGCATAGCAAAAGATATTCATAGAAATTACATTTATAATCAAAAAGATGAAAACTAAATGTATAGCAATAAGAATTTTTTTCTCACCAGACTGGCAAACATTTATATCTCCATTATTGGCAAGGGTGTGGTGAAATGGGTACTTTCATAAACGAGGTGTGATCAAACAATATGGTGAATGTTTAAATTTAAAAAATGTATTACAGTAAAAGACACATTGCCACTAATCCCCCTCAAAATACTCCCCTTTGTTTCAAACACACTTATCCCACTTTCTGAAGCAGTTCTGGAAGTCCTCTTTCGTCAGTGTCTTTAGTTGCACTGTCGCAGCTGCCTTGATGTCCTCAATCATTCTGACTTTAGGGAAGAGCCAGAAGTCGCACGGTGCCAGATCCCATGAATAAGGTGGATGAGGACAGGCCATAATGTTTTTATTTGACAGAAATTGCTGTCCCAGAAACAATGTGTGATACAGAACATTGTCATGATGGAGGATGATTTATGGCACACTTCCACATGTATACTAAGACACAGGTATAAAAATATGTCATTGCAGAACTTTTTTATAAATTTTCTGCTATACTTTAGATGTCTTTTAATCAACTTTGTTGGAGAATAATTTACATATAAGGTATACATTTAAATCAGTTTTGACAGATGCATGCCTGTCATGTCACCTCTACAATCAAGAAACAGAACTTTCCATCACCTGAAAGTTTCCTCAGTCCCTGTGCAAACCACCTCTCCCTTCATTCCCCGCCTCAGGCAATCAGTGATTGGCTTTGTCACTATAATTTAGTTTGCATTCTCTAGAATTTTGTATTAATGAAATCATACAGTATGTATTCTTTTGTGTCGGGCTTCTTTCATTCAGCATAATGACTTTGAGATTCATCCATACTGTTGCATTTTTATAAGTGAGTAGTGTTCTGCTACATGAAATATACCATATTTGTTTATCCATTCAGCTGCTGATGGACATTGAGTTGATTCCAGTTTCAGTATGGTGAATCAAACTGCTATGAATATTCATGTACAAGTGTTTGTATGGACATGTTTTCATTTCTATTGAGTAAATACCTAGTGGAATGACTGGGTGATATGGTTAAGTGTATGTTTACCTTTCTAAGAAACTGCAAAACAGGTTTCCAATGTGGTTGTATCACAGTGCATGAGAATTCTAGATGCTCCACATCTTTTCAACACCAGGAATTGGTAATCTTTTTAATGTTAGTTATTCTCATACATATATAATGTTTTCTCATGGTTTTAATTAGGATTTCCCTGACTAATGATGTTGAACATCTTTTCATCTAATAATTGGCCATTCATGTATCTTCTTTGGTGAATTGCCCCAATGTTAATACTGAAGCAAAATATTCAAAACAATGCAAAAATCCACCAACAGGTGAAATGTTCAATAAGCACTTGCAAATCCATATAACAGAATACCATGCAGATATTAAGAAACACTAGAGATTTACAAACCCTGACATGGAATGTTGGCCAAGATATCCTCCTTGATTTCAAATGCATAAAAGAAGCTGCAAAACAGTTATTCTCAGGAACATTTGAGATCTTGCTTCTTGGTGTATGTTGTCAGTTTGGCTCAAATAGACTCTTACAAAAGTCTCAAAAAAAAAAAAAAAAGGAACAAACACAAACACACACACATACCAGGGGTGCCAAAAATTTTATACACATGACTTGTATTCATCTTTTGTTATCAGTATATATTGAGTATTATAATTTTAATACAGTTATTTCCTTTCTTAAAATGTGATACATTTTTTGGCACCCTCTGTATATATATTTCTAAGTTTAAAAATAAAATAAAATTATAGAACAGAATGTATATGATCTTATTTTTGTAAAAAAATAACATTAATAATATATGTTGGTAGTTGCAGAAGCATTCATAAAATGTTATCAGTATTCAACTCTTAGGGAAACAATTTATGGAGAACTTTCACTAGCTAAGTTACATATTTCTGTAATATTGCTTAATTGTAATTGTGTGTATAATCAGCACACAAAAAAAGACAAAAAGCAAAAAAGTGAAGACATAAAAAATAAACAAAATGGGAGAGAAAACAAAATATTTTAGAGAAAATAAAACAGAAAAGACCTCAAATATAAAAAGATATTTTGACATCATTAAGAATGAATAGGCAAGTAATTCTTTATGTTACATAAGTCTCTAAAATAACTGGTCTTCTGTACTCAGATCTCTTTTAAGGCCTTTATTTTATTTCAAGTGACACAGGAACTATGTTTAGGGGTCTTTCCATCCCATAAATCTTATTACAAATCTATGAAGAGAAGTCTAAATTTCACTACTAATGTCGTCTCACAGTGATAATAAATTAGGAAATTTTTGTTCAGTGAAGCAAAAACTTTTCAACTGAATTCATTTGACATCAGTTAAGAGAGTTTCCTTTACTATCTAAGAAGACATCCAGAAAGGACTTCTAGAGCACACGTAAGTCAAAATCAATGAATGAGTTGAACACTTAACAGCATAAACTTTGGAAACTGGATTTAATTCCCGACTCCACTACTTACTACCCAAGCAACGTTGGGCAAGGTAGCTTACCTTCTCAGGGCTTCAGTTTCCTCATCTGAAACATCTATATCTCTATATCAAGAGTTTGCAAAGATTAAATGAAATGTATGCAAAGTGCTTAGTGCACTTTCTGGCATGTAGTAAATGCTACTAAAAGTTGACAACTGTTATTGTCATCAGCAGCATCATTATCATCATCTATATGTATTATACAGTCACATCACCTATTAAAACCTTAATCCAGATTTGAAAACAAGAAAAATACATGATTATTTTAAGGATAGGAAAAAAACATGATTGAATACTCTATACTTAAAAAGGACATCTACGGCCAATATTTTGCCTGTTTGTGAAAGACCACAATAGGCTGGATGGGAGTGAGGGGTTACTACAGGGGAAAAACAGTAGGAAAGGGCATCCATTATAATTTGTTGAGATACATTGAGCAGCTTGTATATCACTCTATCTTATTTGGCCTGTATGATGGAAACCAGTTATGATGGTACAGCTGAGCAACCATGTAAACAAGTACAATTATAATGAAGCTGCCATCAACTCTATACTTGCCAGAGCTGCTTCTAGGACTTTCCTGGTATTGGGCTCTAAGGTTTCAGGTCACAAATAAACTTGAGCAGCACCAAAGTGGAGGTAACTGACAGGTGCACACACAAGTGGCTCATTTGTGTGACAGCAATCATGGCATCTGGATTCCCACCACACGAGCTAACTACTGAGGCATTAAAAATTAAGAAAAAAAAGCGCCAGGTCAAAAAAACAAGCTGATCGAATATCAGTAGCAAACAGACCTTGTGATATACACCGAAAGAATTATTTGTTATTTTACAGAGAATCTGACTACCAGAACTTAGTAGTGAGAAAGCAGAAGATGGACATCTCTTCAAAGCATGCTCTCTTAATCTACTGAAGCTTTATTTATAGTAGTTAGCAGGATGTTTTCATTCTAGAACACGTTAGAAGTCTTGACAAAAGCTCTATTCCTAATTGTATAGCTTGGCAGGTAATTTTAGGAGTTTAGGGTACTTGGAAAATTAGTATATACTGGAAGACATTCCAGGAAAATTAAAATTTTTGAGTTATAAAAAGGTAGTATGGAAGTGATGCTAATGTTATAAGGCAATTATACCATCTAGAGACAACCAGAGAACAAGTTAAATGGATAATAATTTATAGTAACTTATGATTCACCATCTGTTGACACCCAATTTCTTCAGAACTGCCCTTTCACTCCAAGAATTCGATTATTACTGTGGAATTTGCTATCAGACAGGTTTTGGAAATGTTAGCTGCTACCATTTTGATGAAAACTTGAGAAATTTACAGTATGAATGATGCAAAAAAGAACAGAAGAAGGCTTTTGAGTTATGGGTAAAGCATGCCACAACCAAAGTACAAATCAGTGCTAATCCCAAATCCCTCTGCTCTTCTGCAATTTCCAGCTTCTTTTGCAGTTAGGTTGGGGCCAAATACCTGGAATCCAGCCAATGAAACATAAGCAGAAGCAATATAAGTCAATCTAGGCCTAACCCTCAAAAATGTCCCTTGAAATCCTCTAGGCCTCTATTCTGCTGCAGTGACTTTACAGGCTACATGCTTCAAATTGTGAAGCTTTATGTGTCGGAACAATGTTTTCACTGTTTGTATTGTCAATGAAAAAACATCCAGCCTAAGAAGAAGCTTGTAAGAGTTTATTTGAGCCAAACTGACAACGATCGCCAGGAAGCAAAATCTCAATGGATTGAGAAAATGTTCCCAAAAATGGCAGTTTGCAACTTATTTGATATGTAGAATCAAAGGAGGATGGTTACATGAAATCCAGTGGTTGTAGATTAAGGGGGTGGGAGAAAGCAAAGCAGGGAAACTTCTGGGATTGGGTAAAAATACATTGGAGACAGTTACTTCTTCTACATAGGTGGGTACAGGATAGTTAATAGTTCACTTTTTACAGCACGTAGAGATGGTAATCAGGGGACAAGAATAATAATGAGGGATTCTGTAGTTTCCTGCTCTGGTCCAGAAAGGGATTACTGACATTCCAAGGATGTTATCCCAGATGATGCAAAAAGACAACAGACAGGCTCACTTAAGGTAAAGATTGACTTTACCAAGGAAGCTTCAGGCTAAAGATGTGACTTCCCGCCATGGCCCACCTTAATTAGTAATTTTTATGTTCACGCCATCCTATGTGGTTATTTTCAGTCTCCTGAGTTTGTCAGGTTTAACATTGTGGCCCATTTACCATCAACAGTATAAAGCCACTGAGACTGTGGGCTAATTTGCGCCACGGCACAGCCTAGCCTATCCTGACCAACAAAGATGCCAAGCACTGGAGGAAAAGAAATGGTAGCCTCTATGCAATTTCACAGCATCAAAACCAACACCTGGGAAGTCCATTTCACGGGGAGACTCTTTTACTGTCCCTTTGGCAGCAGTCCTCCAACTGAGATATGAGAAGACCTTCCCAAGAGATATTGAATCATTTTAAAGAAGTCAATATACAGGTATTCAACTTCCATACGTATTCTTTCCTAAAATCAATCGGGCTACGAATAAATCTTTCACAACAAGCATACTCCCACTAGACAAAAGGGAAGCAAATTCCCAGATCTTACTCTCACTTTAGTTCATATAAAATTTACTTAAGTGATAAAAACTTTTAAATATTAACTTGATGTATGCAACGGATTGTTTTTCAAGTGATTTAGGAACTAGAACACTGCTATCAATTAGTATGTGGAAGGGTAGAAAACAGTACCAATTTAGAAATCAATTTATATTAAGTTGGTGCAAAAGTTATTGCGGTTTCAAATGTTAAAAAAAATGGCAAAACCACAAGTACTTTTGCACCAACCTAATAGTTACAGAATTCATAACCAAGAGTCAGCAAGCCAAAGGAAAAAACTCCTTCAGTGTTCAGGCGTCTTTAATGGGCCATCCTGAAGCAACTACTCAAAGGATCAGACATGGCTGGACCAGGAACTGGTGGAGTAAATGGTAGTTACGAATTCCTGAATGTGAGTGCTCACAAACGCAAGAGGCCCCTTGAATGTCTCAGTGTTGGCAATATGGCTCTCCGATGGGAGAAAACTGACTAAAGGCAAGTCCTCTGCGCAATTTAGAAAAAGGCAGCCCCTCCAGGGGACAACTGAAAAAACAGCACCCACTCTAGGTTGATGAAATACTGTCCTAGGTACTTGAGGTGGAATTAAAAGTATCACAGCAAGGAAGAAAATGTGGCATGCGTCGGTGAGGGGTGCAACGTTAAACTGAATGCAATCAGGCTCTTTCAACCCAAAATAAATTGTGGGCCCTATTTTGCAGAACACTGCAGATACTTAACTAGGAGAAACAGAAGGGAAGGGAGGGGAAGAGAAGCCTGGAAGAAGTGTGTGAGGTGGATACATATACTTCATGATTTCATTTGTTTTTTAAAGATCCCAAGGGTAATTCTGAAGAACAGGAGCGATGCCTAGAGAGAATTTAAGATGCTTTCTGTGTGAAAGACTATGGAACACTCCCAGAGACTTCACTTCAAGAAGTAAAGACAAAAAATTATTCTTTAAGGCTTTTAGAGTTTTGGTAAATGGAGAGGGGGAAATGAGGAGCATGTTTCCAAGGACAGAGGCAGGCCATGTCCATGTTCCAAACGCTTTAAAACTTTTAATACATACCAATTGTTCACCAGAAAGTCACATTAATATATACTGGCAGAAGGCCGGTTGGCTCCATGGTTGGAGCACAGTGCTCATAACACCAAGGTCGCCGGTGCAATTCCCACATGGGCTAGTGAGCTGCACCCTCCACAACTAGACGGAAAAAAAACGACTTGACATGGGGCTGATGAGTCCTGGAAAAACACACTGTTCCCCAATATTCCCCAATTAAAAAAAATAAAAAAATAAAAATGTGTGTGTGTGTGTGTGTGTGTGTGTGTGTGTGTATAAAAATAAATAAATTATTCTTTAAGGCTTTTAGAGTTTTGGGAAATGGAGAGGGGGAAACGAGAATGTTTCCAAGAACAGAACAGAGGCAGGCCAGTATATGCATGTGTATACACACACACACACACACACACACACACACACACACACACACACACACATATATATGCATGCCAGTATATGCCAGTATATACATATATACATATACATATATATACACATATATATATATGTATATGTATATATATGTGTATATACTGGCACCAGCAGTGTATGAAAATGGTATTCTCCACCAACTTTTATAACCCTGAATATGATCTCTTAGTTTCGTAGGGTATTGTTTGTTGCAAATTTGGAAGTTAAAAGTTTGCATGTCGGGGCCAGCCTGGTGGCTCAGGCAGTTAGAGCTCCGTGCTCCTAACTCCGAAGGCTGCCAGTTCGATTCCCACATGGGCCAGTGGGCTGTCATCCACAAGGTTGCCAGTTCAATTCCTCGAGTCCCGCAAGGGATGGTGGGCTCCGCCACCTGCAACTAAGATTGAACACCGCAACTTGAGCTGAGCTGCCTCCTGGATGGCTCAGTTGGTTGGAGCGCATCCTCTCAACCACAAGGTTGCCAGTTCGATTCCTCGAGTCCTGCAATGAATGGTGGGCTGTGCCCCCTGCAACTAGCAACGGCAACTGGACCTGGAGCTGAGCTGTGCCCTCCACAACTAAGATTGAAAGGACAGCAACTTGACTTGGAAAAAAGTCCTGGAAGGACGCACTGTTCGCCAATAAAGTCCTGTTCCCCTTTCCCAATAAAATCTTTTTAAAAAATTAAAAAAAAAAAAAATGTTTGCATGTCACCTCCACTTTACTTTGCATTTATCTAATAACTTCTGAAATTAAACGTTGTTTTTCTTAACTGCTTTGTTTCATATCTTCTTATAAATTACCTGTTCTTACCGGTATTGTTGGCCCATATTTTTAAAGGCACATTTTTCTTTTTCTTATTGGTTTGTATGGATTCCTTATGTAGTATAAACATTAACCTTTTATAAGCAATATTTAGTAAAGGTGATACGGGAGAGCCCCCTCACTATAGGAATTTTAAGTCTCCTTTTCCCTAGTTTCTTAGCTTCCCAGTCCCTGATCCTAATCACTTTTTAAATTAGTTTTTTAATCTTAAACAAAAGATTGTTCCTAACCTGAATCATAGAATGTCTCCTGCCCCCTGCTTCAGATACTTACACAGAAGCTTGCAATTTATGCTTGATGATTGTAACCACTGTGGAAAAGCATTCTTTCCAGGCCATTCCAGGCCCAACTCCTGGGTAAACAATGCCAACTGAATAACTAGTTAAAACCAGAGGAAAAGGCCATAGGCCCCATGAAGCTAACTGGACTTTCACCCTGCGTCAGTAACTTTGAGTCCTGCTCCTTGGGCCAGCGCTTTTAGACTATTAACTAAAATCTATCTCTCCTCGTCTAGGGGCCATCATATATCCTTACCAAAGAGGTCAACACGGTCTTCCAGGCGGATCCCCAGACCTTCTTCCTCTCAGCTAAGATCAGATAGGGCGAGAGCTCCATGAATCCCTGATAGGTAGGGACAATGACCACATTCAGCAGGAAGCAGATACAGAACAAGAGACCTCCTGTCCCTTAACTTTCCATAGAGATTTATGGGGACCATGTTTCTCAGGGGGAAATGAGGCAGGCAGTTAGAGGTAGGAAAGGGGTCTCCAAACATTCCTGCGTGTTTACATGGCCTATGGAGAGCGACCGCCCAGAGACCTCCCAGAAACCTCCCCCTACATCCAAATTTTTCCGTTATCTACCATAACCATTAACCACTATGAAGACAGAAGACACAAACTACCTAACTAGGTTAGACGAGTCATTCACATCTGCACAGTAAAGGCCACAATGACCTTCATCTCACCTTGGACTCTTTATACCATCATTATAGTATCATGCATATGCTCAGAAGTTCATTAATATCATTATAACAGACTGAATTCTGGGAAGGAACATGCGCAGTCTGAAAAGATGAGGTAATGGTCTCCTGTCAGTCATAAGTGCCAGCAAGAGACCCCACACTCAGAGAGGAGTAGCCCATTCTAGAAGAAAAGGAAATAAAAATTCCAAGTCCTCGCCAGTCGTCACCTTTTGAGCCACACTTTTGCTCAGGCCCACTCCTATCCTTTAGAGTGTACTTTGGCTTTTAATAAACTGCTCTTTCACCACAGCCTTTTGGTGTCCCGCTCAATTCTTTGTTCGGGATACCAAAATCCTGGATACCATGCAGAGAAGAGTTTGTTCTCCAGTAACAAAAGTATTTTTCCCCTATCTGCTATTTGCTTTTTGAATTGTTTTGGAATTTCACTTTCAAAAAATCAATTGTTCTACTTTCTGCCTTTGGTATTGTTCCAGAGTTCCTCAAGACTACCCAGACTTCTAGTGATTTGCTAAAAGGATTCACAGGACTCAGCATATAAATGTATTCATAAGTAAACTAAGGATTATTATAGCAAAATGATACATGATAGGCTCACCAAGGGGAAAAGACAGGCAGATTCTAGGAAAATCCATGAATAGACATCTTGTCTTCTCCCTCCCCGGAGGCGCCACTCCAAGCATGCTTCTTTCTCCAACAACAAAAAATATGGTAACGTGCAATGTTTCTGCTCAGGGAAATCTATTACAGACTCAGAATCCAAGGTTTTTGTTAAGGGCTTTTCACAGGCACTCTGCTTTCCATGTACCAAAATCCCAGACTCCCAGAAGAAAAGAAAGTGTTCATCATAAATTATATTTATTGTACAAACCATCTGGGCACCCTTTTAATTAGGAAGCAGTTCAAGTGTCAAGTTTTCAGATGCTAACCAAGAGCCAAACTTATTAGAGGGTCCTTCTAAATAATAGCCTAAAGCCTGCTATATTAACCCTTT
The DNA here is from genome assembly GCF_057876585.1 of Rhinolophus sinicus. NCBI lineage: Eukaryota > Metazoa > Chordata > Mammalia > Chiroptera > Rhinolophidae > Rhinolophus > Rhinolophus sinicus. Next base: position 53,780,673 of record NC_142504.1, on the reverse strand, counting down.
TCTGCACAGGTATCATGTTTTTCCAAGTCCAGATTATATAAAATATTCATGTATAGTTGGTTTTCCCATTTAAAAGCTTTTATTTTCCTTTTTAAAGATTTAAACTAACTGAGGTATATTTTCTCTACTTAAATACCATGTTTCCCCAAAAATAAGACCTAGCCAGACAACCAACTCTAATGCATCTTTTGGAGCAAAAATTAATATAAGACCCAGTTTTACTTTACTATAAGACCCAGTATTATATAAAATAACATAATATAATATAATATAATACTGGGTCTTATATTAATTTTTGCTCCAAAAGACACATTAGAGCTGATTGTCCGGCTAGGTCTTATTTTCGTGAAAACACGGTATTAGTAGTTGCTGTTTGGATAAGAGATTAACATTTTTTCTTGCTTCTTATTTTTCCAAACATTTCAGGTTTTCTACAAAAAAACATGTATTGTTTTTATAACTGTAAAAATAGAAAGATACAAATTCTAGTGACATTAAGATTTTATGTACTCATTTTAAAACAAAAATTTATGTCTGAAACACAATATTCATACTCCTACATTTTTCTTCATATCGAAGTATTCTGTCAGCAATTTTATTATTTTCAATGAAAACTTTTAAGTGTGAATTAATGTATTAATACCTGTGTTACACCTGGGTGAAGAATATTAGTCTACAAAGAAGTAAATATGTATAAAACATTTCACCAGTGCTTCATTACCATGGACAATGGATATGTGCTTAGAATTAAAAGGATCAACAAAGAGTTTGGCACTCAGACTCTTGAACAAACTGTTTCTAATACTGGATTTACCAAGGAGAACATTGCTTAAGTGACAGTTAAGTGGTCTAATGTGTTCAGTGCATGCCTAACCCTATCAATAAGTGAGCCAATCATCTCCTAAAGATGCATTTCCATTTCTACTAGTGTCAGGCTTTATCATGAAACAATAGGACCTCTATAAGGAAAACTGAGATAATCTAAAAAGTTTCAGGAAATAAATATTAAGTATGCTCTAAGTATACACACAAATATTTCTATACACAGAAATTATTAATTCATTCTCCTGTCCTAAAAAAAGTTTCACATCAAAAATGTTTTTAATATCTATGTTTATTCGTAATATTTCAAAGTAAACAGGTATCTAGATCAGAGATCAGCTATTGTTACTTATATCAAGAAACGCACCATTTCCCACATCTAATTTGCCACAGCCATTGTAATGAGAGCCAACTGTTCAGCCTACACATACAGGAAAAGTCCCCAAAATTATGACTCTGGCAATCTGTATAGGATAGCTGCCTGGTTGCCACCTTCCCTGGAAAAGGCAGAAAAAGTTAATCTCCCTAAGGTAAGCAAAGTTTCCTTGGGAAGAAAAGGGAAAGGTTTCTGGGTTCTTACCCTCTGGAATATCTCCAGGGGGAAGATAAACTTCACTGGTTTTACAACCTAACTCTGTGGAAATATCTCCAAGGCTCTGAGTTTTATACCCCTTTGAAATATAAACATAAACTTCCTGGGAGTTCCTTAACCATCTATTCAGTCATCTTTTAACTTCCAAGGCTTGTCCTTTAACCCAGGTTCTAGTTTCTAGTTTAGAAAGCCCTGACCATGCAGAAACATGAAAATATTCACTTCTTGATAATAGATAGTAAAATTAACCAAAGTATTTATATTTGCAGCACTCGTTAATACTTGACAACTCCTACAAAACTCGCTTTCAAACCCTTACTAAAAATCCCTGGGAATTCCTCAGAGGTGCCCCAGAAGCCCATTTTCAGTAGGGCAATTAAAGTAGAGATACTGAGTTAGAGCTGGGCTCTAGGATCCCAATTCCTGCTTCAAACACAGCCCATCTGTGCTCATATTTTGGGCTTCCAAGTATGGTGTGGTTTTTTTTGTGTTGTTTTTTTTTTTTTGAAGACAAGATTCTACAAAATATATGTATATTTAAATCCACTGAAAAAAGAAACACCAAAAAATCTTAGTTAACCGTTAGCCAGACTCATCAAGACACAGAGAGGAACCAAATGAATAAAATCAGAAATGAAAAAGGAAAAGTGACAACACACACCACAGAAATACAAAACATTTTAAGAAAATACTACGAGCAACTATATACCAACAAATCAGACAACTGGAAGAAATGGATAAATTCCTAGAAGCATATAATCTTCCAAGGCAGAATCAAGAAGAAACAGAAAAACTGAACAGACTGATTACTACCAATGAAATTGAATCAGTAATCAAAAAGTTCCAAACAAACAAAAGTCCTGGACCAGATGGCTTCACAGGTGAATTTTACCAAACATTTTTAAAAAAGAAATATCACCTATGCTCCTCAAACTATTCCAAAAAACCCAGAAGAACGGAAGGCTCCCAAACTCATTTTACAAGGCCACCATTACCCTGATTCCAAAACCAGACACTTTACAAAAAAAAAAAAAACTATAGGCTGATATCCCTAATGAAGACAGACATAAAAATCCTCAACAATGTATTAGCAAACCGAATTCAGCAATACATTAAAAAGATCATATACTATGATCAAGTGGGATTCATTCCTAGTATGCAAGGTTGGTTCAATATCCACAAATCAATTAACAGGATACACCACATTAACAAAATGAAAAATAAAATTCATATGGTCATATCAATAAATGCAGAAAAAGCATTTGATAAAATCCAGCAGCCACTTCAAAAACTTCACTTCCTTAAAAACTACTTTTTCTCTTTTCTTTCCCCTTGATTCAAACTGGCCTTCAAAAAGTCTAATAGCACCATGGCTCACTTGCTTCTGTTCTTTCCTTATCCTTCCACCTTTGTGACCCCTCTCTTACTCGTTAAGCCCTTAGGTTACCCTCAAACAGTCTTAGGAACAAAGCCTCAGGTCTACTGACCACAGAAACAGAGTTTCTGTCAAACTAAAGGTAACATCTCGAAAGCAGTTGTGTTTTGATTCCAGACCCATGGTGACTGGACCCGACCAGCCGCATCCCCTCGAGACCAGGAAGAATGATGCCATGACTGACATCAGGATCTGATGCAATATCAAGTGCCTCCTACCCTAGCCCTGACCAACAAGTAGAGCCTACCACACCAACTCCCTTAGCCACCATGACTAATAATCTTTCCCCTATATAACCTAACCCCTAGGGGTCATGGGGAGCCAGGTCTTTAAGCACTAGCCCACCTGTGTCTCCGGCTTGGAACCACTTCCTTAAATAAAGCTTTACTTTTTTTGCTACAAACCCCTGATATCTTGTTTGGCTTTGATGCGTGCAGGCAAAACGAACCCCTTTTAGTTTAACAGATGCGAGAAGACTGAGTTCTGGTCCCACCTCTACTTGCAATGTGAATTAAAGCAAGTCACTTAACTTCTCTAGGCCAGTTTCTCACCTGAGAAGTGGCCTATTCTCAGAAGTAATCCAAGTGGAATATGGAGTTTTCATATTCAGGAATAAAGTGAAGAAATAAAATAGTCACTATAGTCAAGCTGCTAAATTACTAAAATCAAATAAGTTGAAGTATGAGGAAACTATTCTATTCAGATAACCCTCTGATTATTCCCTGAAGGGCTAAGGAAAGAATGTTCAGACCACCTGACATCCATTATCCAGATCACCAGTCATCTAGGGGATTACTATCTCGAACCAATCCAGAGGCTAAGAATGCAGGGTTAATACTTCTCAAAAATGTACTTTAAGAACTCAGCTTTTGTGTCTTCTTCTGGGTATTGCCTAGTTGTGTTTCCTGTTTGCAAACCCTAAGACCCTTAAACAAATCTTTATCATTTATTTCTAGCCAAAGCCTCGAGACTCTTTTTGTTTGTTCTACAAGATAATTATTAATAATTTATTCTCCCTCAATCCTCATATATATCTGCAAAGGTGATGAAGGGCACACTGTCATGCATAACCTACCTGTCAAAAAGTTTTCTCTGTATTTCTTTCCCTCCCCCTTTTCTAATGCAAATTCATACGTGCAGAAGATAGCAAGATATCACTATAGGGAAGAGTATTTGGAAGTATAAGCCAAGTAAAAAGACCACTTACAGTATTTTACGCAATTCTGGAAATCATTTGCCAGTTATAAAATAATTAATAAAGGCATTCTGATTCCTGTCACCCTCATTTTCCTGCTCCCTCCACCCAGGAAAAGTAGATTGGTTGATGATATAAAAAGGACATCAGGTGGGAATCACTGACCAGTATGATGTGACTCATTCATTCATTTAAGAACTGAGTGCCCAATTACCAAGTACTAAACTAAGCACCAAAGACAATGCCCAGAAAGGAGAATTTTGGGCCAGAACATAAGTATATAGTAAAGTACATAATCTGGGTTCCTCGGGCCTTAATTGCTTCGAAAGCCTTGATGACACTCTACTGCCTTGATTGATTCTACAATTTGCTTCAAACGAGAAATTTGGTGAACCAAATTCCCTCAGAATGAACAACAAAAGAAAATTGTGGATCTCCATCCATCAAAGAGTATGGAACCTGAGAAGGCACACTCCAGCTAGGCATGTCACAAAACATGTAAAAGAGACAGTGAGGAGTGGCAGCTGCAAGAATCAGTCCTAAAGTTCTTTATGTTTCATACAAGCTTATTTCAGGACTCAGTGATTATCATTCCACATTCTGAGGGACTAAAGAAAGTTCTATAAAGCTGTAGTAAATCCAAATTTCAAATTCTAAACAAATTCTAGGACAGTTGCCTGGTACAAAGGCGTTTTATTATACATTAGGTATCATTCTTGAATTATCACATTTTTCTTTATAACTAAAAGTCTGTGAAAGAATCAAGATTTTAAGAGCTTTGGCCAAATTTTGCTCTTTGAAAATGAGTATCCCTGCTTCCTACCCACCTCCCTAACCTGCTAATCCAAGGAAGGGAGTAAAGTCCGGCATTTGTTAGCACAGCTTCTCCCTCAAATTAAAGAGGCACTCTGAACTCCCTCCTGAAACGCGGCCGGGTGTACATGTTTAGTTACCTACACTTGGGGGAAGAGAGGGTAGGGGTACCCCAGAGAGGGGAGACGTCCGCCAGTAAGACCGCGCGCGGGGCGAGCCGCTGCAGCGAGCTCCCGACCCCGGGTGCGGGCCAGGGTGACCCCGGGGCGGCCGGAGAGCGGTGCAAGGCCCGCCGCGGGACGACGGAGCCAGTGCGCGGGGAGGCAACGGCCAAAAGGCGGGCTGCGGGGGCAGCAGAAACTTCAGGATAGCATGGGCGCTCTACTCAGGATGCCGCCTGAGGTAGGGGTCTGGGGCTGGGATCCCCTTCGCCGCACCAACCGAATCTTGGAGGGTACCTGACTGCGGGCGGCCCGTCCACAGCTCCCTCCTGCTGCCCGGGCCGGAGAGAAAGCCGGTTCTCCGCAGAGTCGCGACCCTCGCCAGTGTTGCCAGCATCGCGCGCCTCTCAGATACCCTCGGTCCCAGCGGTGAGGAGAGAACCCAGTGCGCGCGCCGCCCACAGCCGCTGGGGGCGCCCACGGCCACCTCACACCCCGCCCCGAGCTAGCGGGGCCTGGCCACGCCGGGCGGAGCCGCGCTGGGCGGAGCGCTCCCGTGCCGCATCGCTCGCTGGGCACGCGTCTAGTTAATGGGTCCTGACCAAAGACCGCGAGACTGCGAAGACCGTGCTGGAGCTGGGTGTGTTCGGCTTTCCTGAAAAAGAAGAGAATTCTTCTCCCACGACTCTGTTCACTTAAATTCGGTCATTCGATACCCAATTCAATAACCCACTTAACCCTCTGCCCCTAGCGGAACCTTTTGTGAGTCCGGAACCAATGTGTTGTACGGTGCTAGCAGCCGGAGGACTGTTTTGGTAAAGGACCACCAATGCTCTGTGAAGGGTTGATCGGGGCAGTTCCGGGGAGAGAACACGGCAGTGAGGTTTTCGTCTCCTGATATGCACCGACAGAATTTTCGACCCCCTACCCCTCCTTACCCCGGCCCGGGTGTAGGAGGTTGGGGTAGCGGGAGCAGCTTCCGGGGTACCCCTGGCGGAGGCGGACCACGGCCGCCCTCCCCTCGGGACGGGTACGGGAGCCAGCACCACACGTCGCCTTACGGGCCCCGGTCTAGACCCTACGGGAGCAGCCACTCTCCGCGACACGGCGGCAGCTTCCCGGGGGGCCGGTTCGGGTCTCCGTCCCCTGGCGGTTACCCTGGCTCCTACTCCAGGTCTCCCGCGGGGTCCCAGCAGCAATTCGGCTACTCCCCAGGGCAGCAGCTGACCCACCCCCAGGTAATAAATAGCCAGCGTTTGCTGAGCTCTTACTGTATGGCAGGCATTGGACTAATAATCCCTTTAGGTGGATTATTTTGTTTAATCCTCTATGAAGTGAGACACTATTGTTAGCCCTGCTTTTTAGATGAATAAACTGAGGCTCAGAGAAGTTAAGTAACTTTCTTAGATTACCCTAGAAAGTGGCAGAGCCCTACTTTCTAGAGCCCTCTTGCTTTTAGCCGCTACACTGCCACTCATTCACAGATTTCCCTAATTCCATCTCCTTTGTCAGGGGCTTTGCCGACTGTTCCCAGTTAATTATTCTGAGCCCGGGTCTTCTAGAGGGAAAAAAGCAAATGAATTCCCACATAGACTTCATCTAGTTTAGAGCGTTGTTTATAGGCTAGTACCATCCTTCTATTTGCTGGCACTTTTTTCCGGCCTTTGTTTTCGAACCAAGCTGGCTTCTGCTACCAGTCCTCTCAAGGGAAAAATCGGTGATGGTTGTAAGTTTCCCATTTCTCTCAGTGAGAGTGAATACGGGACGATTAGAGAGAGTATTTGTGGTGTGTAGGATTTCTGTGGTTTATAACTTGCATGTACTCGGTGCTTTTCCAACTTTCCTTATGCTAAACCAACTCCACCCCTTTGAGTCTGGAGCTAATCAGATGGAAAGGTTCTAGAAATTTTGAAGCTATGGGGTTAAAAAGTTTTAATTTTTCTTCAGAAGACACTGGAAATTTTGAGGAAGAAATGAAATATAGTTATTTCTTACTTCACCATTTGATAGTTCTGCAAAGTTACTACATTAGAAACCCAAAAGTGAGGTGACAATGGGCATGGAATTATTAATAAATGAGCATATCAAATTAGTTTAAATGCTTTTTAAAAACAAAAACACTAGATTGAAGGAAGACTTTGAAGTTGAACATATTTGAATTCAGGGCACAACTTTTAACTAGCAATGTGATCCCAACTAGCTTTTAAAGAAAAAGTACCAGTTATCGTTACTAAATGTTATTTTTAACTGATTTTTTTTCTAAAGGGTTCTCCAAGGACATCTACACCTTTTGGATCAGGGCGTGGTAGAGAAAAAAGAATATCTAATGAGTTGGAAAGTTATTTCAAGCCTTCAATGCTTGAAGACCCTTGGGCTGGCCTAGAACCAGTATCTGTAGTGGATATAAGCCAACGATACAGCAATACTCAAACATTCACAGGCAAAAAAGGAAGATACTTTTGTTAACATTTCTGAAATTCAACTGGAAGCCTCATGTGTCAGGAACATCTTGGACAAAACTTTTACTTGTGTAATTAAGTTGAACCCTAACATGGTGACTTTGATTGAATAATTAGTTAGGGCTTCTTGGTATTTTTCATCTTATCAAATATTGTTGGTGTTAGAGAAGACATATGGTAGAATAAATTGCAAATTTAGCTCTTTTGGAAGTGCCTACCACAAATTAGAAAATTTATAGTTTCCAAATAGTTAACATTCTTGGTAATATAATGGACATTTGTCTTTTAATGTTTTTCCAGTGTTTTAAAATAAAACATTTTGTCTTTCTAGCTATATTGTGGTTTTGTCATATGCTAAAGAAGTAGAAATATTAAAGTAATGCTTTGTAATCACTTAGTTAGAATTCATAAGTAAATATTTTGCCTACTACGTTTGAAAATAGAAGAGATAAACGATCCTTTGAGCTGTAGACAGTTCTATGTTTGTTCATAAGTAAAAGTGGGGTAAAGGAAGTGAATAAAGGAGATTTCTATTCCTATTATAACAATTGTTCTATGTGCATGTTTTATGTAATGCTTTTGTAAAAATGCATTGAAACTTGATTGGAAGTCGCAGGCACTCACTTAAGTAAAAAAAAAAATTTTAAACCCTTCATATTCATTTAGCTGGAAAGGGCAAGGATATATTTATTTCTTGCATAGCTAGATCAAAGTATTTTGTGTCTGAATTTCTCCACATCTCTCAGTATTGTAGAGTCATTTTCTCTTGATGACTGGCTACCAGCCATCTCACTTCCATTGTGAAGAGGACATTTCCCAGGGATGACAGATTAGCCTTGCTTAGCTCATGTTTCGGTAGTCCTGATCCAATAACTATGACCAAGGCAGTGTGGCCTAATTAGTTTGAACAGTGGACCTACCCCAACAATGAGATAGGGTCCTGTGATCCTCAGCCCCGCTAGGCCTACCTGGGTTGGAGAAATGGTTTTCCACAGGAAGGAATGCTATGTATGTTTACCTACAGTAATGGAGAGAAAAATATAAAGAGATTTTTCCAAAAAAATTTTTAACCAGGCTTTTTAGATATTTTGAGGTTATAATACATGAAAATAGAGCTAGTTAAAATTTCGCTTAAACAGTCCCAGAATAAATGTCTAAAAATGAAATGGCCACACCTATTTGAGCCATCCCCAGTACTATTTGTTTGCTAGGTCTTTCATAGAGGCAAAGAAGAAAATGAAAAGGGAAGGATTTTAGATTAATAAAATCTCCGTGAAAACCCAGGACTACTACCACTGATTACGAGCTGGATGAGTTATTTAACTTCTCTATGCCTCAGTTTTCTCATATGTATAATGAAGAAATTAATAGTACCCATATCATAGAGGTGTTGTGTTTGAGGATTAAATGGGTTTACATGTGTGAAACTCTTAAGCCAGAGCCTGGCACATAGTAAGCACTCAATAAATTGTAAGCTATTTCTCATTCACCCCTATCTCCTCAGCTCTTAGAATGATGCCTGGAAAAAATAGTAGGTGCTTAAATCTGTAGGAAATGGCTTTTGGAAATAATTGTTAAGCCATCTCTTAGAGATCACTGGGTTATTGGCAAAGAAAAAAGAAGGCAGGAAGGATTTTGTGCTAAAGTTTTTCATATTTGGAAGACTTTCAAACTGTAACTGTTGTAATGGTTTATGTGCATTTTATTGTACTACTTTATAAGTGTAATTTTAAACAACTAATTCTAAAGTTTTTTTCCTGCCACGTTACCAACATCTACTTCCAGAGGTCTGATCTTTTCTAATTTTCTTTAGAGGAATATATTTTTATTTCAGCAAAGGTACATTGCTGTATTGCTCTAGTCAGTCATGTGTTCAGTTGTCCAAGTTCTTTTCACATTGATATTTTGGGTTGTTTGTATTATTAGCCTATTTTTGTTTAGCTGAGTGAAAAAAATGGATTATTCTTTAAATGATTTTTCTTAGTGTTCTAGAATACCCATTGTTACCTCTACAGAAATACTAAATAATTTTGTTAGAAAAAAAATTTATAGTTAAGTAAGCATCTTAAATATTCATATAATTAAAGAATGGAAAAATAATCTATAGCTGGGTCTTCAAACAACGGTATGTATACTCCTGGAAGTAGTCAACTTTCCAAGGGGTGTGCAAGCATAGATAGCTTTGGGGATCCAGAGCCAGATCCTCAATTCCCATATGTACTCTCTGAAAACTGATCTACCTAAGGAGCATTCCCATGATCAATTGCTCATTTTCCCTTCTGCCTTTTCATAGTCACACTTCCTCACTTTACAAGAGAAACCTGTATTTCTCAAATGACCCCAACAATATTTTAGGTCCCACATACTCTCCAGTACCTTGCCACTACCCCATCAAGATGTGGAGTATGTCCCTTCCCTTTGATCCTAAGCAGACCTTTCTTCCTTTCCAACAAGGAAGTGTGGTGAAAATTAATGTATTTTCATCATGGGTGGAGTGTGATCTTAGAAATGAGTTATATTGGCCCATGTGGAGATGTTCAGAATTTAGATGTGTTGTCAAGTAGAGAGTGGTGACAGTTTTTGTTTAATGACCTTGCCTTTTTTCTCATGACTTCGAAAAAACACTTTTCTTGGGGGTGAATAGTGTGAAAGTAAAAGAGCACGAGGGAAAGTCACCTTATTTTTAGGTAACAAGTCATAAGGTTGCTTGCCTCATCTAGCTTAGAATATTCAAGATTGGTATAAAAGCATGATGGGTTTTGGTAGATCTGCTGTCAGGCAAATGGACCACGATCAATAATGGTAAAGAGCACAGTGAATATGTCTCAAACCTGTCTCAGTAGCATAATTTGCATGATTCCAAGGAGGAGGAAGTTAAGTTTTATGTTTATTTCTGACAATAACTACATCTTAAAGTTGAAAGATCATTTCAGAGGTAAGTTCATGGTTTTATATTTTCTAGAGCATTTTTCAGATTCCTAGGAGAAACATTTTCATTAACGTTTCCCAGGTTCATTATTAGATTCTGCAAATTCGTATTAATTTTTTATCTAGCCAAAATTTCCTGCTCTTTGTCTCCAAGCCATTTCTATGCTTTTTTCATTCCTGTGTATTTAGGTTTAAATTAACAAATATATTGTGGGTTTTACGGTAAATAAAATAGTAGTCATCAGTAGTAGTCATAAAATGTGATCACTATCAGTATACCTTGCATAAGCCCTGAATTTATTAGTGACCCAGTATCTTTTTGCTCTGAATTTCCACAGTCTAATCTAATTTTTCTTCTAATCTAAGACACAATTATTATATGATTCACCATTATATACCACTTAGTAAAAACACTGTCAACTAAACTATGATATGCCATCCAATTTCAGAGATGTTAAAATGTGTGTCTTAGTTTGATGAAATAGCATAAACAATACTCTTAAAAGCAGAGCATATACTTACATATAGGTAGGTATAGGCATAAATGTCCGTAAAACACTGTTTTAGGATACAATGCATTTAACTTTAAAAAACTAGCTTTACTCAATTAGGATTAACTCTTCTCAGATTCTTAAATTCTGTTCTAATTCTATAAAAAGCATAAATGGTTTTCAAACAAAATTTCTAATCTATATATAATATAATCACCCTTAAAAAAACCTATGCAACTTCCAGTTTTTATGGGGGTGTTTTTACTCAGTTTGTATTAACGATCAATAAGCAAGGTGACTCTAAGTGTAAGAGTTGTAGGTAAGTCTTAGTAAATCCTTTTGGTTAACACTCCAAAAAGCTGAGAAGGAAAATGGCCTGAACAAGGTCTTTAGTAAGAGTGGTTTTTAATTCTTTGCTTTCAGCAAAATTGAAGAAACCTTAATCAAATTGTCAATTAATGATCATTAAAAATAATTTAATGATCAGTTTTATGATTTGTGGTATATTACATAAAAAGCATCCAAGAACTAAGTGGCATTACTATAATAAAATTCGCTTTTTATTTATATGTGTGAATGAGTTCTCAGCATTTATATCTATACTTTAAAAATAGGAATAAAATTGATGTCTCATTCTAGCAATGAGCAGTATTTACCCTTGAATATAGAAAAATACAGCACTATCCATTTCATTAATAGATACATTTCCAATTAAACTTTATTTTGTGTTTTAATAACTTATTAAAATTGATATACTTGTTGTTTTTATCATTTGAATACTAATGATGATCCAGACAACAGTCTTTAACATTTGGAGGTTTACAGTCATGAGAAATGGAATTTTTTAATTTCCAAAAATATTTTTTATTTCAATAAATATATTTTTATGTATTTTGAAAAGCAGCTATATGACAGGGTAGCAGTAAAAGATTTCACGAATCACAGTATTTTGCAATGAGATAAAAATTACATGAGGCAGTAAAATGGAAATGAATTGCAAATAAAGTAGTGTAAAATTTTTACTAATTTAAGGAGTGATGGTTGATATCAAATTGCAGTGATACTTAAATTGGGTTAATGTAATGGATTTAGCTTAAAATATCACTACTACAGAAATGACTTCCTTTGCAATTTCTTGAACTAATGATAAAAGTGTTTTTATATTGACTTGAAAATACATAAAACAGTACATCACTTTTCAAAATTACTTTAAAGAATAGATGACCAAAATTTTTAAGGATCTCAACACAGCAGAGGGGGTAGAAAGAGGACTGTAGTAAACTGTATAAATCCAAGAGAAGTCAGAGAAGGAAGAAAAAAAGTAAAAAATGACAGCAATAAGTCCAAATATTTCAGTAATAACAATCTTTAAAACGTAAAAAAAATTTAAAAGACATTATCAGATTGGATTAGAGAAATGGAATCAATCTGTTTGCTAGTTTAGAAAAGTGATGTAGAATTTGTAAGGATACAGAGAACTGGTATATAAAGTAGACATTATATGTAATACCAGGGATGCCCAAAAATGTACACATTTTAAGAGATGTTATCTATGTAGTGTTACTTTTTAAAGTTGAATTACAGTAGCAATGTGTAGTATGACGTTCACTCGAAAGATGGTGTGAATCAAATGAATCCTAAAAATCTTTTAAAATGTATACTTTTTTTGGCACCCTCTGTATATATGTATTCTTTTCAAATATACACAGTATAGAATAAATTTTTAATGTTCTAAATCACAAAGAGTTTCTGCAAATTTCAAAGATTTGATAGATATGCAGATCATGTTTTCTGACCAAAATGTTCAATAAATTTAAGAATAAAAAGTACCCTCCCTCAGAAAATAAGTCAGTGAAACAAGACAAACTATAGAGCTGTCAACAAAAGTAAAAGCCTATTCTTTGGGTTAAAGTAGACCAAGACTAATGAAAAAAAGAACAAGAGGAAAAAATATAAGTAATATTAACCTTGAGTGTAACATCAGGAACTATGCTGAAAAAAAAAAAAATGACTGCAGTAAGAAAACAAGTGATGGATCACTTAGAAGAATAATGCAACAGTGAAATAAATTATCACTTGCATTACCCTTCAGTTTTCTTATTTCATGGCCTCAAATATTGCATCATCTTAAAAGAAGGTATAAAAGAAGTCTAGCAACACAATTTATGTAAATATTTTTTAAGCTTTTATTTGGGCCCAACTAGGAATTTAACACTTTTTATTTTTCGTCCATAATGGCAAAGAAAATTAACAGATGTTTCATGATTATTAAAAAGATCAGCACTCTGGACTCATAAGCAAAATCTCAAGACAAAAAATTTTCTCAAACTCAAGATTCAATGAGCAAACAATATGTTTCTAAGGACAAAAGGAAATATGATACTCTCATCCAGTCAGTCATCCAAAAGGAAGGATTTTATCACACAATAATTTGTGACAAGAACATCTTTTGTGTTTGTTCATCATAAATTTACTTGATAGGGTTTGTAAATAGACAAATATTAAAGGCAGGTGATTGAAAAAATAGGTGATGTAAGTGAAAAATCAATTGGATTTTCCATTTTAATTGGTGTTTAGAAATCAGAAAGTGAAAATATTCTGCAATTATGAAGCAAAAAAGATCGCCATCCTCTCTTCAACAAAAATGTGACATCGGAGTTCTTAAATACATTGCATTTTGAAGATGAAAGTGCAAAAAGAATCAAAGTGATAATAAACAAGAGCCCATTAGAGAAACATTTGAAATCTGGAGTCAAGATTCATAAGATGAATATATACTAGGTTCATGACAGTTGATGAACACCTAGCTGTGTTTAAGGAATGTTACCCATTTTTGTATTAAATACCTTCAAAAGCAGAAAAATATTAAATAAAAATTTGTGTTTTTATGTTTACATTCTTATTAAAATTTCTAATAAAGTTGTTTCTAACTATCTCTTTACTCTCTACATTTTCATTAAAGAACAAAATATTTTTTAAAATTAAAGGGTCCATTGGACCCAGATGACAAATGATGACTTGTTTTCCTGGTATGCTGAGGAGTAAGATGAAGAAATTCTATTACTACCAATAAAGGCTTTGAAAATCATACAAACAGGATGACCGTCTCTATACCAAAGCATTTAAAAACATAGATGAAATAAGTAATATTTTAGAAAATACATTATCATAATCAGCTTAAATAGAAAGAATAAACCAATAAGCATCACAGATACTGAGTTGATAATCATGTCGTCTCCCCACAAATAACATCAGATTTACCAAGCGTTCATAGGATACATAATTCTGTATTATAATAATTTTTAGTAAAAAAAAAAGAATCCAACACACTTTATACCTATGGAATTAATTTGATCTCAAACCTGGCAAAGGACCCTAAAAATGGAAATTGTAGATCATTTCATTTATGAACATATTTGTTAAGAATCCTAAATAAGACCTCACAATTAAGCAATTACAAACAAAAAAGGAACTAATGGGGTTTATCTCAGTAATCACAATGGTATTTCGGCATCTGGAAATTTATTTCTATAATACACCTCATTAATTGGTTAAATGAGAGGATCTATAATAACAGTACATGAAAAAAATTGCTTAAAATCAAATACACTAAAGTTGTCAGGAAATGGGAAAAGAAGAGATCTGAGACTTGTAAATGGAGAGATGAAACTGATCTTGTTTCCAGATAATATTGTCAGCATATGACTCCAAGAGAGGCAAATGTTTTTGAACTACTGTGGATCAAAGAATGATACAATTAACAACATTCCCACACAGCTCTCAAAAAAATGCAATAAAATGCCCCACTCTCCAAAGCACGCTGCAATAAATTCTGGCATGTGGAGAAGGGGAAGACAACAGAAAATTGTAAGGCATTTCTAAAGAACTTTTTAAAAAGCATGACTAAGTAGATTATTCATGGATGAAAAGATACAATATTGCATGTGTGTCCATTCTTCTTAAATTAATCTATAAAGTCAATCCAATTCCATTCAAAATCTCAAAATAATTTTTGTGGACCTTAAAAAATGATTCCAATATTTATATGAAAGAAGGAAGGGTCAAGTTTCACCATAAAAAATGTTGAACAAGAAAAATGTAAGCAGGCTTGCTCAACCAGATAAACTTGTAAAACTAATCACTGATTGGTGCAAGAATAAACAGACTAAAGAAACAAAAAATAGAGACTTCAGAAACAAATTCACACAAATATAAAAACTTGATATATGGTTAAGATAGCACTAGATCAATGGGACAAGAACAGACAGTAAGTGGTAATAGGTCGATTGTTTATGGTTTTGAAAAAAATAATAGTATATCCCTACCTCATACCATTTAAAAACGAAATTCCAAGTAGAATAAAGGCCTGAATGTGAAAAGTAAAACTAAAAAGAATTTTTTAAAATGTTTAGAAGAAAATGTAGGCAACATTTTTTATACCTTGAATAGGGAAGGATTTCTTATACAATATACAAAGAGCACATAAAAGGTTGACAAACTTGACTATCAATATTAAAAACACAACAAATAGCATAAAGTTAAAGGATATGCTATTTACAATACAGATGACTAATAAATTATTCATATCTAGAATATGTAAACAATTTCTACAAATCTATTAGAAAGGCAAGCAACCCAATGGGCCAAGAAATATAATTATAGGAGACAAAAACCTAGATGGGCAATAAGCATGTGAATCCCTAATAATCAAAAAGAAATTTAAGTCACAATGACCTCACATCACATTCATCAGATTGATAAAACTGTAAAAGTCTGACAACACAATGTGTTGAAGATGTGGAGCATCCTACACAACTCATGGGAATATAAACTGGTAGGAAGAATCACTTTAGAGAGCATTTGGCAATATAGTAAAGCCAAAGATGCTCAATATCCTGAAACCAAGAAAATCCATATCTAGATATTGTGGAGTAAAATTATTATAAACCCCAATTAACATAATTCAGCCTTTCCTAAAATTGTAGCTGGAAACAGCCACAAGTTAGAATAGTGTAGAATGAGAAAGCTTTCTAACATTGTCAAAAGTACTTTGGGGAATGAAAATATGTTTAGAAAGATTTTTTTGTAAGGTCAGAGACTATGTAGCAGAAACCATAAAATCTAGGTTAGATGTACTTGTTAAGTGTTGACTCAGAAGGACAAAGACTCATTCCTATACGTTCTTAGATTCATATTTAATATCCTCCAAGAATTGTTACCTGTCAATATGAGATTATAGAAAAGTAAACTTTTAAAAATATTTTTGCATAAAATTTGTTTATTAGAGTTGGAATAGTAGGTTGAATTTGCTCACAAACTTTGTATAACAGCCTGCTGAACATGACCTCATCGTTTTCATATTAACTCAGCATAAAAATATTGTTAATTTTCTTACTGAATGAAAGTATATGAAAGCACTCTTCCTAGCAGAAATGATTCTTGCAAATAGGGAAGTAAGACACAAAGTGAATTCTTTTCCTTTACAATATGTAACCTAGAGAAATCCTTGCATTTGAATTTGTGAAGAGACATATTCAAGAATGTTCTTTACAGTAATCAAAAGATTAGCAACAGTCTGGCCACCAATAGGAGAAAGGGTGAATAAGTTGTATATTTGCAAAATGTAATAAAATTCAACAATTTAATTAATTAGAATTTCATGATATAATATTAATTAAATCCAAATAATTTTGAGCAAAGAAAAGAAAAAACAAGCCTATATGATAGTCTTCACATAAAATGTAAAAGCCTGCAAAACAATATTTTGTATTATTTATAGATGTATAAGTGTAAAATAATAGTATGAAAACATGAATAAAAGTAACAAATACTATATTCATAACAGTAATTATTTGGAGATGTGGTGGGGAGTTGAAGGCTTCAAATAAATTTGGGTAGGTGGGTGTGTGTTCCAATCCAAGTTTCAAAAATATTACGATTTATTAAGGCTGGTTATGGGGTACACATATGCTTTTCTCATTTCTTAGAAATATAACTCTGATCTCTTAACACGTTCTATAATGCCAGAATTAACGCTAATACCAAAATCAGACAAAGACCTTACAAGGGCAAACTACACCAGTATCTCTCATGAATATAGATGCAAAAATCCTCAACAAAATAGCAGCAAATTAAATTTGACAATGTTTTAAAAGAAATGTACCATGAACGAGTAGGATTCCAGGTATGCAAGGCTGATTCACTGTTCAAAAATCAATCAATGTAATCCATCATGTATCACCAGACTAAAGAAGAAAAGTCATACGATCATATCAATAGATGCAGAAAAGGCTTTTGACAAAATCCAACATCCATTCATAATTAAAACTCTCAGCAAACTAGGACTAGACGGGAACTTCCAAAACTGGATAAAGAACATCTACACAAAACCTACAGCTAATATGCTAACTGGTGAAAAACCAAATGCTTCCCACCAGGATTGGGAGCAAGGCAAAGATGCCCCTCTTACCACTACTTTCCAACGTCATACTGGAAGCCCTAGCTAATCAGTAAGACAAGAAAAGGGGAAAATGGTATACAAATTGGGGAGGAAGAAATAAAACTCTATTTGCAGATGACATGATTATCTATATAGAAAATCACAAATAAAAAGAAAAAAGTGCTGGAACTACCGTGTTTCCCCAAAAATAAGACCTAGCCGCACAATCAGCTCTAATGCATCTTTTGGAGCAAAAATTAATATAAGACCCGGTCTATTTTACCATAATATAAGACCAGGTATAATATAATAATAATATAAAATACCAGGCCTTATATTAATTTTTGCTCCAAAAGACGCATTAGAGCTGATTGTCTGGCTAGGTCTTATTTTCTGGGAAACACGGTAATAAGCAATTATAGCAAGGTTGCAGTATAAACAGTTAATACACGAAAGTTAATTGCTTTCTTATATACTAGTCATGAACAATTTGAATTTGAAATTTAAAAATCCAATACCACTTATATTAGCACCAAGAAAGTTAATTAGGTATAAATCTAACAAAATATACACAAGATATATATGAGGACAACTACAAACCTAGCAAAAGAAATAAAAAATTTTAAATACATGGAGATATTCCGTGTACATGGATTGGAAGACTCAATGTTGTCAAGATATCAGTTCTTCCCAACTTGATTTATAGATTCAATGCAATCCCAATCAAAACCCCTGGAAGTTATTTTGTGGATATTAACCAATTTAATATAAAGTTTAATTGTAAAGGCAAAAGACCAAAAATAACCAATACAATATTGAAGAAGAACGCAGCTGCAGGACTGACACTACCTGACTTCAAGATTTACTATAAAGCTACCGTAAACAAGACCATGTGGTATTGGTGAAAGAATAAAAACAACTAGGTCAATGGAACGGACTACAGAGACCAGAAATAGACCCACACAAATTGATCTTTGACAAAGGAGCAAAGGCAATTCAATAGGGAAATAATAGTCTTTTCTGCAAATGGTGCTGGAACAACTGGACTTCCACATGCAAAAACAAAACAGTGAATCTAGAAACAGATTTTACAAAAATTAGATCAAAATGAGTCATAGACCTAAATGTAAAACACAGACCTAGAAAGAAGATAACACAGGAGAAGATCTAGGTGACCTTTGGTTTGGCAATGACTTTTTTTGTTTTAAGGGGAACAGGACTTTATTGGGGAACAGTGTGTACTTCCGGGACTTTTCCAAGTCAAGTTGTTGTCCTTTCAATCTTAGTTGTGGAGGGCGCAGCTCAACTCCAGGTCCAGTTGCCATAGTTAGTTGCAGGGGGCGGAGCCCACCATCCCTTGCAGTAGTCGAGGAATCCAACCGGCAACCTTGTGGTTGAGAGCCCGTGCTCCAACCAACTGAGCCATCAGGCCACTTAGAGCTAGCAGCAGCTCATTGACTTCATTCTAGTTGCAGAGGGCGCAGCTCGCTGGTCCATGTGGGAATCGAACCGGCAGCCCCATTGCCCAGAGCTCGTGCTCTAACCAGCTGAGCCACCCATCCGCCCCTGGCAATGACATTTTTAGATACAACATTAAAAGCATGATCCATAAAAGAAAAAGGTGGATTTCATTAAAATTGAAACTTCTCCTCAAACTTCACCAAAAGACACTGTTATGAGAATGAAAAAACAAGCCACAGATGGGGAGAATATATTTGCAAAACAATGAAACACCACTGTTACAATGGTTAAATCCAATGGCAAAAATCTAAAACACTGACAACACCAAATGCTGGCAAAGACGTGGAGCCACAGAAACTCATTCGTTGCTGGTGGAAATGCCAATTTGGAGGACAGTTTGGAAGTTTCTTAAAAACCTAAATGTGCTCTTTCCAAATGATCTAGCAATCCCACTCTTTGGTTGTTACCCAAATGAGTTGAAAATTTACGTCCACACAAAAACCTGCACACGAATGTTTATAACAACCAACATGCCCTTCGGTAAGTAAATGGGTAAGCAAACTGGTACATCTGTAAAATGGAATGTTATTCACCAATGAAACGAAATGAGTTATCAAGTCACAGAAAGTCATGGAGAAACCTTAAATGCATATTACTAACTTAAGGAAACCAATCTGAAAAGGCGAAATACCCATATGATTCTAACAATGTGACATTATGGAAAAGGCAAAACTGTGGAGACAGTGAAAAGATCAGTGGTGCCAGGAGTTAGGAGGGGTGGATGAGTGGAGGGAGGGTGGAGCACAGAGGATTTTTACAGCACTGAAACTACTATAATGGTAGGTACATGTTCTTCTACATTTGCGGAAATGCATAGAATGTACAACACAGTGAACTCTTATCTGTGCCTTTACTTAGGAATGTATCAATAATGGCTCATCAATTATAACAGATGTTACCACAGTAATGCAAGATGCCAATAATAGGGAAGGTGGGGGGTGGGAGGATATATGGGAATTCTTTGTATATTCTGCTCTTTTTCTGTATACCTAAACTGCTCAAAAAAAAAGTCTGTTAATTGTTATTACTATTAATTTTGGTTTGCTCTGGATTCTGTGTGGAAAACAGAATAGAGAGTTGACAGTGGATTCCCAGAGGACATTTAGTAACACCACAGAAATAGTCATGGTTAAAGACTGTCGTGCATTAAAATAGTGAGCATGGAGCTGGGAATGAGCAGGTTCCAGGTGTAAGAATCGGAAGGTGTTAGACCTCCAGCTGATCTCTGTGTGAGGGAAAAGTATGATTCCTTCCTTGGTTTTCTCAGTCCTGCTATTACCTTGTGTATGATCTGTGTTAAATGTTTGTATACGCCAATGCCTAGAATTAAATTGTCACTATAACAGTTAATTTTATATGCCTTAAAGTGTACATTTATAAAAATCAACACAAATTATATAAAAATCATGTATATAGTAAATATTTCTATTGGCCCTCAACTTTTATTTCATTCACCTTTCTTCTCTTCGGAAAGGTTAGAAAACTGGGTTTGTTTCTTTTAATTGTCCTAGTTCCCTTGCACCCAGAGTTCTGAACATAAATTCCATTTTGCCAGTTAGATGCACTTGCCCAAGATTTGGGAGGCAGAAGTGAGTCAGAGACCATCTTCAATATGGCTTCTGGCTGCCACCACTGGTTAGGAAGACTGTAGTTTTCCTGAGATTCGAGTTTTCACTTGCCAGCTTTTTAGATGTCTCC
Organism: Rhinolophus sinicus; assembly: GCF_057876585.1. Taxonomy (NCBI): domain Eukaryota; kingdom Metazoa; phylum Chordata; class Mammalia; order Chiroptera; family Rhinolophidae; genus Rhinolophus; species Rhinolophus sinicus. Next base: position 53,760,119 of record NC_142504.1, on the reverse strand, counting down.
AGCTTCTTGATCTAATTTCTTAGTCCCTGGATGCATCTTTAGTCTCATTATTCATTCATATTGAAGTTCAAAAAAGTTCTGGATGATATAGATTTCTGTTTTCTAGTCTAGATACAATACAACGCCTTATGGCAAATTATAGCTAAATTACACAGTTAAACAATTCCACCATACTCAATATGCAGTGGTATAAAGAAGACAGTGTAATTAGAATTGAAAGGAACAGGAGAAGGAGGAGAGAGGGAGAGAGGGAAGGAGGATAAAGAAAAAAGAAAAGAAGCGAGAAAAAAAAAGACACTTCCACAAGGGTGGGAGAGAAATGGAAACATACAATGGTCACCATATACATATAACGTACGCTAACTGAAGAGGATAGCAGAGACTCCCTATCTTGCCAGTAAGTGAGTTTTTTGCTCAGCCATGGTTCTATCTGAATCTCTTTTGTCATTCTTACATGACGATGGAGATGAGCAATGAGACTTTTCTCTTCAGGCAACTGCATCTCTTTAACTACCTACTTCTTGTTTTTATGAAGGTTCTGCCTTTCTTGGAATGATTGACTTAATTTTGTTCCATTTTATTATCTTAATATACTGTTATAATTCTACTTCCAGTGAAGGGTTTCCCTTCTAGTACATCCATTCATGTTATATACAAATGGATATATTTATGATATATATGTATATAGAGAATATAAATGTATATATAAAATATCTATGTATATATAAAATCAGCCTTTGTTCACTAAATATTGAGTTTGAACAACATACCAGACACAATTCTAGATGCTGGGAGTAGAGAAGAACAAAATAAAAAACTCTGGACCCCTTGGAGCTTATAATGGAAAAAATTAATGCAGGAGAGAGGTATGAGCTGGAGGGAGGCTCTTTGTTTGGCAAGAAGGGATTTTCTAAGAGTACAGATAGTTTATCCATAGTAACAGGAAAAATGTTCATGAAATGGAGACGGTTAGTGAAAGGTAAGAGCTTTGGAATTTCTCTTATTTCTCCATCTGTGAAATGGGGAAAAGTCATCAACTGAAATTTAGGATGAGATAGCGTTATGGGCTGAGTTGTGTCCCCTCAGAATTCATATGTTGAAGTTCTAGACCCCAGTACCTCAGGATGTGAGTATTTTTGGAGTAAGGTCTTTAAAGAGATAATTAAGTAACTGTGAAACCTTTAGTGTGGGCTCTAATTCAGTATAACGGATGTCCTTGTGAGAAGAGGAAACTTGGATACACAAGGAGATATGCGAGCACACAGGAAAGACCATGTGAGGACACAGCATGATGGCAGCGTTGGTAGCTCCAGCGACTAATACAGGAAGGGAGGTCTGAGAGGAGGACAGTATTAGATGACCGTGTTAGAGAATGAAAATGACTGGAGAATTGCGCTATACTTGATCAAATCTAAGATGCCAGTGATTGTGAGACACACCGTTATTCCAGGTTCCACTAACAAAGGGAAAACCCTGCAAATTAAATAGGACATGCCACAGTGGCACGTGGAAGACACATCCTCGTTTCAGAGCTACTAAGTGTGAAATGTGTATGTTTTAGATTTGGTGAAATATGGCAGTGTAATTGTTGGGCAGCCTTAAGGGCCCACAAGAGATAAGTGGTCATGAAGTGCAGGGAAATTGCATGTGGCAGTAGTGTTCAGTTCTATGGATGTAGGCATAGAGTGGATTTAGTGTTTTGGGAGTTTGAGTCGAAACAGAGTGTTGGTTTTTTCAAGTGAGTAAAAGAAAGCAAGAAGCTGACACAGCAGTTAAACATGTATATAAGGGAGTGAGGGAGTGATTATAATGAAAAAGGTAGTAGGAGGGAGTGAGCTGCAAACTTATGGGGAGGGGTTTCAAGGAGTAGTATAAGTAATCTGCTTTAAATTGGGGCTTAAAGGGGGATTATGGAATTGTGGTTGATAAAGTCCAGGGTTTGGCAAGAGCATCAGTAGCTGAGATGAGGTGGAGAATGAGATCGTGGGAAAAGTGGTCAAGAAACAAAGAAGCCAAGATCTGAAGAATCATCCACAAGGATGTTGAAATCAAGATAGAAATAGGAGAGTGATAGTGAGCCATGAATTAAAATCTTACAAGAAGGGGTAGGAAGTAGAGTATGCTGAGGAGGGTGAAAGGAAAAGAATAACTCAGAGATCAGTAAATAACAGCAACAGGGAGAAGTGAGTGATAGAGTCTGACGACATGACAGTCAAAGCTGTGTAGTATTAAGGAGGCAACAAGAATGGTCTGAAAGTGAAAATGAAAATCAAGAATGACACCTAATAAACCCCAGGCCGTGGTACATGGGGAGAAAATAGGCATCACTTGAGAGGGCTGCAGGGCAATCATATTTACCCCGGGAAAGAGCCACATTTCAGTCAAAGCAAGAAGGCCAAGGGAACACAACTCTACTTTAACACACTGAGTATGGCATTCTAAGGTCAAAATTATTTCCCTGAGATGTTGCAGAAACTTTTAGCATCCAGTGTTAGTGTGACAGATCGGATGCCAGTCTGATTCTCTTTCTTTTGTAGATAATCTGTTTTTGCTAGTTCCTCATTCCTCAATAGAAATAAAGCTAAAGTTCCATTAAATTTAAAATTCCAAGATATTACTTTGATGTAGTTCAACTGTAAATTTTTTACATCTTGTTTTGCATTCCATGAAACTCTTCAATTAGAAAACTGATGTCTCTTTCAACCCTAGGAAAATTGTCTTCCAATATTTCTTTATTTATTTCTCTCCATTCTCTACTTTTGGAACTCTTATCAGATGAACTAGATCTATCCTCCGTTTCTTAATTTTCCTTTTACACTTTTCTTCATTTAAATTTTTAGTGGTGAATTTTAGACAGGATCATCCTAGCGTCTCTCAGCCTGATATTCAGGCTCACTAATTTGATCTTCAGCTGTGGATATTCTATTTTACAGCCTGTCCACTTTTTTGTTTGCAATCTGTTTTTAAATACAATAACTCTGATTCATCCTTTTGTCCACATTTTTGTTTTTTAATTAATGCTTACTAATGATTATAGGTAACACTCCAACATTTCATCTTCCCTGGTCTAAGTCAGGCTGGTCATTTCGTTCTCTTTTCAGTGATTGACTTGGCAGTGTGTATGTAGCTCAATTTTGGCTTATGAGATGTACTTCTGAAGAGATAATGCTTCTTGCTCTAGAGAACTTTGTCTGACTGGGATGCCTGGAATTGCCACAACAATCTTGCCACTGTGCTGAAGATGAAACTGACACTCAGAGAAAGACAGAACCAAGAGAACTACAAAGAAGTAAGCCTGCAGTCCTGATAGACCATGTCTGAAGCCTAACCTATTCTGGATTTATGTGAGAAAATAAATTTCCCTATTCATTATGCAACTTTTAGCTGGATTTTCTGTTATTTGCAGCCAAACACATGCTGACTTTGTACAGAGTGTAATTAAAGGAAGTGGGGTGCTTCAAGTAGCACATCCTAGAATGTGGAATTGGCAAGGTGAAAGAGATAGAGAATTGGGTTCAGATGACCCTTAAAATATGATAAATTGTTACCTTGCACATTGAGACACTAACCAGGTACCTACGGAAGTGTAGTATTATGGAAAATGGTAGGGGAAAAATTCAAGCTGTTGAAATATGTTGGTTATTTCTTGTAACATGCATCCAGCTAAAGGAGGCCTAGCTGAAAGTAGACATCCCCTCCAGCTGTGGCCTGCAATCTGATTCTCTGCCCCAGGAAATAGAAGACAGCAGGAGATAAGATTGAGGGAGAAAAGATAAACTTTGTTACTCCTTTCTCAGATCTATAGGACTATGACATCATTCCTTCCTACCCTACCCGAGGCCGTTGTTTCAAATTGCCTTAAGGCCAGATATCATTAAATAGAAGGTCAGAGGGATGAATAGGTTACAAAACCGAAGTATGGAATGAAGGCTATTGTATTACGCTATCACACTGTTTCATCAGAAAGATTATACCAAAAAAGGAAAAGGGGTGATTCAGTTAGTATCCTTTTAACCATTAGCATAGTTGCAATTATAACCAGAATTTTATTAACTATAAATGTAATACTCATTTTCATAGCTTTCATAATCGTTGAAGATCAAGTACCAACCAGACTTTTTCCCCATTATGGAATTCTCCTCTGCCCTTCCCCTCTCCCTCCTCCTCCCCCCACTGTAAGTGATTCTCTGTAACTAGGTTTTTGCTTCACTAATTATACTGGCATAAGAAAGACCTCCTATATTTAGTGTCCCTGAACTTGAATACTCTGGAGTATTTCACAATGTGGTAGTTTGCTCCTAAGTTTTTAGTTGTTTACTATACTAGTTCCTCCAACTTCATTTGCTCTCTACCAAGAATTTTCAAAAACTTCTGGGATACAGAGGCCTATGTCCCAGTGCTATTATTGAATTGTTACAAACACATACACACATTTTGAGAGGAGAGTGTGCTCATATGCTAGTCTGTCCTTGCACCAATTTCTTAAAGTTTTCATGTGGGCCTTAAAATAAGTGGTTCTGTATGGACTCTGAAGCCAGACTGACTGTTATGAATTGAGTGTCCCCCCACAAATTCATATACTGAAGCACTAACCCCCAGTGTAGCTATATATGCAGTAAGGAAGTAAGGAAGGTTAAATGAGGTCATAAGAGTAGGGACCTGATCCAAAAGGATTAGTGTCCTTGTGAAAAAAGAAGATACCAGAGATCTGGCTTTCTCTCCATGAACTCCAAGAAAAGGCCATGTGAGGACCCAGCAAGAAGGCAGCCATGTACAAGCTGGGAGGAAGTTCTCACCAGAAACTGAACCCTGCTGGTCCTTGATCTCGGACTTCCAGCCTCCAGAACTATGAGAAATAAATTTCTGTTTAAGCCACCCAGGCTGTAGTATTTTGTTATGGCTATATTCAAATCCCAACCCTGGGACTGTGGTCAATTTGTATAATGTCTCTTTATCAGTACAGTAGTCCCCCTTATCCTTGTAGGATATGTACTGTGCCCCTCAGAGGATTCCTGAAACTGCAGATAGTACCGAACGCTGTATGATAACTGAGGCATAGACAGCTACTAAGCAACTTACCGACGGGTAGTGTATAAAAGGTAGATACTGAAAGTAGTCCAAGATGGTGTATTAGGTAAACGTTATGCCTACTGCATCCCAGGATCACACCAAAATTACAAATAAATTACAGAACAATCAACCTCAAGAATCATCTGAAGACTAGCTGAACAGAACCATTATAACTAAGGATATAAAGAAAAGGCCACATCGAGACTGGTAGGAGGGACAGAGATGTGAAACGGGCTGGCCCCAAACCCTCAGAGAGAGGTTGAACACCGGGAGGGACACCTCAGTGGCAGAGGTTCCCCCCAGAAGAGGGTGGGGTCCCAGCCCCATACCAGGCTCCCCAGCCCAGGCGTCCTGTGCCAGGAAGATGAGTCCCCATGGCATCTGGCAGTGAAAATCAGCAAGGACTCTGTCTGCCCTTCCCAGTGGAGCAGAGAGCAACTGGAAACCCAGAGCTGGCACGTGGACTCGCTGGTGGGCACTCACCTGGTCTCTGGAGGAGGGGCAAGAGCTTGGGCCCAGGGATGTGCAGGGAAGGACTGAGTTGTGTGGCATCAATGTGGGAGCTGGAGTGACAGGAGCCATTGTTGTCCCTGTGTGGAGCCTGCACACGTGTGGCCTACAGGAGGGTGCCATCTTTTCAGTGCTGAGCCCTCCCGCAAAGGGCCAAGTCAGGGATTGCAATTGTCTGGTGGAATCCACGCATGCGCACCACCTTGGAGATGCCCTGAGTCCCTGAATCCGTATAGCAGTTACTACATCACCTGGGAGACTCTTGACTGCTGGGCTGCTGGCAGAAGTGTGTTTGAAGTGGGCAGATAGCCTGTGATGGCCTGCGAAACATTTACTTGTGGGTAGTAACCCAAGACGAGCACATCTCTTGTGCAGCTCTTGAGAACCTGAGGGCCTGAGAAAGGCAGTGGCTGGCTGTGATGTTCTCAGGTCATTTTTGCAGGGTGGTTACATGCCCAGCACCAGTGCGGGAGCCGAAACTGCATTGACTTTGTAGAAACCACCAACCACAACCCTTAGCAACCTGGACGCTCCCCCCCTCCCCCCCCCCCCCCCCCCCCGCCACCGACCCACCTAGAGCTGCATTGCCGGGGCCCGCACTCTGGGTGCCTGGTTGGCTGGCTCTGCCCCACAATCATCAGAGGACTTTTACAGCAGCAATCAGTCAGTGACAGCCTGGAGAGATTTTAGTGGTGGACAGTGACCCAAACCTGCACCACAGCCATTCTTGGGCAGCTTTTGGGGATTTGCTGGCCTGAGGCATGTGGCAGCTGGCTGCAGTGTTCTTGGGGCACTGTGCAAAGTGGTCACAGGCTGGGCACTGGTGTAAGAACTGAATCTGCATGAACTTTGTAAAACAACCACCAGCCACGTATTGTGACTCCATAGGGCTCCACCCCACCCAGCTAGTGCTGCATCACCAAGGGCACTCTCAACACCAGATCAACTAGACCAGCATGCACATCTAAGGAGGCTCTTTTAATGGATGGGCCTTATAGGCAGCCAGCAGGTACCAATAGGCCTAGGGGCCTCTGAGCCTTTTGCTAAGCTGCCTCAGGCCCACTATTGGTGGTAGCTAGCCTCAGTTCACAGTGAGGCTGCCTCCACACGCCTCCAGGTCCAGCACAAGCAGCAGCCAACCACATATAGCTTTGTGGTCCTACCAGGTAGCCATGGGCTAGTCACAAGCAAGACTGAAATTGCCCTGCACAGAAGACCCTCCCAAGAGATACCAGAAACAACACACCCAAAGGCCAGCTTCAGACCACCAGAGCACTACCTGGTTAGTCCCACAAGTGACACACCCAAAGGGGGGTCTAAACAGGCACAAGAGCCTGCAAAGGTGAAGCCTCCTCTGAGAAGTCAGCCCCCACACAGCAGCTCATACACTGTGGGCGTAGCCAGTCCTCACAGTCAGTCAACCTGGGAGTCAATCCCACCCACTAATGGGCCAAAAGCAATCAAGGCTCAACTACAACAGGAGAACACACGCAACACACTGTAGAACAATGCACAAGAGTCAGGGAAACTGCTTCATTGGACCACAGAGGACACATAACTGCATAAGGCCAAATAGCAAAAACTGAGAGACATAGGATATCTACCAAATACACAGAAGCAAATACATTCTGGCAGCCAGAATGAGGGAACAAAAAATGTCTCAAATGAAAGAACAGGGAAAACCTACAGAAATAGAACTAAATGAAATGGAGGCAACCAACCTACCAGAGACAGAGTTTAAAACACCGCTTATAAGAATGCTTAAGGATCTTAGTGAGAATTTCAACTAAGAAATAGCAGGTATAAAGGACATAGAAACCACAAAAAAAGAAACAGTCATAAATAAAGAAAACAGTAACTCAAATAAAGAATATATTAGAAAGAAACAACAACAGACTAGATGAAGCAGAGAATCGAATCAGTGATTTAGAAGACAAGGTAGGAGAATACACCCAATTGGAACAACAAAAGTAAAAAAGAATTAAAACAATGAAGAAAGTTTAAGGGACCTATGGGACAACACCAAGCTTAACCACATTTGTATCATAGGAGTATCAGAAGAGTGGGAGGAAGGGATATAGAATCTATTGGAAGAAATAATAACTGAAAACTTTCCTAACCTGGTGAAGGAAATAGACATATAAGCCCAGGAAGCACAGAGTCCTAAACAAGATGAACCCAAACAGACCCACACCAAGATACATTGTAATTAAAATGGCAAAGGTTAAAGACAAAGAGAGAATCCTAAAAGCAGCAAGAGAAACCCAACTAGTTACTCACAAGGGAGCTCCTATAAGACTATCAGCTGGTTTCTCAACAGAAACTTTGCAGGCCAGAGGGAATGGAAGGAAATATTCAAAGTAATGAAAAACAAGGGCCTACAACCAAGACCACCCACGAGGTTGTCATTTAAAATTGAAGGAGAGATACAGAGCTTCCCAGACAAGAGAAAGCTAAAGGAATTCATTACCACCAAGCCAGTATTACAAGAAATGTTAAAAGGACTTCTTTAAGCAGAAGAAAGGAAAAACAAACAAAGATCAAAAATGTAAATAATAAAATGGCAATAACTATATATCTATAAATAATCACTTTAAATGTAAATAGATTAAATGCTGCAGTCAAAAGACAGGGTAGCTGTGGATAAGAAAACAAGACCCATACATATGCTGTCTACAAGAGACCCATCTCAGATCAAAAGACACACACAGATTGAAAGTAAATGAATGGGGGGAAAAAAAGAAAGTAAATGAATGGAAAAAGATATTTCACGCAAATGGAAACAAGAAAAAAACGGAGGTAACAATACTTATATTGGACAAAATAGACTTTCAAATAAGGACTGTAATAAAAGACAAAGAAGGACATTACATAATAAAAGGATCAATCCAACAAGAGGACATCATCTAGTAAACATTTATGCACCCAACATAGGAGCACATAGATATATAAAATAAACATTGATACACATAAAGGCAGAGGTCAACAGTAACACAATCATAGTAGGAGACTTTAATACCCCACCTGACACCAATGGACAGATCTTCCAGACAGGAAACCAACAGGGACACAACAGCCTTAAATGACACACTGGACCAGATGACTTTAATATTTTTAGAGCATTTGACCTCAAAGCAGCAGAATATATATTCTTTACAAGGGCACATGGAACATTTTCCAAGATAGACCACATGTTAGGCCACAGAACAAATCTCAATACATTTAAGAAGATTGAAATCATATCAAGTATCTTCTATGATCATACTGATATAAAACAAGAAATCAATTATAAGAAAAATACTTAAGAACACACAAACACATGGAGGCTAAATAACATGCTAATGAATGGGTCAATAATGAGGTAAAGGAAGAAATCAAAAGATACCTTGAGACAAACAAAAATGAAAACTCAACAACCTAAAATTTATGGGACATGGCAAAAGCAGTCCTAAAAGGGAAATTCATAGCAATGCAGGCCTACCTAAAGAAGCAAGAAAATTCACAAATCAACAGCCTATCTTTAAACCTAGGGGAACTGGAAAAAGAATAGCAAACAAAGCCCAAAATGAGTGCAAGGAAGAAAATAATAAAGATCAGAGTGGAAATAAACAAAATAGAGACCTCCCCCCAACCCCCCCCAAAAAATGATCAATGAAACCAAGAGCTGGTTTTTTGAAAAGATAAACAAAATTGACAAAGCTTTAACCAGACTCATCAAGAAAAAAAGAAAGGACCCAAATAAATAAAATCAGAAATGAAAGAGAAGTAACAACAGACATACAAAACATTTTAAGAAAATACTACGAGCAACTATATGCCAACAAATTAGAGAATCTGGAAGAAATGGATAAATTCTTAGAAGCATTCAATCTTCCAAAGCTGAATCAAGAAGAAACAGAAAATCTGAATACATTGATTACTACCAACAAAATTGAATCAGTAATCAGGAACCTCTCAACAAACAAAAGTCCTGGACCAGATGGCTTCACAGGTGAATTTTACCAAACATTCAAAAAAGAATTAACACCTATTCTCCTCAAACTGTTCAAAAAAATCCAGAAAGACGGAAGGCTCCTAAGCTCATTTTACAAGACTACCATTACTCAGATTTGAAAAACAGACAAACACATTACAAAAATAGAAAGCTATAGATGATATCCCTAATGAACATAGATGCAAAAATCCTCAACAATATATTAGTGAACTGAATTCAGCAATACATTAAAGTGATCAAACACCATGCACAAGTAGGATTCATTCCTGGTATGCACGGTTGGTGCAATATCCACAAATCAATTAACATGATACACCACATTAACAAAATGAAAAATAAAAATCATATGGCCATATCAATAGATGCAGAAAAAGCATTTGACAAAATCCAGCACTAATTTATGATAAAATCTTTCAGCAAAGTGGGAATGGAGGGAACATATTTCAACATAATAAAGGCCATATATGATAAACCAACAGCAAACATCACTCAATGGGAAAAAGCTATAAGCATTCCCCTTAAGATCAGGAACAAGAAAATGTTGCCCACTTTCACCTCTTTTACTCAACATAGCACTGGAAGTTCTAGCCACAGCAATCATACAAGAAAAAGAAATAAAAGGCATCCAAATGGGAAAGGAAGAAGTAACATTGTCATTATTTGCAGATGACATGATACTATATATAGAGAACCCCAAAGATTCTGCCAAACAACTATTACCATGTGTCCCTGAAAATAAGACCTAACCAAACAATCCGCTCAAATGTGTCTTTTGGAGCAAAAATTAATATAAGACCCAGCATTATATTATTACTATTATATTATATTACATTACATTATATTATATTATTATATTACATTACATTACTATATTATATTATATTATATTATATTATATTATTATATTATATTATATTATATTATATTATATTATATTATATTATATTATATTATATTATACCCAGTCTTATATTATGGTAAAATAAAACCAGGTCTTACATTAATTTTTGCTCCAAAAGGTGCATTACAGCTGATTGTCCGGCGAGGTCTTATTTTTGGGGAAATGCGGTAGAACTGATAAATAAATTTAGTAAAGAAGCAGGATACAAAATAAAAGTTCAGAAATTTGTTGTATTTTTAAACACCAATAATGAACTATCAGAAAGAGGAATTAAGAAAACAATCCCAATTACAATTATATTTTAAAATACTTAAGAATAAATTTCACCAAGAAAGTAAAATACCTGTACTCAGAAAATTATAAGCATTGAAGATAAAAATTAAAGAAGATACAAATACATGGAAACATATACCACGTGTATGGGTAGGAAGGATTAATATAGTTAAAATGTCATTCTACCCAAAGCAATATGTAGATTCCACACAATCCCTATCAAAATATCAATGGCATTTTTCACAGAACTAGAACAAATCATTCTAAAATTTATACGGAACCATAAAAGACCCCAAATAGCCAAGGCAATCGTCAGAAAGAAGAGCAAAGCTCAAGGTATCATGCTACCTAATATCAAATTACACTACAAGGCTATAGTAATCAAAACAGCATGGTATTGGCATAAAAACAGGCATATAGATCAATGGAACAGAATAGGAAGCCCAGAAATAAATCCATGTCTATATGGTGATTTAATCTATGACAAAGGAAGCAAGAATTTACATTGGGGTAAAGACAATCTATTTAATAAATGGTGCTGGGGAAACTGTACAGATATATGCAAAACAATGAAACTGGACCACCTTCTTATGCCATAAAGAAGAATAACTAAAAATGGATTAAAGACTTAAATGTAAGACTCGAAACCGTAAAACTCCTAAAAATATATGTAGGAAGTAAACTGTTAGACATTACCCTTAGTAATATTTTTACTGATATTGGGCAAGACAAGCAAAAGAAAAACATGTGGGACTACATCAAACTAAAAAGTTTTTTCACATCAAAGGAGACCATCAACAAAACAAAAGGACATCCTACTGAATGGGAGAAGATATTTGCCAATAATACATCTGATAAGGGGTTAATATCCAAAATTGATAACAAACTCAACACCAAAAAAACAAACAATGCAATTTGAAAATGGACAGAGGACATGAATAGACATTTCTCCAAAGAGGATATACAGATGGCCAATAGACATATGAAAAGATGCTCAACGTCATTAATCATTGGAGAAATGCAAATTAAAACCACAATGAGATATCACCTCACACCTATCAGAATGGCCATCATCAGTAAATCAGCAAATAAGTGCTGGCAAGGATGTGAAGAAAAGGGAACCCTTGTGCACTGTTGATGGGATTGCAAATTGGTGGAGCCACTATGGAAAACAGTATGGAGGTTCTTTGAAAAATTAAAAATACATTTACCTTATGACCCAGCAGTTCCACTCCTTGGTATTTATTCAACAAAATCCAAAACACTAATTCAAAAAAATATATACACCTCTATGTTTACTGCAGTGCTATTGACAATAGCCAAGATAAGGCAACAACACAAATGCCTCAATAGACCATTGGATAAATTAATGGTGGTACATTTTATACAATGGAATATTACTCTGCCATTAAAAAAATAAAATAAAATCTTACCATTTGCAACAATATGGATGAACTTAGAGGGTATTATGCTAAGTGAAATAAGTCAGACTGAGAAAGACAAATACCATGTGATCTCACTTATATGTGGAACCTAAAGAACAGAATAAACAAGCAAACAAAACAGAAATGGACTCATAGAGAAAAAAACTGATGGTTGCTGAATGGGAGGGGGTTTGGAGATGGGTAGAAAGTGAAGGGATTAGAAAGTAAATTGGTAGTCACAAAATAGTCATGGGGATGTGAAACCCAGTATGGGGAATATGATCAATAAGTTATAAAGACTATGTAGCATGTCAGATGGGTATTGGACTTATCAGGGGGATTACTTCATCAATTATGTAAGTGCCTAATCACTGCACTGTACATCTGAAACTAATATAAAATAATACTGAATGTCAACTATAATGTGTAAAAAATGTATGCAAGTGCCAAAACATGTATACAAGTGGACACTTTGGTCAACATTGCTCAAGCAATAGGTCTCCGTAATCAGAAGTGACTGGACGCTGATGGTAACCACTTTGAACATCTCCTGTAATTGCAGAAGTCAAACGTGACTTGTATTTATCTTTCGTTATCAGTATATATTGAGTATTACAATTTTAATAGTTTTTTCGTTTCTTAAAATGTGTATACATTTTTTTGGCATCCTCTGTATATATATAGTCACATGATGTAAAGAACAGTATAATGAATATAGTCAATGGTTTTTTAATAGCTATGTACGATGTCAGATGGGTAATAGACTTGGGGGCACTATCACTTTCTGAGGGGTGTAAATGTCTAATCATGTTGTTTTGTAACCTGAAACTAATAATAAAATAAACAATTAAATAAAGGGTAGATACACTGGACACAGAGATGAATCATATGCTGGGAGGGATGGAGCAGGTCAGTGTGAGATTTCATCACACTACTCAGGTGGGATATTTTAAATTTATGAATTGTTTATTTCTGGAATTTCCCATTTGATATTTTCCAACCACTGTTGACTGTAGGTAATGGAAACTGTGGAAAGTGAAATCATGGATAAGGGAGGACTACTGTATCTTCTTCTGCAAAATGTAGTTTTTTGTCTTGTTTCTGTTTATATATTTTTTATATTTTTTTATTGGGGAATATTGGGAAACAGTGTGTTTCTCCAGGATCCATCAGCTCCAAGTCATTGTCCTTCAAATTAGTTGTGGAGGGTGCAGCTCAGCTCCAAGTCCTGTCTCCATTTTCAATATTTAGTTGCAGGGGGTGCAGCCCACCATCCCATGTGGAATTGAACCAGCAACCTTGATGGCTCTAGCCAACTGAGCCATCTGGCCACCCCTGTAAAATGTAGTTTTGAATAGTATCTATCTCAGTAGAGTTACGAGGATTAAATAAGCTAATATTTATAAAGTGTTTAGAACACTGCCCAACCCACAATAAACACCACAAAGTGTTGGTTAAAGAATCAACTATAGCAAATGCAGTAGTAATTTCAGATTTCCTATAGTGCCCTTTGATAAAAAGCTGAAAGCTGAAGAGAAATATTTTAGTTAAGGCAATTTTACTAACTATCAGGATGATGACGGAAATTCTGAAGATCTAGCTTGATCTTCACTACTTGATCTTGTACTACTTAGAGTAAGTGCAAGAATCATGAACTTCTTCCTGAATTTAATGAATGTTAGTGCTTTTGTGTTTTGTTCAACGTCATAAAAAATCAATTTTTTTCTACAAGCTTTGTTTTTATCCCTTTTGCATTTAGGCCTATGATTTATCCCAAATTAATTTTTTGAATATGATGTGATATAGGGCTCAAGCTTCATTCTCCCCCCCACGTGGATACCAATTACCCCAGCAACATTTTTAGCAAAGATTGCCTTATCTCCCCTGAATTTCATGTAGTTGAAAGTGTATGTAGGGGTCTGTTTCTGAACTTGTATTAGTTCAAAATCTTGGGAGCTTCCCAGGTGAAATCTGACACAGGCCCCCATACACAGAGGGCAAAGAGAGACTGAAGAAAGAGCAGACCACTGCAGATCGGCAGACAACAGATGTAAAAAGCAAGGGAACTTACCGTGTTTCTCCGAAAATAAGACCTAGCTGGACAACCAGTTCTAATGCGCCTTTTAGAGCAAAAATTAATATAAGACCCAGTGTTTTTATATTATATTATATATTATATTATATATTATATTAGACCTGGTCTTATAGTAAATTAAGACCAGATATTATTATTACACTATATTATGTTATATTATATTCCCGGTCTTCTACTAAAATAAGACCAGGTCTCCTATTAATTTTTGCTCCAAGACGCATTAGAGCTGATTGTCTGGCTAGATCTTATTTTCGGGGAAACACGTAGTACGAGGCCTGTCTTGGGCTCTGCAAGAGGAGTCGATTTCCACCCTCTCAGTGGAATCTTAAAAGTTTATATAGAGTACTTAATGAGTTCAGTCACCTATACCGCCCAGTTAAGCTCAACAAAACATTTCTCTCAAGTCTGTGTCCTTAAAAACTCCCACTGTGGGAACAATGGGCAGAACCTACATTCCAAGCACAGGGGGTGTGGAGTCTCCGACTGCCCAGATGGAGCTCAGTGTCAGCCGGTGGTCACATTTTCAAAGACCTTCAACAACCTATATTCTGTTCTATTGCTCTCTGTTCATACTTGTGCCAATACCTCACTATCTTAATAGCTGTTACTTTATATTAAGCATTGGTTAGAAAAAATTCAACTTTGTTCTTCCTCATGGTTGCCTTGGCTATACTAGTTCCTTTGCATTTGCACTTTAATGTCAACATGTCAATTTACACATTAGCGTGAGTACGGGCACACACACCAATCTGCCGAGTTTCTGATAGCCCCATGTGAGCAGAATTGACATAATATTGAGACTTCCAACCTGTGAGCTAGTGCGCTGTCTCGCGCTCTGCTCTCTCTCATCCTCCATAGCTTTAGATCTTTAACTACTCTCAACAAAGTTTTGTAGTTTTTAGTATAGAAGTGCATCTTTTGTAGAATTTATTCCTAAGTATTTGATTTTTTATGCTAATGTAAGTGGTTTAATGAATTTCATTTTCCAATTTTGCTAATATATATGATAATGATTTTTGTATATTGATCTTTCATTCAGTTTTCTTGCTGAATTATTTGTGGATATTCTTCCATATTTTCTATATACAAAATCATGTCATCCACGAATAAACAGATTTATTTTTTCCTTTTCAATCTTTACACGTTTTATGGCTCAGGCCACTAGTAAAATATTGACAGGAAGTAATGATAGTAAACATCCTTGTCTTGTCTGGACCTCAGGGAGAGAGTGTTCAATATTTCCCCATTAGCTTTGTTACTGTAGGTATTTTATTATCAAATAAGAAAGTTCCCTTCTATTTCAAGTCTGCTGAGAACTTTTATCATAAATGGATGTTTAATCTTATAGTTTTTTGCCCTTACTGAGATGATGCTATCTCAAAGTTGTTAATAAGAGTATGTACTGTCTGGTTCCCTTACTATAAAGCTTAGAACAGGGAAAAGTACCCTAAGGTGATAAAAGTTGGAAAAGTAGTTCCTTCGAGGAGAAAAGATTGGGAAGGAGCACGACCATCTGAAGTAACAGACATGCTCTCCATCGTGATCTAGGAGGTGGTTACATGTGTACAAACATAATTAAAAATTTATTAGGTGAACTTAATATTACCTTAATTAATACATTATACTTACATAAAAGCTTTAAATCAAAAATAAAGCTTAACATGTGATTCTGATGCCCACATGAGACTGTGCAGGTGCGGCCTGAGAGCCAATCTGAACGCTTGATAGAGACCAAAATATCCGAGTGAATGGTTCCAATGCTAGAAGACATACCATTTCCTCCTAGCAACTGTAGAATTAGCTTACCATCATCCCTTCCCATGGAGACAGAGAAATCATTTCTCTAAATTTGAAAACAAAATCTAATGTTTAAAAGAAAAAGAACAGATGAACTACATATACTTCAGACAGTTCAGAACTGTCTGAACTTTCTTCAGTTCTCCTGTAATCACTTCTTTCCGATATTTAAGATGGAACTAGATAGAAGATAGTTCAAATATTTTATATTCTGTGGAAAACGTTAATGGTGAATATTGCTATTTGTTGACTGAAACCAATACCTTCCAACATAAACATTTATTACAAAGACATATTTTTATTGAGATAAAAAATAAGCCTCAGTGATGAAACATAATTTTCCCCTTCACGACACCATCCCAATCTAATAGCATCAAATATTCATAAGGCAATTACTATAGACCAGGCACTATGAAGTTACTCACTCCTGAAAATTTTAGGTATTGTACCCATTTTGCAAAAGTAAAAACTGAGAATCAGTGTTTCAATAACTTGTCTAAAGTTATATAGACTAATAATGGTAAAAGCTAGGATTTGAACTGGCTTGTACGCCTGCTTTTCAAACCAATATGCTCTATAATAACCCATAACCAGCTTGAGTTTTCAAATTCTTTTTCTATGCACTATATATAGACATATTTTTTTAACCAAATGGAGTCATACTATACTTTTCTCCGATAAATATTTAAGATATTTACTTATTACTTTATATAAATGATACATGGGTTATTTCTGATTAACAGATTCTCAGAAATGGA
The DNA here is from genome assembly GCF_057876585.1 of Rhinolophus sinicus. Taxonomy (NCBI): domain Eukaryota; kingdom Metazoa; phylum Chordata; class Mammalia; order Chiroptera; family Rhinolophidae; genus Rhinolophus; species Rhinolophus sinicus. Next base: position 53,743,297 of record NC_142504.1, on the reverse strand, counting down.
ATTGCTAGGTCAAAGTATATTTTCACCTCCTCAGTATTTTTAATTTTTGTCATTCAGACCCATGAAAATGCGTATTTTCAACATTTGTCTTTTCTTCACTTTATTTTACTTGTGTATAACAAACTGTTCCAGGAATCTCAATATCTGGTAAAGCAAGTCCAAATTCTTGTTTTTTTTCAAAATTAGCTATTCTTGGCTCTTTGTTCTTCTATGTAAATGTTTCTAGCAACTTGCTCAAATTTCGTATTAATGCTAATAATTTATCTGTAGGTTCTCTTGGATGTTCTACACAGTCATATAGTCTGCCATCAACAATTTTTTCTTTTCCAAACCTAGTTTTTCTTTTTCTTCCTTTCTCCCTCCATCTGCCCCTCTCTTTCTTAACTGTGTAACAAAGATCAGCCACAAAATGTTTAATACACGTAATAATGGGCATCCTCATCCATTCCTAATCTTTGAATGTGTCCAACATTCTACCCAAGACTGTTTTTAGCAATAAGTTTTGGAAATGTTTATAATGGTTATATAACAGGACAGAAACATCATTATTTAACTGTGTCTAAAATCGTGAATTTTAGTACCAAAAAGAGGAAGTAGGTGTTCAGAATAAAGTGAAAGTGCAAATTTCATTTTATATAGGGAACAGCCTGTAGCAACTCATTCCTGAAGTTATTCATTCAAGAAATAGATTTAAATATCTTTGAAATATTTAAAGCTAAATAGAAACAGTCCGTATACATTACAAATCAACAAAAGACCCCAAAGAACAAAAAAAGAAATGAAAATCAGTTTACCAAAAGATTAAACGCAAAGCCAGCAATGTAGTATTAAAAACAAATTTTTAAAGGGAAGCAGAGAGTATAACATAAACTGACAGAAGCCCACGTAATGGTGGTAATATTAAAATCGGCCTTAGCAGAACTTGAAATGTTAAAAGAAACTTCAATAAATGGAAAAAAGAATAAGCATTTATGAACTGGTATATGCTGAATATAGCACTGAACATATAAAGCAAAATACAGAAGGTGCCAAAAATATGTATACATATTTTAAAAAAGGAAAACCTATTAAAATTGTAATATTCAATATATACCAATAATAAAAGATGAATACAAGTCACTTCTGCAATTACAAGAGGTGCTCAAAGTGGTTACCATCAGCATCCAGACACTTCTGATTATGGAGAACTACTGCTTGAGCATTGACCAAAGTGTCCATTTGCATATTTTTTTTTTTGGTAACCCATATATATATATATATATATGAAAATACACAAAGCAGTGTAAGAACTTATTTTACATGTCTTACTCCTTGGAGATACAGAGAATCTCACCAGTGTTTAATTCATAATATTGATTTAATGGTTGTATGAAAATTGTACCAAAGGACATACCCATTCTAGCATCCGGGAAATATTTACAAAAGTTGTTTGATTAGCAACCTAAAAAGAAATCCTTAATAAATTCGCAAAGCAAACTACATGTAATACAAATTATAAGTTATTAACAAAAACTAAACTAAAAATTAAAATAAAGCCAACCACCTGGAAGTGGAAACACACTATCCTAAATAATTCTTGGGTCAAACAAGCAATCAAATTTGCAGCCACCAAATATTTAGAAAATAATGAAATTAAATACAACATTCCTAACCTACAAGATGGAGCCAAAGAAATTATCACAGAATTCATAACATTAAAATGGTTTCTTTTAGAATTGGAAGAAAAATAAATGGACTAATTATTCAACTCAAGACGTAGAAATAAATAAGGGAAGTAGAAGGAAGGAATCAAAGCCAAAATGCTGAAATAAATTAGAAATAAATGATAGATTATTATTCCCTGGTGGTAAGAAAGTGGATGAAGGTAGAAAGGCGCAAATTGTAGTTGTCTAGTCATGAGAAAAGACACTTAAAAGATATTTAATAATACATGATATGTGTATTTAAAACATGGAAAGTATTAAGTGCACCTATATGCTAAAAGCATTTTAAATACAAGGTAGACTGTATGACGAATTTCCAGAAAAAGGATAATTACCAAGATTTAGTCAAGAAACCATAACCTTGAACAGAGCAAGAACACATGAGGAAATAGAAAAATTGTGAAAGAATTACCTTCAAGAAAAGAGTCAGGTAGATCTGCACATAAATAAAACAGCATCACTTCAGTAAACAGATAATCCGTGGGACATATAAACTATTATAAAGCAAATAAAACATGAAATAGTTTTCCAGTTTACTCCAGAAAGCTATCAAAACTAGACATCTCTTAGGAATAAATATAAATACAAAATCCTAAATACAGGGTTAGTCAATACAATAGAGCAGCATTTTAAACAAAAAGCTCAATGTTAGATTCTATTAATGCAACTGGTGTCTACCATCAACAGATCAAAGGAGAAAATCCCCAAGTGGTAGACACTGAAAAGCATCTGATAAAAACATTTAACATCTGATCCTAATAAATGGACTTCCTAAAGCTTTTTTCTTAACATAATGAAGTATTCGAATCTATAGTTTAAATTATAAACACTAAAAATTAATAAAATCAAAAACAAGAATTCCCATTATCATAACCAACTGAAAATTTAAAATGTGACTTTTTTTAAAATCACATGACAGCTTTCCTATATAAGCAGTGACATTTAAATTATTGCAATACTTATAATCATGTGAAGAGTCCATTTCTAAAAGGAACAAAAATATTTTTAGAAGTTTTAGAAAACCCAACATATCAGAACTATAAAGAAAATTTTGAACTTTTAATGAGGGGAATAAACACACACACATATACACGCACAATTCTATGCTTTCAATGTAGAGACCCCTATCAAAACACATCTCTGTATGTTCAAGATTATAGTTTAAAAAGGGCTACCTTCCTTATATAAACTGCTCTTCAAAGCAACAAACACCTAAAAATTAAGCATAGGAATAAAAATTAAGCATAGTTAATAAAAAAGACACCTGGCTAACATGAAATAATGACTTTCACTAGTAAGCAAAGAAATATTAATTAAAACGAGTTAACTTGTCAAACTGGCAAAGATTGAAAAATTTTAAATACACCACATAGCTAAATGAAAACAGGAAGTAATAGGAACACAAAATTTGCACTATTCTTGAAGGCAATTAGAATGCACCAAAATGTTAGAAGTGCATTCTGTAGACCAGTAATTGCAAGGAAATTATGTATGCTTGTATGTATGTATATATTTATGTGAATTTTCATCAATTATTATTTATAACAAAATTAGAAATATGTTTTGTCCAGCAATAAGGAATTTTTAAATTATGGTTCTATAAGAAATAATTTAGAACCATTAAAGAGGGTAGAATTATTGACATAGAAGAATGTTCACAATATATTATTGAGAAAAATTAATTACAAAGCTATTGGCAATCTAATCCCATGGCTTGAAGAAAAAAAGTAGACATGCATTCACATACATTCCTCAAAGGCAAAATATTAATGGTGGTTAGCTTTGTATTTGTTCCTATGTTTTCAAATACGTACAAATATAAAAAGGAAAAAATAAGGGCTAGTTTTAAGTTTGTCAATAAAACATACCATAGTGGCTAACAAGTGGTCATCTTTATCAGATGACATTATCCTAATTCTGTTCTGCAGATAAGCAAGAAGAAAACAAGGCTAAAAATGGGCTGGAATTCTCATGGCAGATAATTTACAGACTATCAAATACAGCCTTTAAAAAAAATGGCTTATATTAAACACATTAGGTTTAACAGTTACAAAACATTACCAAAAGTTCTTGCAGAAAAAGAACACCTTTACAATAAACTTAATTGTGAAGAAAGAATTTAAAGGGTGATTCACTACACAGCCTCATTGTTTTTTTTGAGGGCGCGGCTCAGTGGCCCATGCAGGGATTGAACCCAGAAATGTTGGTTATTAGCACCACGCTCTAACCAACTAAGCTAATGGACCACCCCTACACAGCCTCATTTTGAATTAAACAATTAGAAGCAGAAAATTCTTTTATAAATGGGACATTTGATATGGTGAAAGGAGTAAGACCCACAAAATTTATTAGTCTACATAATTCAAAAGGAAAGTTTTACCATCATGATCAAAATTTTATTTTCTCCATCTTCAACTGGATCCCTCCATAGCTTAATTTGTTAATAGTTTTATTTTTAAATAAACTGGAAACATTCAAGAAATTATCTGCAGAGACCTCTGGTACATGGCAAATCTTTGCTCCCCTTGTAAAACAACTTAATTATAAAAACTTGAAAGAATGTGTTTGCAGTCCTGCTGATATTAATCTTCCTCCTAAGAACAGAAAATGCTTTAATAAAAGATTCAGTCTTATCTAATTGTTGAAAAGTTACTAGTGTCTTCAAAAGAAAAGGAACTGCTTTTTAAAAGACTATTTATATGTGACAGTCTCCATAGGCTCCTCATTAAATAAGTTTCCTAAAATTGTTTATTTTCCTATTTTTTCTGAATTGTTTAAGTTGACTTTTTAAAGCCATCTGTATTAAACTAGCTGTTCAATATTCTAAATTTAATGATTTTATTTTACTATAACACTGGTATTTTTAGTCCATTTTCTTATTGAAAAGTTAAGTATTCACTACAGAATTTAGACATGACTTAGAGGAACAAGCACTGGCAATACACCTAAGTCTCACTTTTCTTAGCTGTAAAGCGAGGACATGGACCAGATGCTTTAATATTATTGGGGTGTCCTGTTCAGACTTTTAAAATACCAGAACCAGTATGCCAGGGAATCAATAGATCTTTATTCCAAAAAAAAAAAAAAAAAAAAGGACTTAGGGTGAAAACTGGATTCAGCTCAAAGCAAATAGAGCAAAACTTGAACTCAGAAGTACCAGTTAGATTAATTTGGAAGCATTTAACCCAATTACCTTCTATTTTCTCTCAAGAAATCTTGGTATTTCCTACGGATTGGCTTACTGCAAACTGGCTAGATGCAACTTAAATTTTTTTCATCACTGAGTTTTCAATTGTTCTATTGCTTTCCAGCACCTTCTGTTCAAATATGACTTTAAAATTTTACATACATTCACATTTTCATTTCTTACATTCACTTAAGTGTAAATACAGCTGAGAGTAGCAAACACCACTCACTTTTTCCAGACACTTCTTAAATCCTCCCGCTCAGTCAGCCCACTAGAAGCATGAGTTAATAAAGCCTTTCCCGTTTAGTGCTGCCTGCTCATACTAGACTAGTACCTGGCACTTGGTAGGCACTGGATATACATCTACTGACAGAATGAATTTGAAGCTCTGAACCACAGCTAAGGTTTATATTAATTCACATTCCACAAACTATTTTAATCAATAAACCCCTTAAAGTGAGTTATTTAAAATTACACAGGAGACGGCACCTTTCCAACAAATAGTGAAGATGGGAAACACAAGTTGCATGTAGGAAAGCTTGCTGTGTCAGGAAATACAAAGGGGAATTTCACATGGAGACAAATATTTTCTTCTTTGGTAGTTCAACCTCTTATGTTTTCGTCATTTTATTTCCAACCTGACTTACCTGTTTCTGTCTAAAAAACTTGAGCAATGATTTTATGTTCCTTAGATTTCACTCAAAAATACTCAGTAATTACTGCAATTACTATAACCTATAGAATTAGCAGTTTCCCGATTCCACTACTCTTTTTATTAATCCAAATTCACTAAAATATTAAATGATCTGGAAGGATGCATTAAGATTTTCACTACCATATTTCATCAATTTTAAGACAGCTTCTTTCACTTAACAAATTTGGGAAATATCTTAAAATTGATGCAGCTTATTTAGAATTGTGTTGTGGTTTAATTGGCAACATTTTTTCTAAGTGATGCATAAATATTGGTATGTCTCTCAATCAATACTCTCTTAGGGTAATATTAGAAGTTGCAGTTCAAATTTTCAATTTCAAGCAACAATTTCCCTGTCCTCTGAGCCACTCTTGTAACATAGATACATGACTAGAATGTTTGATTAGAAAAACTATTCAAACACAGTTCAATTTTATATAAAATATTTAATTTTTAAAACACAGGCTATTCATGTCACATAAATATCGTCAATTTTATGTTAGCTGCTATGGTCAGCAGAATTAACAAGTGTGACTACTAAGAATAACTTAGATACTGTCACTTACAGGAAAGTCTAAAGCTCTAAGACTCACCATATTAAAATTTCAGATACTTGAATACTGTAGCTATTTTGCTAAATTTCAAAATATCTCTTCACTTCCTGCAACGTAGCTTCGTAAGTCGTTAGTACTTAATATTCAAATAAAAGCAAAATAAATTTTTCTTCCATTCATTTCTCCCCAACAAAAAAATTCCATCAAAAAACAAAACGGTCAACGGACATCAATTCATAGCAGTAAAATGGTAAATTATCCACTTTTAAAATAGTCTCACTCTCACCAAACTAGAATGCTTCCCATATACTGTTTTAAATGAAGGTTCACAAGTCAGATAGAGGGCACAGGGTTAAAAGACTGACTTTAGAACTAGAGCAATATCCATTCTGTAACAGTTGATTCAATTTAAGATTCTAATAAAAAACATAAGTTACCAGGAGGATAGTCAAAACAAATGGTTAATTGGCACAACTCTCATTTCCATAATCTATTTTTCCATTTTTTGATATGGAAACATTGGTTATCTACCTTTGGTTCCTTTCTTGAACTATTATATGTGTGTGTGTGAGTGGGCACAAAAAGTTAAACTTGACACCATTAGTTTAAATAAGGATTTGCCCATCATTCTTTGCTGCTTTTAATGAAGAAAAAAATGTTAAAATAAACTAAAGTTGCTCTAAGTCTGGCAAAAGAAGTCCTAATAAACCTCACAAAAGATGAGAGGAGGGAAGATAAGAGGTTTTTCTCTTACTACTTTTTCTTTGCTTCAGTAAATTCAATCTAGGCAATGTTTCTAGTTAACAAGTGAACAGAGTTAATTTTTTTCTTAAAATGGCAATTGTGTAACTTCAAATATGGTGTTTGCCACCCTTCCCCACGAACTTGAAAAGAATTATGCAAATTCTGTTACTATGCTTTGCTCCTGTCTTGCAATTACGCAAGGCAAAAGGAAACAGGAACAATACGGCAGCCTGAACGGAAACGGTACTCTAAAATTCCCATTTAGTTATTACTTTCAACCATTTAAATGACAAAACTTTTCAGAATTTCTCAGAAGTAACAAAAGGTACTGATGGAGTTCTAGTCCCCCATCCAGAGAAGGTGGAGTGGAAGGTAATACAGCCCAAAGACAGGCAGAAAAGGAGAACGGTGTGATGGGCAGAGAATGATCTAGCAGGAACTGAACAAGCAGACCCTAAACACCCCAGAGCTCCCTGCCTCTTCAATACAATGTACTGATTCCCTTGAGAAGACAACTGGGTGTAAAGGTTAACTACTTTTTCAGACTTTAAGCTTACCTGTTAAGGCACTTACTTACCCTTCCCACCCCACCCATATTTCTCATATAAAACCCACTATTTTATTCGAATGCATTTTGCCAGGTTATGATAATCTGCAAAATAAAACAAAAATAACATTGACCATTTTTTTTTATAAAACTGTTGCATCAAGAGAAAGGTTGTGTTTTATTTTCTGAAATGAGCACAAAGTACACCTTTCACAATAACACTGAAAGCAGGTGCAAAGACTGACAGTGACCTTTGACTAAAGGTAGCTTTGTAAAAAGAAAAATACCAAATAAATCAGTGCCCTTTCTGATTGTTGTAAAACTGAAGGGGAACGAGGGGTTGGTTGGTTGTTACATAAAAGTTGGTCCAAACTTACAAAAAAAGCACAAATGTGCATAGTTCAGAAGATCTGCAAGAGGGCCATAAAAGACTTTTATGTCCCTAAGATTAGCATCCACTTAAAACTGCAAGAATACAAAATAAAATTGTTAACTAGAATTTGTGAAGATGTACAATCGATAGATCTAGTTTTTAGAACAGCATGAATTTAAGCAAAGGTGTTTTTTTTTTTTTGGTCTTTTTTTAAACTATTGTATGCAAGACCCTTTCCACATAAAAATAAAGCTGTTGTTGAATTAATATTATTCAAGTCTCTTGGATTGCTGCCTTAAATTGCAGCTAGAAAAGTCTTTCCAGATAAAAATGATGTGCCTGAGGAAAAACAGATACTCAGTACGGTAGCCCTCTGCCGCGACCTCTGCCAGCTGACGTGCTAATGTGTCCCCTAAATCCTTGTGAATACCCAGGCCCTTGGGCAGGAGAAGTCCAGGTCTGTCCATGCAGGAGGCTGGGGCCACCCGGGTTTTCCTGTAAGTTGCCGCCGTAGCTATAGTTGTGCATCTTGGCTGGCAAAGGGTGAGTACTCTCGGGCCCTGTGGAAGGGTCACTACTGTTAGCCAGGACCGCGATGGGGCCGTGGCTGTACTCGAATCTATGGTCCTTGTCTCCACTGAACAACATAGGACCGGGATTGAGGTAAATGTCTCCATACCCAGCTACGGAACTGGGAAATGACTCGGCAAAGGCAGAAGGCTGAGTTGGGCCGCCAGAATGAGATGAAGTAGTACTGTAGTTATCCAAAGACTGAATATCTGAGTTTCCAATGAAGCTCCGTCGTTCCAATGGGGGAGCAGAGCTACCCCCCAGCCCATCGCTGCTAACATACGGAGCAGAAGAGAAAGAGGACCCGAAATTGTCCTTGTAGTCTGAGGTGGGCACGTAAGTGTCTCCTGCCTGGTAATCAATACCCCCTTCTCTTTTGGGATCGTCCTGGGGCTGATGCTGGGCAAGCAGCTGGAGGAGGGCTGCTTTCACTCCGGCATGAGGGTCTGCTAGTGAAGAACTAGTGGTGGGGACATGCTGGTTTTCTGTCCGATAATCCAGGTCTTCTTCGGTGACTGGTGGTGGCTCAGGTGGTTCGGGAGGTCGCTGATCGGGGGGCAGAATACGAGGCCGGTCTGGCTCTGGTGTGAGCTCCAGTATCCTCCTATCCTGGTGCTGGATGAGCTCATCTTGCCCTAAGTGAAACAAAGCGAAATGGAGAGTCAAAACCTGGAGAACTGAATGTTCAATATAGCTCATATTTCCTACGGGTGATCCTAAAAAGCATCAGAAGTTCTATCTCTGTCCTCCCCCACCCCCAACAACAACAACAACAAAAAAGGAAAATGAAAAGGACTAATGTTGCCTTCTACCATTTAAGTCTATGGTGACAAAAACTGTATTGTATCTGCCTTTTCAAAGCGATCTCATCTATGCCTGTTTACACTGCTTGAATAAAAGCTACTGTACACATCAAGTTTCTGCCTTGGCCGGTCATCATGCTGTTCTTGGAGTAAAATATGATTTCGTAACCATAGGTCTACACAAGAGAAGAATCTATGGTATTCATCGAGTCATTTCGCACATGAGTAACTGGCTGAAGAATCAACTGCTAGGAGTAAACAGACTACAAAACCACCCTAAGACCAGTGACATCTGCAAAGCACTGAACAGTACACACTGATGGTCGCCCGCCCACAGCAGGCCCGCGGTGGGGAAGGGCCATGTGGGCGCTCTGCAGCCTGCCACTCACCCGATACCGGCGTGCTGGGTTCCGGAGGCGGCCGCAGCTGTAATGCTGCTTCATGTCCTGACCCATTTTCCCTCTCTTCCAGCGGCACATCCTTCTGCTTTGACTGCTGAGCCTTTATTATCTGAGTCAGCAGAACTGCAAAGGCGCTTTGTACAGCCGCCTGGGCAGCGTCTGTCTCCACTTTAGGCGGCACGCTCTGAGAAGAAGGCTGAATTCCTCCCAGCGGTTTCGAAGACTCTTGTTGTGGTGTGGATGGATCTGTCTGTTTTTCACCTGTTGCCAAAATTCCAGCAGGAAGGTTTATTTTATTTAGCTGCTGTTGAGCCTCAGAGTTTACCTTAATGTTCAACACTTGGACAAAATCAGCCATATTAACACTTGTTTTAGACTGTAGTAGGTTTAGTAGAATTGCCAATTCACTGTGGTTTAACTGCTGTCCAGGGCCTGTTTTTACTAAAGACAAAATTTGTATTAATTAGAATTGCCACAACTCACATCTCCTCCCACCACCCAAAATGGCTCTGTATTATTATCACATGAATATATACATCTAGGACAGTGTTTAAGAAACACTGTGAAAAGGGAATCTCAGTTCAATTTCATGTAAAGATTTCACTGCACGTAAATTAAAATAACAACAACAAAAGATAGAACTGTGGTCCATTTTGAATAAATTATCCCTAGGGGCAAATACTTGAAAAGGAAAATCACGACTACCACGACTATGGCTCTAACCAGGAAATACCACCTGGGAATGTGAACGGAATAATGAAGATGAGGGATACAGTGTCAGGAGCTTTCTAAGCAGGTTCTATCCTGTATTACAACAACCTTAAAAGGCCTGCTCTCTTATTAGCTGCATTTTTTCTTTTACTGAAGAAGAAATTGACATCCAGACAGACTAAATATTAATAACTCACCCAAGGTCACAAACTCTGTAAGTGGTAGAGTTGAGATTTGAACCCAGTATTCTGATTCCAGAGTCTGAGCTCTTAACTATTCACAGTATTGCTTATCTAAAATAATGTTTATTATCTAAGAACCTAACCTTATACTTGCAGTTAAATTCATGGATGTGGCAGACTCTTTGATAAAGTGTTTTATTCAAATTAACTTTAAGTCCTGTTGGGTAAGTTAGGACCTCCTACAGAAGCATTCTTATAATGTACATATAAGATGATATTCACTGATCATCAGCAAAACAGATTCAGTTGTTTTTCCAATTTTCAGTTTAGACTTGTGATGGTTTATACAGGTTTATGCAAACTTATCTTAGTCACATATAACAACACGGCTCAAAGGCATATAATGTCATATATGTTAAGTGATAATACAGACACTGATAAGCAATTTCCATAGCCACATAATAGAAAAGCAACTCCAAAAAGATGAAAAACTGATTATTAATGCGATCTTTTTATATTCCCTTTATATATTTTGAGATACATTTTGTTATTTCATGTTATTTTTAGATTAATTAAAACAAACTTTGGCAAGTTCTTCTTGTAACCTGCCACATTAATAAGCAATCAAGCTTGTTTACTACACCCCAAGAGCCAGTTTTTCTCATTTTCCCTTTCTTTTCTCTATTAACAGAGGCAATCTCTGTGTGAGCTCAGAGAACTACTCTTTTTCAACTATGGTGTCTCCTTTACAGAAGCAGCATTTCCTTATTTCAAGACACTTAACTGATTAATGAAGAAAATGGAGTAGAGGATACATTTCTATTTCAAAAAACCAGAATTCTCACTTAATAATGAGTGTTTTTTTTAAAAAAAAGGAAAACAATATATGATATGAAACACTCCATTAATAAGGTTGTTAAATATGTAGTAGGTAAGAAACAATAACGAAATGAGCCCAAAAAGGGCAACTCATTTCTTACCAGCTAAAATAGGGTCAAGTAACCACCCTTTATTCTACCAGCTTTACCAGTAGAATAGAAAGGACATCAGTTCCATGAAGAGGAGAAATGGAGACCTGACAGTCACCTAGGACAACTGACTGCCACCCAAACTTCTTGTCACTCAAACTTCTTGTCACTCAAATCCTATTTCAGCAGATGGTATGTAAAACATGTAACTTAAATACAAATTAAGAAAACTTCCTGTTGCTTCTCTTTTGCCTTTCTCTATATTTCACACATTTTTAATATGAAAAGAAATAATATTGAACTTAACGTAGACAGCCCTCATGGCATACAACAGCTGTGTTTTCCAAAGCTACGTGGATCAAATATTTTTATGTATAAGGGGAATTCTCTATTTCAAGAAACTCTGAAGACTACTTTTCTACAACAAATAACAATTGCTTCTGGTTTTTAAAGTAATGTGTATCAGCACTTTAATGTAGTCTGTCCAAGGTCAAGTATGAGCTTGTGGACTACATGGGAAAGCATTAATGGTAATCTTCCTAAAGCTTTCTCAGCTCATCTACTCTACATTTAGACTCAGCCACCAATAGCTCAATCTGATTCACAGATCTGTTACAATCAACTAACCAATCAATATTTACTCATCTCTTAATATATATAGGTTACTTTTTCATGTTTAATAAACTACCACCTCTACACACACACACACAGAGGCATACCTTGGAAATACTGCTGGTTTGGTTCCACAAAAATAAAGTGAATATCGCAATAAAGCAAGTCAGTACAAATTTTCTGGTTTCCCACAATGAGATATCACCTCACCCCAGTCAGAATGGCTATCATCAACAAGACAAATAGTAACAAATGTTGGAGAGGCTGTGGAGAAAAAGGAACCCTCATACACTGTTGGTGGGAATGCAGACTGGTGCAGCCGTTATGGAAGGCAGTGTGGAGGTTCCTCAAAAAATTACGAATAGAATTGCCATATGACCCAGCAATCCCTCTCCTGGGTATCTACCCAAAAAATCTGAAAACATTTAGAGATAAAGACACGTGTGCTCCAATGTTCATTGCAGCTTTGTTTACGGTGGCCAAGACATGGAAACAACCAAAATGTCCTTTGATAGAGGAATGGATAAAGAAGTTGTGGTATATATACACAATGGAATACTATATGGCGGTAAGAAAAGATGATATAGGAACATTTGTGACAACATGGATGGATCTTGAGAGTGTAATGCTGAGTGAAATAAGTCAGACAGAAAAAGCAGAGAACCATGTGATTTCACCGATATGTGGTATATAAACCAAAAGCAACAAAAGAACAAGACAAACAAATGAGAAACAGAAACTCATAGACACAATGGTTTGGTGGTTGCCAGAGGGTAAGGGGGGAGGGGGGTGGGGGGTGGGGGGTGGGAGATGAGGGTAAGGGGGATCAAATATATGGTGATGGAAGGAGAACTGACTCTGGGTGATGAACACACAATGGGATTTATAGATGATGTAATACAGAATTGTACAGCTGAAATCTATGTAATTTTACTAACAATTGTCACCCCAATAAATTTAATAAAATAAAATTAAAAAAAAAAAATTTCTGGTTTCCCAGTACGTATACATATTATGTTTACACTAGACTGTAGTCTATTAAGTGCTCAACAGCATCATGTCTAAAAATACACTTTACATACCTTAATTAAAAATATTTTATTGCTAAAAAATGCTAACCTTCAGTGAGTTGGTAAACTTTTTGCTGGTAGAGGGTCTTGCCTAGATGTTGATAGCTGCTGACTCATCAGGGTGGTGGTTGCTGAAGGCTGGGGTGGCTGTGACAATTTCTTAAAATAAGACAATGACATTTGCCACATCAATTGACTCTTCTTTTCACAAATGAATTCTCTGCAGCATGCAATGCTGTTTGATAACACTCTACCACAGAACTTCTTTCAAAATTGGAGTCAGTCCTCTCAAATCCTGATGCTGCTTTATCAACTAAGTATATATAATGTTCTAAAGCCTTTGTTGTCTTTTCAACAATCTTCATAGCATCTTCACCAGGAGTAGATTCCATCTCAAAAAGCACTTTCTTTGTTGATCCGTAAGAAACAACTCCTCATCCATTAGTTTTATCATGAGATTGCAGCAAGTCAGTCCTACCTTCAGGCTCCACTTCTACTTCTAGTTCTCTTATTCTTTCTACCAAATCTTCTACAGTGACTTCCTTCACTGAAGTCGTGAACCTCTCAAAGTCATCCATGAGGATTGGAATCATCTTCTTCCAAACTCTTGTTAAATTCGATATTTTGATATTTTCCCATGAATAACAAAACGCTCTTAATAGCACACAGAATAGTGAGTCCTTTCCAGAAGGTGTTCCATTTACGTTGCCCACATCCATCAGAGGAACCACTACCTGTGGCAGCTATAACCTTATGAAATGCATTTCTTAAACAGGAAGACTTTCAAGTTGAAATTACTCCTTGATCCATGGGCTGTAGAATGAGTGTTGTGTTAAAGCATGAAAACAGCCTTAATCTCATTGTACTTCTCCATCAGAGCTCTTGGGTGACCAGGTGCATTGTCAGTGAGCAGTAATATTCTGAAAGGAATCTTTTTTGCTAAGCAGTAGGTCTCAACAGTGGGCTTAAAATATTTAGGAAACCATATTGTAATCAGATGTGCTGTCATCCAGGCTTTGTTGTCACATTTATAAAGCACAGGCAAGTAGATTTAGCATAATTCTTAAGGACTCTAGGATTTTCAGAATGGTAAATGAGCATGAGCTTCCCATTGCTAGCTGCATTAGCCCCTAAGAGAGTCAGCCTGTCCTTTGAAGCCAGGCACTGACTTCTCCTTTATAGCTTTGAAAGTCTTAGACAGCCTCCTGTTCCAATATAAGGCTGTTTTGTCTACACTGAAAATCTGTGGTTTAATGTAGCCACCTTCATTAATTATCTTAGCTAGATCTTCTGTGTAACTTCCTGCAGCTTCTCCATCAGCACTTGCTGCTTCACCTGGCATTTTTATGTTATAAAGGCAGCTTCTTTCCTTCAACTTCATGAACCAGCCTCTGCTAACTTCAAATATTTCTTCTGCAGCCTCCTCACCCTCTCTCAGCCTTCATAGAATTGAAGAGCGTTAGGGCCTTGCTCTGGATTAGGCTTTGGCTTAAGGGAATGTTGTAGCTGGATTGATCTTCTGTCCAGACCACTAAACTGTTCTCCAAATCGGCAATTAAGCCTATCTCACTTTCTTATCATTCAGGTGTCCACTGGAGTAGCACTTTTAATTTCCTTCAAGAACTTTTCCTTTGCATTCACCACTTGGGTAACTGGCGCAAGAGGCCCAGCTTTCAGCCTATCTCTGCTTTCGACACGCCTTCTTCACTAAGCTTAATCTTTCCTAGCTTTTGATTTAAAGTGAGACATGTAACTCTTCCATTCACTTGAACACTTAGAGGACATTATAATAGGTTATTAATTAGCTTAATTTCAGTATTATTGTGTCTCAGGGAATAGGGAGGCTCAAGGAGAGGAAGAGAGATGGGGGAATGGTCAGTGGAGCAGTCAGAATACATACAATATTTATCAATTAAGTATGCTCTCTTATGTGGGCACCATCGTGGAGCCCCAAAACTACAATAGTAACATCAAAGATCACTGACCACAGATCACCATAACAAATATAATAATCATGGAAAAATTTGAAATCTTGTGAGAATTATCAAAATGTAACAGACACACGAAGTGAGCAAATGCTATTGGAAAAAGGGTGCCAATATATTTGCTCAATGCAGAGTTGCCACAAACTTCCAATTTGTAAAAATTGCAGTGTCTGTGAAGTGCAATGAAGCGTAGCACAATTACACAAAGTTGCTTCTACTTATTTCATATCAGTCTCTGTCTTCATTAAAAAAAAAAAAAAAAAAACTGAAGCTGCATGCTTTCTGGATTCCTGAGGCAAAATGAGGGAGTAGATTCTATATTTTTAAAAGTTAATTAAATGAGAGGATAAGTTTAACAATATTTCCAACACTGAAGAGATTGGTTTCTCATGAAGATGCTTACACTTATTTATAACAGATTGAGTCAGAGGAAGAAATTTAAGTTTCCCCAAAACATTCTTCTCTGTCATACTTCAAGTCATTTTTGGCACAAAATCTGATTCCAACCTTTGAGATTCTATAGTACTATGGGAAATATATTAAGAATAATCTGAGGATATGATAAACAGTATGAAAAGAGCTTCTATTATAATTTTTGACTTACTCCTTAAGCATTCACACACATTGATGCTGAGCCTGTGAGAATAGTGTTGAGTAAAAGACTTACACCCATTCCGCCACTAGGGGGGGAAAGGAAACCGAGAAATCTGACTAATCACTAGTCATATAATTTGATACCTCCTTTATAAATTAATCTTACCTTGAGATTCTTTAACATTGTGGTGCTAGTAGCAGTGAAATGTCTATACTGGCATAAGCAAGTATCAAGGAAACGTCAAGTTTGGTGAATAAACCTTAATGTTCAACTTTAACCACAAATGCTTTAACACTCCAGCAATGTAATCAACAGCAGCCACAAAACAATATGAAGAAAACCAACCCATGGAAGCATTACTGACCAGATGCCATATTCGAGTTGCCCTGAGATTTCAGTTGTGAAGTCGGCAGCACACCCTGGGGTGTGTTGGTTCTGCTGTCATCCAAGCCCAGAGACAAGTCCTTTCTGGGGGCTTTAATTGTGGAAACATCATCAGTCATGCCCATCTGCTTCTGTCTTCTTCGCTTTTTACTCCATAACTCATGACAATCTTGCCATAAAGGCAGACTGAAAAAACAAAAATTAAGTTGTTCGTAATTGCAGTGACATTTCTTAACAACAAAATGCTAGTATTTTTAACAACACCTCCCCCATCACACCGAAGTTGTCCTTGAAGACTTCATACATCGGCTTTGTAAACTCTTCCGCTAAAAATCAGCCATGATGCCCCACCTCCTTTCAGGACTTCACTTTCATAGACAGACTATTATTCTGTGGCTTCTAAATAATCAATAAATAATAACTTATTAAAACTATAAATGAAGAACATGTCATAAAAATAGGTCACAATTATCCTTGGTGAAATTTTTTAAAGCCAATTTTTATACATCATACACTGAATATGACATGAAAAAAAAGGCAAAAAATATCCGATTTGCTAAAAGTAGACATAGGATTAGAAGGAGTAAGCCTAGATGTTTGTGCAAAACTTTCTAGTAAGAGCTTTTAACTTTTTAATACCCTCGTATTTGCCTCTATAAGCAATGTTGCAGAATTAAACTGATGCAATAGAGGAGTTTCAAAAACTGGTAATCCAGGCTCATTACTCATCAACAAAGAGTTCTGAGTAACTAGCAGCTATCAAAATTACCCACAATTCTGAAACAATTCTACCTGAATGTAATTTCATAAACCTGACAACACTGCAGAATAACTTTTGTTTAAATAAAGACATAAATATTTGATTTATAAATGTTTTCTTCTTAACCTAACAACCTAATGGGAAGTTACTGTTATATCTATTTAAAGATGAGAAAATTGAGGCTTGGAAAGGTTAATAAACTTGCCCAGAATAACTACAAATTCCTTTAAGCAGCCCCAACCTGGTGATACATATCTGCAGTCTTCAACCTATATGTTTTCTTCTAAGGATCATGAAGACCTTCTAGGGGGTAAACCTAGAATTGTTTTTAAAAGTATTTCCATATCCATATGTCCTCTTTCCTAAAATTGATCTTTGAGAATGAGCTACGCATTCAGCAAATTCTTTCATACCTCCTCTTTCACATTTACTCTTATCTAATGTTATAAAATAAAGGCATATGCAACAATATGGTCGAATCTTAGCAATGTAATATATTAAGTAAAAAAAAAAAAAAAAAAAAAGGTCATTCCCAAAAGATTACAAACAGCATGACACTCTTTTATAAAACTAAAAACAACTAAAAGTTTAAAATATAACTTTTTATGAGTACATATAGATGGCAACAAAAATATATACAAAAGAGAACAGGAATGACAATTACCTCAGGTGGAGGAAGGCAAGGGGATAGGTTGTGGGGGGTGGGGGGGGAGACGGTATGATATGATTAAAGTAGGTTATTTTCAAGCTTCTAGCTTTAATTTGGTAGGCTCATGGCTGCTTATCAACATCATTTAAAATAACTAAATTAAGTAACTAAAAGAAAAAAGAGAGCCATGCATGGACCAATGATGAGTGACACAAGGATTATGATTAAACCAAGTCTATGCACCTGAGGTCCAAAAACAAAACAAAGGCATACCTCTCAGCCATCTTACTATGGTGCATTGCCTCAGCGTGTAAAAACCTCCTGGAGTAACAAACAAAGGGACAATTTGAAATATTGATATTGGGAAGCTATAAGGCATCATAATCCCGCCAAAGACTTCCCTTTCTCTCCCTCTCCCGCTTTCCCTCTCCCTCCCTTCCCTCTCTCTCTCTGTGTGTATTACAAGATATGTGGCATTAGCCTCTGCTGGGATATTCTGAATTCAGATGTACTGCAGTAATGCAGTAACTGAAGTAATTTCACCTCCTTCAGCCTGATGTTCAGGGAATGAATGCATTGCTATTGCAGGAGAATTCCGTGAGTAAAGCAAAGAAAGCCACTGAAAAGGGCTTTTTCTCCCTCCCATGATGTAAAGGTGAGGTTCTTTCTGGATGATCTCAACACTCACCTCTAGGAAAGATAAACATTACCCAACAAATAGCTCAAACAGTATATAGATTTAGAAATGCTGACTCACAGATGTATGTACCAGGAATGTTTTCTACTATTACGTACTTTTCTGAAGGTTCAAATACTGGCTCAGACACTTACTGTATCTTATTAGGCAAGTAATGACCTCTGTGCCTCAGTTTCCTTATCTTTAAAATTGGGATTAATAATGCCTTATGGGGCAGTGGTAATGTATGTTAACAGCTGTAAGTACTCAGCGCCTCTCACATAGGAGGCCCTATGTTCATGTTTGAGACCACTTATCATCATTCAATAAGGTAATTTTAAACTATTTTTATCAAGTCACATCATGAAATATTTATGCTGATTACAGTTGATCATATTCTATCTTATAAACTGTTTAATGCTTTATATTTGCTATTAAGAAAAAATAAAATTATAGGCTAGCTATCATTCTAATTCACTTTTTAGCAATATATACTTTTTCTATTTTCATTAAATACATCAGAAAAGTTTGACAGGACATCCAGTTAATGGAGTGTTTGGTTTTTTTTTTATGCCCCACTCTCATTTGATTATTCCTAAAAGAAACTGATCAGAGGAGTTTAGTACATACACAGTTCCCAAAGGAATACCAAGGGCTTTCTTCATAGTCCTTACCTCATAAATAACTTATAATTTTAAGTACATATTATATAATTACAAAATACTGAGAGGTTATGTTCTTTATATCAACTCTTAATCTAAATATTAGTTTAGTATCATAATTATGACCTGAATGCTTTAGTGATGTTATCTAACAAGATGTATCCAATAATTTATTACTTGTTTACAGAATTTTCACCGAGATGCGTATTAACGTTTATTTTTAATGGAAAAAATGCAGTCAGTATGTTCTAATAAAAACTTTAGTGAATTTAGGTGATGTGATGCTTTTGACAATATGAATAGCGTTTCCAATTAGGTTATATAGCAGGCATTTTTCATAAATTGAATGGGATATCTCTATAGTTTCAAGGTTTTGACAAAAACATATTTTAAAAATGTAGTAAGAAACACAATTTAATAAACTTGATTGGCAAAGTAGCACTGAAATTACATGCTGACTTTCTAACCTTTATTAAGTATACTGGATTAAAGAAGTCCTAGCAAAAGAAAAAGTAACAAGTATAAGAAGTCATTTAATAAGTATTGGTAAAGCTTCTTTGCTGGGATATTCTGAATTCAGATGTACTGCAGTAATGCAGTAACTGAAGTAATTTCACCAAAATTTGAAAAACTAAATGATCAATGACTAGATAAAATACGTGTCTTTTGGCAGTCATGCTGTTTCCAATTCTTTACTGTCAAAAAAAAAATTAAAGGAGGAAAAAAACCCTTAAATGTCATTAAAAAAAATGACCTTTGTTATTTTAAAGGTCATTAAAATAATTTTTGATGACCGATCATTGTGATTTTGGGGACATATATGGAATGAGTTCAAAGAACTCAGTGATATAACTGACAAAACTCTAGCCTTCTCAAATGCTTGTTTATAAGGGTACTTAAAATAATAAAAATAAAATTACAATTAATGTGGAACTATGTGCCATTCTAAAATAAGTACTATTAATTGATAGATAGGCAAATTACACGGGGGGGAAATCTCAGCACTATTTATTTCATTACATTGAATTTTCAACTAAATCTTTCTTTTTTAATTGAAATATGTACTACTACTATTTGCAATGACAAGACCTTTATACCAGTAAGAAGAAATTTTTTTAACTGAATTTTCATTTATATACACATTGTTTTAAGGAAGTATAATAGGGTAATCAATAAAATACTTTCAAGCAAAAATATATGCTGCAATTAAAAACCTGCAAAACCAATGTAAGTTCAAGATGAAAAACTAACAATGTTCAATTGTTGAAGAGTTTCTTCATACATTTTCTAAGTGAATATTGCTGAATATAAAGATACTAAGATATTCTGATTCCACTGAATGTATTTTTAAAAGTGATGTAACTACTTGATTTAGGTGTCAACACTTATGATACACTAAAAATCACATCTTTTGTGCTATTCAAACCCTCGATTAAAAAAAGTTTAGATGTCAATTAAAAATGTGCTTTGATACAGTTTTACCCGAATTCTTTCATGTGGACCAGTTAAACCAAGAGATCAACTTAGTGTTACCAATAATGGGAGAAAAATGACATTATGTTCCTCTTGATATGATAAAAGAAGGAAGTACACATCACTACCTACATAGTACTTTTTGCCAAAAACAATAAATAAATAAAAAGTTACTCTAATTCTAATTACTAGAAAGCAATTTTAAAGCCAGACTGTAGAATGTTTTACAAAACAGCTGGCTCGGACTTTTAAAAAATGTCAGTGTCATAGAAGCCCTCCCCAAAAAGTGATTCAAGACTGGAGACATGACAACTAAATGAAATGTGTGAGTTCTGAATGAATTCTTCATCGCACAACCGCAAAAAACAGGCTACAAATATTATTGTGAAGAAATCTGACAATGGACTATTAGATATTGCAATGTTAAATTTCTGATACTTTATAATGGTACTGTAGTTATATAGAATTAAGTCCTAGTTCTTATGGATACATGTGAATTATTTATAAATGAAGTGTCACACAATATGTAATATTCAGATAGTTCAGAAAAGAAGTTTATATAGAGTGATAAAGCAAATGTGCCCACACATTAAAAACTGTTGATTGCAGGTTCAGGATCTATGAATGCTCATTGTATTATTCTTCCTAATTTTTCCATAAAGTTGAAAGTTTTCCAAATCAAAAGTTTAAAAATATTTGAAGGGATACTAGAGCCAAAGTTTCAAGACTACTGATATATACTGGTAACAAAAAAACCCATGAAACAATTTAACAATGAATGATTCAGGTCCCTCAACGTGTCAGATGATAGATCCTTTATGCCTTTCACATAACCCCACAAAGGCTATTCAAATACAGCAAAAACTTCATTAAGTTGAATATGATAGTCTCACTGAATTATAGTAAGCCCAATCTAAGTGGAAGAGCCAGGATTTGAACTCCAAAGCCCACGTTTGTTCATTTACAATATGATAACTGAATTACATGGAAACATTTTATTATTATTGGGATAGGCTTGCTTTTAGGACGCTCAACATCATTTTAAAAATTACTAAGAAAATCCCTACAAAGTTTCCAGATCCTACCAAGAAGAACCAAATGGACTGCTTTGTCCCCTCCCCTTTCCCCAAATCAATCCTAGAGAAATTACAGGAGCCACAAGAGAGGGGCATTTCAAGAACCCAGCTATTCTCACTCCCAAACTCTATGCATTCCACCCCCTTCCCACATTGGACAATAAACTGATTGTTACAATCAGTTTATATACTGATTGTATACAGTATATAATTGTATACAATCAGGCTTTTGATACTAATATTGTTATTCGATGATAAAAATTTTCTATTGCATAGTTTGCCAAAAAGTATTTCAGAACTCCTGTTTCTTATTGGACTAACTTGAATTTAAGAGCTGGCTCCACCCTTTACTAGATTTATATTCTTGGGCAAGTTTCTTAACCTCTTTGAGCCTGCTTCCTCCTCTGTAAAATGATGATAATAATACTAATACCCACCTGAGAGGACTATAAAGATTAATGTAGGCATGAAAAATGTTTAGCACAGCACTCAAAATTTTAGCTATAGCAACTGGGAGTATAAGCAGTTGTACTGGTATAAGTAGTTCTAGAATAATAAGTTACAGCAGTAATATTTTCTTAGAGTTAAAATATATTAGTGAAATTAGCTAGAGGAAGGCTACTTTTGCTAGTCCTATATGGTTAGCTGAACATTAAACAAGGTTCTGTATTCTAAATGTGCAAATTATGTGTTTTACTATTATTCTATTTATTTTGATTTGTTCTATTTCTTTTAACTAATCATGGAATAGCTTTTGATTGTTTATATACAGGTGTTATTAAAACTGTCCAGATTCTTTACATATGGGATCTAACAATAATAAAAGGTCACTTACTCTGGGGGAGGCATTTTTGAGGGTTCCACGTCCCGCAGGAACTCACACTGAAGGGCCTGTTCTGCAGTGCAGCGCTTACTGGGGTCCAAGGCAAGCATGTAGTCAAACAAGTCTAGCGCGGCTGCAGGAATGCTGGCGGGGAGAGTTACAGAGGTCAGACATGTTCTTCACACCGTTTAATGTTTCTTTAGCAGCTATTTTCAAAGACTAGCATTTTATAACATTTGCAATACTTTATTCCACTAAATTCCAATTTGTTTTTGAAGAAATATTTTTACATAATTTTATAACTATTATTCTAAATAACTTTAAACTTGGCCAACAACAGTACATTTTATTACCCTATGGGCAATCTGTAACATAAATTAAGAACTGAACAAAACAGTTTCCTACAACAAAATAAAAACCTGAGCTCAAGTAACTTAGAAGCTGCTTCATTAAAATTTTAAATATTATTAAAGTTCTTTCATATACGCACCAAATCAAACACACAAACCCAAACCACTGATTTCATAATGGTGGTGACATGGTAATTTGCATGTAGCAAAGGGAAACTCAAAATTATATGACACAGAAGAACTGTGCTAAGTCTACCTTGGGTCAATAGAGGATAGAGTGACATTTAGAATTCAGAAGCAATAACAACAACAAAAATCACTCAGTGTAATATGGATGTTTAAGCGCCCCCTTCTTACAAAACAAATTCTTCTCTTAACTTTCGACGATATTGCTTCTTTGGTTTCATGGTGTTGAAATATGGTAGTTTGATTACATCGGGCCACACTGCAGGACATGGACTCCCACATATACGGCTAAACACACAAAGAGAAGTACATCACTATAAACTACACAGAAAAAATAACACATACAACTGCTATACAAAACATCAACTCATTTTTAAATACACAAAAGCTGAAGTCCTGATACGAGTATAAGTCTCATTAAATATTGTAGTCATCCAACTTAATTACTTGTTTTAAGAAATAAACTTATTTTCAGTGAATACTTCTAACACTCCAAACATTCCAATGTTTACAAAATCAAATCTAAAAGCACAAATAACACTCAAAATATACTGAACATATTCTGAACCAAAATGGAGAATTTTATGCCAATAAATTAACTCGAGTTTAACATATGTCTTTCTCTGTTTTTATAGGTACTTGTCATTACCTCTTCTCATGGATATAATAAAATTAGCAATAATAGCAGAAACAGATATCCTACCATCAGGAAGGTAAGTATATTGTAAAGACTGCTGAATCCCATCAGCAGAAGGACCCTGAAAGTAACATCCCTGAAACAAACAAGTTCTTCAAATTTGTGCCACTGATTTCAAGGTATAGGAAAATTTTAACTGTTTTACTCTCTACTTATCTACATCTTGAAAACACTCATTATTTTTGTATCAATTAGTAAGCCCTTGTTTGATAATTTGTAGAATGCTGTAACAAATTGGTAACTCCAGCTGGTAAACAGTTAAATACTAACTGACGTTGGTAATATGTAGATAAAAAATTGGTTAAATATGCTTGAGTATACTGAATCTCAAGGATAAATGTACATTGTATATAAAATTGTCAACTGGTCTTCAAATGTTAAAAGAAAAGGTCCATGTATCACTGACTAAAAGTAAAAATATTTCATACGTACATATAAATGCATGCACCAATGTAAATAAGCATGAAAACTAAAGTTGCCAGATATTCTTTAGCTGAGCTTTAGAATGCTACCTCAGAAACATGTACTTATTACGAGACGAGACGACCTCTCACGTTTTTTAAGCTTTACGTCACTCAAATTGTGTTATTTGTTTCAATATACAGTAATTCCCCTACCTGCAGGGGTAGGTTCCAAGACCCTCAGTGGATGCCTGAAACCACAGACAGTACCCAACCATACATCTGCTATGTTGTTCTCTATGTACTGTAAAGTTTAATTTATAAATTAGGCACAGTAAGAGATTAACAACAATAACTGATAGTGAAACAGAACAATTATAACAATATTCTTTAATAAAATGTATGGTCTATCTTTCTCAAAGTTATCTTATTGGACTGGATTCACCCTTATATAGCATGGACACGCTGGACAAAGGGATGATTCATGTCCCAGGTGGGACGATATAAGATTTCATCACACTATTCAGCACAACATGCAATTTAAAACTTATGGTTTTTCTGGAATGTTCCATTTAATATTTTCAGACCGCAGTTGACTGCGGTTAACTGAAATTGAAATCTCAGATAAGGGAGGGACTACTGTAGTTTAGGATTTTCCTACGCCCAAGCTTTTTAAAAGATATAAGATCTTCTTCTTTGTACATTCCCAATCTCTTGTTTCTTACAAGCCAATTTTCAGAACCTCCTGAAAAACATAGTGGCTCTCTTAGGAAAGAAGGCCAAGCTTGGGAGCATGGCTTTCTAGTATGATCTGGTCCCAAATTACCTTCCTAGTCTCATCTCCCAATTCATCTCTCCCCACAAGTCCATAGCTATGCTCATATTCCTTCTCCGTAGATTCTACCTGGCTGAATTCTTGTCATTTCTCAAGATTCAGATCAAAAGTAACCTATGCATAGAAGTTTTCTGTACCCCCAATACTACTCAGAATGGTCACTCTTTGCATGATACTTGTTTCTCTTGACACTATTTCATCCTACTTTGTATTTTAGTTGTTTACATGTACATTTCTCTCACTAAATTACAGTTTGGGAATCATGTCCCTCAAACAATAGACAAGTGGGGAAGGAAGTAAGAGAAGTAAGTACACAGGCAAAGGCATGGCAGTAGCCACGTACACACTTTTGGGAGGAGGAGTGAGGAAATCTGTATAGGAGGAATTTAGGGCTCAGGCAGGTTTAGCTGGAAGCATAGACAGGGCCACACGATACAGTTTAAGAAGCAGTTTGCCTAAATATAGTTGACCCTTGAACAACACAGGTTGGAACTGCACAGGTCCACCTACATGTGGATTTTTTCCAATAAATACTATAAATGTATTTTCTCTTCCTTATGATTTCCTTAGTAACATTTTCTTTTTTCTAGCTTACATTATTCTAAGAATACCATGTATAATACATGTGATATACAAAATCTGCGTTAATTGACTGTTTCTGTTATACGTGAAGCTTCTGGTCAACGGCAGGCTCTTAGTAGTGAAGTTCTAGGGGGCAGCGGGGGCAGAAGTTATACTCAGATGCTCCAATGCACAGGGGATTGCTGCCCCACCCCATGTTGTTCAAGGGCCAACTGTACAATAAAGACAAACTCCAAAAACAACGTTTAGAACAGAATCCTGTCTGTGTGATATTGGTCAAATTGCATTGCATAAGAATCTGTCTCTTCTTTTGTAAAATGGAGATTAATTTTACTTCAAAGCTGTGAAACTAAATGAGCTAGCGTCTGGTCCATTAATAGTCTTATAATAAAAATCAGTTTCTTAGCTAAAGAGTTTAAATTATTTTATTGTATGTGTTGTGGGAAGACATTTGAGTACTGAAGTTATCTAATTGGTAGCAGCATGCAGGATGGACTATTTATACTGAGGCAGGGAAAATTACTACCCTGTTTCTCCGAAAATAAGACCTAGCTGGACAATCAGCTCTAATGCATCTTTTGGAGCAAAAATTAATATAAGACCTGGTATTATATTATACCCAGTTTATATATCATATCATATCAAATTATATTAGACCCAGTCTTATATTATAGTAAAATAAGACCGAGTCTTACATTAATTTTTGCTCCAAAACACACATTAGAGCCGATTGTCCGGCTGGGTCCTATTTTTAGGGAAACACGGTAGAAACACGGAAGCACAGTAATTGATGATAACAGCATAGTAGCAAAATCTGTGCCTGATGGCCAACCAGCTATCCCAAACCCAGTTACTGAAGATTTCTTAAAATGACTTATATGCCAAAACCCCAAATATTTAAGGTCTATTTTGCAAATGTATTCTGATCTACTGATTTATCTATTCTGGTGTCAATACCGTATGGTAGCTTTATACTTTTCTTAAGGTTGACAGGACAAATTCCTTGGTCTACTCATTCCTCTAATTACTACTCTCAGAATTTCCTTGCAGATGAAATGTAGAATCAATACTGTCACACTCCAAAAGTAGGAGAATCCTCCTGGGATTCAACTGCTGCTCTGAATTTATAGATTTAGAAAGAATTGCTGTCTTTACACAACTTACTATTTCTATCCCAGAAATATTCAATTTTTATATTTCCTTCATTTTTATATACATTCCTTCAATTAGATCCTGTATTTTTTTTAATAGGTTTTCTCTTTTACTTTTCCTAAACAATGTCAGAATGGTAATGATGCAACACAATATTGGGGTTTCTGATTTTAATGGGAGTACTTTCATTGTTTACCACTAGGAAGGATGACGACTTTGGTTTGACAAGCACAATACTTAAAAATATTTACAGACACAAATCACAAATAAATCCTGTGAAGGAGACATTCATTTATTTCTTTTTACTAGGGGTTTTATTTTTGTGCCTTATAAATTTTTAAAAGATACTTTAGTTTTATCAGTTTGATTTTTAGAAACCCTATTACTATAATCATTATCTGCATTTTCTTCCCTGGGCCACTAATGTAGTGAATTATATTGAGATTTCCTAATGTTTATTCATCCTTACATTCAAATGAGGAATACAACTGGTCCTATTAAAACTACTCTTATTGTAGTATAATGCTGTTGTTTTGCATCAATAATCATGTGAGATTGGTATCCAGCAGTCCTCACAAATAGTCCAAAGACCCCGGGAACCCCCTAGAAGGGTCTGGACATTTAAAGGCATTATGGAGACATGATTTGCCTTTTTCCATGTGCTGACTTTGCCCTCATGATGCAAAGCCAATGTGGGCACACCTACCAGCTCCCTCGCATGAGTCAAGGCAGTGGCACCAAACCAAGAGCAGTTAAGTTCCCATCACGACCACACAACCTCAGGGCAGGGAGGAAGCCAGTTTCACTTAAGAATACACTTAATGAAGCAGTCAAAATTATTAATGTTATTAAACCCTAACGCTTGAGTATATACATCTTTTTAATATTCTCAGTGCTGAAGTATAAAATACTCAACAAAGCAGTTCTGCTGCACAACAAAGTCTGACAGCTATCTTGAAAAGCACCTGTGCAATTATATGAGTTGCAAGCTAAAGTAACTGCTTTTCTCATGGATCAACATTTTTACCTGTGAGAAGAACTAACAAACTATGGTAATTCAGACCCGGGTATCTAACAGCCAATTTCTCGAAAAGGAACAAAGTTAGGTTGTTACTCCATGAAAGACAACTCCG
This sequence comes from Rhinolophus sinicus, assembly GCF_057876585.1. Classification (NCBI taxonomy): domain Eukaryota; kingdom Metazoa; phylum Chordata; class Mammalia; order Chiroptera; family Rhinolophidae; genus Rhinolophus; species Rhinolophus sinicus. Next base: position 53,715,759 of record NC_142504.1, on the reverse strand, counting down.
AGGAAGACAGCTGTCAATTACACAATTTGAGCATTCAGAAGAAAATTAGAATACTAAAAAACTTATTCTCTACACCACGAAATTGACAGCTTCACAACTAATACCTAAAGGCTTTTCTGATGAGTGGTGATAACAAAAATATGATGAAATGTTATATTTGGAAGATCTGCTCAATTCAGTGACACAGTGTTTTCCAAATGTTCAATACATGTTACAAAATCATCACAGTTGTAAAATATCCATTCAAGAGTGCAAGAGAGACCAGTGGATTTCAGTATATTAGAGTACAAAATATTCTTTCATATGGTTCAAGACTGCACATTACAACTAACCTGTAGAAAATTACCACTTATTTAGTGCAGTTTCAAAAAAAAATATGCACAATTATCTGAAAAGACTATTGAGAACAGCAGGCATACCACAGATGTGAGGATCCCAGATGTACTTTATTAAGCCAAATATTAAAAGATTTCTAAAAATGTAAAATAATGCTATTCATTTAACCAACATTTATTTCTATTTGGAAAATATTGACTTCTTACAATTAAAGATGTTATTTTTAACATTTTAAAATGAATATTTTAAATTTGTTTTAATTTCTAATGTGGTACATATCAATAGAGACAAATAACACAAACAAAAGCGCCTGAGATGTTTCATAATTTCTAAGAGGGTAAAGAAGTCCTGAGGCCAAAACAATTAAGAAGCACAAGTCTACAGAATTTTTTATGCCATTGATTTATGAAGGTATACATGCTTCATTTTTAAAAATATAGGCACTTTCCTTCTTTTCATATACTCTGGAACAACCAAAGCCGATGCCTTTAAAGTTTTTAAAATTTCACCTGTATGACCATCCAGGCTGAGGCTTTTGGGAAGAGGGGGGTAACAGGGGAAGTAAAGGAAGGCTGGATAGAGAGAAGCAGGATTCTTTTTATTCCAATCCGCTTTTAATTTCCTCCATTATTGTGTCTTTTATTTCATAAGGAAGGTTTATAGTTAAAAGTGGTGACTGTGTAAAATTATTTTTGCCTTCATTCATCCAATTTGTCCTCACCTTTAATTTTTCACTCTCTTTAGCCATCACTTTTTAATCCATGTTACTTCCATAGCAAAACTTTTATAATCTGCCTAAGATACTTTCTGGAACAAAGCAAAATACAAATAACTTGACCAGTGTAGTAATATAAACCGCTTTAAGACAGATTCTGATTAGTAATCCTACCCTTGATCAGTTTGCACATAATTGTACAATACAAACTCTAGACCTCATCATTCCTGAGACTTTAGATGGGAGAAATATCCAATATCCCAGCAGCACTACAAATAAGATGAGGGGGAGAAGTATATATTAGGAAACTTACATTTATTTCATTCTTACAACCCTCAACATACTATTAGTCCTGTTTTACTTGTGGGGAAAAAAAAAACTTAGTCACAAGAGCAGGAAGTAGCTGAGCGGTCATTAGAACCGAGGTCTGAGAGAATCCAAAGCCCACCCCTTTCAATATACTCTGCTGCCTCCTTCAAATCAGGGAGACTTGTTTCTTTTATCAGAAACTTCCTTTATTTCTCATGTTTTCAAAATAATTAATGCTACAGAATCAAAGCTGAAGCATCTTTTTCTGTTTAATAAATATGTGCTATCTTACCAACAACACAAAAACAATTTGAAATATATAACCTTCCTTAGCCCTCTCAAATGTCCATGTTGAGATGAACAATTCCAGACTCTTGAGGTATTCAATTTGATTTACTTAAATGGGATCAAATCGAACATAGCCTTCTGGAAAATTGGTCTTGTAACTACGTTGCTTTTTTCCAAGTCAGTATCTCCAGATCTACCATTTCCTTTTTAATAACTGTACACTAAGTGGATCGACTGAGCTTTCTTTCTTTTGCCATATGGTTCAGTTACTGACTTGACATGCTCATAAAATAACTCAAATATATTTGTGCCTCAGGATTTTCATTACTTTGCTGTTCCCTCACTTCTTTCAGATCTCTGCTCAAATGATACTTTGTGGGGCAGACATTCCGTGACTCTATCTACAACACTACCTCCTAACACTTTCTATCCCCTCACACTTATACTGTTTCCCCAAAAATAAGACGTAGCCGGACAATGAGCTCTAATGCGTCTTTTGGAGCAAAAATTAATATAAGACCCGGGCCTATATTATATGAATTATATAAGACCCAGTCTTATTTTACTATAAGATGCATTAGAGCTGATTGTCTGGCTAGGTCTTATTTTCGGGAAAACACGACATATTTTATTAATTTATTTGTTTTGCCTGTCACCCCAACCAGAAAGTAGAAAAAGCTGGGTGCCAGTTACCAGGCACTGAGGATATACCGCCTTGACCCTCTGTTGTATCCTGAGAACCTAGTAACTGGCACACAACCAGCAATCAACAAACACCGTTCAATTAATCCCCAACTTGAAATGTCCTCTGTGTTATATTCTAAGGTCCATATAAGCTTGCTTTATTTCTGGACTTCCCATATAATTCCACTGGTTTATCTACATATCTTGTGCCAGTACAAAATGGTTTTAGTGACTATAATTTTGTTTTAACATATGATATGCCAAAATTTCCTCCTTTTTAAGATTTTCCTCATTATTTTCATTTTTATCCCGCCAAATGAACATTAAAATCAATCTATAGAACTATAATGATACAGGATAATCTTTAAAAATAATTAAGGCTTCCTAGCCAAAAAACAAGATATGCCTCACCATTAGTTATTTAAATCTTTACAATTTTAAGTGGGACATTACAGTTTTCAATATTCCTGGGGTATATATGGTAGTGGTTTTTTAAAAAGCATCTTTCCCACCCACTATGTTTCTAACTGGTCATTGTTGGTTTTTATTTTGTTTTAAGCTATTGCTTTTGTTTTAAGCTATTGCTTTTATTTTGTTTTAAGCTATTGCTTTTGTTTTAAGCTATTGCTTGTATTATTTTTGTTTTAAGCTATTGCTTTCTAGTGCATGCACACACACAATTTTCTTAACACACGTCATTTTACCAAACTTTTTATTTAAGACATTTCAGGTGATTCCCTTGTATATATGCAATGTATGACAATACTGCCTTCATCTTTCCACTAATTACCTCTTATTGGATCCCTTTTCTAACCCTACCAGATACCTGGTTAGTACTTCTAAAATACTCTTAAATAATGATACAAGACAACGTTTTTTCATTCTTGTCTTTATTTCTAATAATTTACCAATAATTATTCAGGTTATCAGCTTGTGATATATATTTTTATCAATGTTAAAGAATCATCCCTCTACACTTCCTTAATGAGCAGTTTATATTTTCTAGCAAGTGCCTATTGAACACCTACCAAGACAAACATATTATTTTATTTCTATTAAAATGATGAATTACAACAATAGACTTCTTAAATTGAAACATCCTTGTATTATTGGGGTAAAATCTACTTGACTATACAAGTTAATTTTCTAATGAAAAGCTGGACACTACTGGCTAATCGTCTTTAGAATTTTTGGAGTAACACTCTGTAGAAATGTTTCATGTTGTCTTTGTCAATTTGGTGTTTATGTCATTGATTTTGTAAAAAGTTCCAGAAAGTTTTATTTCCTAGTACTGAGAATTGGCTAAAGATGCTAAAGTAAACTGTCTACATTTAAATTTCAGTTTTACCACCATGATAGTGTTTTGACTCTGGACAAATTCTTTACCTCTGTAAGGTTCAGTTTTCTTAACTTTAAAAAGAAGACATAGAGTTGTTATGAAGCTTTACTGAGGCCAATTCAGGTGAAAGTCTTAGAGTAATGTTAGCATCATATATAAACTAAATAAATGCTAACATTAATAGATGCCCTAGTATCTGATACAATAAGGACAAATGGTTAAGTGAAAAAATAGGTTAAAGGTAGTCACTTAAAAAAAGGATACACAGATACATAATGCAAATATTTTATTTTAACTGAAAATTTATAAATGTACATTTACTCTTCAATCTTCTGACAGAGAGCCAAGGCCTTCTCTTTGAACAGAGGAGTCACTGGATGGGATTCTGCATTAGCTTTCTTGCACAAACAATACCCATAACATATCATCAAGGATTTAAAAGCAATCTGAGTATAAAGTCTTTTACATTTTCTTTCTAACTTATAGTTACTTGTCCATCCCTAATTAATTTGACAGCAACTTTGTTGTCTTTGTAAAGCATTGCATCTGTCTATATTTAATTAATGACAAACATACAATAAAAAGTTGGCATAAAAAACTGGAAACAACTACCTCTTGGTCATCATACCCTTCAACTGGTGGGATAATTATATAGTCTTACTAAGAGTGGTAGCCTACTAGCTGCAGACATTCAGCTTGCCATGTTATTAAGCTAGTACTATTTACAGAAGGAATGGAAAATATCTATTAATACAATAAGTCTGTTGAAGAGAAAATTCATAGTGTATTGGTTATCTGTCCCTCATAGTAATATTTTTTCTAAAAGTTTTCAACCATATTTTGAAACAGTCATGCAAATCTTACAAGTTGCAAATTAACATTATTACACATGAAAACCAAAGCTCTTTTTTTAAAAAAAGAAATTTGTTTTAAAATAGTAGATGAAGAGAAAGGTGACTTACAACCTAAGTCCAACAATGGGCTCTAAATAATGAAGACCTATGCTAGTGGATATATGCATATACTTTGCTGTGTACACATATATATAGATACACATAAATATGTACGCATAGATGTATATAAACGTTATTTCTTTACAATATCCCAAAACATTCATTCTTCCATCCTGTCATACTTAACAAAAAATTATCTACCATTCATTCTCTCTGATATTCACTCCTTTCCAGCCTTATCTTTTCAGCCTCAAGCCCTTTAATATCCTTAATTTTACTAAATCAAGTATCAAAGTGCCTGCACTCCAGTTTCTTCTGCATTCAGCAATCATTAGTCTGACCCATGCTGTTCTCTTCCTGAAAACAGTCTAAAAGATTTAAAAGTTCCTGTAAGAGTATAATAATCCCCACCCAGCAAATATTACAATCATGAGCTTACCTTATTAATTCCAGTTGTGCAAGTTCCTGATTTGCTTGAAATATAGGTTTTTTAGTGAAGAGTTCACCAAGGATACATCTAATGAAAAAAAAAAAAAAAATATCCACCATTACCAAAGGATATTTTACTTTACTAACAGAAGTTTCAAGTAAATTAAACCAGTCAATAACCCTATCTTACCCACAGCTCCATACATCAATAGCTGGTGTATATCGTTCTTCTCCCAACAGCAATTCAGGTGGACGGTACCATAAAGTGATGACCTTGTTAGTATATGGCCGACTGAAAAAACAAAACCAACTTTGGAGTTAGTATCTGTCAGAATAAGAGAGAGTCTCTTAGGAAATATTATTTTGGCTAATCAAAGCATTCCTCCAACCCTAACTAAAACCACTTTCATATGCCTACCAAATACAGACATGCTATGACAGCAAGTATGTGGTCATAAAATAAATCTGAGAGCAATGTGATTGACTGAAAAAAATTCCCTTAATATACTATAAAAAAAGCAGTTGGCTGGTTTTAACTGTAATCTGGTCAAAGAAAGGTCTTTTTAATCAACTCAACTGTTCAGCTTTCCATAACTTTTAAAGGGAGTTGATTTTGACCAATTCTGACAAACTACTAACGTGTAGCAAGATATAGTTCAAACTGGAACCAACTAACAAGTTTTCAACTGGGCTTATCTTTTGTAATCTATGATTTCAACCCATTTTAGTATGTGAATAGTAAGTACAGAAATGCAGATCGTAGTAGTTGAGGTCCATGATGCAAAGAACCACTAGCAATAGGTATGTTACTTTACCAGATGTTTCCTTTGTCACCGTCTAACTAACAGAGAGGACATACACACATGGTTACCTCTTTATTCATCAACAGAAGAGATTATCTAGGGAGTTGTATTAGGGACTAGGTGGACCACCACAGTATAAATTCTCTGGCAAAGTGTTTTCAATCTTCAGAGAATGATCATGTTCTAGCTGATTCACTAAGAAGTGAGAGGTGGTTCTTCAACTGATCTGTGGTTAGGATTACATAGTTCAGAGTGATGATTTATGTCTTTAAATGCTAAACCTCTCTTTCTGGATATCCTCCAAATAATATGGACGCAAAGGCCATGTCATAGGAAATTCCCCAGGAAGGCTGTATTCCAAGACATTCACTTATTTTGGCTTAGATCTGGAATAGTTTGGGGAAGAAGGAAAAGGCGCACGTAACTTATTTATAAAACAATTTCCTCTTGCCAATTGTAGGTCTGAAAATCCAGTTAGCGTAAGAGCTCAGCGGCCTATGTGCTCTGCCCCCACCCAGCCAAAGTTCTCCAAATAATTTAAACTCTGGACATCACAGCATTACCACAGATAGAACTACAGTTAACAGTGTGCCAAACTCAAGGAAAAAAGGGTAAGGGACCTTGGTATAAACTGTGGAAATAAGGAGGATAGTATAAGATGTATATTTTCAACAGCAAATTAGGATTAGAATTTTCTAATAATATTAAAGTGATTTTGTTTGTTTACCGGCATCATTTATCTTCATATAGTAAGATCTTTTAAACTCTAGCTATTCTAATTAAACTGGACTTAATTAGCTTTTAAAAATATGTTCATCTCTTTATGCTTAACTCCTTTTAAATTTGAAATTCCTTATTTTTTATTCAATTCTATACCTTCTTCAAGACATAGTGAAAGACTCATCTCCATAAAGTATAATCTCTATTTACAATAGATTTATTTGCACATCCTTAAATTTGTATCATACTTACCACTGTATTGAACACTCTATTTTGTTTTCTATCTTCCCAAAAAGTCAAAAGAGCCCAGAGACCATCTTTATTATGAACCCCACACACAAAGCCCACATCAATGCCTTAGTGTGCATGGTCCTGCAACTTGAGGTGACACACATGAATTAGCTAGCGGGGGGGGAGGAGAAAGTTTGTGAAATTATGATGACTAGTTTTCTAAAACATTTCAAGGGTCTATAAGCATATGAAACCTATGATCTTGTTACTAAAGTGCAACTATATATTTAGTCTCAAGAAAATGTTTAAATTAACACAAATCTATTTGTAAATAGTTAATTTTTAAATCCTTTTATGTTTAAAAAAGGTTTCGAAATATGTATTTTTAAAAAGCATGTTGAATTATGTGGAGAAATTACACAAATTAAGGTTACTAAATTCTACTGAAAAAGGAGTACTTAAATAAGATTACTTTATATACTATGTATTAAGTTTCAGGCAACATTTAGAATATAGTCATCTCTAGCAGTTAAAATTAGACTAATTTTTTTAACTTTTACAGTATCAAATTAATAGCTTTTCAAAATATTTCCAAATGCTTAGTTTCTGTCAGAATAAAAATAAGAACTAAGTAAAGGCTGAGAAATAATTTCAATAAAACAAAGTACCATCCTGCCATTTTTCTTTACGGTCACTGAAATATCAAGAGCAGAGATCAGAGACTCTGATCAGAGATCAGAGATCTGTTCAGTGACAGATTCCATCACTTTGCCCTTAGACATCCCAGGAATTCAAACGATTGAGGCGATAAGGAGAGATGAAATATGGCTATGGTCTTCCCTACCTTAGGGCCTGACAAACAGTACTGTATTCCCCCAAGAACCCAGCACTGCCTTACGGGTGTATTCCCAGGACAGCAGGTGACTCAGCCTCCTATCTGGTCTAGATAGATAAAACGCAGAGTAGATGCTCAGAGCGAAATCCGAGGCCCTTCAAGTATTTGGGGGTTCTGGATAATCCCAGTTAAAATTTACAAATTAGAGTTGCTAACTTTGTTTAAAAACCTTCTAAGAAATGAAAAAAGAATCATGTAGAAGGATAATACCTAACCAGGTTCACTGTCTACTTTTTCTCATCACCATGTAAATGAGACAATGGAATTGGTCTATCTTTCATAGCTGTATCTCTAATACCTAAACCACAGGTATTACCTAGGTCAGTGTTTGGCAGAGAGTAAGCACTTAATATTTTTAATTGATTGACTTAATGCCATAACTACATAACAATAAACACAATCCTTGTTCTCATGTCCTTTCCCTCTTCCTTCCGATTTTCACTCCCACTTTCCTCCTTTTGATATTTTCCAAGAACAATAACTTTTAAATTTCTGTATCATAACATTGTTACACAGAAACAAAAGTAATTTTTTTCAATTGATGTCATCTTACAATCATTTGTCTGTTCATATTATACATGCAAACTTAGAAGTCCTTTATGTACCTGTATCTTAACACATCCAAAAAGAAATTTATTATCTTTCGGCGTAAACCTGCTTCCTGCCTCCACAAACAGCATTACTGTTTATGGCAGAGATTGCCTGCTGTCTTCTAAAATCTGTTCTTCCTTTCTTCGATAGTAGTTGCCCACCTACACTACATTTCCCATCCTCACTGCAGTTAGGTGTGGTCACATGACCAAATTCTCACAATAGAACATGAACATATGTGATTGGCGCCATTTCTTGTCTGGCTCATAACACTCCTCCCTCTTTTCTAGCTTTGGGCTGACAGAGATGGTGACAGCCTTGGAAGGCATGTGACAAAGATGGCAGGTCTTCCCACCGGTATCCTTGAATGACTGTATGAAGTAGAATCACCACTTGTTCTAATGATATGGTTAAATATTCTTAATTATACACCAAGGTAAACAAAAACACTCAAATTATGAAATGAGAAATATATATAAACTTCTTATTCTTTAAGCTACTAAATTTTGAGGTTCTCTTTGTTATAGCAATTTACCTTATCCTAAGTAATAAACCATTTATCCAGTTGCTTAAACAGAAATTTTATAATAGGAATGGAGGCTAACAATACATTCAACCATGAAGTTCTAACAATTCTACATCTTAGATATAATTCATCTCCATCTTCCCAACACCTAAGTCCATTCCGCAGTTTTAGCCGTAATCATACTACCTAGGTTTACTGCAACCATTTCCTGATTGCCCCTGCTCCCAGACTTACAAGGTCAGTCCATTTTCTGAAGTGTAGTCAAAGTGATAGTATAAAATAAAATGTCAATGTGTTACACTTTTAACTCACATTGTTGCCTTCTAGAGAATATCCATAAAAGGCTTACAGAATTCTTTATTACTTGGTTCTTGCTCCAATCACACAGAACCACCGGTTCCCTGAGAAGACTGAGCAAATGCTCATTTTTGAGAGCAAGGAGATAAAGCCAGGGAGAGAGCAGAGCCAGCAAGAAAACTTTCAAGAAGACAGTGGTGCTATAATTATGCTTTAAATGTTTTTAATAAACAATTTAAATAAGATTTTTATTAAGCTAGTCTTTAATAAACTTTTAGAAGTTAACATTCACAAGAGACAATGAAAATGATTGTTTCCAAGTCAAGAAAATACTTTTGGTGATTTATTCCAAAATTTTGCAAACTAGGTGCCATACCTCACTTTCCACCTTAGTGTTGAATGAGAAAGAAGTAAGCTTCAAGAAAGTTTGCAGACAAAAGGCCCTTAATCATATGAGCAAATTCCAATGTGGGTGGAGTCAGCAGAGACTAAAGCCAGTTTTGAATCACCCAATTAATAACTGTTCACAGTATTATCAAGAAAACATTCCATGTCACGATTAGGATGCTGTCTTTACAAACGTAAAGACAAAAGGAAAAGGCACTTTTTACAAGGACATTTAAAGCCCAGAAAATTAAAGTACTATTATTGTAATATGAAAACACACCATCTAAAATTTAACATATAAATGAAAATCCAGAATCCCCAGAATGAACATTTCAAACTTGGTCTGCCAGGTTTGGCTACCCATTGCCAACATTCTAACAATGGTCCTGTTTAGATCACAAAGAGAAAATGCAAACCGATGTGACACCACATGCACGATGCTTTATTTTTTTCTTATGGATTTTTAAAAAATTACATTCTTGAGAGATGGCTACTCAATGTTTTCACAAAAAACAAATTCACTCCTACTGAAAAAGAAACAGGACTGAAAAACATATGGTCAGGTTCTTAGGTTACAGAATAAATTAATACACTTTAAAAAGCGAAACCTATTTAGTACAACTATACAGTGGAATGTTATGCAGCTGGGGGAGAAAGAAAATGAACCACTCCAATTTATTCCCATAATTAAAGTTAAATTCCAAGCAACAACATCCATAACCTAGCATACACACACACACAAAATCCCTCTGCCATTAGATGAGAAAAACGAAACGAAATGCCAATAAACTGCTATTCTTGGATGTCTAGAAACTAAACTTTGTAATGATCCAGAAATAATGGTCTCAACGTTTAACATTCTGAATTGCAATTTCTACTATATATCGTCATCCGTAAATCTCATTGGCAATTTTTGAAAAGAAAGCAGAAACTATTTCTTGGGAATAGTTTGGGACGTAACACCTAAAAAAACCCCACTTCCTTCATCTTTTTTAAAAACCATCACCTTAATGTGGCTAACAAAATATTAAAACGTAAAGTCATTAGACTTTTATTAATAAAACTTTCATGTGAAATCTCAATTAATTTTAAATATTTGATGGTATCAAAATATTTCTCATTTGTAAGACCTTTTATTAGATATTCAAGAAGCTTTAAGGGAGATTCAGAAATGAAAGCATCACATACTTGCTAACCTGCTGAAGACTAAATGAGCATACATCATTTGGCACAAATAAAATACAATATTTGAAGGACAAGATAACACCGACCGTGAAATTGAGCAGATGATTTGCCACAAAAGACTATTTGCCATCAGCCTAATGGTATCTCCAAAGCTGACTTTAGAGGCCCCTAAAGCTCTCCACCTGGAAGATACTTTTAGGTAGCCCGGGTTAGATCCAGAGTCTTAACAGGGTACTACTCCAGTATAATGAAAGTAAACAGCTTTTCTGACAAAAGATCCAAGTTTAATTCTTACTTAGCTCTGCCACTTACTAACTGTGTGATCTTGGAAATACACTTAAGTTTTCTAAATTTCAGTTTATCTTTAAAATGTGCATAAGAATAATGATATCGACACTACCCATCTCAGAGGATTGCTTTCTCTTAAAATAATTCTTGTGAAGGGGAACTATATAAAATAAAGCACCATGCACAAATGCTAGTTAAGTTTGTTCCTTTCTTTATAAACAAATACTGACTGAAACTCTGAGCTAGGCACTGTACTAAGTAAGCACTAACAGATGCTTGGACCAAAGAACCAACTGACTATGGTTGTAGCTATTTAGACAGAGCCTTAAAGTTCTGGAAGCAATATAAATTATAATAATATACTCCAAGTACTACATAAAATAATGAATACTTTTCTCTGAAGAGAAGATAAACGAAGATGTGCCTAGTGTAGCCTGTGGGATTCAAGGCAGATTTCGAAGGAAGTATTGCCAACTGCACATTGAAGGAAAAACACAAACCTGTCAGATGGAGGTAACTCGAAGTATAATTTCATACAAAAGGAAACAACTTATACAGATTCACAAGGTAGTCAAGAGCTCAGCTTGTTTACTGAACTGCAAATAGTTCAACATTACTATTATCCAGGGGGCAGGGGATGGTAGTTGGTCAGAATGCCAAGGGAAAAGACTGTTAGGGAGAAAGATCAAAGGCAAGAAAATCAATTAAATTTTATTTGCAATGGTCTATGTGAGACATATCTATATATGTGTGTGACTGGATGCCTTTAACTAAAGTGGGGAATAAAGGAAAAGGAATAGGCGTTTTTCTGGGAAATGTGAAGATAGGGTTTGTAACAGTATGTTTTAAATTTAAGGTACCTGGATCATCCAGAGGGGTCCAGTAAACACACAGGTTTAGAGATCAGAAAAAAGATCACGGCTTGAAATTCAGATTTGTAAGCTTTCAGCATTACGGGAATTAATGAGATTCCCCCTATATGAGGAGGGGTCACAGTACCCTAAAGAATTGAATTGCCTTTCCCATTTTATACCCTCGAAATGTAATCTACTCCATTAGGGCCAAAGGAAATACAATTTAACCTTGATCTTACAGTTAACAGTGATCTAAATGAGATTTCCAGTCCTTGTTTAGTCACCTTCTTTATTGTTATTCATGTTCTGAGTGATCTTTATATTCCAAGATTCCAATATTGCCCAGGGTCTCCTAGAAGATCCTCTGTGTGACCTAGATAATTCCCAAAGCCCTCTGCACTAATCTATACCAGCAGCGTCCGCCAAATCAGGATGACCTTTATCCAGATCAAAATCAATGAAACAGTTACTAGGAATGTATTTTATGTTTCAGGGCATATAAAATACAAAAGTTTAAAAGACAGTCCCGTCTTTAAAGTAATTACAATTCTAGCTTGAGTGAAAAGACAAGAACACAAGTAAAGACCAGCGTCAAGGAGGTAATTTTATCCTGAATATAATCTCACCTAGTCCTTGGGCAAGTAGGAAGAGGTAATAATACCTCTCTTCCTCCCCCATTAATACCAATACACATAGCTTTGGGAACATTTAGTTTTGCTTTTAATGGCAATTTTATGAAAAGCCACTAGATGGCAATACTGCCTTCAAAATGTTCTAAAGACTTATTTTGATCACATTAATTTTTAGAACCATGAAAGATGTTTTTCAATACCTTATAAATAAGGATTTTTAGAGACTTTAAGTCATTCATCTTAAAGTTGAGAATAATGAGGTCTACAGAGATTAAGTCACTTGCCCGATATTGTACAACTAGTTAAATGGCAATGTCAGGACTAAAGCCAAAGTTTCCCAACTCAGGCCTAAGGGCTTTATGTTCCTTGCATTGAAAAAGTAAATTGTGGTAAGTTATAGTTTCTTCTCTAGAAAATGAAATTAATTTCAGCTTATGTGGAAGGCACATACTTTTCATATGGCACAGTAACATAAAGAGAATTTACTCCCATCATTTGGAAAAGCATTGGAGCAACCATTTGTTAAAATAAAAAGTCCAGTATTAGAATGTGGGTATCTTCTGGAAGACCATGCATCAGCCTAGCAAAGCATGAATATCAGAAATCCAGTTAGCCCAGAAATTTCACCCTTTCTCTCCGATGAGATTTTCTTGGTTTCAGAATCTTTTCTGTCCCCAGCTCCAGCAACACTGGAGGGGCTAGCCGTGAGTAAAATGTCCTCCAGACTGACAGGTGGATGGGAAAAGAGGCAATGTTCTGAGAATTCAATGGAGGAGTAGATAGTCCTCCATTGATGACCAGAGAACAAAGGCTGGGCTGGGGCCAGTGACTGGCTAGCCCGGTGAGTGTCCACCTATGGATTGCCTCCTATATAACACGGGTATAAGCCACAGGCCTCAGCTTCCAGGAGAGAAGATGAGACTCACAGACAGGAGACATGGAATCATCATTCCAGAGGATAAACAATGAAGCTCAGAGGAGTCAGCGATCAGAGTGGGAAGTTCAGCAACCTGGCCACCAGGGTGGGCTGACAGGCTTGGCGTGGGGCCTAGGGAGCCGTGCCTGAAGGGTTAAGAAAGTTTTATAGCTAAAGTAATGCTTGGGGAGGATTTCAAGGATGTTATGAGAGTCCAGGAAATAGTAAATGAAAAGCCCTGAAAGCTGCTTGGGAACGAACCAAGGGCCTCCTCCACCCCCTCATTCTGTCCCTGAGGAATAAACTGCAAAAAAATTAATTAATTAATTAATTTAGTTAAATAAATAAGTAAAATAAAATAAAAACTTCAAAGAGGGTATATCACTGTGACTAAAGTCTCAGGAAAAGTTGGACTTAAAATAGCTACCGAAAAAAATGAACTGGGCAATGAAAAACTGGGGCAAAAACCTCTGTTCTCAAGTTCTGTATTTCCCAACACCAAATGGAACGAAGTATGAATCCTGACATTCAAAATGAGAAAATGCTTCTTCAAGTTTAAAGGAATCATTTTCCCTCTAATTTTAACCCAGTGGTTTTCCTTCTTTCTTACATTGTAGCACACCTGACAGAGGAGATCCATATTGGTAACACTCCCTCAATGTTCAATTCCTACCTACTAGCTGTAACTCCATCAATTTTTCTCAAATTCAAAGAAAGACTTTCCAAATCAAATGAGTGGGAATGTGGATGATGCTACAAAATGGTAAGATGACATCTGCTCTATTTCAAAACAGATAAAAGCCCTGAAATAATTTCTTGACCACTTCAGTTATTCTGTCTCTAGCTAATTACTTAGAAAATACTTCAAAGTGACAACATTTTGATGAATGTATTATGGTAAACCCCTATCTTTCTGCTTGTAACAAAGAAATGTGAATGAAAAATCATTTGCTGTGTGTTTATTTGAAGGAATATCTAGAAAATTTGGGACAATACAGTAAATCTGTTAAAGGCAGATTTCAGTATGCTAGAAATCACTATGTTATTAAAGTTTACTGGAACAATAGATGTATTTTAAAGTAGTTCCATTAAAGTAAGCCTACTTTTCTGATTTTAAAGAAATTGGAATTATCCAAATCTGAAAAAAGAAAAGCTTTAAAGGAGTACATAAACCCCTGAAGGATAGGATATTAGCTTATAAAAAAAAACTTATACACCAAATTTTACCTTACAAATTTGATTAAGCAGAAAAATCTAATATACACTATCTTAAAATGCAAAGTTACAAGATTTTAAATTTCCTACTTCTTTAAGCTCAAAACTCTTGTATCAATTCAGCAGGACAAGGACCGTATCACAACCTGACACTTAATTAAAACCCAATATTCCATTTAAAAAGATTTGATAGATAAAATTTGGCTTTACAGGGGCAGCCGGATGGCCCAGTTGGTTAGAACACAAGCTCTGAACAACAGGGTTGCCCGTTGGATTCCCACACGGGCCAGTGAGCTGCGCCCTCCACAACCAGATTGAAAACAACGAGCTGTCGCTGAGCTTCCAGAGGGGCGACCGGATGTAGAGCGTGAGCTCTCAACAAGGTTGCCGGTTCAATTCCCACATGGGATGGCGGGCTGCGCCCCCTGCGACTGGACTTGGAGCTCAGCTGCGCCCTCCACAACTAGATTGAAGGACAACGACTTGGAGCTAATGATCCCTGGAGAAACACACTGTTCCCCAACGCAATATTCCCCAATAAAAAATTAAAAGAAAAAAAAAAACAACTTCAAGTCAAATTTCGGATTAAGTAAACATTTGGACCAATTCATTTTTTTCCTTCAATTTCTACCATGAGGCACTATTATATAGGATGGAAAGAATAAAAAATTGGGAGGTGGAAACCTTGAACTATATACTCTCTTGACTCTGGCAACAAATATTTTTATTTTTAAACTCACTCAATCCTTTCTGGGTCTGTTTTCTCAAATGTGAAATGAAGGTTGTAGCTTTTAAGCTCTAGAATAGTTTTAAAGTTTAAATAAAAAAAACCAACTATACGACTCTTTCTTAAAATATTAATTAGAAGCGCAGTAGGTAAAACAAAACCAAAAAAGCTCTGGCTAACGTAGGTAGAGGGACATTAGCCCTGCCCATTAACAATCCATCCATACCACAGTTTCTGAGGGGTTTCATGGACCTCAAATAGATCCAAAGCACACCATTTAAAAACCTCTACACACCAAACAATGAAAATAATTTTCAGAATGATGTCACAGGCACTGAAAGTTTCAAAATAAACAGATTTTTTTCACTCTAAAAAAATTCAACAAAAGAGGATTTTTTTCAACTAACCAGGAACTGGCAAAGAGTCATACCTATTTCTAAGAATTCCAAATAAGTGATATTTCAATATATTAGATATAATTACACTAAAGAAATCAGTGTTGTCATACATAAAAAATGTCAGAATTAAATATGTATCTAAAAATGAAGAAACAATGGTGTCTGATAGGAAAGGAATTGGCTAAACTAGAGCTTTATTACATATAATCCACTACTTCACAAAACAATTATTTTGAAATTACGTATTAGTTCTAACAAGACAAGTCATATTTCACTACCACCAGGCACAAAATGCGCCGAAGTGGGAAACATGCCAACTTGAGCCAGAGAAGCGCCACAAAGAGAAGCTATATACTGAACTTCCTCACAATAATTTGTTTAAATAAAAAGTCCTAGGGAGCTTAAAACAAGCTGTAGATATAACTAATTTTTTAAAAAGGAAGTCCAAAATAATAATTAAAACGAAGTTTATAACTTTAAACATGCAATATAAAAAGTATATACTAAGGTTTTTCACTAAATACAAAAATTACCAATATCTTAATGTCTCAACATGCAATAGAAATTTAAGTATAAATTTCTAAAAAAAAAAAAAAATCCTTAAGTTCACTTAAGTTACAGTTAAAATGGCACATTTTAAAAGAAATTATATTTACCTCTAAGTGTTAAAAAAAAACAATTATTTTAAAATTGAGATAAATGTGTAAAGTTCTGTCAATCCAATTATGGTATAAAATTTTATTACTCCATGCATTTAACCATGAAAGTAGATTTCCCTTTCCTTACACAAATAGACTATCAATAAGGTTTTCTTACTATAGCTTCTAAAACTGGTCTCCTGTGTCTATAATATTTATTTGAAAGTACTCTTACCTTTCTTCTGAGCTATATAACCGAGCAAGTCCAAAATCTGCAAGTTTTATCTGCCCTCTGGTGGAAGTAAAATGAACAAAAGGTTATTAGTCTCCTTTGAATTGATCATACACATTCATATTCTATTCCCAGAGCTAATCAAAAATACACCCATATAAACTTGAACTTTGATCACACTGCAGTACCTCAGGTACTATAGGTAAAGGCAAGTAGAAAAAAGTCAGGATAAAATAAGGTAAAAAATCAGTACTTCTCTTTGAGTAATTTCAGCTACTATAATACTAGTGTTATTTTTACTATTATTACAATTATTACAGTAGTACTACTGTAACAATATTTCAGTACTGTTTAGTTCCTATCTATAAAAGTACTTCAATGAAAATAAAATAAAATAAAATGAGATGTCTACTACTTAATAAGACAAATTATCTGTTCAAGTCAATAATACTCAAGAACTAAACCACTGTTTTAAATTTATGTTTAATTTTCCATTTCTCAGAGGGGCTAGGTGCATAGAACACTTTATATCAACTAAAATCAGGACCAGGCATACTTCACTTAAACTAACAAATAATACCAATTACAATGGAATTATCAGACTTCAGGTTATGCTCTCAGTAAAATATTCAACATAAGCTTTGTATGTTTGTATGTATGTATGTAGGTATATGTGTGTATGTATGTCTGTACACACTTCAATAAAAGTTCACTTTAAAACTGTAATGACTGTTTTTAAAAACCTAAATAAAAAAATTCTAAAATCTATTCTTACACTAAAGCTAAAATCATACTAATTATTAGAAGATACATTCACATTATTTGAAATAACAAGGAAGTCAACTACTAAGTATTTTATGTATATGACCAACTATTACTGGAAGTTAATTAACTAAAGTATATTTAACACAATTTCAGAAATACCCCAAGCTGTAATATTGCTGACTATGTTAAAACAGTTTGAGCAATAAATACAAGGGGTGATCAAAAACTACAGTGAATGCAGCTGCCGACTGCCATCCAACGGAAAGGCAGGGACCTTCAATACAGAAAGCGGTGCGTCGAACCTTAGTAACAGTGTGTGACAAGTTTCAACTTGTTCAGTGCATTCAGTCAGGTGTGAACTACAGTTGAGAGAAGGTGTGTTTTAAAGTGTGCTATAAATCATCCTCCATCATGACAACACTCCATGTCACATGTGGCTTCCGGCAATTTCTGTCAAATAAAAACATTACGGTGTGTCCTCATCCACCTTATTCATTCGATCTGGCACAGTATGACTTCTGGCTCTCCCCCAAAGTCAAAATGACCACAAAAGGTAAACGTTTTGAATCAATTCAGGACATGGAGGCAGTCACAACAGTGTTATCTACAGACATGAAAGAGGACTCCCAGAACTGCTTCATAAAGTGACAAGAAGGATGGAATAAGTGTGTTCGACGCGAGGGGGTATTTTTTGAGGGGGATTAATGGCGATGTGTCTTTAACTGTAATAAATTTTTATTAAAACATTCACCATATTTTTTTATCACACCTTGTACAATTGACCCTTGAACCACATGGCTTTGAACTGCATGGGTCCACTTATATGCAGATATTTTTTTTTTAATAAATACTGTAAATGTATTTTCTCTTTCTTATTATTTTCTTAATAACATTTTCTTTTCTCTAGCTTACTTTATTCTAAGAATAGAGTATATAATACATATAACATATAAAATATATATTACTTAACTACTTAAATTGTCAGTAAGGCTTCCGGTCAACAGGAAGCTATTAGTAGTTAAGGTTTTGGAGAGTCAAAAGTTACACGCTGATTTTCAATTGTGTGTGTGTGTGTGTGTGTGTGTGTCAGAAGTTTGGCACCACTATCCCCAGAGTTATTCAAGGGTCATCTGTAACCTAAATTATAAATCCTTTTAACAAAATCAAGGCATATATTTTATAACACTCATTTTGAACACATATATCATACCTATTGTTTAGAAGAATATTTGAACATTTAATATCTCTATGCAAAAAGTTCTTCTTATGACAGTAATCCAGACCTTCCATGAGCTGTCTCATAAATGACTTTATGTGATTTTCATTAAAATGAACCAAGCCTGATTCCAGTAGTCCCATCAGATCATGGTCCATATATTCAAATACCAGATAAAATGCACCTACAAACAAGAATAATTACAACATTAAAAATTTTTATTCTTACGACTTTCCTGTAGGTTCAAAATTTTTTAAATAAAATTCTGGAGTGAAAATCAATCCCTGAAAAGAGGTGCTACTTTGTCACTTTAATAACGTCTTTCTTTCTATCTGAATGTAATATTAGTTTAATACACCCCAAGGACACATCTTAACCCAGTTTGCTTCTCATCAACAAAATTCTTATGACATAAAATCAACCCTGCTGATTTCCACATTTCATAGTTTCTGGGTGTGATTAATATAAAATAAATTCTTAACTGTCTTACATATCGAACAAATTGTCTCTCAGCAGAAGCTGAATAAAATCAGTGTAGCTCATCAAAGAAAATTTAAAGGTGGTAAAAGAATTCTTTTTAATTAAAAAAAAACAATATCTGGGCCCAGTTGGACTTTAAATGACTTCCTTAAAGCCTTCAACAAACATATAATTGAATTCTGTCTATACAGCTCCAGAGCATTTGAAAGCACACAAATTACAACTTTAAGTTATAAAAACAGCTTAACCCTGCTACCAAAACATAAAATAACATAGCATATACACAACTGTACATGAGAGATTCAAAAATCTTACATGAAGCTTGCACAAATTGAACCAAAAGCTATATACCAAAAAATATCTCAATCAAGCAGTTTAGTTTAGCAAATCAAGAATGGAAAAGCTAATAAAATTCAATACATCTATGTCAAAAAACGAAAACTATCAATATGTCAGAAACTGAGGAAAGTTCACAGTTTCTAATTAAAGAGAGCAAAGATCTCGTAGTAAACTTCTAATAGAAGGATTCTTTCTTAAAAGTTCATAATGGTTATCTCTCTGAAACCAAAACTAATAACATATTTACTAGTAAAATGCCAGGTGTTGTACACAAAACAAAAAAATTTATTATTACTAACTGTTCTAGGAGTTAGGAAGTAAAATTAAAGACAAAGTATAAATATTAAAAGAGACAAAAATATAATTATTGGTAGATAAGATGAACGTCCTGAAAATCCAAAAGAATAAACAGAGAGTAGTTTGATTAGAGAAAGCCATATACAAAAAGCAAAAGACTTCATATATGCCAGCAACAATTAGAAAATA
Source organism: Rhinolophus sinicus (assembly GCF_057876585.1). Taxonomy (NCBI): domain Eukaryota; kingdom Metazoa; phylum Chordata; class Mammalia; order Chiroptera; family Rhinolophidae; genus Rhinolophus; species Rhinolophus sinicus. The sequence goes on along the minus strand of NC_142504.1, from coordinate 53,695,885 downwards.
AAATTTAAATGACTCCACAATAGAAAAAAATATATACTACAAATGATTAGGAATAAAGTTTAAAAAGAATTATACAAATTCATTAAGAAATACCAAACTATGAAATTCTGTATTTTAAGACAATTTCAATAAAACCACCAACAATTTGGTTTCTTTTCTTTTGCTCTACGAACTCAAGTTGACAAAATAATTTCAAAATTCACCTTGAAGAAAATGAAAACCAGAGTACCAGCCAAAACATTTCTGAAAATAAACACTTGTACTACCAGAAATTAATATGACGCAGCATAATATAGGAATAGACAGAACACTGTAATATAATATACACTAGAAAACAAGTCCCAAATATATATCTAATAATTATTACAATCTCCAATTTAAGTCAGTGGACAAAAATAGAAATTCTAAGATAGCATCAAAAGTAAATGCTCAAAACCAAAAACAGTGTAATAGTACACAGGACATGGCCAAGCAGAGAATTAGTGAGTTTGAAGGTATATCAATGGAAACTTCCAAAACCAAAATATGTAAAGAAAAAAAAGGGACAGAATACTCCCAAACTGTGGGACAATTACAAAATGTGTTAACATAATGTACAATGGGAATATCAGAAACAACAGTAAAGAGAATGAACACAAGAAATATCTGAAGTAAAAAAATGTTTGAAATTTCCCCCAATTAATAGTAGATATGAAAACTACAGATCCAGGAAACTTGGAGGACACCAAAGAAAATAAATACTAAAACACCCACACCTAGGTATATCACATTAAAACTGCTGAGAATCAAAACAAAAAGAAAATCTTGATAGAAGCCAGAGGGAAAAACACCTTACCTATATAGTATCAAAGATAACAAATTACATCTGATTTCTCTTAAGAAACCATACAAGTAGAAAGACAGTGGAACGAAATATTTAAAGTGTTGAAAGAAAAAACCCACCAACCTAAAATTCTATATCCAGCAAAATTATTCTTCAAAAGTGACAGAGAAATAAAAACATTCTCAAACAAACAAAAACTGAAAAAAATTGTCAACTAAAAATCCATATCGAGCAAAATTATCCTTCAAAAGTGACGGAGAAATAAAAACAATCTGTAACAAACAAAAAGTGAAGAAATTAGTGCCCAGTAGCTTTGTCTTGCCAAAGGCCAAAGAAATTCTTCAGAAAGAAGGAAAGTGACATATGAAAGAAACTCAGATCTACATAAAGAAAGGAAGAACATTAGAAAAGAATAAATAAAAGTGAAACAAAATCTTTTATTTTTCTTATTAATTCATCTAACTGTTAACAGTTTGTTAAAATAACAGCAATAATGTTTTCAGTGATTACAGCTTGTAGGTAAGTGAAATGAATAACAATAACGTTATAAGGAATGGGAGGGAGGAACTGGGAATATTGTTATGAGATATCTATACTACCTATCAAGGAATATAATGTTATTTTAAAGAGGACTTGGACAAATTGTGAATGTACTGGAAACACAAAGACAACCACTAAAGAAATTTTAAAAAGAAGCATTGTTGATATGCTAAGAAAGGAGAGAAAAAATGAAATCATATAAAAAGCTTAATTAAGATGACAGAAGGCAGAAAAAGAGTAAAAGAAAAAGAGGACAAATAGGACACATAACTAATATGGTAGGTATTAATCCAACTATCTCAATAATTACCCTAAATGCCGATCATCTAAATTACCAATTGAAACACACAGACTGTTAGAGTGTTTAAAAAAATTAAGACCCAACGGTCTGTTGTCCACAAAAACTCCACTTTAAATACAGACAGATAGATTAAAAGTAAAATGGAGAAAGCTTTACCATGCTACTACTGCTAATCAAAAGAAAGCAGGAATAACTATATTAATTTCAGAAAGAGCAAACATAAGAGCAAGGAAAAGTTATCAGGAATAAAGGGCAATTGCATAATGATAAAGGGGTCAATTCGCTAAGACACAACAACCCTTAAGGTTTTCACTCCTTATTGACAAAATCAGGGGAAAAAAACAAAAAACAAAAACTGATAGAAGCACACAAATTTTTAAAAGTACACAAACTATTATAGCTAGAGACTTCACGACTTCTCTAACATTCATTGATAGATGCAAAAAAAAAAAGTAAATCAGTAAGGACATATTTGAGCTGAACAGCACAATAATCAATGATGTGGATCTAAATGATGTCTATATAATACTTCATCCAACAATAGCAAAACACATATTCTTCTCAAATTCACATGAAACATTCACCAACATGAAGCACATTCAGGGCCTTAAAACATACCTAAACAAATTTAAAAGAACAGAAATCATACAAAGTATGCTACCAGACCACAGTGAAATTAAACTAAAAATCATTAACAGGACGACAGCAGGAAAACCGTAAAATACTTAGTTTAAAAAAATAAAAAACTTTTAATATTTGCCAATGATATATCTGATAAGGGGTTAATATCCAAAATTTATATATATATAAAACTCATACTATTCAACATAAAAAAAAAAAAAAATCCAATTAAAAAGTGGGTTGAGGACCTTAACAGACATTTCTCTACAGAGGACACATGCATGGCCAACAGACATATGAAATGCTCAATGTCACTAACCATCTAAGAAATGCAAATAAAAACCACAATGAGATACCAACCTCACTCCTGTCAGAAAGGCTATCATGAATAAATCAACAGACAATAAGTGTTGAGGAGGATACGGAGAAAAGGGAACCCTCGAGCACTGTTGGTGGGATTGCACACTGGTACAGCCACTATGGGAAACAGAATGGAGATGCCTCAAAAATTTAAAAATAGAACTACCTTATGATCCAGCTATTCTACTCCTTGGTATATTTATCCAAAGAAATCTAAAACACTAATATGAAAATATACATGCATCCCTATGTTTACTGCAGTGCTATTAACAATAGCCAAGATATGGAAACAACCAAAATGTCCATCAATAGACCACTGGATAAAGAACTTGTGGTACATTTATACAATGGAGTATTATTCTGCCATAAAAAAACAAAATCTTACCATCTGCAACAACATGGTTGGACCTCGAGGATATTACGGTAAGTGAAGTAAGTCAGACTGAGAAAGACAAATACCATATGATCTCACTTATATGTGGAATCTAAAGAACAGAATAAACGAGCAAACAGAAATAGACTCATAGATACACAGAACAAACTGATGGTTGCTAGACAGGAGGGGAATTGTGGGATGGGTAAAAAAAGGTAAAGGGATTAGGAAGTACAAACTGGTAGTCACAAAATAGTCATGAGGATGTAAAATACAGTGTGGGGAATATAATCAATAATGTTGTAAAGACGATGTAGGGTGTCAGATGGATACTGGACTTATTAGGGGAATCTCTTTGTAGATTATTTAAACGCCTGTCCACTGCACCGTACACCTGAAACTAATATAAAATAATATTGAATGTCAACTATAATTATATATGTACCGGGTGGGGGGGGTGCCAAAAAATGTATACAAGTGGACACTTTGGTCAACGTTGCTCAAGCAGTAGTTCGCCATCATCACAAGTGTCTGGACATTGATGGTAACCACTTTATATATATTGAGTATTACAATTTTAATACAGTTTTCCTTTCTTATGTGTATACATTTTTTGGCACCGTGTGTGTGTGTGTGTGTGTGTGTGTGTGTGTGTGTGTGTGTGTAGACAGACAGATAAGATAGATAGATAGATAGACAAACAGATACAGAGACACACGGAATGTAAAGTACAGCATAGGGAATATAGTCATTGGTATTGTAATAGCTATGTATGATGTCAGAGGAGTAATAGACTTAGGGGGAGGGTTATCACTTTGTGAGGGGTGTAAATGTCTAATCATTGTTGTTCTTTATACCTGCAACTAACAATAATAAAACTAAGAAATTTCACCCTAATGCTTAAAGAAAAACTTTTAAAAACATATAGGTCAAAGAACAAGTCTAGAAAGAAATTTTAAAATATTCTGAAGTAAATTAAAATGAAAACACAACTTACCAAATTATGTGGGATGCAGCAGAGCTATTGCTTGGAGAGAAATTACAGCACTGAATGAATGTATTAGAAAAGAAGATCTAAAATCAACAGTCTAATTATCCAGTTTAGAAAACTAGAAAAGAAGCAAATTAAATTCCAAGTACGCAGAAAAATAGAAATATGTAGGGTATCCGATGGACACGTGTCCCATTTGGGAGACCACCTCAGGGATGATGTAGATGCCTGATCTCTGCATCTCTGCACTGTACACCTGGAGCTGAACAATAATGAATGTCAACTATAATTTTTATATATATATATATATATATATATATATGTATATATATATATATATATATGTATATGGTTACAGGAAGCGGAGTACAGCATTAGGAATAGAGACAGTGGAAATGTAACGGTTCTGTGCAATGTCAGAGGTATAGTGGATGGGGGGAGGGAGGTTCACACAGTGTGAGGGATATAAATGATAAACGTCTAAGTATTGCTTTGTCTTGTGCACCTGAAACTAATAAAAAATAGTATTCCAAAAAAAAAAAAAAGAAAAATAGAAATAATAAAAATTAGAACACATCAATAAAATTGAAAACAGGAAATCAACAGAAAAATCAACAAAACTAAAAGCCAATGATTCTTTGAAAAGATCAAGAAACTGGTAAACCTCTAACCAGGTTAACTAAAGGAAAAAAAGAGAAAAGGTGCAAACTACTATTATCAGAAATGAAATCACTAATATCAAGTCATCACTATTGCTCCCAAGAACATTAAAAGGATGGTAAAGGACTATATTAACATCTCGATGCCCTCTTTGATAATCTAGATGGAATAGATCAATACCTTAAAAAACACAATCTACCAAAACTAACACAAGATATTAATCATCTGAATAGGCCTTTGCATACTGCAGAAAATGAATCAATACTTAATAACCTCCCAAAACAGACAGCACCAGGCTTAGATGGATATACTGGTGAATTCTACCAAAAATTTAAGGAAGAAATTACACCAAATCTCAACAAATTCTTCCAGAAAATACAAAAAGACAGACTACCTCCCAGCTTCATTCTATGAGGTCAGAATTACTCTCACCAAAATCAGACAGATACTACAAGAAAGGAAAACTAAAGACCAATGCGTTTCATGAACATATATGTAAAAATTCTCAACAAAATAAGCAAACTAAATCCAACAATGTATAAAAAAGAATTATATACGTGATCAAATGGGGTTTATTCCAGGTATGCAAGGCAAAAATCAAAATTAATATAAGCTATGACATCAACAGGCTAACAAAGAAAAAACATACGATCATAGCAATAGATGCAGAAAAAGCTTTTGGCAAAATCCAGCAACTATTCATGATTAAAAAACAACAACAAAACTCACATACTAGGAATAGAGAACATCCACAGCTTGATAAACAATATCTACAAAAACCTGTGGCTAACATCATATTTAATAATGGTGAGAGATCTCCCACTAACATCAACAAGCTAAGGATACCCCCTCTCACCAGTTCTATTCATCATGATACTGTAAGACCTAGCTAAGGCAGCAAGACAAGAAAATGAAATAAGAAGTATTCAGATTAGGAAAGAAGAAATAAAATGCCTTGTTCACAAATGACACAACTGTGTATGTAGATATCCCAAGGTCAAGAAAAAAAGTCCTGGAACTAATAAACAATTAGTTCCTAACAAGGTTGCAAGGTACAAAGTTAATACCATGTTTCCCCGAAAATAAGACCTAGCCAGACAATCAGTTCTAACGCGTCTTTTGGAGCAAAAATTAATATAAGACCCAGTATATTATATTATATTATATTATATTATATTATATTATATTATATTATATTATATTATATTAATTATATCATATTACATTATAAAGACCCGGTCTTATAGTAAAATAAGAACGGGTCTTATATTAATTTTTGCTCCAAAAGACACATTAGAGCTGACTGTCCAGCTAGGTCTTATTTTCGGGGAAACACAGTATACAAAAAGGTAACTGCTTTCTTATATATCAGCAATGAACAATTGGAATCTGAAATTAAAAACATTACACCATTTGCATTAGCAGAAAAAAAAAATACCCAACAACTTTAGTATAAATCTAACAAAATATGTACAAGAGCTATATGAGAACAACGACAAAATTCTGATGAAAGAAACCAAAGATCTAAATCAATGGAAATGTTCCATGTACATGGATAAGAATACTCAATACTGTCAAGATGCCAGTTCTTCCCCAAACAGATGTATAGATTTAACACAATCCCAATCAAAATCCCAGCAAATTATTTTGTGGATATTGACAAAATGAAAAAGTTCATATGGAAATGCAAAAGTTCATATAGAATAGGCAACACAATAGTGAATACAGTATTAAAGGAAAATGAAGTTACAGGGCTGATACTATTGGACTTCAAGACTTATTATAAAACTGCAATAATCAATACAGTAATACAATGTAGTATGAGCAAAGGAACAGACAAGTAGATCAATGGAACTGAACAGAAAGCCCATAAATAGACCCTTTAAAAAAGTCAACTGATCTACAACAACCTAACAAAGACACTTCAGTGGCAAAAGGATAGTCTTTTCAACAAATGCCTCTGGAATAGGTAAACACAGACATGCGACAACAAAAATGAATCCAGATATAGACCTTACATGCTTCACAAAAATTAACTCAAAATGGATCATAAACCTAAGGGTAAAATGCAAAACTATAAAACTCCTAGACGTAACATAGAAGAAAACCCCAGGTGAACATAGACTTGGTGATGACTTGGTAGAAACACCAAATTCACAATCTGTAAAGTAGAAATGGTCTTCTTGAGAAAGAAGTTGGACTTCATTAAAATTAAAAACTTCAGCTCTGAGAAAGCCACCATTAGGAAAATGAAAAAACAAGCCACAGACTGGGAGAAAATCTTTACAAAACATATATCTGATAAAAGACTGGTTTTAAAAATCAACAATAAGTAAACAAGCAGCCCAATTAAAAAGTGGGCAAAAGATACGAAGAGACACCTTCCCAAAGAAAAAACACAGATGGCACATAAGCATTTGTAAACATTTTCAACAGATGCCATTAAACAAACTAATGACAAATTAAAACAACAATGGGATACCATACACACCTATTCGGATGGCAAAAATCCCACCCGTAACACCGATAACACCAAATGCTGGTGAAGATTTGGACCATCATTCATTGCTTGTGGGAATACAAAATGATACAGCCACTTCTGAAGACAGTGTGGAAGTTTCTTACAAAAGCAAACATACTCTAACCATTTGATCCAGCAATCACGCTCCTTGGTGTTTACCCAAGAGTGGTCCACAGAGAAACCTGCACGCGAATGTATATAGTAGCTTTACTCGTAATTGTCAAAATTCGAAAGCAACCAAAATGTCCTTCAGTAGGTGAATGGATAAACGGGTACATCCAGGCAATGGAACATTAATCAGCACTAAAAAGAAATGAGGTATGAAGCCATGAAAATCTACAAAGCAAACTTAAATGCATATTACTAAGTGAAAGAAACCAATTTGGAAAGGCTACATACTGTATGTTTCCACCTAGATGACATTCTGGAAAAGGTAAAACTAAGGGGACAAGTAAAAAGTCAGTGGCTGCCAAGGTTTTGAGGGTGGGAATGAATAGGTGGAACACAGAGGATTTTTCAAACAGTGAAAGGTGTGCGTGTGTGTGTTTGTGTGTGTGTGTGTGTGTGTGTGTGTGTGTGTGTGTCTGGGTCTGCGGGATTTCTTGTGGCTCTCTGTCTCTGTCTCTGTTTCGTTGTGTCCCTGTCTGTGGGTCTCTCTCAGACTCCATCGAACTCTCTCTGTTGAACTGTGTCTCTGCTTTACTGATTGACCGATTCTCTTGCTCTCCCTCAATATATATATTTAAATATACACTTCTATTATTTCTAGTTCCATTTTTGAGCATAGCAGGTCTAGAAGGATACATAACAGGCCGTTAACACTGAGTGGGGCACAATGTACAAAGAGAAAATGGGAAATTAATTATTTTTTCATGTATAATGGCATTATTTCAATGACTATGGAAGACTCATTTTACTTTTATACTTCTTACAGAGGAACTTTATTTTCAAGAGGAAAAGATTAAAGAATATTTAGTTAAAACTCCTTAAAATACAAGAGATTTTAAATTCAGTAAAAGCTGATCACAGTAAGCTCTGTACTCATAGGCAAAGCAATAAAATGAAATGAAGAGAACATCCTAGGGGGATAAATTATTGTGTTGCTTGTATTTCTGATCCCCTTTATTAAGATAGTACAATCATTATTGTTCACTATAATTAGGTTGAATCCTTCATTATATGCCCCACCAAAAAGTCTGAACAACTTGATAAGAAGTCAAGTCAAGCATTTGAGGCGTAGCAATCACAATTTGGACCTGACTTCTAATTGGTGGAAACCCTCCCATCAGCCCCAGAAGAATTCTGTGCTATTCCCTAATCCATACCTCTAATCCAAGTTTTAGTCAGCCTTGGACTTTCTACAAGCCAATGCACACTGGCTTGAACAAAAAAAACCAAAAGAGTTAATTTATCGATCTTCTAAATATTTTCCTTTGTTTTGGATATGAAATGAAATAGAACTTTCAAAAATCCTGTGGCAAGAGTCTAAGTTTCCCTCTCTCCATTCTTCAGCGCTGGCTCTCTCACCTCAGAACCCATATGGCCTCAGGCACTTGCTGCAGCAACAGCCCCTTCTTGCTCTCAGGCTCACATCTCAGTTAAGAAGACATCACTCTATACAGCAATCTTAGGGAAAGTCTCCGACCCAGGGACAGGAAAACTGTAAGGCTCTAAGTGGCCAGATCTGAGTGACACAGCCCTAGGGAACTGGAAGTGGAGTCAGCTCCACGGATTTAGAAGAGATAAAAGGTGGATCCTCCACAAAAAGCCCCAGGCTGTTACAGGAAGTAAGGTAAATAGGAAGTAGAGAAAGATATTGGTAGGAGACACCAAAATAGGTCAAACACAATGTCAACTCCAAAGAAGGGCCAATATCAAGCTATGTTCTGTCTATGACTACACTGTCTATTCAGAAGCGTTAGTTACAACTACCTATGGGGCACCTGAAATGTGGCTAGACCTACTGAGACGAGATGTGCGGTGGCTATGAAAACTTAGTACAAAACTATGTAAACCACCACCTAAAAATGTTAATGTTTATTACATGTTGAAAAAATATTTGTGGCTATTTTGGGTAAAATATGTTACTAAAAATAATTAGCAAGAAACATTGTTATATTATTAAACTATATGGCAACAAATGGGGGGAATACACCAAGAAAGTAAACAAATTCACTGGCACACCAATTCAAGTAAGATGAAAGAAAATTGTTCACTTATTACTAATCCAAAACAGTATTTTACACTATGACCAAAACATTTTGAAAGGTAAGGTGAAATCATAGCTAGCACAACTTATAAAAATGTGTTTCAAAATTCTTACAGAAGGTTATTCCTAATGGAAAAACCATTTCAAGAAAAGGATGTGAGACACCAATCTACTTTCAATTATCCATCCCGTAAATGATCTGTATTAACCTAGATCCTACTTGTTTAAAGATAATAAATCAGTAATGGCTAGAAGCAGACACAAAGAATAAGAATGGTGAATGTGGACTAAAAAACTATAAGTTTCCATTTGAAAATCCTATTTTTCGGAACCTATATTTTACATAAGTCTTTATACTGTATCAGTTATTTTAGAATTTTACCTTAGTGAGACTATTCAACAAAACAGCCAACAGTAATTTATTTTTTATAAGTACACAGATGAATAAGAAACACTGATATCAATAGCCTAATAAAGTAACATTGCAGATAGATAACTAAATAATTGTATTATAATGCTTTAACTGATAGGCTGAAAAATGCACTGGGGGGTGGTCGGATGGCTCAGTTGCTTAGAGGGTGAGCTCTTAACAAAAAGGTTGACGGTTCAATTCCCACATGGGATGGTGGGCTGCGCCCCCCACAACTAGATTGAAAACAGCGACTGGACTTGGAGCTGAGCTGCGCCCTCCACAACTAGATTGAAGGACAACTTGACTTGGAGCTGATGGGCCCTGGAAAAACACACTGCTCCCCAATAGTCCCCAATAAAATTTTTTTTAAAAAATGCAACAGTACCCTGAAAGATGAAAGGGAATCAAGGAGAGAGATTTAAGGCAGGGCTAGGAGCAAGCAGACGGATGGGGCGACGGGGCATGCTCAGTCTGAGATCTCTTTGTAAAGCGAGCACAGAGATCTGGGAATAGCGGTAGCCATCGGGAGCTCAGGCCTAGAAATACTTTTATGAGACAATGGCACAGAGCTCATGATGACAATCACCTTAGAGCTATGCGAGTATCTGGGAAAAAGAGAGATCACCAAAGACATAACCCTAAGGAACATCAACATTTAAGGAAAAGGCAAAGAAAGGGCCAGTGACTGAGGCTATGAAGCAACAATCGGACAGAGAGAAAACAAGTCTGACCAGAGCTTTTCCAGAAAAGCCAAGAAGACATTAAAGAAGCAAGTCAGTATAGTAAATGTTGCCCAAGTAAAGTAAGAAAAAACTGAGAAATTACCACTGGTTTGACAAGAAATCATTAGTGACCTTATTTCTATAAGCGGTAGGGTAATTCAGACCAATTAATGAATGAAAAAGTGAGAAACTACAGACAGTAAGTGCTGATTACTCTTTCAAAATGTCTGGCAACAAAGAAAGGAACGAGAGAGTAATGGAGTCATTGGCCGATTCAAATCAGAGAAAGATTTTTTGTTTTGTTGAAAATAGGAGACAGATGAGTAGGTTTGGTGCTGAAAGTAAGAAGCCAGTGAGGAGGGAAGAGTCTGAAAATACACAAGAGGTAACACACAACAAGGTTCCTAGGAACTTCAAAGAACCACCTTGAAGCAGGAAGAATACTACTTGCTCTGAGATAAAAGAGTCAAATGGATACAGAGTGAGTTTCTTTGTAGAGAATGAAGCAATGTCTTCTCTTAAGAGAACAGGATTCTGCTTTGTAGAATGAAGAAGCTGACTACGGACTGTCCAGCAGCCCTGAAGTGCCAGCTCTGTAGACCACAAATCTGAGAAGAAAATAACCCACATAGTTGTACGATTTTTCTCTAGCAGCTTTAATATTTAACAAAGTGATCGATCCAAGACTGAAGGTTAGGACAGGTATGGCAAGACAAGTATCAGTGATATTAGAATTACGACTCCACATATCTCTATGAAAATGGAAGGTGTAAGTTGTACTGGAACTCTGCTTTCTCGAATTCAACATCAGAAATAATCAAGGAAGTTAATGGACATGAGTTAACAGTTCTAACCATAAAAGTAAGGGCCGCAAAAAATGTACTTTTCTTTACTTGAGAAAACAAGCAAAAGAATCAAAGACTAACTATTTGTAATGTGTAAAATTTCAAGACATTTATGTGAAATTCAAAAACATTTCTGCCTGAAATCTGTAAAGAAAGGAAAAGAAAGCAAAACCCTTCTTCCTGTGGCCATCTTTGCCTTTAATCTGTAACTGCCAGAAAATATTTTTAGCTGTAACAGGAAGAAGTGAATTGACCTAACACTAGGAGTTTCAAGCCATATATTATCACAGAGGGTGGATGGGGGACATTCCTCCACTCTCCTCTGACCCTGTGTTCTGTTCAAGTTGGAGCAGAGAGAAAAGAACTTCTTTTCCCTATTCCCTTAACCCCATCCCAGCCCCAATCCTCAGCTCTTCTGATAGAAGCATACTCACTAGAATGTAAGTTCCATAGGGTGGGTTTACACCACAAAGAGGTCCAAGGAAAACCCTAGTCCTCTAAGTTTCAAACTCTGAGAAAACCTGAGAGCTCCTGCCTCTTCTCATCAGGGTCTCCATTCCTAACTTAGTCACAGTTCCAGAGAAAGTGAGCTGGGTAAGTAAACGTGCTCCCACTACGAGAAAGGTGGTAAGACTAGAAAGAGTAGAAATCCATTAATGCTACCAAACTGGGAGCAGGAGGGCATAGGTGTGTACCTGGCCTCAACATTTTATTTCCAATGCTGTCTCCCATAAATATACTGTGATACATCAAAGTTAGATTTTCCATATCCTATTAAAACCAATCTGCTTGACAAAGAATATTTCTAGTGATTATTTTTCATATATCAGGTATTTTGTGTATCAAAGAGTGGTTCTGATTTTTCCTGTACCTCATTTCCTTCTCCACTTCTCATGGATTTTTTTTTCAAATAAGGATTAAATGAGTTAATATATGTAAAGAGGTTAGGACAGTGCCTGGCCCGCAGTAAGCATTTTTTAATATTATATAAAACACTAATTCATATTTCAGATTTGTTATAAGTTTTTCTAATTAATTTTCAAAAGAGTATATTTGGGTCTACTTATTTAGTGGTGTTTTCATAATTTTTTTGGTCTACCTCAAAAAGAATTGTATAGAGTTAAAAGAGCAAAAATATTATTTCTAAAAACTAGCATATGAACTGATTTTTGGGAATTTCAGATTCATTTAATTTATAACTTCATGATTCATAACATCAACGTTTAAAGCAATCTTATCATTCAAACTTATCTTGCATTTAAAAAACTATACTTATACCTTGTTTTACCCATAGCTATATTGTCTCCACCTAAAGCATATTTGTTATGTTTAAACAACTTTTATTTAGCTTAATCATGAGCACCCTATTAAACTGCCATCATTTAATGTAACTTATGCTGTAAGAGCTGAATATACAATGAGATGCATGTGCAACCTCAGTCACATTCTGGGACGAACATAATCACTTCACGTTGCATAGGGAGCATGCCAGTCCAGTCTTTCTTATGCAACGAAATATCCTGGGGGAGTGGAGAGGTTTAAAAATGAAGAGTAAACCTGAACTTACGGACATTGAAAAGCTTATTGGTTATATTAAATCTAGAACATACTGTAAAACTTCAATTCACTTTCAGAAAAATCATTTAAAGCCAGAAACAACAAAAAGCGCTAAGGTGAAAAATCATTCAATTCCTGTTACACCAAGTATCTGTAAAAATGGACAAATATTACGACTGTATAACATTTGTTAGAAAAATCACATTACATTAAAATGACACAAAATCCCCAAATTAAAAGTTTGGTACCTGAAAACCCAAAGTAAAATGAAGTTAAACCCTAATGAACAAGCCCAGTGATGAAAGACTAGTTGGGAAATAATTATTACATTCACTAAAATAAAACACTAAAGTCAGAACATTAAAGAAGATATCAATGCAACTTTCCACATCCTAAGTTAGAAATGGTCGGTAATTCCATTAACTTGATTACTCAGCATATTTGGCTGCCAATTCCCTCCTAGAGATAGAATAACTTAAATGGAAAAAATGTACATATCTTTTACTTCGCCTAGCAGAGGAGATAACTTCTCAGTCTTCTTCCATAATACTTGAGTGTCTTCAGATTTCAGGTAAAGTCACTGAATTGGCCCATGAACAACTCAGTTATCTCCCTCCCTCCTACCAAGCTCCTGAGTTTGGAAAACGGTACTTTTCTGTGTTTCTTTTTTCATTTTATTAATATCATATTCTAACTTGGGTACATTTTATGTTACATAGGTTCTTGGTAACCCTCCTCCTGGTGGCTCGTTCACAGCTGTGACTGGTTCATAAGTAGATTTGGGCCGATGAGGCCTGAGGAGGGCCCTGAAAGAGTACCCTTCTGGGACTTCAGAAAGCCATGGGAAGCCAAAGCTCCCTCTCACCAGATAAGAACAACTGCCACACTCCAAGCCATACTCCAGTGAGAAGGAAACACGCATGGATGGCATAACTTGGGCATCTGATGACATCCTTAAGCCAATGAATCAACTAACCCTAAAGCCTGCCCACTCTCTAGATCTCTTTATATATAAGCTAACAGATTCCCATATGTTTTAAACCATTTCAACTGGATTTTCCAATACTCTTCTGAAATCACTCTGCCAGAACGGTGGTTAATTTTGTGCCTACTTGCTGAGGCTATTGTGCTCAGCTGTGCAGTCAAAACCAGGCTACAAATTGCTATGAAGGTATTTTTAGATATGCCTAACATTTCAATCTGTAGACTCTGAGGAGAGAAGACTACCCTCAATAATGTTGAATGCCTTAAAAGAAAAAAAACCTAAGGTTCCTTAAAGAAGGAACTCTGCCTTCAGAATTGCCTGTGGACTCCAGACTGCAACAATGACTCCTGCCAGGCTGCCCAGCCATCAGTCAGCTTCACCAATTTCAGAAGTGCCGCCTCCACAACTGCATGACCCAATTCCTTAAAATAAGTCTCTCTCTATATGTATACATACTATTATACTACTAGTTTTACTTCTTGAAGTAATAAACTCAACAGTTTCCTTTACGTTTATTACATTTAACAGAAAAATGTTTACAGCTTTGATACGCTGACAATAATAAACTGCACATATTTAGAAGGTACAATTAAAGCAGTTTTCACAAAGTACACACCTGTGACACTGTGGCTACAATTAAGGTAATTTCCATCACCCACTAAGATTTCTTTGTCCTCCTGGAATAATTTTTAATACAAAAATTGGATTAAGCTTTACATATTCCTTTGTAAACTTTTCCTAGTTCACAATATATAGGGTAAACAATTTTCCTTATTGAACTTTTATATAATTTTAATGGCTATATAGTATTCCGCAGTAATATGGCATAGTTCTGTTCAATAATTTTCTATTGCTAGATGTTTATTTTAACGTTCTGCTATTATAAGCAAACTATGAAGAACATTCTCAAAGCTATACCTTTGTTTAGTCAATATTTCCTTATGTTTCTAAAAATAAAATTGCTGAATTAAAACTTATTACATTTTTAAGAAATCATTATTAATCAGCATTGAATTTATACATCATTTAGTATGTGCCAGGCACCATATCATGCCCTTAAATACACTCTGAAAGTTATACCAATTTTCACTCTCAATCATTACATGAGTAATACCTGTTTATGATCCCATACACTAACCAAGTTTTTAAAAAATCTTTGCCCTTCCTCAAATATTTTCAAGGTCATTTCAGTCAAATCTTTATTAATAAGTTTTCCCACTTCATATCCATCTAAATGCATGAAAATAAGTAAGATCTTTTTTTAAGGGGATGAGAAGACCTTTATCAACCAGAGATTAAAATGTAATATAAGGCTGCAATAATTATGACAATGTGGTATAGTAGCAGGACATACACAAGGATCAATAAAACAGGAGCACCCAGAACACAGGAGAACTTTAAATAGGATAAAAATGGCAGAACAGAGTAAGACAAAAAAAGATGTAAATATCTAAATATTTTTTAAAACGAAAATAGAGGTTGAAAAAAATATACAGAAAAGGTCTCATAATTTTCCAGAGGGCTGAGCTTTCCTAAGAATGAGACAAACCACCTTCCCTCCAAAAAGAATACCCCAAAACTAACAGACATGACCACATACGAGATTTAGAATAAAAGGAACACAGAAAAGCAAAGTAAGGGCAAGTAACAGAAACGGGAAAAATTATCTATGATATGTGAAACACATGAAGCATTAATATCTATATTGTAATAAATCTCTCAAGTCAGTAAGAAAATATAAACAGAACAGGCAATTCACAGAATAGAAGAAACATGAAAAAACTTTAACCTCACAAGTAATAAAAATATTAATTTATCTTATCAGATGGACAAAAAATGTAAAATCAATAATGTAATGTGTTTCAGTAAACTAGGCACTCATACAAAATTTTAATGAGAATGTAAACTGGTATAAGCTTTCTTATCAGTTAATTTGGCTCTCTATTAACATAAAAAAATTGTATCATTTAACATAACAATTTCACTTTTAGAAAAGTATTCTACAGAAAGACCCAAACAAACATGCACAGATTTATATTTAATGTATTTGATTCTTTTTAGAATTATAAAAGATAGTTAGCTTTTCAGCTTTTACTAACAGTGCTTTAGTAAAAGCTAAAAACCAAAAATCCATCTATAGGAAAAAGCCCAGTGCAATAAAACATGTACAAATTACAAAACTACAGAACCCTAACTTGTTTTTTAATGGCTGAATGATAAGCAGAGATGTCTATTTTGCAGAATACTGCATACTACGTTCTCAATTTTGTAAAAATTCATGAATACTGTGTATACCTGTTTTGCACAAAAAGTTTGGAAAGAAACTGAAAAGGAGGGGAACCTCTAGTGTCTCTTTCACTGTTGGCCAAATGTCACAGCATCTTTGCATGCATCTCCCTTCTACTCATTTATGTTTTTTATTTCATATTTTCAGTGTTTTAATTCAACCAGATGTTATTTTTATAATTCTAAAAAGAATAAGGAAGAAAAGCTATTTTAAAAACACTACCAGTGTTTCATAGAAAAAAATATATTTATAGTACATTTCCTTTATTATAGTAAGGCTGAATATTTTTACTAATATTTACTGGAAACTATTGTTGTCTTATTGCCTGTTTATTTTTTTCTCTTAAACTTTTTATAAGCTATAAAGGAGAACTTTGCCTAAAGAGCATTCATGCCACAGTTCACATTTTTTTAAACCTTAGATGATATACTTCTCAAGATAATGCCACCTGGCATAATACCCTCCAAATTCTAACATCTGACTTTCATCGAAATTCTACACACAAGCTAAAAAAAAAACAAGAAATCCAAAAGTCTTATGTATTAATTGCAAAACAGATCAACTATTATATTAAGTCTCCTCTGTAACACATCATAGTACAAGTGGCATCCTCGTAAGTCGGCTGACTCTGTGGTAAGCACAAAGAAAGAACCGTAAACTATTAAAGAGATGAAAATATTTCATATATTGTCCATTTAAGCTTTACAATAACCTATAAAAGTATTATCTCCTTGTACACATGAGGCACAGAGACTAAATAACTTGGCCATTATCACTATTACTACATACAATCCCCAGCCTGACTGCCTCATTCCTCTTTTCACCATGAAGAAACGATGAGGAGTTACTGGTTTGCTAAGAGAGGACAAAAACCCCAGAGCAATATAACAGCTATCTTTTAGGTACCGCCCTACATGGTGATGAGGCCTAAATGGTGCTCTGTCATTGCCACCTCTCCCCACTGCCTTTCCCCACTGCAGAATTGAATGCAGAATTCTTTCTCTTTATTGACAGCCATAACATTCTCAATGTCAGACCACCTGCTTCTTAACTTCCCCCTTCTATTCTCCATTCCAAACCCAAACCATGGCTTCTGCAATCAGCATCTGTCTTACCGTCTGCTGCTCAGTTTCACTCTTCTGACATCTTTCTCAGAAGGAATCTGGGATCCAATGCAATTTTTAACTTCTCGTGGGTTAACCAATCAATCACAGCTAGTCAAAGGTGGCAAAAGTTTTGCACTCTTCTTGACAACTTTTACTATTAATAATTAGAGACGACTGCAAGCTTTCAGCAAGTTGTTTTTGTTTTTTTTCCAACTTCTGGGTCAGCACCATTCCTGATGTCTGATCTCCACATAATGAAATTTCACCAGAGAACTAAAACTAAAATATTAATTTTTCCCACATTTCCATGCTCTGTTTAACAATAAACAATTATATTATTGATTTATTTCTACCCTCACAAACTACCACCAAGCTACAATAACAGCAAATTTTACTGCGTACTTACTATGGGCAATATTCTAGACTGTTTCACATGCATTATTTCATTTAATACAATAAACCTATGAGTTAGGTACTATTACCCCATTTTCCAGATGAGGAAAACAGATTATATAATGATGGAAGAAGCAAGAATTCAAACTATACTCTTTCTTAAGCCCTGCACATATTTCCCATTACTATTACTTTATAACATCTGCCCCCAAAGAACATATTTCATGTTTAGCTTTTCAGGAAATACAGCCAGGTTGAAAAGACACTGGCAGTATTCCCCACCCCACCCCCTTCCCATTCCCACAACCCCTTTCCTACTTTCCCATAGATTCCTTTTCCCTTACACTCCTGACAATCCTTTTGCCATAGGTCATGTCCTGGTGGGCACCTATATATACTGATTTCTCTGTTCTTGAAACTCCACATTTCAACACATGATGCTAACTCTACATTTTCTTGTGACCCAGAGAAGGAAGTCATTCCTAAGATTTTATTTTTCTTCCTTTAAAAGCATTATTTGTTATATTTCACTGAATAAAACTAAAGTACCTTCCTATATCTTAGTTACTGATTATGCAAAATTCACAATCATGAAAGGTTCATTTGGTTATTTTAGAACGGACTACAGTCTATTTCATAAATAATTTCCTCCTCAATTCAACTCGACATTTACTGAGCACTAACATAAGAAACACATGGAGAGCAAGGAAACCAGATGGCTGGATATTTTAGTGTAAATCACTCAAAAGATGAACATTCTTACTATTTAAAAAACGTATTTAAAATCAATTAAGAAAAACAATAATGCCCTCATTTTAAAAATAGGCAAAGGACGTAAACAGGGAATATATGGGTAAAGAAATATAAATGGCCTCTGCACAAGAAACTATCTAATCTACATAATATAATAAATAATTTTTAATAAGATATATGACTTACCTATCAAACTGCCAAAGATCAAATAAAATTATAAACGCTGGTCAAAATACACAATAAGCACTGCGCTATTTTTTCTTTTTTTTGAAAAAAATAAAAGTTGGTATTTTGATTCCTTGGCACAGTATTTAAGGTCAAGTACCATTTTTGGTCCTAACCTACCTTTCCAGCTTCATTTTTCTATAACATACCCACCATTTCCTCTAACAGCTACCCCTCTCAGTTTACACAGTATTTTCATCAGAACACAGAATTCTTGGGAGCTAGCTGGGCTATTTTTGTCTTAAGTAACAGCTTTATTAGATCTAATTCATATACCATATATTCACCCATTTAAAGTATATAATTCAATTGGTTTTACTTATTTGCAGAGTTGTGCAACCATCACCACCCTGAATTTTACAACATTTCATCACCTCAGAAAGTACCCTGTACCCGTTAGCATTCACTCCCCCCTTTCCACCCCTTCCCCAAGTCCCTGGCAATCACCAATCTATTTTCTGTCTCTATGGATTTGTCTATTCTGGATATCTATAAAAGCAACCATACAATGCAGTCTTTTGTAACTGGCTGCTTTCACGTAGCATTAACGCTTTTAAGGTTCATCCATGCTGCAGCATATATGGTTCCTTTTTTGTTCGTTTTAAACTGTGGTGAAATATATGTAACATTTACCATCTTAACTATTTTTAAATGTGCAGTTTAGTGGCATTAAGTATATTCACATTGTTGTGCAACCATCACCATGTATTTCTGGAACGCTTTTCATCTTGCACAAATGAAATTCTGTACCTATTAAACAATAACTCCCCATTCTTCCCACCCTCCCTCCATCCCTTGGTAACCACCACTCTACTTTCTATGAACTTGACTACCTCAACTACCTCACATATATGGTGTTATGTAAGGGTCTAACTTCATTGTTTTGCATGTGGAGATCACGTTTTCCAACACCTTTTTTGAAAAGACTGCATTTTTCCTGTTGACTGTCTTAGCACTCTTGTCAAAAATCACTTGACCATATACACAAGAGGTTATTTCTGGGCTCTCTATTCTGTTCCATTAGTCTATACAGCTATTTTTATTCCAGTACTACACTGATAGTGTAGCTTTGTAGTATGTTTTCAAATCAGAAAGTGGGAGACCTCCAACTTTGTTCTTCTTTTTCAAGATTTCTTTGGCAATTGGGAGTCCTTTTGAGATTCTATATGAATTTTTCTATTTCTGAAACAACCACTGTTGAGATTTTTATAAGAATTGCACTGAACTTGTAGATTGCTTTGGGTAGTATTGACATCCTAACAGTATTAAGTCTTCTAATCCATGAACACAGATGTCTTTCACTTATTGGTGTCTTCTTTCAGCAATGTTTTGCAGTTTCCAGTGTACAAGTCTTTCATCTCCATGGTTAATATACGCCTGAGAATTTTATTTTTTTCAATGCTACTGTAAATGGAACTATCTTCATTTCCTCTTCAAACTGTTCACTGTTAAAGAGTATAGAAACACAACTAATTTTTGCATGTTAATTATGTGCCCTGCTACTTTGCTGAATTCACTTATTCTCATATTTTTTGCATGGACTCTTTAGGATTGTCTACATATAAATCATGTTTTCTATGAACAGTGATAATTTTATTTCTTCCTTTCCATTTGAATATCTTTACTTCTTTTTCATGCTTAATTGTTCTGAGTAGGACTTCCACCACTATGTTGAACAGAAGTAACAAAAGCAGGTATCTTTTTGATTTTAGAAGAAAAACTTTCAGTCTTCACCACTGAATATGATGTTAACTGTGGACTTTCCTTCTACTCCTAGTCAGCTAAATCCATTAACATGAAATGTCTTTCCATTTATTCAGGCCTTCTTTAATTTCTTTCGATGATGTTTTGTAGTTTTCGAGGTACCAGTCCTTATACTTCTTTTGTCAGTTTATTCCTAGATATTTTATTCTTTTTAGAACTACTATAAACTAAACTCTTCTTAATTTTGCTTTGAGTTGTTCATTGCTGGTATACAGATCTACGATAGATTTTTGTATACTGATCTTCTATCCTGCTGAACTTGTTTATTATTAGTTCAAAGAGTTTTTTAATGGATTCCATAGAGTTTTTTTTATATTGTACACACACACACACAAATTAGAAATATGGGGTGTGATCAAAAACTACAGTGAATGCTGCTGCCGAGTGCCATTCAAAGGAAAGGCAGGGATCTTTAACACAGGAAGCGGTACGTCGAACCTAAATAACAGTGTGTGACAAGTTTCTACTTGTTCAGTGCAGTCAGTCAGATGGGAGTTATGGTTGAGAGGAGGTGTGTTTTAAAGTGTGCTGTAAATCACGGATCATGAACAACGCCATTAAATCATCAAACAGTTCATCCTCCATCATGACAATGCTCCGTGTCACACATTGCTTCTGGTACGGCAATTTCTGTCAAAAAAAAACATTACGGTGTGTCCCCATCCACCTTATTAACCAGATGTGGCACCATGCCATTTCTGGCTCTTCCCCAAAGTCAAAATGATTCAGGACATCGAAGCAGCCACAATAGAGCAACTGAAGACATTCACGAAACCGGACTTACTTCCAGAACTGCTTCAGAAAAGCAGCAAGAATGATGGGATAAGTGAGTTTGAAACGAGGGGAAGTATTCTGAGGGGGTTTAATGCTATTATGTCTTTTGCTGTAATAAATGTTTTTATTTAAACATTCACCATATTTTTTGATCACATCTCATAGTAATTTTATTTCCTCTTTTCCAATCAGGTTACCTTTTATTTCATTTTCTTGCCTAATTGCCCTGGAAATGTTGAACACAAGGGGCAAGAGCCACTTGTGGCTCTTTTTTCTTCATAGATGCCCTTTATCAGGTTGAGGCAGTTCCCTTCTATTCCTAGATTGTTCTATTCCCGCCCTGTATTTCAGAGTGTAAATTGCCACAACCTTTCCGGAAAACAACTTGGTGATATGTGTCAAGAAAGTTCAAAGTTTAAATCCTTCGACCTAGTAATCCTATTTCTATTAATGTATTTAAGGGAATAATCAGACGTGAGTAAGAGTTTTATGCACAAGAACAACAGAATGAAAAGAATCTGGTTCTAACGTCTATGGACTAACTGCTAAGACTAATGGGACATCTATTCATTAATTCCAGAAATGCTGTCATTACCTGATTTCTAACCAAATGTGTAATTCAGAGTTGGTCAGGACTTTTCCTAGCAGATAAAGTCCCTTATTTGAGTAAAGGTATATGAATAGTTGCACACCACTGCTAGAATTTCCCAGTGTAAAATTTCAATATAGGAAACAGTACTGAAGTGCTTGAAAGAACCTAAATACGCAACAATAACGGCAAGAAATATGGTTCATTCATGTGATAAATTATGCCAATAAAAAATGCATGTTGCATTAATGAAAGAAGCAGATTCTCAGTTTGGGAATAAATAATCACAGATATGTGAGAAAAGATACATGGGGAAAAATACAGAAAAATAATAGTGATAATACCTGGGTCATTTTAATTTCACCTTTATTTTCCAAACTTGCAAAAATAAACTTATTACTTTTATAATCAAGTACAGAAAGCCTATACATTAATATTCGCTTTTCTTCTCCTCTGCCCCACTCAAAAAGTTACAAACTGTACATACTAACAGTGCTACATAAAAAGAGGGTAGTAGGATCTTAAAACTATAAATCCCTGGCCTGAGAGCCTTAATTGGAAATTTCACATAAAATTCCAGATACAAATGAAACACTGAGACTATAAGTTTTATCTTTTATATGACATAATGAATACAATACACGAGTAGGATCCTCCAGTACATAAAAAATTTAAACTTCCATGTGACTTTCAGTCCTGCCTCAATATGCTGCTGGAGGCCCAAAGTAACAGAAAACTGTATTTTTAATAAAATAACCTGCAAGTTCTTTCTTTTTTAAGGTGGAAAAAAAAAAAAGAAGACATAGTTTATAGTTGGTAGGAACAGACTCCTTTTATTAACAAAGTTCTCTTGTTTATTTGGTAGATTCCACAGCCTACAGTATTAGGTTGGTCCAAAGTAATTGCAGTTTTTGCAATTATTTTTAACCTTTTAAAATGCAATTACTTTTGCACCAACCTATATTTAATTTTTTTCCACTTCTTTTGAAACTCAACACCTACAACTAAAAATCCAATAATTATATATTAACTGAGTTAACAATAAGGAAAAACTTCTGGACAGAAATAATTTTGTCATTCATATATTAGTCTGATATAGATCTAGCAAGTATTAATCCTTCTGGTTCCCAGAAACTAGCCTGAATCAGGGATGTTATTTTCTTTAATCTCAGAACCATTCCATAGAACTTGCTAATTTGATAGAAATGTTCTCTAGCTGCACTATTGAAATGTAGCCAAGTGTAACTACAGAGCACTTGAGGGGTGGCTAATGTCACTAAGGAACTGAACTTGCCCAGGTCTAGAACCTAGTATAATAAACATCTGTGTAGTCAAAGAATGAACAAGTCAATCACACCGTAATGCTTCCTTCACAAAGCTTACAAGATATTAGCAGTTCTACATAGAGGGAATGAGTTCACATTTTTAAGAAAATGACACAGGGTAGGTAATTTTAAAGCAAGATATTTTGTGGGGGATATGCCAATCTTCCATTGCTTCATAAAACAAATTATGACAGTTATGAATTAGAATGCACTCCGCTTTACCTATCCAAATCGCACCCACGTTTAACATTCTACTTATTCCACAGAACCTGACCACTTTTGTATTTCATTCATTCATTTACTCAAAATTTAGTGATAATCTACTGTATGTGCTACACACTTATAAGTACAAAATAAAATAAAATTCAGTCCCTGCTCTCAAGGACAGGAATACAATATGAAAACATAATGACAAACTAAAATAGAAAATACTATAACAGAACTGTGTAGAACATGAAACGCAAATGTAGCAGAGTACCGTGTGGGAATCAGAAACTACAGAGGAAGTGACATTTGAGAATTCTTTCTCTGACCATACATTGACACTCTGTCACAAGCACTTATCAGAACACTGTTTTCTTGATTTTTAGGAAAAATTCAAAGTTAGATCATTCAAATTCCCTCATTAAACAAATACTAATATTGAAAGTATTACAGCTAACTTAATTTGTGCATAGTAAATACTGGTTTTTGGTTTTCCAGGACATTCTGTTAATTTTAAGAATCAAAATACTAATTTATTGGAGTGACATCATTATTTCGTTTTTTAAATCTGAATACTGAAATATTTACATCTCGAGATGGAGATTAATGATGGCATTTTTATTTCATACTGCACGTAACTGCAAAACAAAAGGTATTCTCTAGGGAATTACAAGCTGCATTAAAATTTTAAATTAAATATTATACTCATTCAGAAAGTACTTTTCTATAAATTCACAGTCCTCAGTGTAAGAAAATAAAGCAAAGCTTCTATTGCAAAATAATTCACATACTAGTTCAAAAACAGTGAAATATGAACATGAGAGTACTGAAATTAATACAAGTATATGCATCTCACTCTCCTTCCATACTTGAAGAAAATACAGATCTAGAGGTACAAATACTTTGTGAAACAAAAACTCCTCCTTCCTAATAAGTTTATCTCTCCTTTATTCCCCCAATTATTTCAGAAAAAATTCCTTCAGCACCTCTAAGTTTTTGCACAAAAATACACCCATGACTTGGTGATACCATTTAACTCTGTTTTCATAAGGACAATGATTTAAAACCAAATAACATTTCATTTTCACAAGTTTTCATGACTTTTTTTTTCCATTTTTATGTACAGCCAAGTTTTTAAAAAAAATTATGCTACCATTTTTATATAGCCAATGGCTTGTTATGATAATGCAAATGTGTATAAGTTCATATTTTACTTGATTGCTGTGGTTTGTAATTTTCATATTAAACCTGTTTTATGTATTTAGTTCCACTTTTTAAAATTTTATGAATTCTAACATGCAATATTAAATCAAAATTCCCATACTTTCTGCTCCAGCATGGCTGATGTATAATGTCAAACAGAATGGTCAAGATTAGAACTCAAGGACTCCAAATTTAGTTCCCTTTACACCAAATCATGCCGCCTCATCATGGTTCCCATCAAAATTAATATTCATTAAAAAAGTATTATGTATCACCTCATACCTGTTAGAATGGCTATTATCAAAAAGACAAGAAATAACAGGTGTTGAGGATTGTGGAGGAAAAGGAACCCTTGTGCACTGTTGGTGGGAATGCAAGTTGGTGCAGTCGACATGGGAAACAGTATGGAGGTTCCTCAAAATAATTAAAAACAGAACTACCATATGACCCAGCAATTCCACTTCTGGGAATATATCCAAAGGAAATAAAAACATTAGCTTGAAAAGAATCTGCACCCCATGTTCATAGCAGCATTATTTACGGTGGCCAAGACGTGGAAACAACCTAAATGTTCTTGGATGAATGAATAAAGAAAATGTGGTAAATATAGACAATGGAATATTATTCAACCATAAAAAAACAAGGAAATCCTACCATTTGCACCCACATG
The DNA here is from genome assembly GCF_057876585.1 of Rhinolophus sinicus. Lineage (NCBI taxonomy): Eukaryota > Metazoa > Chordata > Mammalia > Chiroptera > Rhinolophidae > Rhinolophus > Rhinolophus sinicus. The sequence goes on along the minus strand of NC_142504.1, from coordinate 53,670,672 downwards.
GATGCACTTGAAGGCCTTATGCTAAGTGAAATAAGTCTAACAGAAAAAGACAAATGCTATATGGTATCACTTATATGTGGAATCTAAAAAAGAAAAGAAAGAAAACCAAACTCTTAGAAAAAAAGATCAGACTTGTGGTTAACAGAGGCAGGGGGTAGGGAGAAGCGAATTGGAGGAAGGTGGTCAAAAGATACAAACTTCCACTTACAAGATAAATAAGTACTGGGGACATGATGTATAACATGACGACTAGAGCTAACACTGCTGTATGATACATAGGCAAGTTGCTAAGAGAGTAAATCCTGAGTTCTCATCTCAAGGAGAAAATTTTTTCCTTTAATATTTTCTTTCTTTTTGTTTTATCTGCATGAGAAGATTGATGTTAGCTAAACCTACTGCTGTAATCATTTTACAGTATATGTAAATCAAACCATCAGGCTGTACACCTTAACCTTTTCACTGCATTAATTGATTTCAAGTTTGTTCTCTAAAAGGTGTCAAAAATCCACAGAAAATAATTACAGTATTTATATTTTAAAGTAAATTCAGTTAAGGTGCTACATTTTATTAAAATAAATGATTACTTTAAAGTATTAAAATTTCCTATTGTTATTCATTCTTGAAAAACACAAAAATATAGAAAAATGTACATCTACTTTCCTAAACTTCCTTTCTGGAGCACTGAGCTCCTGGGGTAAAGTCGAATGCCGCAGTCAGCGGCATGGAAATATCATTCAACTACAGATGAACATCGCAGCGAAAATGTTAAATTTATACAGTGATATATGTCAGTTATTTCTCGATGAAACTGGGAGAAATTCCAAATCTATTTCCCATTTCCATGCTGCCTCACATGGTTCCCATCAAAATTAATAGATTCATTACAAGGAATATGTATCACCTCACACAGCTATTCTCAAAAAGGAAAGAAATAACAGGTGTTGGTGAGGATATAGAGAAAAGAGAACAAACCCTCGGGCACATTTGGTGGGACTGCAAATTGGTGCAACCACTATTGAAAACACTATGGCAGTTCCTCAAAAAATTAAAAATAGAACTATCATATGATCTACAAATTCCACTTCTGGATATTTATCCAAAGGAAACAAATACATTAATTTGAAAAGACATATGCACCCCATGTTCACAGGAGCATTATTGCAATAACCAAGACATGGAAGCAACCTAAGTGTCTATTAGAGGATGAATGAATAAAGAAAATGTGGTATGTATACATAAAATGAAATATTATTTAGCCTTAAAGAAGGAGAAAATCTTGACATTTGCTACCAAATGGATGGATCTTGAGGGCATTAGGCTAAATTGGTTGCCAGAGGCAGGAGATGTGGGGTAGGTGAAATGTGTGAAGGTAGTCAAAAGGCACAAACTTCCAGCTATAAAATAAATAAGTCACAGGGATGTAATGCGCAGAATAGTGACTGTAGTTAATAATGCTACACTGTATGTTTGAAAGTTGCTGAGAGCAAATCTTAAAAGTTCTTATCACAAGAAAAAAAAAACTGTAACTGTGGTAACTGATGTTAACTGGATTTACTGTGATCATTTCACAACATATACAAATATTGAATTATGTTGTTGAAACTAATATGTCAATTATATCTCAATAAAATAATTTTGAAAAGGGATAATGTTTTAAATTTTATACTCCCTCACATACTCGAATATATTTAACTAATAACTGGCACCTAAATTTAACTTTTTACGTAATAAAACACACTTTCTTATTTGTCATGACTCATAATTACAAACAGAATTATGGTGGGGAAAAACAGATGAGGGAACAAATACATGAAAAGCTATGATTTATAAAATACAGTGCTAGGAACTGTGGAGCAATTAAAATAAAACAAAATAATAAACAAAGGCTTCATGGAATTTATAATCTGGTAAAGAAAGTAAATCATGACCACAAATACAAAGAAACTATGAATACATGTTCAGAGGTAGTAGTCTTTCAAAAAGGATGGATAGGATTATAAGTAGAGAGCATTGATTGACCGATTCAGCAATTAGTCATTCAGTACCTTCTGTAGCCTAGTCACTGAGCTAGGAATGGGGTGTAACAGTGAATAAAACAGTATGGTTCCTATCCTCATGTGGAGAAACAAGTAACAAATCAATAAGGTTATTCTGGAAAAGGTTATGAAGAAAAAGACTAGCTAGGGCTTTTAACTTGTATGTGTCTATATGCAGTAGAAAGTGGGACGACTGGTCCGGTAAGGCCTCACTAATGAACAAAGCAACATCCAGGCAGAGACCTAGTTGATGAGAAGTCAGCCTTTCAAATTGTGAGTGCACATGTTTATGTGTGGTGTGTTTGTGTGTGTGCATGCATGCGTGGTTAGAGAAGTTTAAGCCCAGGGAAGCAGCATGTTGAAAGACTTTAAGGCAGAGAACTGCAATGGACTATCTGATGACTCAAAAGACCAATGTAACCGAAGTTTGGTGAGCAATCAGAAAAATGGCATGGAGTTGGAAAAACAGGCAGGGGTGTGATCCCACAGATCAAAGAAACAGGAGGTGGAGCGTATGTGGGAGAAATAACAAATATATCAATTTGACTAAAGTATGAGGTTAATAAAAAACATTTGCCCTCAAGTATAAAATTTTAATTTAATTCTTACGTCACAGTAAGAGAAATGTTTCCCTTAAAGGGATGAAGGAGTAACCGGCTCAAAAGGGCTAAAAGCCTTGCTAATAATAAGGTTGCACTGCTAATAAGCTAAGTCACAAATCCCAGACATACTAGCCCAAGTAAAACCAGTATCCTTTCAACCACTAGTAATGAAAAATAAGGTTAAAAATACAAACCGGGTTATAAAGTCAGGCTACAGAATATGGGCTTTATTATGGACAAAAACAAATGGAAGTGACATCAATGCATGAGTCTGATGAGCTCCACAGCGCACACAGAATACATTCAAGCAGAAGTTCCTTTATGCAGAACAATTACTATATATTATATCAATCATTTTACAATGCATTCCCCAGAATGAGAAAGAGAGAGAGAGAGAGAGAGAGAGAGAGAGAGAGACAGAAAGAGAGAGAGAGAGAGAGTAGTTAGGGACAGGAAGAGGCTAAGTTCCATGTTCAATCAGAACATACTTACTTTAATCTTTTATAGTTAGAGTTAATTTGAAAAAAGGATTCTGCTCTTCGAAAACCACAGATTATAAATAAGTTAACCTTGGCTCCAAAATCTTACTCTGAAGATCTAAAACCTACTGGCAGTAGAGACTTTCTTTCACCCATCATATGCTGCCCTAATTATAACTACTTCAATAAACACACCAATCGTTGTTTTTTTTCAGGTTTTCTGTTAAAAGCCAACCATATAACATTGCAGTTTATTAAGTTCTATTTTAGGTTAAGATTTCTGCCTCCACACTTTTAGAAATAACATATAAGCCTACTATAAAGTTTCTTTATATATTAAGGCATTATAACATTAAAAATGTAAGGTAAATATATTCTAATAGTACTACAAACTGTTTCTCAATCACTAAAATGAAGACTAAATACTATATTGATGCTCAAAAAGACAAATACTACTAACAAATACTTTATGTGTGATACCAGTAAACATGCTTTGATGTTTATGTAGGTGACTCAAAAACCACTAAAGTAAATAAAATAATTCTTCAACATAACTACATTTAAAAATGAAGTTTGACATTAAGGTAATAGTTTTATGTATCTAATACTCACTGAAATGTATTAGTAATTACTCAAATATCTATAACAAAAGCTGCAAGATAGCAAAATCATGAGACACAGAACTGGTTACGTAAGTATGCACACATACCTTTATCCTTCTTAAAATCCAAAGCATCTTCTTTATCAGTAACTATCTCCTTCATATTGATAATACTCTGGTGAGTAAGCTGCCGGAGTATTTTAATTTCTCGAATTGCTGTAATCGGAAAGCCTTCCTTTTCATTATCTAGACGTACTTTTTTTAAGGCTACCATTTCTCCTATTAGAAAATTAAATAAAACCAGGTTACCACATGACATTTTTCTTAATTTTAAATATATTTTAATTCATAATTTCTGTTCCTACCACTTGAAATTACAACCCACAAAATATATTTTAGTTTGCAATATACCAAATTATAATGTTGACAGTTTAAGAAATTAACATTCTGGTTAAGTAAATTATGGGATATTTATCCAAACTGTGGAATACTATACAAGTGTATACAAAGATAGGGTAGATCCATATGTATTGTTATTTTATGCTCTCCAATATATATTAAATGAAAAAAAGCAGGATGATGAAGAGTGGACACTGTCTCATTTTTAAAAAGTAAAGGACAGGAGGATAAATATATATAATAGCATATATAATATGCTAATATATGCATAAAATCTCTCTGAACAGATGAGAAAATTTTGTAGATTGTACAGGTAAGAACAGATGCTCAGACACAGTAATTTGCCCAAAGTTGCCCATTTACGCTCTAGTGAAAGTGGGATTCAAAATCTGGTTTATTTGTCTCAAAAGTATGCACTTTTCTCCCTATACTACATAGCCTCATAATTTAGGTATGAGTGAGTTTGTACTGGATAAAATCTAAACATTAAATTAAACACACACAGCTTCTATTATAAGAAACTATTCATCATAATAAAGTTTTGTTCAATCTACTTTGGAGAAGAAAAGGAATTCCGTACTTACAAATTTTCCAAAAGAAGAATGTTTATCCTTTTAATCATTAAAATGTATTTGATTCTTTTTTATGGAATTCTAAAATGAGGGTGATTCCTTGTTTTAATAAACAGCTTTAAAAGTTATAATTTAATCTCTTTCTGATAATGCATCATTATCATATTATTACTCCATGCTATAATTGCCTTCAGGAGTTTCTAAGTATAAGGTAATCTCCCCTGTATTAAAAGGCCTGAAACAGCTATGTGATTTTAATCTACTGGTTTATTTCAACAAGAAATTATAAGATTATACACTGGCTCTGTGCATTACTTAGTAAAATACATAGCATCTGACAGTTACTTTTTCCTCTTCTGCAAGGACTTTTAAAACTAAAACTGTCTCTCAATTTCCTGATTATGTTCTGAAAGATTAAGCTGCTAAATCTGGCCTCCAAATAAAGAGTAATTTCTACAGAAAAAAAAAAATATATATATATATATATTTTGGCCAAAATAAAAGTGTTGAATAAGGCTTACTAGAACAAAACTGACTACTAAGAAATAAGGTCAAGATACTTTTTTCCTCTGATTACTAACAATGTAAGAATTTATTCACCATAAAAGAAACCAAAACCCATCGTTCTACACCTCACAAATACTAAAGGAACACTTTAAAAATATATAAATATATATAAACCCATTTACATGTACTCATCTTACATAAGTGCACATATAAAATAAAAAACAAGATGAAACAAAAACATGATAAATTAGAAGAGAAATACAAATGATATTCCATTGGCCCAAAAATCCACAGCATTTGGCATTCTTACCAGTGTCTTTATCCCTGGCTTTGTAAACTTGTCCATAGGTACCTTCTCCAATAATTCCGATGATATCAAATTTATCCACGCAGCGTTTTCCCCAGTCAATATCTTTCTCTTTGATTTCACCATAGCGAGGCCCACATATTCTATCAAATATAGTTCTGAAGTTTTTATATACAATCAAGCAAATTGAATAGTATTTAATACTCAATATCCAACCTCCACCCAATCATATACTTTATTTCCCCTACCATTCCATATTTGTGATCTAAGACAAGCAACTCTGGGACTGGTATTATAAATTATCTTGAAAGTCAAGGTATCATTCACCACACTAACCCTTCTTCTGTAGACTAGCACTTAAACTGGGAAAGAGACGTAAAGCTTGTATGAAGGACTTTCAGAAATAAAACGTAATTTTTCAGTGAGTGGCCAAAACTGATACTAGTATGAAGAGTCAAAGTTCTCTAACCAACCTCCAGAAAATTTTTTCATTCTTTGACTACATGTATTAGCTTTCAAAAGATAAAATTTGGATAATGAACATTACCAAAAATCTAACTATAAGGCTTACAGACAAATGTAGACTTACGGCTAGATAAAATTATCTTAAAAATGGAAACACCAGAAAGACTTTTAGTCTAAGAGAGTACAGAAGTATTAAAATCAACTCTCAGGAATCCACACTTTAAGTGTGTGCGTGTGCGTGTGTGTTATATGATAAATACCTGACATTCTTCAAAGAGATACATAATGCTGTAGTATTTTAATATTCTGTAGATAACAAATTCAAAAAAAGGAATAAAGCTATTAATACTCAAGGAGATACTATCTTAAAAGTTTTCTAGCTTTCTGCTCCATACTAGAAAATCACCTCATACTCCTCAGGGTTGTTACCTGAACAGCAATGCTTAATTGGATCTAACTCAATCTTACTCACATTTTCAATTGGTTAAATAAAAGTAAAAACGGAATCAACATTCTCCCCCTTAACTGAGGAATAGGTTTCAAGGGAAAGAGTTATCTCCACGTACTTACTTACTTATCTCCATGAAGCTAATTTATAACACAAATTTCAAACCTTCTTCGATTCCACCTCTTGCAAAATGAAGAATGAATTCACTTATGGGAAAAAATGGAGCTAAAACCAAAGGAAAGCAGAGCAGCTTGCCCATTACTAATTTTGTTTGAGCTCACTGAATGCCAACTTCCACATTGTCCAATTTCGGTGATTCTGTGTTATTTAAATATCTTAATTATAGAAGTTATTGTATTGAACACATGCAATAGACCAAGAAATTAATACATTACAAATTGTGACAGAAAATTAAATGTGATTTTATTAGTCATTTTGAATAGGTATGCAGGCAATTATGAAAATTTTTTTTCAAAACGCTAATAGAATTTATTCATATACTTAAATTAAGGAATAAATACACTTTTTATTATTTTAAATCTTAATTTTGTTTTATGATTTTATGATGATCCAGAATTATCTCTGATCAATTTAAGAGCAGGTAGAAAGCAAGCACATACTTAGGCCTCCTTTTACTATGTAACTGTGTTGCCGTTTTCTTTTCCTCGGGACTCTTGGACAGATCATCTCCTCCTGGTAGCTCAGGGGGCAGTGGTAAATCAGCAAGTAGACATCGGAGTTTCTTTTCTACTTCTTTTTTAACTGCTTTTACTGAAATATTTCCTCGTAAACTAAAAAAAGAAAGGAGTCAGATAAATAACAAAACACAAAAAAATATTTCGTTGAAAAATTAAAATGCAGCCATGTTTTACACTTAAGTAGCATGCAATGGCAAAATACTAAACTGAGTTTCTTTACTTTCCAGCTAAAATAATATACTATATCCACTGCAAAATATTAAATGTGGGGGTAAAAACGATACAGAACTAGAGCAAAACTAAGGAAATGTGAACAAAGTATGAACTAGCAATAATGGTCCCTTAACTGTAACAAACGCACCATACTAATATATTAATAATGAGGAAACTCAGTGTAGGGTATACGGGGACTTCCTAGAGCATCATTGTAATTTTAAAACTGTTTTTAAAAAATTGTGTATTTTTAAAAATTATATATAATTACTATAAAACTACATTAAAATCGAAAGTCAACTGGTCATGTTTTACAAGAAAATTTATTAATTTTGTAATAGCACTGGTTTGATTCAGTGAAGGGACAAAAGTTGTCTTGTAAGAAATAAACAAAACTACATGCTGTTATTCATCTTTCCCATTTAAATAACCACAAACAACTAATTTAGCTGCACCTCTTTTCAGGTTAATTTTTCTAAACTGGACACTGATTCTTCTAAATTTTTTTAAGGCTCTAGCTTACTAGAATTGCAAGTGAAACTTTCAGCTTAGTTATGTACTTATTATGACTGAATAAACAGCTCTGACTTTTAAAGTATATCTGAACTTGGTAACTGATTTTAAACCTCCCAGATATTACAAAATCTGTTATCTAATAATAGAACATGTTGAAAGAGAATCGTAAAAGGACAGTAACATTTGGACTTCACATACTTACATGGCAGTTACGAGTCCCGTAATGAAAAGGTTTAGTGAGACTACACTGCTGTGGTCATAAGTTACTAATAAAGTTATCAACATATCATTTAATTTTAATTCTACCTTCTATTAGTTTTGAACATTAGTATTATTGTAGAACAAATGGTTCCTTTAATACCATCTGATAAAAACTATCAATAATCATAATAAAATTGTACCTGTTCTTCATAACCCTGTGTTACTCCCTAGAAGGTTCTTTAACAGAGAAAACATGCTCAAAAGAAAATTGGTTTGCAGTTTTATTTTTAAACTAATAGTATCACAGAGCCCACTTTTCAATTTTATTGTCCCATTCAACAAATCCAGATTGCACACCCCTATGTGCCTGGTATTACATAAGGCACTGAAGAGGTAACAACAAAAACAATAACAAATGCATTAAAATATTGTTCCTCTCACAAAAAAGCTCACAGATTTTTGGAAGACACCATCAGTTAAGCAGTAGGATAAAGTCCTATACAAACAGTTACCCAAAGTAATGTAGTGACTAAAGGGTAACTAAATCAGGATTCCAAGACAGTAAAAACTTCTTTCTAGAAAAGACTCTGTTTGAACTCTATCTGAAAATAAGCCTATTTAAAATAATTTATTTAGAAAACTGTAGTCGTTAACCTGTATTTAGGCTTTACTCAAAAATTCTCATTTATCTGAGGATTCAAATCAACATTTTTTGGGGGGGAAAAACTAAACTAAAGTCTTAATTTTACTTATAATTTGAAATTTAAAAGACTGCCTGTATTCAAATATATCATTATATGAACTATCAAATTCAGCAAGATTCCCCGACTTAAGAGAAATGAAATATTGCTTTCCAAGAATAACGTTATATAATTAAAAACATTGTATTTTCACTGAATACTTGCAATAACCAAATAGGAAATGTGATTTTTAAAAAGTTTCCATACACTGCAACAAAAACAATACAATGCCTTAACAAGAAATTTACTAGGCCAACAGAAGAAAATTAAAAAACATTTGACTGATGAACATAAAACTAGATCTGAATGAATGAAAAGAGAACATGTTTTTGTATAGGAAACTATAATGCTGTAAAGCTGTCAGTCTCCAAATTAATCTATTACATTAACAGAGTCCCAAACAAAACCCAAGGAAGAGTTTTTTAAATACAACCTGACAAGCTGACTGACATTACAATTTGTCTAAGAATAAAAGCAAACTACTGCCACGAAATTTCTAAAAAAGAATAATGAAGTGGGATTTGCCCTGTCATATGGTCAGCCTGTCTAAAAAGATCTCAAACTAGAAGCCAAAGGCTGGTTGAAGTCAAAGAACATATATTGTCTACCCAAAGTTTATAAAACACTATGATTTAATTGTCAATATTTTTAAATCAGAAGACTTACATAAACATTCAAATTCCAGGCTTCTTAAAAAAAAAAAGAAAACTCTAGCAACAGTGGGCCCAAATTCATGTACAGCAACAGCAACACTGAGGTTGAGGTTGAATATCTGGGCTGTTCACTAGTCAGTCATTTATCCCATCCCCTCACTTTTACATTACCTGCCTACCCCTATAACAGAAATTTGAGTTTGAGAGCCAATATACCATGCATCTAAAGAAGTTGAAACAAAAGGTACTGGCAAATAAATAATAAAGCATGTTAATAGAAAAGAGAGTGCAGAAACATACAGGAATCTGTAAGAATGTTTATATATGGCACTACAAGTCAGTGAGATGGATTATTCAATAAATAATGTTAGTAATTGGATCTATTAGTCTACAAGGTGATAGAGGAGAGCCTCATCTTTCTTCTTCATATAAAATCCAAAACCAAATTTCTGTGAGATTTGAGTTAACCTTTTTTAAATTTATAAACTCAGAAGTTTTAAAAGATCTAACTACACTTTAAAAAGGAAAAATATATAGCCAAAAACAAAATGAATAAATCAACAGACTCTGAGAGGCTAAGTTAAGATCCCTCACATAAGGAGCACCTACAAATCGATGAGAAAAGGGAAAATAATTTTAAGGAAAGTCCAGCGTAAAATATGAACAAGCAATTCACTAGGAAAAATAAACAGCCAATGAATGTTCAAAAAGATGCTATCTCTCAATAATTAGAAAGATGTAATATTAAATCATTACATATTTTAAAGATTGTCAAAAATTCAAAATTGACAATATTCAGTGTTACTGAAGTAATTTCATACATTTTGGTACATAAACTGGTACACAGTCTTACTGAGAAACAATTTGCCAGTTTCTATCAAATTTTTAAATGTGCATATTTTGCTCACAGCTATACTACAAAAACTTCTCACATGTGTATGAAATATTGATATAAGGAGTTTAATAGCTAACAATTACAAATCTAAGCAAAAGAGTTACTAAGAGCATGAAGCATCCATTCCTATAGATAGGAATACTGAACCTATCTATATCAACATGGAAAAATCTCCATCCAACACAGTAAATGAAAAACACAAGTCAAAGAATATTACACATAGTATGATCCTAATATTTTTTAAAAAACATTATATGAAAACATAAATACCAGTCTATCTTATGATTTTTGGAAAGCAATGGATTCCAGGTCTGGGAGAGAAGCAAAGTTCAAAGTGAGCCTAAAAGTTATTACTTGGCTAGGAAACAAGGAAGCACTCAAAAACCAACAGGGTCGTGTCAAAAGGACAGAATCAGCTTAAAGAGTTCCCACTGGCCAAATTTCAGACCTGGAACATCAAAAGGAAGAGTGACTAACTGGTGTTGAATTAATCTTTGGTCACACACATATTAGCAGTAGTACTCAGGAGTCTTAAAGAAGCTTCTATATCCTGAAACATACAAATACATTCTAAAAAAGAGCAAAGATGCAACAAAAAAGAAAAGCAGAAAAGACAGAAAAGAAGGTGGGTAAAAAAAATTTTTGAATGACCAAGTATAAAATGTGCCACCATCTCTTTAAAAACAAACGCATAAAGAATGTCCTTCTTAAGTATTTACATGGGTACAGTCCTGAGTTCCTGAAAATATAATCAGTAAAAATGTATCCCTAAAGCATATAAGAATAAAGTAGCGAACAAGCAGTCCCACTAGTCCAGAATCACTGGATTCTCAGCAACTGGGTTCTTCTCTCACTAATGAAGTGACTCAATTCTGTCCTCATGCCTCCCTGTGCTGGAGAGTCCATTCCAGCACTCATCAAAACTACAAATCACTATCATTATGAATCTCCAGTGCTCCTAACAGGCAAACCTGGAAATACCACAGTTAGAGTCGTACAGTGGGGTAACACTTCATTAAACTGGATGGGGGTCTCCCAGCAACATTTTTGCTTGTAGTTAAAGGACACCTCAGAAGGCATGAATTGTTATTTATTTTTTATTTGTTCTGTTATAAAATTTTCATAATGCTAACCAAAGTGAGCACTTGAAAGACCTGCCCACATGGCATTTTTATCCACTTGTTTTCAAATTCTATAAAGATGTCATCTAGGAAAATTGCCCATATAGCTGCTTTTTAACAAAAAATAGCGGGGAAAACAGCTCTAATTTCTTCATAAAAATAAAAATGAAAAAAATTAAGTAGTATAATAGGCAAATATCACACAATAGCATAATGCTTCCATCCTAGCATACATTTAAGAAACATTCTTAGAATTGCATTTACTTTAGACAAACTTACCTTCATTCTCTTAAAAATAAAATGTTTCAAAATAAAAAACAAGCCACATCCCCAATATTCATAATAGAAATCTGTAAACATGTTAAAGGAAAGCATTATGGGTTTTCTGTAATATGTAATTAATCTCTAATTGCAAAAAGTTTTTGAAAGTCAAGAAAAAACTACTAACAAGTGATGAATTCAAAAAGCTACCAAAAGTGATAAATTTAAAAGGCTTCTGAAGAAACTTAGAAATAACCAAGATACATGCTTTATACCACCCAGAACAGACTCTTTCATAAAATGTCCTGTCTCTGACAGTATCATCGAGAAATACTAAACCAAAATAAATACTGGCATTTCTAATTCCCAAACTCAAACTGATATTTATACATTGCATTCCTGGAATTCTTAGCCTAAACTATAATTTTGCCATTCTACAAGCCATGTGCTTCATTTTAAGACATATATAATAAAGAGAATTAATTCACTTACTTATAGTCTGTAAAGTTTTTTAAAGAAAAAAAAAACTTGTATTTTTTTCTTTAAACAGTTATTGACCAAATTTTGGTGCTTACCTATTATCAGCATCTTTATCTTCGGGCAGCATGGGAGGCAAAGGTAAAGGTGGTAACGTAGAGGTCACTATAGCCACATGCTGTTCCTTCTCCTTGGTGCCTATGCTCGGCGTCAGTGGTTTACTTTTCTCTTTAAGAGATGCTGGTTCCTCCTTTGTAGCAGCAGTAGATTTACTCTCCTTCCCAACTATAGTTGCTTTCTTGACGGCTTTATCTACAATCAAATTATTGTCCACCTTTGTTACCTGAAGAGGTGGCTTTGTTTTTGCCTTGTCGTTTTTTACAGCTCCACCACTGGAGGGAGAAGGTGCATGCTCAGCCTTCAGTTTCTTCGCATCCTTCACATGGTTGGTCTGTGAGGCACCGGCACCAGCTTCTGTGTGCCCCTTGGTTGGTGTTGAAGTGTTCGAGGCTTTGGCAGCTTTGGCGGCAGCCTCAGCAGCCTTAGCCGCTTCTGCAGCTTTCGCTGCTTCTGCAGCTCGTGCTGCCTCTGCGGCCCGGGCTTTTTTATTCTTGTTCAATTCAGCTGCCAGGCTACTCTTCAGAGTTAGTGTGCTAGGAGAAATGCTAGAATGACGACTTCTGGATCTAGACAATCTGTGCCTGCTACGTGATCTTGAATGCCTAGATGAATATGGGCTTCTGCTTCGGGATTTAGCAGACCGTCTGGTGGAAAATAATTAAGAGTTAGAATTCAGAAAAGTTCAGTTTGAAATTTATGAAAACTTCTAATTCGAGCCATGAAATGAAAGCGATTTAGAGATTTAATTTAAAAATCATAATATAGTTTGTATGTTTTTTTTTAAAAAAGTATGAATATTATCTGATGATCTGGTAGCTATAGTTTTCTTTAAAACAGGGTGACTGTCTTAACCTTGGTCTAGCCTACGAATGTTCAGGCGGAGCTGGATAAAGGTAGATCTCTGTGAGTAGAAATACTGTTAAGAATTAGGAGGAAAAAAGTGTGACAAGGCATCAACGCTGTCTCAAAAAACAGAAGCCGGCAACAAGGAGAGCAGCAGTAGGGTGAACTCTGACCAATCTTCTACGAGGGAGACAATCTCTACATTTCAGAAGCACCCTCACCAGTAAGCTCAGAAGTACTGCTCTGTCTACAGCAAGAGTGAAAAACACAAAACCTGTCATTAGGCAATAAGTAAAAGTCTCTAAATCTTGGAAAATACTTAATACTTACTGTGTAATTCGCTTCTCAAAAATTATTGGAAAACATAAAACTAACATTTAAAACCATAGTGGCAACCAAAGCTCCTCTAAAACAAATGCAGCACAGAATCCAGTGAGCTTTTCAAATCCATATCAAAACTTAAACAAAATACGAGACAAAGCACTCATACCAACCCAGGTATCTACAGCTTACAGATAAAAAACTGAATTTAAAATATTAGGTTACCAAAGTCAATTCCGCACTCGCTGCGTAGTAGTCGCATTGGTTATTATCATATCGCCGCTACCCTCTCCCTCCAATATGCTTTATGTTGTGATCAGGGAGGCTGCCCTCAATACACCCATCTTCTAGGTCCTCGTGCCATCTGTCAGTGGCAGAAGATCAGAAGGCAGAGAAAGGCTGGATTATTTCTTCCCAGCTCCCTCCCTTCTCTGGCCACATTTTCTGACAGAAGCTGTGTCCCTCTACTACCATGGCACCTGACAGGCACCTCCTTCTCCACAGCTGTCACCAGCGTCCAGTAACACCATTATTTTCCTTGCCCCTTTGAGCTGCCCACTGTAACTAGTGAAAACATTCCTTGTAGGTTCCTTAATCCACCCCTATGTCTATGGCCCTTCATTAAAGCCTCTTGAACCATCTGAGTTGGATTCAGTTTCCTTCTAGAATCTTGCCTGATCTAGTTGCAAACCAGGTCTTAAATCCAGACCTTTTGACTCTGAAGTAGGTAAGTTAACACAATGAACACATTAACACACTCCCTAAGAGAAAGTTCTTGCTAACATTTTGTGGAAGTTATAGCGAGAGCGTAAATGGGGAGAAAGCAAATAAACTTCTAGAAACCCATAATTAAGATGGGTGAAAGAAAAGGAAGAACTGGACATTTTTGTTTACCTGACATTAGTATAGTATGGAGAGAAAAGTGTAGAAAAGGAAGAACTGGACATTTTTGTTTATCTGACATTAATATAGTATGGAGAGAAAAGTGTAGAAATATTCCACAATTCTAGTATGAAAAACAAAATGATTAGGTTTAGAATAAACGCAAATAATATAAATTCAACTTCTCCCTCATTCACTCTTTCAAAAACATTTCAAAATGTACCAAGGGCCAACTAGTATTCAGCACTGAGCTACTGCTTCATACAAACTTCATATAAAGTATTCATCACATTATTTTCGATTAGTAAGGACAGTGATTGAGAAAATAGTCTAACACTTGTGTATCATTAGATATCTATGTATACACTAATCCTTAAAATCACCAATGAGCTTATAGTTATTCATGGAAATGAGAGGCGATGTTTGGCTAAATATAAAGTGATAAGTTGGCTGTAACGTATTTTGGATAACTTTAATATAGTAACCAAAAGTGTCGTATTATGAAACAATCAGCCCCTTTTTAATTTTCTCCCCAGTAAGAATTAAGAGTCTTGGACCTCAAAACAGGCCTGATTGATATAAGTGGTGTTTCCACACCCTGATCAGATACTGATGAGCAGCAGAAAAGCACACAGCAGGAGAAAGCAGAGAGACTGTCATCTCATCAGGGGTAACAGCACAGACCTTTTCTCAAATAAACTTTCCTACACTAGCATATAGACACATACATTTTATTTAACTGGGAAATTTATGATCAGTGAATTTTACTAAGAGCTACAAAGATATTGGCTAAAAATCCCAACACAATTAACTCCTCTGGCATATTAAATTATTCTTTTCTGGATAGAATCTAAATAAGAGAGCTATCAGTAAAGACTTTTAAAAAGTTCTGCTCCATAAAAGGGATTTGTTTTTTTCTTAAGATATCTTGGGAATGACGTATTATGGTATATTATCAACTGAATTCTTCTAGACACATCCTCCATTCCTCTGCAATTGCTCTATTTCCTTCAAAAGTTCCTTAACTTTTTAATTTCATGTCCTAGTAAACTTGCATTCTCTCAGGTACTGCACATCTGCTAATAAATTTCAATTCTATATTTACTGTTATAACACATAATTTGGGAACATGAAACATAAATATAAAATTCAAGTTTAGGTCATTTTTACTAATGATCTAATACTTCAGCCATACAAAGTTATGAGGGTAAGAGAAGTAGATCTCTAAGACTGTATAACGAATCGCAGCATGATGTCTTACTAAAAGAACTGAAAAGGATCGTATAGACAGCAAGTTCTTGTTTTATAGATAAGACTTTTCTTCTTTTTAAACATGTTTTCTCTAGTACTTTTATACTATAGATTTTGCAGTGAATATGTATTAGCTGTTTCCTGTTTGTTGTTAAATGTTTTTAAGGTTATAGGATCTCTTTAAGAAGTGAAGATACCTTTTGATGTTTGTAACAAGGTTTCCCAAATTCATACAACACAAAGCAGAACCAGGATAAAAATCCAGCATCCTGAAACCCAACTGCTTAATGCTCATTGTTAATTAGGTTAGTGTCCCTCACAGAGAGACACAGCACAGTATACTGTTCACCTGATCAAATCACACAATCTCTCTGAGTCCAGGTCTTCTGAAATTGTGCCCAAATAGCAAACACTGATTCTCAAAAATTTTACTATAATATCCAATCCCTCATTGCATAAAACAATATAGAACAGCTATCCAATAAAACTTTCTGGGATGACAGAAATGTTCTATACGTGGGATATCCAATATAGTAGCCACTATTCACAGTACTTTTTTAGCTTAATTTTTCTACCCTGTTTATTTCACATGCTAATAGCAGCTGAGTTCATTTCTAAAACTTGTTGACAACCCCTCAAAAAAAGGTATAAAACACTTCCCATGCAAGGATAGTTCAACATATGCAAATCAATAAATGGGATACATTACCTTGACAAAACGAAGGATGAAAATCCTATTATCTCAATAGATACAGAGAAAAACATTTGACAAAATTCAACACCTGTTCATGATAAACACTAAATAAACTGGGTATAAAAAGAACATGCCTCAACATAATAAAGGCCGTATATGACAAGCCCACAGCTAACATCATACTCAACAGTGACAAGCTGAAAGCTTTTCCTCTAACATCAGGAACAAGATAATGATGCCCAATTCTCACCACTTTTATTCAACACAGCACTGGAAGCCCTAGCCAAAGCAATTAAGCAAGAAAAAGAAATAAGAGGCATCAAAATCAGAAAGGAAGAACTAAAATTTTATTTGCAGGTGACATGATCTTAGATAGAAAACCCTTAAAGACTCTACCAAAAAGTTATTAGGAATAATAATTCAGTCAAGTTGCAGGATACAAGATCAATATACAAAAATCAGTTCTGTTTCTATACACTAACAACAAACTACTGTAAAAAAAAAATTAAGAGAACAATCCCATTTACAATAGCATCAAAAAGAACAAAATGCTTATAAATAAATTTAACCCAGGAGATTAAAGAAACTGAAGACACAAATAAGTGGAAAAATGCTCCATGCTCATGGACTGAAAGAATTATTATTGTTAAAATGTCCACACTACTCAAAGATTTCTACAGATTCAATGCAATCCCTATCAAAATTCCAATGGCATTTTTCACAGAAATAGACAAAACAATCCTAAGATTCATATGGAACCACAAAAGACCTTGAACAGTCAAAGCAATCTTGAAAAAGAACACAGCTGGAGACAACACATTTCCTGATTTCAAACTGTATTACAAAGCTATAGTAATCAAAATAGCATGTCGTGTATTGGGATTATAAGAGATCTATTAACTATAACAGTACTATGGCAGCATCTTAAATTTATCTCCTGTTTCAAATCTTCCTTCACCCTAACTAATCCATACTTGCACGCAAAGTGAACACCTCCCTCTGACATCAGTTCCTTGCCAGTCTGTATTTTTACTTTCACTACTCTCCTCCACCCATTTACCCAGGCTAGAAATCTACCCAATTCCCTTGTGCCCATACCGCATACCATCAATTGTCTCATTTTACTGATTCTAATTCTACATTCCCTTACATACATACATCTCTGCATGTTTCCTACTGCTACCGTAATAAATTACAACAGATTTAGTGGCTTAAACAACACAAATTTATTATCTTACAGTTCTGGAAGTCAGAGGTCCAAAATCAGTCTCAGAGGGCTAAAATCAACATGTCACCAGAGTTTTATTCCTTCTGCAATCTCTTGGGAAAACCTGTTTCCTTGCCTTTTCCAACTTCTAAAGACTTTCCATGCTTTGGTTCACGGTCCCGAAACAATCCAACCTCAGCTTCCTGCTCCATTTATTTCTAGACACCATAACCACACTAATCCCCACTGTTCAGTGATTATCACATGTCCCCAATTCACTCACTGTCCTTCTTTTTTAGTAGCTATTCCAAACCTTTGCAACTTTCTTCATGCTCACACCACCATTCCCAGTCTTTTTCTTAACATTACCTTACTTTTCTATTTCACAGAAAAAACAACAACAAAGATTATCAGGCATGTCTCCTACCTGCAAACTGAATCTGCATCTCCATCCAGCTTACATCCCGCCTGAGTAGAGGCGCTTCTCTTCCCACCCCAGGCTGAGCCCTCAAGCAGGCTATGGGTCCCGTGCTCTCTAGATCCTCACTTCACAGAGTGTGGCCCACAGCCCTGCAGCATCAGCATCAACACAGAGCTTGTCAAAAACACTGTATCTCAGGCCCCAACCCAGTCCTTCTGATTTCGAACCTGCGTTTCACTAGATCCCCATTAAAGTCTGAGATGCATTAGGCCAGGCTCCTCTACTGCAACTCTATTACTGGTGACTTCAACCTTTGCTGTCCAATTGCTATTTCCCCTCATGGAATAAATAATTCAAGTCTCTCAGATATTTAAAAACAGACCAGAAAAAAAAACAAGCAAATGATGGTAACTTGATGTTGTATTTTTACCTCTGCTTCCAGATACAGCCAAATTCTGGCTCATAC
The DNA here is from genome assembly GCF_057876585.1 of Rhinolophus sinicus. NCBI lineage: Eukaryota > Metazoa > Chordata > Mammalia > Chiroptera > Rhinolophidae > Rhinolophus > Rhinolophus sinicus. The sequence continues at coordinate 53,652,276 of NC_142504.1, read as the reverse complement.
CTTCCTCACCGCAAAGACTGAGGTGACCAGTGGCCCATATACTTTTTCTTGGGGGTGGAGGGAGGTGGAGAAGGGAAGAAAAACTAAAAATATCATTATCTGTGACGACCATGTTGACACACCCTTAAAAACACTTCCTAACCACTTCCACTACCTTTGCCCCCGATTATTTTCTTACTTCTCTGGCTGTTTCTCAGTGTTCCTTAAGGTTCTTCTTCACTATACTCATTCTCCTACAGTAACTTAATTTATGCTTATGTATGGCTTAAATCATCACCTAAATACTGATTACACCCCCAAGTCATCCTCCCTACTCCCAACTATCCTACACGCAACCTCAACAAAATACAGCTAAAACTACTAAGCTTCCTCTCCAAACCCACCCCCTTTACCTATTTCTCCTTAAATATACCCTATTCTCAGGCAGTGGTGTCCACTGAAATAGCAGAAATGCAGAAGTCATTCTATATTCCACACGGTCCCCTCCTCCCTTCTTCCATATCCAGTTGATCTCCAAGTCCTGCCAATTCTATATTTAAGCATCTCTCCCATTTTCCCGTCTCTTTTATCCCCATAGCTACTATTTCACATTAGGTCCAACATCATCTCCCACTTGGCCCAATTGGTATAGAGACCAAATAACATAAAACATCATTTCTAAAATATACGTTTACCAGGTTGCCCACCTCTAGTCTCTGCCTTTTCCAATTTACTCTCCATACCACCACCTGAATCTTTCAGTAGTTATCCCTCTACCAAAACGTCAGGCTTGCACTGCATATAAAGACCCTGTCCAGCCATCCCAGAGACCTTGTCCAGTCTTTGCAAAACACAAAGTGCCAGGCCTAGAATGTTTCTCTCACATTCCTCTCTTCACCTCTTTTATTTGCCAAGCAAAGGGATACTTCATACCAGAGCACCAGGTCTACCACACCTCCATATGCCTTCCCTTATCAAGCCAGGCAGCTGAAGATGTTCCTGGTCTCATGATCCTACTACCATCCTTTGACCACCTCATTAGAATCATAATTAATCTGTCCTCCCCAACTAAACTGAGATCACTGTATCTTCATAGCCCTAACTAGCAGAGACATGGCAATGACAGACGCTCAATAAATATTTCCAGAATTAAGTACACGGCTGACAGTGCTCCTACTGAATGTACTTCACCTTCGTTAGCCTAGTAGTAAGGGGCTACATGGTCTGCTGGTCCTAATCTACCGTTGCTTATCAAGTTCTGAATTTGCCTAATGCTTCCATCCATGCCTTGACTCCCAGATTCACCTCCTGAGAAATTCTCTTCCCTCCCTTTTCTACTTCAGTCCTATTCATCTTTCAAGGCCTAGATCAAAAGTCCTTCCTTATTCACAAAGCCTTACCACCAACTCCAAGAAGCATGCTCTTCTTTCTTTGAATCCCCATAGCACTTTATCTGCATTCTTCTTATGATCTTTATCACTCTTAACTTTGTATTTTATCTACCACATTGTCTACTAGACTATATCCTCTTTGAGAAGTGGAAACCAGGTCTAATTAATTTTATCATTCCACAGCCCTTAGCATAATACTACACAAGCAGTCATCTTATATTGAATGAACAAACATACCCCATTGAACTTCAGTTTACAAAACACTTTTATAAGCATTTTTCATTTGACTTACTCTTCACAGCAAGCAAGGTATAGAGAAAGCAGATGGGAGAACTAAAATAAAAAGTGTTAAGACATTTATTTACAGGCCAGGAGCTACGAAGGGGTAGAGTCAATATTTAAGACCAAGTCTTCCAATTTAAATCCACGCACTATTATTCTACACCCTTCCTTTCAATTTATTCAATTCTTATCTATCTTCATGGATCAAGCTCAAGTCCCATTTCCTCTGTAACCTCCCCATTTGCTGAAATCACATCCACTTGTTACACACTGCCTTGTATTTTATATCTTTATCTTTTAAAAACATAAACTGCATTATGTCAAGCCTTTGCCTAAAACTCTCCAATGGCTTCTCACTGCATTTAGAATAAAAGTAAAAATCTTTACTGTGATCCACAAGACCCAAATTGTCTCTCATCTTTATTACATCCTCCTTCACTCATGAGGCTCTTTTCTGATTCTTCAAAAGGTCACCTTTCTCCCTGACTTGGTATCTCAGCACACAGTGTTTTCTCGTGGGATGCTGAGATCATCACATTGCTGGCTCTTTCTCGTCATTCAGGTCTCCATTTATCAACTCCACAATGAGCATTTCCTTCACTAGAAAGATAAATTAGCACATATATAACCCCTCCTCCATCACTGTCTTGTTTATCATTATATCCCCAATGCCTAAAACTGTGTCTCGCATGCAGTAAAGGATCAAAAGGTATTTATTGATTTGATGAATACAAGAGCAAACAACAAGTTATATACTTTTCTCAATGGCTACAAATACTAGCAGAACGCTTTGCATAACTGATATCCATCTAGTTAACTAATGATTATAGGTCCACTGATAAAATTCTACTTAAACTAAAAAGTTAGGAGACAATTACATTTAGTTAATTAGCTTCTTCATATAAACATTGAGCTGAATTTATTTTTATTAACAATCAAACATTTGACATCCATTATCAATTAGGATTTAATGAGCAAAACTAATTTTTCTAACGTAAAACAGCCCTTATTTTTAATAACTAGAGGGTCTTCGTGATAAGAAAAATAATAGTCACGCTAGAAATACAAATCACCAATAAAAAAATTAAAATGCTCCCTTCTCTTTAGTAACCAGAAAAGGTAAAATAAAATAATGGTAATAAATTTGCATCCATCAGAATGGCAAAAAGTGGAATTTTGAAATTATCAAGTATTCTTGATAATGCAGAGAAATGGTCACACATAAATTATCAGAGAATATAAAATTGCTAAGCCTTTTTAAAAAGGCAATTTGGCAGTATTTATCAAATGTTTTTGATCTGCAATTTCACTCATAAGAACAATTCCATTTCTGTCAAAAAGTTATTACACAATATCCTTTAAAGGGTTGTTTGTAATATAGAAAAAAATAGCTTAGTGCCCAACAATTGATGGTTAACTAAAGCTTGATAAACTTCATTATGGAATTATATGTAGCCATCTGGAAAGATCTTCAAATCATACCACTGAAAAAAAAAACCATGTAGATAACAACATTTATGGCATAACATTCTTAATGTTTATGTGTACATACGCTTGTATGTAAGTATACGAGTATACACAGAAAAGGTATGTATACCAATCTCCTTACATGGTTATATATTTAGAAGAAAATGGAAATGAAAAAAACATTAAAGGGTTTCTTTCACATATTGTTCTGCATGCCTCTGTACTGCTTTCAAGCATTTCATATGTAAGTTTTAAACAGAGTGTACAGGTTAAAAGTAGTAAAATAATTTTATTACAGAAAACTGAAATATACAGAAAAGCTTAAAGATAAACACCATCAGAAATTACTATAAACCAAAATGAATACTATGAAAAATCAATGTTACATTCTTTAATAAAAATGAAAAAGGTTGTGCAGATTTATTCCTATTTCACTACACCAACTGCTTAACTTCCAAGAATTAAATCTAGAAAATCATGAGTGCTTTAAGTAACACTAATTACATAAAGAAAATGCTATCAACATTAATACATAATTTTTCATAATGAATAGATTTCTTCTTCTCCTAGCCCCTAGAACAATAATGGGTATTACACAGGCTCATGTTTAAGAATCAACCAAAGCATCCAGAATTTTTTTCTGACACCAAAAATTAGACTCTGAGGGAAACAATTTTAATCAAAAAATAAAATTAGACATTTATGAAAAATTCACAGCATCATTTTGTAGACAAACACTAAATACTTTCCCCATATGATCAGGAACAAGAAAAGCAAGTCCAATCTCACCACTTCTAATCAACATTGTACTTGAGATTCTAGCCATTTCAATTAGGCAAGAAAAAGAAATAAAAGGAATTCAGCCTGAAAAAAAGTAAAACTAACTGTAGTATATAACATAATCTTGCATATAGAAAATCCTAAGGAATCCACTGAAAAATATTAGAACTAAGAAACAAGTCAGCAAGATGGCAGGAAAAATGATCAATATAGAAAAATATATTGCAGTTCTATGCACTAATAATGAACAAGCAAAATGAAATTATGGAAAAAAAAAAAAACACGCCCATTACAAAAGCCTTAAAAAGAATAGCTAGGAATAAATTTAACAAAAGAAGTGCAAGGATTGTACCACGAAAACTTCATAACACAACTGAAAATATTAAGGAAAACCTAAATAAATGCAAAGACATTTCATGTTCATGCATTAGATGACTTAACGTTATTATTATGACAATACTCCCAACTTCATCTACAGATTCAGTGCAATCTCTATGAAAGTCCCAGCTACCTTTTTTGCACAAACGGGCAAGCTGATCCTAAAATTCACGTGGAAAAGCCCCACTCCCACCCCCAAAAGAAAAACAAAGTCAAAGCAATCTAAAAGAACAGAATTGGAGGACTCACACTTCCTGTTTCAAAAATTACTGCAAAGTTATATAACAATCGAGACCGTGTGGTACTTGGCACAAGGATGGGCATATAAATAAATGGAATAGAGTTGAGAGTTCAGAAATAAACCCTCACATTTATGGTCAGTGGATTTTCAACAAGAATGTCAATACAATATAATGGAGAGAAACAATTGGGACAACTGGATATCCACACGCAGAGGAATGAAGTTGGACCTCTTTATCTCACCATACACAAAAATAAACTGAAAACAGATCAAAGACCAAGCTGTAAGAGCTTTCTGACTTTCGATTAGGCAAAACCTCAGCTACGACACCAAAGGACAAGCAACAAAAGAAAAAATAAACTGGACCTCATCAAAATTAAAAACTTTTGTGCTTTAATGGACATATCAACAAAAGGGATACAACGGGAGAAAATATTTGCAAATCACATATCTGTACCATAATTTAACAGCTCCCCTATTCATAGTACTTGGGCTGTTTCAAGCGATTTTTTATTAGGTAGGCATTATGCATCCCACTTTACAAGTATAAAGACCAGGGATCAAAAACGATAAATAAATGGAACTGCTTGATTGCTTGATATTGCTCTGCTACAAAAGTACCTAAATCCACATCTGTATAATTTCTAAGTCCTTGTTTTTTCCTTTATACTGGATATTTACCCAGCTAAACCAAGGTATAAGATCTATTAAGTGGGTATTGTGGTTGTTCTGTTGACACTTCGCACTAGGAATTCTTTTCTTCTTCTCCTTTTGAGACCACAATGACTCAGAAACTAAGAGACTTGTACAAAATTACACTGTTAGAATGGCCAAAGTGGTTATGAACACGTCACTTAAGGAAAACTCCATTTCTTTGTGTTAAATTAATACTGACTCTCCTGAATAGAATTCCTGTCTAGACGGAGAAATATCACAAGTCACATCAAGGGACTTGTATCCAGAATACTTTAAGAATTCTTAAGATTCAGTAATAAGACAACCCGATTTTAAAATGGGTAAAGGATCTGAATAAACATTTCCAAAAAAAGACATACAAATGGCCAATAAACACTTACAATGCTCAACATCATTAGTCACAATGAGATACCATTTTAAACACCAAGATGGCAATAATCAAAAAGACAACTATTGCCATGGATGACCCTCATGTATAGCTGGTGTGAATATAAAAATAATGCGGACACCTTAGAAAACAGCAATTCCTTAAAATGTTAAAAATAGAAATACGACCCAAAAATTCCACTCCCAGGTATATACCTAAGAGAAAAAAATATATAATTCTATGCAAAAACTGTATATAAATGTTCACAGAAGCATAATTCTTAATAGCCAATATATGGAAACCCAAATGCCCAGAAACTGACAATAAAATGTGATATATGCATACAATGAAATATTTTGCCCTGAAAAGAAATGAAGTATAGCACAACATAGGTGAATCTTAAAAATATTATGCTTAGGTTAAAAAAGGACCATGAATTATATTTCATTTGTATAAAATATCCAGAATAGGCAAATCCATAGACAGAAAGTACATCAGTGGTTCCCAGAAGCTGAGGGAGGTAAGAATGAGTGATTAAAATGTTCCAAAATTAGTGGTAATGGTTGCACAACTCTGGGAATAGTCTAAAAACCACTGATTGTACTATTGAAAATTAGTCAATCACGTGGTGTGTGTGAATTATGTCTCAAAAGAGATGTAATTTTTAAAACTAGAAAAAAGTAACATAAAACTGAAATGTTTTGTTTGTTCTAAAAGTATACTTCCTTTATGTTCCTCATGTAACACTAAAAGTTAAAAAAAAATAAGACACATGGCAGACTTTTTACAGATTGGCTCAGGCAAATAAGTTCCAGTTCACTGAGCATAAAGTCCATGTTCGTCTTCATGTTTCGCTGAAGAGGGAAAAAGATGGTGAGTAGAGGGAGAGCTTAATATTTGATTTGTCCAAAGGCAGATACTTTTGATTAGTCTAGCACTAGTCATTACAAATCTATTCATAGGCCAATATTAGACCCTGTTAGTATCAACAGGATTTTTTTTTTTTAATTCTGAGGTCTTGGATATTTTCTTATCCAAATCACTTTATCATTTGCTGGGTGCCTATTACATACCATATGCTGTGGTGGGTGCTTAAGAGACACTAAGAGTTAAAAAGAACCACATGGGACTTACAATCCAATGGACAAAATACTATGGAAAACCTTGCCAAACTGCGCCAAGCCAGAAGCGGAATAAGTCAAAGTACTAAAGGCTAAAAAGTAGTCCATGTAGAATTCCATACCCAGCAAAAATATCTTTCAAAATAGAGGCTTTCAGACAAACAAAATAGCAGACCTGCATTGTAAGAAATGTTCACAGTCATTCCTTTGGCCAGAAGAAAATACTACATAGAAGCCTGGATGTCCACAAAGGGATAAAGTTTTTGCAAAGGTACATATTAATGTAGATACAAGTGACTTCTCCCATTTTAAAATTTCATGTCTATATATAACATACGTAAGTCATACATATGTAGAAATAGAACATGGCAAAAGAGGAAGAAAATGGAAGTATACTCTTGTAATGTTACACTATACATGAAGGTAGACTGATTAATTGAAGATGTATATTTTAAACCATGGAGAAAATCTTTGTGACCGTGAGTTAGCAAAGTTTTGGTTTTTATTTGTTTTTGTTTTGTTTTTTGAGCGGGGGAGGTGTGGACAAAAAGCACAAATTATAGAAGAAAAAAAATGCAAAATTGGATTTCATCAAAATTTAAAACTTCTGCTGTTTGAAATTATTGTTAAGGAAATGCAAGCCACAGACTGAGAAAAACCATTTGCAAAACACGTATCTGACAAGGAGCTTGTATAGGGAATATGTACAGAATTCTTACAATTTAGTAAGACAACCCAGTTTATAAAGAATATGGACAAAATATTTTAAAACGCTTAACAAAAGATATGAAGAACAGATAAGTACATGGAAAGACACTCAACATTAGTCATTAGGGAAGTGCAACTAAAACCACAATATGCCACTACACATCCACTGGAACAGCTAAAATCAAAGACTGACAAAAACAGAAGTCTTAGGATGTGAAGCACCTGTAAGGCTCAAGTAATAAAAACAAGAGACTCAAATGTTCACAGAAGCTTTGTTCTTAATAGCCAAAAACTGAAAACAATTCAGATGTTCCTCAACTGGGTAAATGGATAGGCAAATTAATGGCATAACCATAAATGGAATACTACTCAAAAATAAAAAGGAAACCACTTGAACATTCAACAATATCAATGAACCTCAAAACCATGCTAAGTGAACGCAGACACCAAAGACTACATACCATATAATCCCATTTGTATAAAGTTCAAGAAAGGTAAAAGTAATATGACAGAAAGCAGGTTAGTGGTTGCCAAAGACTGCCACAGGTAGGAATAGGGGACCGACTGCAAACGAATACAGGGAACTTTTGGGGGCCATGGAAATGTTCTTTACCATGATTGTGGTGGTGGTTACACAAATGTAACTACTTGTCAAAACCCATTCAACTGTACAATTAAAATTGGTGAATTATACTGTATGTAAATTATGCCTCAATAAAACTGATTTTTTTTTAACTGAATGTCTAAAACAGGTCCAATATACCTAAGGAGGGTGGGAGGGAGAGACAACGCTAATACAACCCTGGATGTAGGAAGTATCCATAAAAATAATCTCAGTGCTAAAGAAATTAATCACTCTGGATGAAATTAATGACAGCTTCATAGGTGACACCTGAACTATGGTCAGAAGAATGGGCAATAGGATTGGCCAATGGAGGGAATGGCATAAACTAAGGTACAGGGGGCTTACAATTTAAAATAGACCCGCAGACCCACAGATTCAGAGAACAAGCTGTTGGTTATCAAAAGGGTGGAGGAGAGTAGGTGGAGAGTGAAAATAAAAAGCAAAAAAAGAATCTGAGGTGTAATTTATCTTTTCATTCTTATCCCTGTTAAATTGCTCTACAGCTGCCATAACAGTAATTGCAGTGATCAGTGATTCAGACTTATTCAGCAAAGGGCCTTAAGTAGGTTGCATTCATTATTAAAATCTCCAAAGTTTTTATTATTAAAGTAAGCCTGAGACAGGGCAGTAGGCCTCCATGGGGCAGTCATACTAATGACTCTTGAATTATGAAGGGACGTCAGTCCCATCATCAATGTTTCAGTCATGAACAGCAGTAACTGGGAACTTATCAACCAATAAATACAACCAGCATTCTAAGAATAAATAATCTCATTATAAGTAGCATATGCAGTGCTGTGCAACCTTTTAAAAAACTGCCTTTGTTCACTGAGGTATTGCTTGTAACAGCAAATACTAGAAACAACTCAAATGTCCATCTGTAAGGGTCCGGTTCAATAAACTAAGAGACAACCAGCCACACAATGGAAAACTATGCAACTCTGATAAAAGGAGGAGGGAGCTCTCGCAGTACCAACATGGAAAGACCCTCAGGAGATACTGCTAAGGACAGAAAATTACAAAACAGGTTATATAATATGCAGCCTTTTGTATAAAAGAGTAGGGAGGGAAATAAGAACATATATTCATATTTGCTTGTATTTACAAAAAGCAACACTGAACAGGTATGAGAGTGGCATATAATAAAGGGCAAGGGGAAAATTCTATTCACCCACATGGAGTGAACCTTTATCATCTCCCCCTTCTAAAAAAAAAAAAAAAAATAGTAAGGAGTCCAGTTTATATCATGATCAGCATATATAGTAGGAAATAGGGTAGTTTAAATGAGTCTGGGGTGGGGGATCTTAAATGCCCAGTTCAAGAATTTGATTCTGGGCCAGCCCAGTGGCTCAGGCGGTTGGAGCTCCGTGCTCCTAAACGCTGAAGGCTGCCAGTTCGATTCCCACACGGGCCAGTGGGCTCTCAACCACCGGGTTGCCTCCCCCTGCAACTAAGATTGAACACGGCACCCCTTGAGCTGAGCTGCCACTGAGCTCCCAGATGGCTCAGTTGGTTGGAGCGCATCCTCTCAACCACAAGGTTGCCGGTTCATCTCCCACAAGGGATGGTGGGCTGTGCCCCCTGTAACTAGCCAACGGCCACTGGACCTGGAGCTGAGCTGTGCCCTCCACAACTACAATTGAAAGAAAAAATCCTGGAAGTACACACTGTTCCCCAATAAAGTCCTGTTCCCTTTCCCCAATAAAACCTAAAAAAAAGAAAAAAAAGGAATTTGATTCAGTAAATATGTTTTATAAAAAATGGCATTTTAAGATTAATTTGAATGCAGAAAACTGGAGGGGCTCAAAGAGTAACAGCCCAAAAGCAAGCAGACCCAACAATAAGCACATAAACTAAGGAGTTTCAAACTAAGAGTGGGCTAAAGACCACTGCAAAAGGACCAACAGAACAAGCAATTTATTGGAAGTGGGGAGGAAGAAAAGATAAATATTACTAAAGTTTGGGCACTGGGAGAAACTACCACCACTTAAAACACATGCGTGCACACCAAAAACTTAAAACATAAACAAGGTTAAAAAACAAAAGACAAACTCATGAAAAATACTTGCTCATGCTAACCAAAAAAGTTAATACCACTAATACAAACAGGACTCATAAATTAATAAGAAAACATACAAAAATGAATCAATCAATAAGTTAGAACATCCAATAAACAAATGAAAATAAATTCAGCCTTATTAGATATTAAAGAAATGCAAATGAAACAATGGGTTAATTGACAACGCCAACTGATGGTGAGACTAAGGAAATGAGCACTCCCACACTATTGGAAAATACAAACTGGTAAAAGCCTTCTGAAGATGCAATAGTCACATACTGATATGCCCAGTATATCAAAACTACTGGGCATATCATTTTTGGCCCAACAATTTTACCCCTGGGAAATCCAATCTGGAAGATATTATGGGACAAATGCACACACAAAAATTTGCAATAAATACATACACAAAACAAAAATAAAAAACTAAGAGTCTAGCAAAACAGACTTGGCCAAACAAGTTATATTACATCCATACAACAGAGAACACTAGGAGCCAATAAAAAGAATATGCTATGGAGTACAAGATACAAAATAGCATGGTAGTATGTTCTCATTTACGTAAAATCTTATGACCCTATACATATATGCATAGAGAAGTTGAGAATAATGTTCATCAAAATGTCATAGGTAATCATTTCAGGAGCTTGGATTCAAGGGGACCTTATTTAAAATCTTACACTTTTCTATACTAATGGAAAATTTCTACCATGGACTTAGCCTCTATTATCTTTGTAAACAGGTGAAAAATAACAAACAGCAGTATCTGGGGAAAAAAGAATGACTCCAAGAGAGGTGAAATAATTAATTTAATGTTAGATAAATTAAGTTTGGAGGGTCAATAAACTACCTCAGTGAAAGTGACCCTATCCAACTGAAAACGAAGAAACAGAAAAGTGCGGAGGCATGCCACCCATTAACTATTTTCAGTTTTCAGTTCCTCTCACTACGCTTTTCATTTCCATTTTATATAAATTCTAGTTTTTAACCGAAATTTTACCCTGTAATCTGCATTCATTTTATTTTTCAAATATATTAGAAACACTAGATTCTCCCCCAATTTAGTTGTACACAGTTTGGAAATTCACCGAACAAAAACCACTGCAAACAATATTTCTGATCCTATTATAGCTTGATGTTTTTGCTTCCAATACCAACTTTAAAGCTTACAAATATCTACATATGAAAGCCAGCCAAAAACAAAATAACAAAAACTTAAGTGATATTCACAGAAAAAGTACACAGTAAAAGACTTAAACAACCTGAAGTATGAATAGTAAGCAACACTAATTTTAAACTGGTTTTTCAGAAATAGCTACAATTCTTCAGCATTAGGAAATAAAACATATAGTTTGCTCAGAAAAGTTTCACCAGAAAACCGTATCACTTATCTTGATCAGTACAACTAGAGTAAAAATATAAACACCACGTCTGATTTTGTTCGACTCACACTGAAAGCCGACTCCCCGCATCCCTGACTCATTCCAGTAAAGCAGAAGCTAGAAGGAGCAGATTCTTAAATTCTCTCCTTTTAAATCAAAACATTTAATTTCCCCATCCTAGAGTATACGCGGACCAAAAATAGCAAGTAAGTTTAGAGACACAATCAGTATCTGTGCAAAAGTTGATTTGTGGAGAATAATGCTATTTCAATTAATTCAACTACTAATTACACTTCAGAATTTGTCCTCTAGAAGCTTATAATCTAGTAAACACAAATGTAGCCGTTCAAATAATTAAAATATGACATATAATTTTTTTAAAGCTCTAAACAAAGATAAAGCAAAGTGCTCTAGGAATATAAAAAAAAGGAATGAAATATTTCTAGATGAAAGGAGGAAGGTCTCAAGATGGTGGAATTTGAGTTGGGTTTTGAGTACAAAGCTGGAGGCACAGAAGAGAAAAAGGAGCATTTCAAGCTGAAAGAACAGCAAGAGTAAAAATATAGAGAAATAAAAGTGGCTCTAAAAGATAGAATGGGGCAAGATCAAAAATGGCATTTCCTGAAGATGCATTAGACAGCTTTGACTTAAATCTACATAATGGAAGTGATACAATCTAACCACATTTTAAGAAAACTCTCCTGATAAAAAATGAACTAGGAAGAAAAGAATGAAGAACAGGGAAGAAAAGAATAACAGAATAACAGGAAGTGTGATAAATAAAATGAGGGCCTGAACTAAGGTGCTAGAAAGGGAAATGGAATTAGCGTTAGAACAAAAATGTGGTACGGTCTGAATAGATGTAAATGTCAGGTAAAGTTTGGCCAGAGAAGGAGCAAAACACAAGGCCATCTTGAGAATGAAAGAAGTAATTACAGGTTTGGAGACTTAAAGCAATTTACATAAATTTCCAACCCTTCTAAGCATCTGTTTCTGCATTTATTCTAGTATCCTATATTTTTGACACTTTTTAAAAGCATTTTAAGAATTCCATGCATCTAAGGACACTCATGATATTTCTATTAAGTACGCATCAAATCAGCAGCATTTTGTGACAGGAGCTTCTTTTTTTTTTTTTTTTAATTCTGGAATGTCTTTATTTTATATATTTTTGAACACCAGTTGTTAGGACAAAACAGTAAGATTCCAGGACAGAGATACCCCACATTCACTTGAAGTGAATATTAACAAATTTACTTCTTTACATCTAGGGTCCACCCATCTTTAGATTCTCAGGGTGTGGATATTTTTCCATAATGGAGGCTTCTACAGCTTCTTTGTGGGATAGAACACTTCCACAGGTTCAGAGAGAGAACCAACTATGAGTATATACAACAATTTACTGTACTAACTGTAACTGATCAGACTTGAGTGACTTCAGATCAAGATATTCCATTACAATATTCCATCAATAACTAAGTGTAATTAATGTCTTTAAGAAATTATTTTAGCATCATAGTCATAAAAGCTATTAATTAGTACAGACAAAATAAACTGAAAGAATCTATAGAATTTGTTTTTTAAAATCCTCATCCCAAGAATATAGACAGAACTACCCTTCAGAACCACCCCCCCAAAAAAACTTCAAAATGCTGCAAAGATAGCCAGGAAACAGAAATTAATACATAAATACTCAAATGGGTTGAATTTTAGCAAAACAGATCATTATGTGAGATGGTCAGCTCCCCTGAATGCCAGGTGAGGTTCAATACAGCATAGTATCAAGTGCACGTACTTTAGAACCAGCCTTGCATTTGAATCTAAGCTGACCTTGGAACAAATCACTTAACTTTTTAGAGTTTCCATTTCCCAATCTATCAATAGGAATGTCTCCAACTACCACATGAGTTTTGGGGGTGAATGTACACGAAGTATTTATCAATACTGGCACATAGTAAAACCTAAATGTCAGTACCATTCCCAACCTTTCCTACCTAAACACTAAACAGTTCCTCTCTTCAGTACACCCTCACATTTATTATAGGGCCAATCAGCAAAAATTATGACTTCCCACACCCCAACAATCAAGTAATAAAGAAAATATGGTAAACTGGTTTCATAGGGGAAAAAGTAAAGCTAAGAAGGAACTAATGAAAAGAAAAGCATGAGCAAAGGACCAAAGATTCAGATGAAGGCAAAGAGCAGGTTGTAAAGCAGGTATCAAGAAAATGGAGAGGATTTATTCTAGGGACTAACACCAAAAAAAAAAAAATCAGCAATACCATGGTTTCAATACTAGTATTTTGAATGTGTACGCACTTCCTTAAAAATATCTACACTGACAATTCATAATAATATAACTTTTTGCCCAAATTTGTGAGGAAAAAATAAGGACATGCATTATACAAGCGCAGCACTAATTCTGTATCTATATAAATGTTTTTAATATTTTTATTTATGCTTATGAGTTAAAAATGTAACTCTAGAAATTAATAACGCTATCCATATGCAAAATAATACCCTGGACTACGGTCATCGATTTTGTTGAACTTAAGACAAACTTGCAACAACAAAGAGCTCTTGGCCTTCTGTGATGTGTAAATATTGTAAATTTGTTACCGGTACATAAAAATCCTTGTATCTTGTATCTGTTCTTATGTTTTGTAATTATTTATTACATAAAATTTTTTGTACCATAATGTATTAAAAAATAAATGTTAAAATTCCTTTATAATACAAAAAACAAAATTTGAATTAAAAAATTAAAACAAAAGATTTTTTTTCCCCTGAAAATTTGGCCCCAAAACGTGGGTGCACATTATACACAGGAGCGCATTACACATGGCAAAATATGGTAAGCTCCAGGTAGGCTGGAAAACGATCACATTGCTGCTTCCTGAAACACATGGTCTGTATTAATACTTACGTAATCCCAGGCCCACAATAGTATCTCATATGCTCAGTAAACTCCATCATCTCTTCATCTACCCATTTAACAATTAAAAATATACTTGTGCCGGATACTATGCTGAGCACTAGGATCACAATGGTGGGCAAGACAGGCTAGTTGCCCTCATGGAGCTCCCAATCCAGCAGTCTATATTCATTAAACAACATGGGCTACCACAACATGGGGTATCACAATTACTAACTTCTAAAAGTAAAACTTTTTGTATTAAAGTGGATAAGAGAGTTCAATTAATTGTTTCCTAAACAGTAATTATACATTTGTTATATTTAAAAATCTTAAGTTTTTCAATCAACTATTTTAGCTGTAAATTCTGGGTCCCACATTTTAAGAAGGACATTTGACAAACTAGATATAATGCAAAAAATCTAAAAACGTACCTTATGAAAAATCAGATTTTTGGCCAAGAGAAGAAAAGACTCAGAAGACATGGCAACTGCCTTTAATTCTAGAGGTAGCATACAGGTTTGCTCTATATCATTCCAAAAGTTTAAACTTAAAGCAGTGGGTGAAAGTTATACAGAGAAGGGTTTCTGTTTCAATATGAAAATTCGAATTCAAGCTGTTCAACAATATCTCAACCACATCACATTTCTGTAATAATCTACACTATTTCTATACTTTGCGAAACATAAACTTTCATTTACTTCTTAAAATCATCCAAAAACAAGTATTTCCCTGTTACAGTTTAGGAAACTGAGTCTGCAAACGTCTTGCTAAGACCCTGAGCAAACTAAGACTAGAACTCGAGTCCCAAATCTAATGGAACAGGCTGTCTTCAAAGCAATGTGTTTCTACTTCTAGATGTATTCAGGCACATACCAAATGGCCAGCTGTCAGTAGTGTTGGCCAAAATATTCTAAAGCTTATTCCAAATACAATCCTTTAGAAATACTAGTGGTCAATATAAACACCATGAAAAGATTCAGTAATGAATCGTCCTCTAGAATGCAAGCTTCATGAAAGGATGTTGCCTTCTTCACTGCTATACCCCGGTACCTAGAACAGTATCTGGCATATAATACGTGCTCAACAAATATTTGCTAATCATGAATAATCCTAATCATACATTACCACTACTACATAATATAAACAAAACACATAGCACAAGTAGATAATAAAGGACCTCGCAAAAGTATCCAGCAACTAAAAGGTCTGATAAACACAAAATCCATTCTTAAAATTGCACCATATACTTAAAATTGCTATTTCAAGTCCTGAAACTTAAACTAATCAGTTTTCAAAAATAAATTCAATTGAAAAAATGCAAACCTTTTGGCAAACCTAAAATAACTAAAAGTAAAACGTAAGGTCTTACAAGATGTAAAGGCTAAATTTGGTGAAATGAGTCTTCAGTGTTGACAGTCTTTGCTTAAAGCATCAATCAACTAGGATTTTAAGTGTGCTTGAACACTTAACAAGAATGAACAGATTCATACAGCTGTTTTGGTTTAAAGACAAACTCACATCTATATCTCTACTCACATCATCACATCTTTACAAACATTTACCTGGCTGACATTTCAAAAACATCTGCTAATTTTACAGGTACATACATTGTTCTGAGATTCAATATAACTTGTACTTAGAGGTACCTAGCATCCACTTGGCACTAATGAAAATTAGACCAATACGAAAACCACAATCAACGCAAACGTCATTTTGTAATACCCTAAACTAAAAGGCCTAGAATTTCCAGACGTCTTAAGGAATATAACATGCAAAAGTTATTTTTAAGTCACACTGCTTAACATAGTATATATCAATGCTCACCCTTTTTTTTGGAGAATACATCAGAAGGCATAACAGATATAGAAATTTACTCCAACTTCACTAGGTTAAATTACACCTTTTGAAGATTTCTGAGCAAAGATCCTAATATTTAAAGGTCTACTTAACTTTAAAGTAAGTGTAAATAGTAACTTAACAGTAAATAGTGTAAAAGCATAAGAATATACTAACCCATTCACTTGGTTACACTGGATTACACCAACTAGATTGCATTTATATGTTATTAGCAACTGGGTGTCATCACAAACCAACACAGAAACCACAATCTTGTCATTTTTCTAATTTTTTTTTAAATTACGACTTTAAAAGATTGTGTAAGAAATTATTCCACACAGGAATATTGCAAAATGGATTACCTTCCTTATCTTCAGAATTTGGAACTTTATAGTTCTATAAAAGCTTCCACATAAGCTTTTCTCACATATTAAAAGAACGAACTTTACAGAAAGGCTGCTTTTCCCATCGTTGTATCATATGACACATTTGCAATCTATATCTAACTGACATAAGCACATGATTCAAATTCTCCTTTACAATATTTAGCCCTAAACTGCAGTCCATTCCTAAATCTCCAACAATGAAATCTCTTGAGAGCTTTCAAAATTATCACAAATTAAACAAGCTCTAGGTTTACCAAAATTAGCTTCTGAAAAAACAACGAGCAGCTGAGAAAAACCTGTTCGTATACTACTGCAACAAGTTTAAAACTCTGAACTCTTCCTTAGAAATCTTTCCTGCCTGAGCAAAGAGAAAAGCTCTGTTGGACCTGTTGCTTTGTCCCTCCAACCCCGTAAGAGGTGTCAGAGGCGCCAAAACGCCTCTCGCTACTAGAAACGCGTCCGAAGCTGAGTTTTCTAGTCTCGGGTGGTTTGGAAGACCCCAATCACCACTTTCCCTGCCTCCGGGACCTGGCCAGTCCAGTTAAAGACGAACGCACGGGACAGCGGGCTCACCTGATCACAGGGCTGTAAGGGCTCCGGGAGCGGCGCCAGCTGCTGCTGCTGTAGGGACTGGGAGACACGTCGCCGCCCCGCTCATACGAGCTGTGGCGGCTGTAGCTGGGGGAGCGCCGGCGGCTGTAGGGGCTCGGGGAGCGCGGCAGCCGCCGAGAATAAGGGCTGCTGCCACCTCCTGCCGGGCTGGGGGACTTGCGGCTCCTCAGGCTCTGCGAGGCCCTGTGGGACACCGGGCTGTCGTCCCGGCCTCCTAGGGGGCTCAGGGACCGCTGCCGTCGCCTGTAGGCCTTGGGCTCGGTCTTGTCCTCCCGGTAGGCCTTGGGCGGCTCTTTGTAGGCCGAAGGCGGCTCCTTGGACGATTTAGTCCGGCTCCGGTGAGCCTTCAGGTCTCGGTCCTTGCGGCTGCTACTGCTGCTAGACGTGGCCGAAGCGCTTTTCCGGCGGCCGCCGCTGCTGCTGCTGCTGCCGCTCTTGGCTGCCTCCGCCCGCTCCTCGCCGCTGTGGCTGTGGCGGCTGCGGGACTTGGAGGCCTCGCTGCCGCCGCGCTGCCCGTCCCGCCGCCGGTGCTCGCGGTGGCGCTCCTTGCTGCGGCCGCTGCTGCGGCGGCGGTCCCGGCGGGGCCTGCGCCCCGACCCCTCCCCGCGCCGCTGGGTGCCGGAGGAGGAGGCCGGACTCCCGCCGCTGCCCCCCGTCCCCCCGGCAGCCGTCGCCGCCGTTGCCGCGCTGGCGCCCCCCAGCAGCAGCCCCTGCTCGGACTGGGAGCTCACATCCTCGTATTCCACCAGCGGCGTCACACCCCCGCCGCTACTGGCACCGCCACCGCCGTCCTGCTGCGGCTGGGGCAGCGAGAAGACCCGACGCTTCTCCGCCTCCTGCCCGGCGCGGGGCCCGCGGCGCCGCTTCTGCCGCCCTCCTGGGCGCCTCTTGCCTCTCGCCAGCCGCTTGACCTCCAGAGGGGGGCCCGGGCTGAAGCAAGAGGAGGAGGCCGCGGCGGCGGCGGCTGCGGCGGCGGCGGCCGTGCCGGGAGCAGCCAGGAAGAGCAGAGGCGGCGGGGGCGGCGGCGGTTGCAGGAGCTGCGGCTGCAGGAGCGGCAACAGCAGTGGCGGCTGCTGAGGGGACAGGAATCGCCTCCGCTTGCGGCGTTCCTCCAACTTCTTCTCCGCCCAGCTCAGGCCCCCGCCTCCCCCCAGCGCCGTGTCCGAGCTACTCGGCATCGCCTAGAGCTCGCCGCAGAGCGCGGCGCGGGTGCGGCCTCTCCCCGGGTCAGATCCTGGCCATCTCCCGCGCCGGAAACGGGAACAGCAGCGGCTACGGAGGTACACCGAGCACCAGGGCCGGCCGGGAGACACGCCACGATAATCCGGGTCGGGACTCAGGTCCCTGGGTTCCAGGTCACAGTGGAATACGCAGCGGCCTCCAGGCCTGAGGGAAGCAGGAATCCGGGCGGCAGAGCTCCCGACCGTGCCCGTCGTCCTATCCTCAGCAGCAAAAACACCAGATGCGCCGGGCGCTGACCTGCGGGGGAGTCCGGAGTCCTCCAAGTGCCCCCGGGGTGGAGGAGCGGCCTCCGCCGCGCTCTCAGCTCAGGCAGCGCAACGCGGAAGTACCACCTTCGTCGCCGCTTCACTCCATCGCGCCCTGACGTTGGGTGCGAGTTCAGGGGAGGGGAGTGGGCGAGACAACAACACGCCTCTGCCGCCGCCTCCTCCGCGTCGACGTCGTCCTCCAGGGGTGGTGGCGACACACGGCGGGCGCCTCAGAAGTGGCTTGGGCCTGACAACTCCCGGCCTACGGCCTCGCGCACTCTGCTGCCCGCTGGGACGGCCGGCGGGGCGGGGCAAGGCGGGGGCGACCGGGCTGCGGCTCTCGGTTGGGGCAGCGAGTGTGCGGGGCTGGGCGGGGGTCTGTTTCCGGGGAGAAGGGGGCGGGGGGGGGCCTTTCTGAGTCTGTGGCGGAGGGTATGGGCCCTGACTTTCTTCTTCCTTCGCCGCCGGGAGCAGAGGTGGCGGAGCTGCCCCTATCCTCCGCTCCCCCCTCCCACGAGGAGGCTTCTGGTGTGCGCGACCGGCCCTGGCTCGCTCCTCCCCTTCCCTCTCCGCTCCTCGTCAGGAGGGACGGCGACGGGACTTGCTGGTTGGACCCTAACCTCCACAACCCCTCCCTCTCCTCGCTCTGTCGGCTTTTCCCCTAGGCCCAGACGCAAGGCTAGGAGCGCGCACGCACGTCACGCTCCGAAGAAGCCGAGGGTGAGCGGTGTCAGGGGACAAGGAGGCGGGAACAAAGTTGCCGCGCACCGGCGTGCTCGCTCCCGCCAGCGATGGGCATCTGGACCGGAAGTGGCGTAACAGTAACCTCTTCCGGTGGGGGTGGGACTATGTGTGAAGTAGGGTTAAAGAAAGGAGAGACTTCGTGCACCGCCCTCTGTTGTTGCTTGAGACTCGCAGCGGTGGTTCGCCAATTGTGCCTGTTCCTTGCGTCCAGCGCGCAATGCCTCTCCGATTCTCCCGCAGGCGCTGCATCGCCTGCTTGTTGAAAGGTCACTGCGAGAGCCAAGAATCTAGAGACTGAGAAGAAAAATGTCCTTAGTGGCCTCCTAGACTTGGCAGTCTCCCATCATCTACTTTAAGCCAAGCCCAGAGGTTGAAAGAGCTGCAAGAGCAGAAGCGTGGTCACCCTGCAATAGAAGGCAGATGTAGCTTTAAGCTTAAACTGTCTCACGTACATGCAAGTTCCAAGGCCCCATCTTAACTTAAAAACACCTTGGGAATCACTGTGCCAAGTTTAGATAACATCGAAGTTCACTTTTTCTAAAAAAGCCATAAATTAATCAGGGGACTAAGTGTACCATCAAAAGGAACTATTGAAAAATCCTGGAATTATTATTACCAGTGGCCTTGAAGTGTAAACATCTTGCTCAAATGAAGGCTAAACTCGCATAAAAAGAATGAAACTAGACTGCCATCTCACCATATTCCAAAATTAACTCAAAATGGATCAAAGACCTAAACATAAGACCTGAAACAATAAATTACATAGAAGAAAACATACGTACTAAACTTGTGGACCTTGGATTTAGACAGGATTTTTATGAATTTGACCTCAAAGGCAAGGGAAGTAAAAGCAAAAATAAATGACTGGGACTATATCAAATTAAAAAGCTTTGCACAGGAAAAGCAATCAACAAAACAAAAAGGCAACCAACCAAATGAGAGTAGATATTGCAAACAACACGTCTGATTAGGGGCTAATATCCAAAATATATAAGTAATTAGTACAACTCAACAACAACAACAACAAAAATCCAATTAACATGGGCAGAGGACACAAGCAGACACTTCTCCCAAGAAAACAAATAAATGGCCAACAGATACATGAGACAATGCTCAACTTCACTAGCTGTTAGGGAAATGCAAATAAAAACCACAATGAGATACCACCTCACACCTGTTAGAATGGTTATTATCAACAAAACAAGTAATGACAAGTGTTGGAGACATTATGGAGAGAAAGGAACCTTCACACACTCCTGGTGGCAATGTAAATTGGTACAGCCACTATGAAAAACAGTACAGAGGTTCCTCAAAAAATTAAGAATAGAATTACCATACAACCAGTAATCCCTCTTCTGGATATCTACCCCAAAAATCTGAAAACATCCATAAAGAGATAGGCACCCCTATATTCATTGCAGCATTATTCATGGTGATCAAGACATGGGAAGAACCAAAGTTTCCTTCAATACATTATTGGATAAAGAAGATGTGGTACAAATATACAGTGGAATATTATTCTTCCAAAAGAAAAGATGAAATACTGCCATTTGTGACAACATGGATGAATCTTGAGATTATCATGCTAAACGAAATAAGTCAGACAAAAACTTGAGAACCATATGACTTCTTCACTCATATGTGGGATATAAAACTGAAAGCAACAAATGAACAAGACAGACAAATGAAAAATCATAGACACAGACAACAGTTTAGTGGTTACCAGAGGGTAAAGAGGGAGGGGGTTGTAGAATAGGGTAAAGGGGGACAAATATATGGTGATGGAAGGAGAACTGACTGGGTGGTAAACACACAATTCACTATATAGATGATGTATTCCAGAATTGTACACTTGAAACCTATATAATTTTACTAACCAATATCACCCCAATAAATTTAATAAAAATGTTTTAAAAATAAATAAAATTGAAAAAAAAAAAAAAAAAGGCTGCCCCCTTAGCACTTCACCCACTTTCGTTTTAATATCTAAATCTGTAGGGCTGCCAAAAGTAACTTAGTAACTTCATTTAGAAACTTTATGTCTCATTTCTTACATTACCAAGCTCTCTTTTATTTATAGATTGGGCCCTTAGGATAATTACATTAAAATCTAAACGCCTTATTGGCTTTTAATACGGTTCAATTGAAAAGCTAAGCTGTCCCTTCAATGGCTACGTATAGTCACCCTTTGCGCGATTATTTGTTCAGACCATCAGTTGGTTCTTAGTTCTTAAACACTTGGTATCTATCCATCATTCATACCTTAGTGTAAATAAAACAGGAAGAAATTAAGCATTTTGAGCTCCCCAAAGATACCTGCCCACATGCATTGAAATACTAATAATTTATTTTTCAAACTCCAAAAAAAAATGAGAAAGACCTTTAAATTAGAAGCCATCTGTTTTGATAATAAGCTTGTCTACTTCTGTCCATATAAGGAGATTTGAAATTGCCACTTTGGAGTATTTTGTTGTTTGTGTTATAATTTATTGTCTCCTGGTTTTAAAAAAAAGTGGTAAGTTTTTTGCTTTATCTAACAGATCATATTATACAATATCAACTGTTCTTAACATATGCTCTGAGACTTAAACTTTTTAGTGGCTCACAGGACTATTTTCATAATAATAAGGGCATGATTTGTCTTTTTCACTGTCATTCTTTTACAAAGGTACCGTGGAGTTTTCCAGAGGCAGTACGACATGTTATGACATCATTATTCTCATGGTTAATGGAATGTGTGTTGTGTGTTCATGTTCTCTAGAATGTTCTAAGGCATTAGGTTTTTGAAATGTGTAAATACTTGGAATATCTGCATAACTCAGTGAACCAATATTTTTCAAATGACTAATAGATGATACTAGAAAAACATGAGTAAAAGATTCATTCAAAGTGCAAGACAGTGTGGAGATCTGGTCAAGATGGCAGAGTAGGTAAACACTGAGCTCACCTCCTTTCATGACCACATCAAAAGTACAACTAAACTACAGAATAACCATCATTGAGGAACACCTGAGTCTAGCTGAACCGATGCCCTACAACTAAGGACATACAGAAGAAGCCACCTCGAGACGGGTAGGAGGGGCAGAGATGCAGAACAGGCTGGACCCACACCCACATATGACCATTAAAAATCAGGAGGGATATGTTGGCTGAGGAGGTCATGAATGAAGGGTCCCAGCCACACACCGGACTCCTCAGCCCAGGATTTCAGTGATGGGGAGAGAAATCCCCATACTTCTGGCTGTGAAAACCAGCAGAAATTATGGCTAAGTGAGACGAGGGTAGATGGAGTCCCAGGTGCTCCTCTGAAAGGGACCACGCATGAACTTCCTTGCTGATGGACTCACTCACTCTGAGCTCTGGCACTGGGGTAGCAGCTGGAAAGGTGCCAGGGACATACGGGGAGGAACTAAATTATCTGGCTTTAAGGTAAGGGCTGGAGGGGCAGCTTTCCCTTAGACGGAGGAGCTGGCAAAAGCCATTGTTTCTTTGTTGAGGCCTCCCCACTCCTGGTGTGCAGGCACAGGCGACCACTATATCTGAGTCTCCATTAACCTGGCTAAACTGTTGATTCACCTTGATTTCCTGAGACCCTACCCCACTCAACTTTCAGGCCCACCTAAGCCACTTCCAGTGGCTTTTCCATTCAAACAGCCTGTCTTGGCTCATGCTGCAGAGTTTCCCAAAATCTCTTAAAGTTTACAAAACCCAAACAAGGTATAGGTATGGGTCAGAGGCATGGCTTCAGCATGTCCCATACCTCTGACTGAGCAATCCCAAGCCCAACCCTCTTGACAACCAGTGGCTCCATTTGCAGGTTTGTGTCTTGAGGCACCACCAAATCCTGAGCAGGTGGCAGCCATCAATGGATTGTTTTGTGGCTCATGCCGGGTGGCCCTGAGCAGGGATCAGGCTGAAGCTGAACTTAGCTTATGGTGGGGGCCTGTGGGGACAGAGCCAGGAGTGCAGTTTCCAGGCTCTCAGCCTCACATAGAAAGGTACTGGCTCAGGTAGTAAATGGCCATCAACTGTGATTGGATGACTATCAGCTGTGGCTAGTTGGCCATCAGCTGTAACCAGTGAGCCATTGGCCACTAATATAACTGCTGTGGCTACGCTAGCAGAAAATGGAGGCTAGCAAGAAGATGGTGGCTGAGCTAGCAAGCGGTGGAGTGTGGATTGCAGATTGCAGAGAAGCGGATTGCTAGTAAGTGAGATTGTTTGGCAGAGACAAGTGGATGGTGGGTTATGGATAGTGTGGCTCCTGCCTCCTGTGTCTCCAACCCAGCTGCCAGTGAGAATATAGTGTTATGACTACCCTATCTATGGCTCCGTGGGTGTTCCTTTTTGGCCTCACCATGTCCTGTGTTCTTATGTGGGGAGCGGCAGCTGAGACCCTGCCTGATACCCCGCATGACAGGGCCCATGCAGGAAGCCCTGAGGCTTGCATGCTTGGTGGCCAGCTTTGGACCCAGCCGGAGCATCACCTGGTCAAATCTGGGAACGACACACCCAAAGGGCAGATTGAGCAGGCACCAGAGTCCTGCTAAAGCAAATCCCGCTCCATAGGTTCAACCCCTGCACAACAGCTCCTCCACTGTAGTCACAGCCAGTCCTCACAACCAATCAGCCCAAGGGTCAGTCCCTCCCACTGACATGCAAACAGCAACCAAGGCTCAATTACAACAGGAGAGCACACATAGCACACACAAAGGACACACCTGGAGTGCCCAGTTCAGGTGACCAGGAAGGTTATGCCACTGAGCCCCACAGCACACCTACTAAGGCCACTCTACTAAAACCAGAAGACATAGCAGCCCTACCTGATACATAGAAACAAATATAGGGAGCCAGTCAAAATGGGAAGATAAATAAAATGTCCCAAATAAAAGAACAAAACTTCAGAAAAAGAAGTAAACAAAATGGAGTTCAAAACACTAGTTATAAGGATGCTCAATGATAACGAGAACTTCAACAAAGAGATAGGAAACATAAAAACGAAGATAGGAAACATAAAAGAGAACCAGTCAGAACTGAAATGAAGAACACATTAGAGGGAATCAACAGTAGATTAGACAAAGAAGAGGTTCGAATCAGCAATTTAGAAGATACGGTAGCAGAAAACACCCAAACAGAAGAGCAAAAAGAAAAAGGAATCAAAAACAAAAAAATGAGGATAGTTTAAGGGGCCTCTGGAACAACATCAAGCATAACATTATTTAGAATTGAAGGAGAGATAAAGAGCTTCCCAGACAAGAAAAAACTAAAGGAGTTCACCAACACCAAATCAGAATTACGAGGAATCTTAGAGGAACTTCTTGCAGATGAAGAAGAAAGGAAAAAAAGATAAAAAATATGAATATTAAATGGCAATAACTATATATCTGTCAACAATTACTTTCAATATTAATAGATTAAATGCTCCATTCAAAAGATAAGGTGGCTGAATGGATAAGAAAACAAGACCCTTACATATGCAGCCTATAAGAGAACCACTTCAGATCAAAATACACACAGACTGAAAGCAAAGGGATAGAAAAAGATATTTCATGCAAATGGAAACAACAACAAAAAAGCTAGAGTAATAATAGACATACCAGACAAAACAGACTTTAAAACAGAGGCTATAACAAGAGACAAAGAAGGACCTAGTAATCCCACTTCTGGGTATTTATCCAAAGAAACCCAAAATGCTATTTCGAAGGAATGTGTGCATCCATATGTTCATTGCAGCATTGTTTACAATGGCTAAGATGTGGAGGCAGCCTGGGTTTCCACTGATGGATGAATGGATGAACAGGAGGGGGTACATACATACAATGGAATATTGCTTGGCCTTGGAAGAGAATGGGTTCTTGCCATCTGTGGTGGTATGAATGGACCTGGAGGCTGTTGTGCTGAGTGAAGAATGTCAGACAGAGAAAGACAGATGCACTGTGATTTCACTTATATGCAGAATCTAAAGAACAAAATAAAGAAACAAAACAGAAACAAACTCATAGATACAGAGAACATTTTGATAGTTGCCAGATGGGAGGGGGGTGGGAATGGGTGAAAAGAGGGAAGGGATTAAGAAGTACAAATTGGTTGTTACACGGTAGTCATGGGAATGTAGGGTACAGCATAAGGAGTATTGCAATAATATTTCTTATTGCAATAATATTGCAATAAATATTTATGGTATCAGATGGGTACTAGATTTGTTGGGGTGATAGATGGAAGGAGGGTTGGGTAAAAAAGATGAAGGCATTAAGAAGTACACATTGGTAGTTGCAAAATAGTCATGGGGATATAAAATAAAACATAGGGAATATAGTCAATCATATGGTAATAACTATGTATGGTGCTAGGTGGGTACTGAACTAGTCAGTGGGATCACTTCTTGAATTACACAGAGGGTGCCAAAAAGATGTATACACATTATAAGATAACATCTCTTAAAATGTGTATACATTTTTTTACACCTCCGGTATAAATGTCTAACCACTGTGCTGTACACCTGAAATTAATATAAAATAATATTGACTGTCACCTGTAATTGAAAAATGTAAAAGGAGGGATGGGAAAGGTGAAGGGGAATAAGAGGTTCGAATTTCCAGGTATAAAACAAATAAGTCATGGGGATGTAATGTACAGCATAGGGAACATAGTCAATAACATTGTGATAGCATGGTATGGTGTCAGATGGTTGCTGGACTTATTATGGCAATCACTTCTTTAGGTATATAAATTTTGAATAACTATGGTGTACACCTGAAACTAATATAATGTTGTATGTTAGCTGTATTTTAATAAAAATCTTTTTTTAAGTACAAGACAGATTGATGGGTTTTAATGTGACAGAACAAAAAGTTCATTGATATAATTTCAGATTCTACTTTACAATTAACCTTTAAGAAAGTGTACTTTTGATCTCGTGTCAAAGAGTAAACAGAATTATCTTGAAAGGCTAGTAATATGTCACCCCTCCTTTTCCAACAACACATTGCATCCATATATTTTCAGCAAAATAACATATTGCAACAAATTGCATAAAAAGGCAGATATGAGCATTAGTTTCAATTCTATTAACCAGGCAATAAAGAGATTTGCAGAAAGGTAAAGCAATAATCCTCTAATTTTTGTTTTGTTTTGTAAAGATAATTACTTTCATTTAAATATGTTGTGTTAATATAGGATGGGATCATTGTTATTTTAAATGAATATTTTTAAATTTTGTAGATTTTTGTTTCTATATCAATAGATATAAGTCAAAGTTTAAAAAGCTTCTTTGTGGTCCTCTAAATTTAAGACTGTAAAGGGATTCCCCAGACCAAAATCTTTGAGAAATGCAAAATACAAAAATTAGTAATATTCTGATTCTCCCCTTCATGCTTCCAAATGGTACATATAGTTCACAGATAGGTTATGTGCAATCATTCCAGAATCTTTATAACTAGGAATTTCTGCAGTGTCTTTCTACATTGTTCCTCCTTTAAAGAGGTTGGTTGTTTGACTTTAAATTAGGTTTTTCTGTTTTGCAAAAATTTAAGGTATCTTTATTTCAGCCCACTATCTTTTATCATAAGGAAGAACAATCAAGCATATTATACAAGGTCTGACAATTAATTTTGTGAACTTGTTGCAATGATGTTGCTAACCTTTTTTGATATCAAAAGGATTATTCATCATGTATTTGTACCAACTGAGCAGTTAACCAAGTTTACTATTTGGAAGTGCTGAAAAGGCTGCGTGAAAAAGATGAAAACGGTCTGAACTTTTTGCCAGTTTATGGCTCTTGATTCACGACAATGCACCAGCTCACACGGCACTGTCTGTGAGGGAGTTTTTAGCCAGTAAACAAATAACTGTATTGGAATACTCTCCCTACTCACCCGATCTAGCCCCCATTGACTTCTTTCTTTATCTAAAGATAAAGGAAATATTGGAAGGAAGACATTTTGATGACATTCAGGATATCAAGGGTAATATGACGACAGCTCTGATGACCATTCCAGAAAAAGAGTTCCAAAATTGCTTTGAAGGGTGGACTAGACACTGGTAATGGTGCATAGCTTCCAAAGGGGAGTGCTTCAAAGGTGACTGTAGGGATATTCAGCAGTGAGGTATGCAGCACTTTTTCTAGGATGAGTTCACAAACTTAATTGTCTGACCTTGTATTGTTAAAAGAGAGAAAAGCAAAGCTGAAATAATGGAACATTTCAATTCAGTGGTGAAAAGAAGTAGTGACTAGTATTTATTGAAGCACTCACTGTGTGTCAGGCTCTGTGCTAAGTGCTTTATGTCTATTTTCTCATTTAATTCTCTCAGCAATGCCTATAAGTAGAGCGACTATGGGCCCAGGTTGGCCTGAGGTGGGCCTAGTTTATGCCTCTTATTCAAGCATAATTATTAATAGTATCACCTTTCTAGCACATAAGTTTCCAAATTTAAATATATAATTATCTGACCACCGTACCTGTAAAAATTATTATTCATATTTCACAAATGAGGAAAATGAGGCATAGAGAGGTTGAATGTCTTGCCCAAAGTACACTGCTAGTAAATGTGGATCTGGGATCCTAAACCAAGTCTGTCTGTCAGCTTTGTAGTTCAGTCTTTTAAGAATTACAAGATGTTTCACAGTGATAACTGTGCTCCTGAAATTTATGTTAAACCCAACTATAGTAATATATTCAAGAATAAAAGAAATGCAAAATTTATGATAAAATTTTAAGATCAATTTTACTAGTACAGCTGAAATGATAGATGTGTCTTTCCCACACTCATCTTCACACAGTTCAGAGACCCACACTTGCTGTGAACCTTTTGCAGAAGCAAAATGCTGCTTCTGTGTATGGCGAGGCCGGGGGAGAAAGTTCTTGCTTGTTCAATAAAGCTGAAGGATACCTATCTATAGAGTAATAATGGTGGACTAAACTGCTAGAGGTCTTCCTAATATGAATTCTCCCCAATCATAAGTAACAGAAGACTGGTTTTGCTGGGGTATAAATGTGCCTAACTAGAAACTACATCTCCCAGCACTCCTTGCAGATGGACGTGATTATATTATGCAGTTGCAGACAATGAAATGTGAATGGAAGTGTTTGGTTGAGGCTTCTTGGAATGCTTCTTAAAATGCAAGGCCAAGTTAGCTGACCTGTGCCTTTAGCCCTTCACCCTTACTTGTCTTTATGTCCGGAACTTAAATGCAATACTGGAGTTTGACCAACCATCTTGTGACTACAAAGGAACAAGCGCATACTCAGCATGGCTAGGTGAAGAAAAGATACAAGGGCCTGGCTTCCTGAAGACATTATAGATCTGCCAAATGAGCTCTGGACTGAAGAATACATATAAAAATGGTAATATGTTTAAGCTACTGCTTTTTCCAATTTTATCATAGCTAAATTTCTAATTATTAAGGGTGACCCCATGTTCCCATCCCACTTCCATGGTAGAGATCATTAATTAATGATAGCACTCCTTCCTGCTCATCCTAAATACAGCCTCAGACTCCATCTCAACGTAAGTGCCTGACTCCCACACTGTAGTAGATCAGCCACACCACCCAGCAGCTCAGGCTTCAGGAGGACATGGTCCGAGTGTGGTTCTGCAGCCATCACTGGAAGAGCAAAAAACCAAGCAGTGGCTATTTGCAATGAGAAGATTTTGAGGCTGCTGGGTCCCCTTTCTCAGGGGGACCAGTATTTTTACCTCTGGCACCGGGGCCCCCTTTGTACCCCAGGCTATGGGAGCCCTCACTTCACTATGTTATACGCAGTCCCTTTTCCCGAGAGTGAAGCCTTTCCCTCCGTGTGTGTCACACTCTGGGTTCTTCCATGTATTCATACTGACATGTCTCCACATCCCAGAAATGGAGGACAGAAAAAAGGAGAGAATTACAGAAAGAGGACCCTTAAATTTATAACAGCACTTTTGGGATTACATTTTTCTTTCAATAAGAAAGGAATTGGGAACACAAAAGGTATTGGGGCAGAGAGTTTTGGAGAACTGATTGGAGGGAAGGTGAAGTTCAATGATGCTCTTGATTTTAATACCCAAAATCACAGATCACTTTGTTCTTAAAGTCTGGGACACACACACACACACACACACACACACACACACACAGAGTAATATATTCCAGAATAAAAGAAAGTATAATGTAAAATTTATGATAAAATTTGAAGATCAATTTCACTAGTAAAACTCTGAACTGATAGCTATGCCGCCCCCACACTCCTCTTTTACACATTTAGAGGCCCATTGCCAATAGGTCAGAGATGGTACCATTAATGAAATTATTTTTCATGCCTGTCCTCGAGCAATTTTTGTGATTATTTGGGGAATTGGTTGGTCTAAAAATTAGGATTCGTACCCTGGCACAAAATATGTACATTATAGTTAGGTTACACTAGTTATGCCTTATAGAGATAAATCAAATCAATACATTGAATTATGTCAGAATGTAAAGGAGATATAATTAATTGGAATAAATATTTTGTTAATATTTAATTTCATAAGAATATATACTCTTAGGAGATAGCTATTAAGGAATATTTGGAAGTTCAACTACAGAACAACACTTTAAATTTCCAATTACATCAACTAACAGAATTGATGGAGAAAGCATAAATCAACATGAACAATTCATCTATGTTGTGTTAAAAGTTCTCATAAATAAGGTCATTATAATATTAAAATACACTATTGATGTAATAGGTCAAAGGAAATAATTTCTACCAGAATGTGAATCTTTGTTTCCAGAGCATTACAATAAAAGTATTAGAATTAGCAAAAATTGATTCACCTTTATATTTATGATCAGATGATTTTTAACAAGGATGCCAAGATAATTTAATAGGAAAAAATAGTCTTTTCAACAAATTATGCTGGGACAACTGGCTAGCTACATGCAAAAGAATGAAATTGGACCCTTACCTTATATTATATACAAAAATTAACTCAAAATGGATCAGAGACCTAATAGAAGAGCTAAAACTCTGAAACTCTGAGACACAAACATAGGAATAAATGCAACATATGGTTACACAAAACCTTCTCAGATGAGACACCAAAAGCACAAGTGACAAAAAGAAAAATAGATAAATTGGATTTCTCAAAATTAAAAAGCTTTGTGCTTCAAATGACACCATTAAGAAAGTGAAAAAGACAGCCCATTAACTATTTACAAATTATATACCTGTTAGGGGACTTTTATCTAGAATACATAAAAAACTCCTACAACTCAATAACGAAATGATAAATAACTCAATTTGAAGATGGTTAGAGGATCCGAATAGTCATTTCTCCAAAAAAGATATACAAATGGCTAAAAAAGACATGAAAATATGCTCGACATCATTAGCCATTGGGAAAATTCAGATAAAAACCACAATGAAATACCACTTCAAACACCAGGATGGCTATAATTAATAGACAAGTTTTGTCAGAGATGAGGAGAAACTAGAACCCTCATACATTGCTGGTGGGAATGGAAAAACGGTACAGTCACTTTGGCAGTTCCTGAAAATGTTGAACATAGAATTACAATATGATGCAGCTATTATAAACCTGCTAGGTATGAACCCACAAGATATGACAACATATTTCCATGCAAAAATTTGTACATCAATGTTTATAGCAGCATAATTCACAAAAACCAAAAAGTGGAAATAATCCAAATGTCCACCAACAGATGAATGGATCCACAAAATGTGACATATCCATACAATACAGTATTTGTTCAGCAATAAAAAGGAGTGAATTTATGATATATGCCACAACATGGATGAACTTTGAAAGCATTATCCTAAGTGGAATAAACTTTAGTTTCTGTCACTGAATGGTTACCTTAAAGTGCAAAGTATACAGTATTATTCTCATTTAACAGTCAAGCAATGTGAATCTCAAAGACACTGAGTTGTCTACAGCCACAAAAACAATAATGTGAAACTGGGATTTTAACCCAAATATACCGGGAGTGCCAAAATTATGTATACACATTTTAAGAGATGTTATCTATGTATTATTTTATAAAGTTGAATTGAATTACGGTAGCAATGTGTAGTATGACATTCACTCAAAAGATGGTGTTAATCAAATGAATGTTAGCGTCATTCATTGTATTACAATTTTAATACAGCTTTTTCCTTTCTTAAAATGTGTATACATTTTTTTGGCACCCTCTGTGTATCCTAAACAAAATAAAAACACTTTTTAAAAAAGTGTTTCTTGATCTATAGCCAAACAATATCCTTTTCTTGTCCTTTATTGTGTCCTCAGTAACCACACAAATGCTATCCTTCTTTCCTTTTCTCTTTCTGTACTGGTGCCTGGCCTTCTTTCCAGTTTCCTGGGCATAGCTGAAAATTTCCATTGGAAATCGCAGGAATTTAGAGCTGGAAAGAATCTTCAAATTAGCTCAATCCCATCCTTTATTGATGGAAACTGAGAATTACACAAACCAAATGTCTAAGTTCCTACTCCTACTTTGTCAAACAAGCCAAGTTTATTTTGCCTGCTGTTCAGTACTCTACGTTATTCTCACGGTTTTCAAACTCACTAGTGGTACTCAAAGACATTCCAAGGGGTACATGGGCTGGAAAGTTTTGAAGAAATCAGTTTTCAGATCCTTAACTTCCATACTTCTAAAATTGATCTTCCTAAGAATGTTGTTGTGATCAAGTTATCTTGCTGGCTCTCTTTCTCCAACTTTACAAAACAAAGACAAAATTCTTACTCATTCTCTAATGTTAATGGCACATTGCCCAAAAGTGTAAGAACAAAGGCAAACCAAGCCATGATTCAAAACACTGGTGTGAAGAAGATTTTTAATCATTACAACCTGTCTCATACTAAGTAATATTCTTCTATGGATACATGAACTTATAGGGGGCACATTAACTAATGTCTAAAAATTATTAGTCAAAACATGAAATATGCCTGCTGTTTTAATCAACTGTGTATGATTGCTAGTTGAAATTATGACTCGATCTAGAAAAAATTAACATAAATTTCCATTTACATACATATTTTTATAGAGGGATGTATAATAGGGTGATCAATAAAAAGACTTTAAAGCAAAAAAGTGTGTTATTGTATTACAATTGGAGATAATTATGTGAGAGAAATAAAATGGAAATACAAATTCAAAGAGAAAAAGAACAGTGTAAAATTCTGCCAATTAAACGTTGATGGCATTTTTTAAAAAGAATGATAGTAGGTATCAAATAGCTATTGTTTGAGAGTCTTTTGGAAACACACAAGAGTGATATAATAGTTTTATTTTTAAATATTAATATTTATGACAGAAAATTGTATTCTTCGCAACCATTTAAATTTATAAAGAAAAAAGTTTAAATGTCAACATAAAAAGATGCAAAGGAATATATAGGCTTTCAAAATTATTTTAGGAAATACAAGCAAAAAAACCTGAAGGCCACGGTCATAGGCAATCCTCTGTAGAATATTGATGACTCACAGTAAATCCATTACCATTTTCTAAAAAAATTCTCAATAAACCTGTCTGCTAATTTTTAACTCAGGATGATCATGTCCACACTAAAGGAAAGCACATTGTCATTGTTCTTTTTTAAAAAATATTTTGAAGTCATGAAATAGCAGAGATTTTTGCTCCCATTCCTAAATTCTGCGTGCTTTTCTAACACAGTTGCCTCAGGCACTCAGGCACCAGGCTGAGGATCCCATTTAAAACCCTTCCATTGTTCCCAACTCCTTATATGAGAAGGTACTAACACCTTTATGGGACTCACATTACTTTGCATGATCCAAGGCCCACTTACCGCTCCAGAATCATGTTTCTAGCTCTGCTCAAACTCTGCACTTCAGTCATATAAAAATTTGCTTTAGTTCTTTGAAGATCATGAACCTCTCTCAACTCTGGTCCTTCACATGGGCGATCCCTGCTATTTGGAATACTTACCCCACCTCCTACCTCTCAACTAGGTCAAATTTTTACATACTCAAATCTCAATGTAGATATTGCTTGAAGCTTTCTCTGATAACCCCCACCACTGCCATCAGTAAGGTTGAATTAAATGCTCCTCCTTTTTGTTCCCAATGAATAGTGTCTTTCCGCAACAGGCATGTACTACAGTCATCTCTTTCCTCCTCTGTATTTTCCGATAGACTGTAGGTTTCAAGACAGTAGGGACAGTGTCTACTTTACTCACCATCATGTTCTTAAGCCTGGCACAAGGTATGGTACCTGCTAGGTGCTTAATGAATATTGAGAGAATTAATGAATGAATTGATTTTGCTGATTCATCAATTAAAATACTTCTATTAAAAGTAAGAGCTACTCAACTTAGAACCAAGGTGGTGCAGTAGATTACAACTAATACACAGAACAACGATTATTGAGAATCGCCTAAAATCAAGCTTAACTGAAGCCTTTCAACTAAGGACGTGCAGAAGAAGCTACCTCCAGACTGGTAGAAAGGTCAGAGACGCAAATGGACTGGTCTCACACCTGCGTTTGACCATTAGAGATTGGGAGGGGTATTTTGGTTGTGGGGGTCCCTTCCCATCCCCTAGAAGGGTGAGAGATCCCAGCCCCACTCTAGTCCAAGGTTCCAGTGCTGGGAGAGAAGTCCCCATAATTTTTGGCTGTGAAAACCAGCAGAGATTGTGACTGAGTGAGATGGAGCATGGCTGCACTCCCAGGCACTCCTCTTAAAAGGACCATGCACGGACTTTCCCACCAATGGAATCACTCGCTCTGAGCTCCAGCGCAGGGGCAGCAGCTGGAAAGGCAGCAGGAACAAATGGTGGGGAATTGAGTCTGGCTTGGGACAGGGGCTGGAAAGGCGGCTATCTCCTGGACTGGGGAGCTGGTGGAGGCCATCGTTTCATTGTTGAGCCCTCCCCCTTTTCCAGGCCTGTGGACACAGGCGGCTGCCATATCTGAGGTGCTGCAGTTCTTCGCCCCACCCTGGTGATTGGAGAGCTGGCCCCACCCAACTCAGGTACACCTAGGCTGCTTTCAGTGGCTTTTTCCTGCAGACCACCTGCCTTGGCTCAAGCTGCAGACTTTCCTAGACTCTGAAATGTTCACAGAACCCAGACAAGGAGCATCTGGCTTGAGTGTGTCCTGTACCTCTGGCTGAGCAGCCCTAAGCTCAGCACTAGCCGCAGCCAGCCTTGGATTGTGACTTAGCCTTTCAAGGCACTTCCAAGCACGGCACAGGAGGCAGCCATCTGAGGATTTCTTTCTGGCTCTCACTGGGTAGCCTCGGCTGGAACACGGGGCTGTGGCTGAACTTGACCGACAGTAGATCCCCTGCAAGGTAGTCCTGGGGCTGGCGCCCCCAGTGGCCAGCTTCAAAATGAGCTGGACCATCACCCAGCTGCCTCCAAGTACAACATACCCAACAGGCAGCTTGGGCAGACACCAGAGTCCTGCTGAGGCAGATCCTGATCCATAGGAGTACTATAGTCACAGCCAGTCCTCACAACAAATGAGCCCACAGGTCAGTCCCTCACATTGATGTGCAATTATCAACCAAGGCTCAATTAATTACAAGAGGAAGGCACACACAACCCACATAAGGGACACACCTAGAGTGCATGGCTTAGGTGACCAGAAAGACTGCACCACTGAATCCCACAGCACACCTACTACATAAGGCTATTCTACTAAAACCGGAAAACATAGCAGTTCTACCTAATACATAGAAACAGAAACAGGGAAGCAGCCAAAATGGGGAAACAAAGAAACTTTTCCCAAATAAAAGAACAGAATGAAGCTCCAGAAAAAGAACTAAGTGAAACAGAGATAAGCAATGTATCAGACACAGAGTCCCAAACACTGGTATAAGAATGCTCAATGATCTCAGGGAGAACTTCAACAGAGAGGAAGTATAAAAATGGAGATGAAAATCATAAAAAAGAACAAGTTAGAAATAAAGGATACAATAATGGAAATGAAGAATATATTACAGGGAATTAATAGTAGATTAGATGAAGCAGAGGATCCAACCAGTGATGTAGAAGATAAGGTAGTAGAAAACACCCAACCAGAACAGCAAAAAGAAAAAAGAATCCAAAAAATTGAGGAGAGTTTAAGGGGCCTCCAGGACAATATCAAGTGTACCAACATTTGCATCATAGGGGTACCAGAAGGAGAAGAAAGAGAGCAAGGAATTGAAAACCTATTTGAAGAAATAATGATAGAAACTTCCCTAGCCTGGTGATGAAAATAGACATTCAAGCCCAGGAAACACATAGAGTCCCAAACAAGATGAACTCAAAGAGGCCAACACTGAGACAAATCATATTAAAATGCCAAAGGTTCAATACAAAGGGAATCTTAAAAGCAGCAAGAGAAAAGCAGTTAGTTACCTACAAGGGAGCCCCCATACAACTAACTGTCAGCTGATTTCTCAACAGAAACTTTGCAGGTAAGAAGAGAGTTGCAGGAAATATTCCAAATGATGAAAAGCAATGACATAGAACAAAGATTGCTCTACCCAGCAAGGCTGTCATTTAGAATTGAAGGACAGATAAGGAGCTTCCCAGACAAGAAAAAGCTGAAGGAGTTCATCACAACCAAACCAGTATTACAAGGAATCTTAGAGGGACTTCTTTAAGATGGGAGGGGTGTTAAGGATGGGTGAAAGGGGAAGGGATCAAGAAGTACAAATTGGTTGTTATACAGTAGTCATGGGGATGTAAGGTATAGCAGAAGGACTATAGTTAACAATACTGTAATAACTAGGTATGGTATCAGATAGATACTAGATCTATCAGGGTGATAGATGGGAATGGGGTTGGGAGCAGGGCGAAAAAGGTGAAGGTGTTAAGAAATACAAATTGGTAGTTAATACAGTATGGGGAATATAATCAACAATGTTGCAAAGATCATGTAAGGTGCCAGATGGGCACTGGACTTATCAGGGGGATCACTTCATAGACTGTGTAGATGCCTGACCAATACGCAATACACTTGAAGAGCTGAAGTGGAATAATATTGAATGTCAACTGTAACTAAATATATAGGTACATATAGTCATGGCATGTGGAGTACAGCATAGGGAAGATAGTCGATGGAATTGTAACAGCTATATAAGATGTCAGAGGGGTAATAAATTGGGGGGAGGTTATCACTTTATGAGGGGTTTAAATGTCTATACATTGCTTTGTACACCTGAAACAAACAAACAAACAAACAAACAAATAAATAAAATAACAGCTACTCTAACAATATTAAGTGAAAAAGGAGTTTATTGGAACAGTGTAAAGGGCTCATGAATTGACAGGAAGCTGTAATAACAAGTTTGAAAAATAGGTAAAGACCCAAATAACTCCAGGAAGCCAGGAAGCTGGAAAATGTTAGCAGGAATAGCCTGGGCAGAACACAACCACCTGTGTTATAGGGCACTGCTGAAGTCCCTTGGGGATTCCACCTCAGTGCCCTTGGAAGTAATCTCGTAGTATCTCATCTTTTTGTCACTGGTCAAGATTCTACTCAGTTTGGACTTTGTTTGCTCTCCTTTTTTCTAATTCCTTTAGGTGTAAGGTTAGATTATTTGTTTGAGATTTTTCTTGTTTCTTGAGGTAAGCTTGCATTGCTATCAATTTCCCTCTTAGAACTGCTTTGGCTGTGTCCCATAGATTTTTGTGTCATTTTGTTTTCATTATCATTTGTCTTTAGGTATCTTTTGATTTTTACCTTGATCTCATTGTTAACCCATTCATTGTTTAGTAGCATGTTTTTTAGCCTCCATGTGTTTGTGTATTTTTCAGTTTTTGTCTTGTTATTGATTTCTAGTTACATACCATTGTGTTGAGAGAAGATGCTTGATATGATTTCAATATTCTTAAATTTGTGGAGACTTGTTTTGAGACCTAACATATGGCCTATCCTGGAAAATGAGCCAAATGCTCTTTTTAAAAGTGTGTATTCTGCTGATTTGGGGTGACATGTTCTAAAAATATCACTTAAGTCCACTTGGCCTAATGTGTCATTTAAGGTCACTGTGTACCTGTCTGGTTGATTTTCTGTCTGGATAATCTATCCATGGATGTCAATGGGGTGTGAAAGTCCCTTACTATTACTGTAACACTGTTGGTCTCTCCCTTTATGTCCATCAACATTCCTTTACATATTTAGTGCTCTTATGTAGGGTGCATAAATATTTACAAGAGTTATATCCTCTTGTTGCATTGATCCCCTTATCATTATAAAATGTCCTTCTTTGTGTCTTGTTATAGCATTTGTTTCCATGTCTGTTTTCTCAGATATAAGTATTGCTACTTCAGATTTTCCCCCTCACTTCATTTTGTGTTAAATATCTTTTTCCATGCCTTTACTTTGAATCAGTGTGTGTCTTTTGATCAGAAGTGGGTCTCTTGTAGGCAGCATATAGGGATTGTTTTCTTATTCATTCAGCCACCCTATGTCTTTTTTTGGATCATTTAATCCATTTTCTATTAAAGTAATTATTGATAGGTATGTAGTTGTTGCTATTTTATTATACATATTTTTGATATGTTTTTTCTTTTTAAAGAAGTCCCTTTATCATTTCTTATGTTACTGATTTCATGGCGTTTAACTCCTTCAGTTTTTCTTGTCTAGAAAGCTCTTTATCACTCCATTGATTCTAAATGATAGCTTTGTTGGGTGGAGTAATCTTGGTTGTGGGTCCTTGCTATTCATTACTTCGAATACTTCATGCTAATCCCTTCTAGCCTGCAAAGCTTCTGTTGAGAAATCAGCTAACAGTCTTAAGGGATCTCCCTTGTTGGTAACTATCTGCTTTTTTCTTGCTGCTTTTAAAATTCTTTCTTTGTCTTTCTTTGGCATTTTAACTTTGATGTGCCTTGGTGTGAGCCTCTTTGGGTTCATCTTGTTTGGAACTTGCCTCCTGGGCTTATATGTCTATTTCCTTCACCGGGTTATGGAAGTTTTCTCTCATTATTTCTTCAAATAAGTTTTTCAATTCCTTACTCTCTCTCTTCTCCTTCTGGTGCCCCTATGATGTGAATGTTGGTGTGCTTGATGTTGTCCCAGAGGCCCCTTAAACTCTCCTCAATTTTTGGGTTTTTTTTTTCTTTTTGATGTTCTGATTGGGTGCTTTCTGCAACTTTGTCTTTCAAATCGCTGATTTGATCCTCTGCTTCATCTAATCTACTGTTTATTCCCTCTAATGTATTCTTCATTTTAGTTATTGTATTTTTTTTTTACTGGTTCTTGTTTGTTTGTTTTCTGTATCCATTTTTCTGTTTTTGTCTCTTTGTTAAAGTTTTCAGTGAGTTCATCTATCCTTGCCCTAAGTTCATTGAGCAGTTTTAAACCAGTGTTTTAAGCTCTGTATCTGATAGATTGCTTGTGTAGATTTTGTTTAGTTCTTTTCTGGAGTACTGTCTTATTATTTCATTTGGAACATGTTTCTTTATCTCCTTATTTTTGCTGACTTGCTGTGTTTGTTTCTATGTATTGGGTAGATATACTACATCTCCTCATCTTGGTAGAGTGGCCTTATGTGGTAGGTGTCCTGTGGGGCCCAATGGTGCAGTCTCCCTGGTCACCTGAGCTGAATGCTCCAAGTGTGGCCCTTGTGTTCATTATGTGTGCCTTTCTGGTATAGTTGATCCTTGGTTGCTGTTGGCATGTCAGTGGGAGGAATTTACCCTTAGGCTGACCGACTGTAAAGAATGGCCATGACTACAGCAGATGAGCTGTTATGCAACAGCTCACCATGCAGCATGATTCGTTTTAGCGGGGCTCTGATGCCTGCCAAGTCCACACTTTGGGTGTGCCATTTTTGGAGGAATTTGGATGGTGTTTTGGGAGGTATTTTGTGAGGTCTGAAGCTGGTCACCAGGTGTGTTGGTTTTGAGCCCTCTTGGGAGAGGCTCCATTGCAGGTCAAGGTCAGCTGCTGCCTGTGCCCAGCCCAGAGCCAAATGGCAGGAGTTACAACATGATCTGAAGATGGTTGCAATCTCTGCTGGGCTTGAAGGAGCCTGGCAGAGGCTAAGTTGTGAACTAGTCTGATGCCACTAGTGCCCAGCTTTGGGTCACTTAGGAAGAGCTACAGGGCATGCCAAGGCTAGACACT
Source organism: Rhinolophus sinicus (assembly GCF_057876585.1). NCBI lineage: Eukaryota > Metazoa > Chordata > Mammalia > Chiroptera > Rhinolophidae > Rhinolophus > Rhinolophus sinicus. The sequence goes on along the minus strand of NC_142504.1, from coordinate 53,612,747 downwards.
GTTTGTTTGGTGTTTGCTAACCTTTGCGAGATTTTTATGAAAGTCCAAAGCATGAGCAGAGACAGGCCGTTTGCATGGAAAAGCCTCTATAAGAGTTTTACACCCGGCCTTTGACTTGGGTGAGGCAGAGTCTCATGGAATCACCAGGGCAAGATGAACAGTGTTAGCCAGATTAATGGAGCATTCAAATTTGGTACCCACCTGCATATGCAGGCTGGGTTGGAGGAGTGCTCAACAAAAGAACAGTGGTGCCTGTCAGCACTTTTGTTCCCAGAGTGAGCTGTCTTGACCCCTGCCCCTGTAGCCCTCACCCTGAATCTAGTCAATTCATCTTCTCCTCATATGTCCCTGGTGCTATTGGAGCTGCTGCCCAGTACTGGTGGTCAAAGTGAGTGAGTCCATCAACATGTAAGTCTGTGCTTGGGCCCTTTAAGAGGAACACCTTGGACTCCAGCAGCCCTCTGTCTCACTCAGCCACAATCCCACTGGTTTTCACAGCCAGAAATTATTGGGACTTTCCTTGCCAGCACTGAAGCCCTGGGCTGTGGAGCCTGGTGTGGGACTGGAACCCCTCACTCCTCAAGGGGGCCTCCACAGCCAAGATATCCTTCCTGATTCTTAACTGCTACATCATGGGTGTAGGAACTTCCTGATCCACATCTCCACCTCCCTTACCATTTTGATGTGGCTTCTTCGTTATATACCTAGTTATTGGAGTACTGTTTAGCTAGTCTCAGGAGGTTCTCATTGATGGTTATTCTGTAACTTAAACGTGGTCATGGGAGGAAGCGAGTACAACATATACCTACTCTGCCATCTTGACAGAAGTCGCGAAACTCGTACATTGCCATAGTTTTACATTTTCTATAATGTAATTGTAATTATATGGTAATTAATCTTATCAGACAGTTGTTTTTCACTTAGCAATATGTATTTAAGATTATCCATGTCTTTTCGTGGCTCGATAGTGCATTTCTTTTTATCACTGGAAAATATTCCATTGTGTGGATGTACCACAATTTGTTTATACATTCGCCAATTGAAGGTTATCTTAGTTGTTTACAATTTTGAATGATCATGAAGAAAGCTGATATAATCATTTGTGAATAGGTTTCTCTGTAGACATAATTTTTCATATAGTTTGGTAAATACCTAAGCATGTAGTTACTGGATCATGTGGTAAGGTTGTATTAAGCTATTTTTAGCTTTGTAAGAAACTGCCAAATTATCTATACCATTTTTCATTTCCACAAGCAATGATCGAGAGTTCCTGCTCTCCACATCCTTACCAGAAACAGGTATTGTCAGTTTTTTGGTTTTAGCAATTCTAATGTGTGTGTAGTGGTATCTCATCGTTTGAATTTGAAGATCCCTAATGACAAATGTTATTGAGCATTTTTTATATGTGTATTTGCCATGTGTGTATCTTTTGTGATGTGTTTTTTTGGTTTTTTTTCAGATTTGTTGCCCATTTTTAAATATTGGGGTGTTTCCTACTGTTGAGCTTTAAGTGTTCTTGGTATATTTTGATACAAGTGCATTATCAAATATGTGTTTTGCAAATAACGTCTGTCTGAGGCTTGTCTTTGAGTCTCTTTCAAAGAACAGATGTTTTTAATTTTTATAAAGTATAACATCAAATTTTTCTTTCATGGACCATGTTTTTGGTGTATCTGAAAATTCATCACCAAACCCAAGGTCAAATATATTTTCTCCTGTGTTCCCACTGGAAGTTTTATACTTTTGCATTTTAATATTATGTCCATGATCCATTTTTAGTTAATTTTCATGAAATTTTAGTTACATTTTCATATAAGAGTTTTGTAATATTTCATTTTCTTTCACTTCATTGCTAGTATTTAGAGATACAACTGATTTTTGTATTTTGGCCTGCTTTACTTTTAGCTTGGTAAATTCACATATTAGTTCCATTAAGTTCTTGACAGATTCTTTAGCATTTTCCATAAATATGATCGTGCTATCTCTAATAAGGTGTATTATTTCTTACTTTTCAATCTGCATTGCTTTTTATTGCCATTTCTTGTCTTTTTTAGTAAGCATGGTCTTCCAGTAGAGTGTTGAAAAAAAGTGTTGAGAGCCAACAATTTCCTTACTTTGTTCCTAATCTTAGGCATAAAACATTAAGTCTTTCACTATTAAGTGTGATGTTCTGTGTATATTTTTTATAGATATCCTTTTAAAGTTGCATGAAGCTTCATTTTATTCCTTGGTTGCTGAGTAGTTTATCATAAATGAGTATAAATTTTCTTAATGTTTTACTGCATCTATTGACATGAAGATGAGTTTTTTCGTTTTTTTTTAATTTTTTATTGGAGAAGGGGAACAGGACTTTATTGGGGAACAGTGTGTACTTCCAGGCCTTTTTTTTTTTTCCAAGTCAAGTTGTTGTCCTTTCAATCTTAGTTGTGGAGGGTGCCATTCAACTTTAAGTTGTTGTCCTTTCAGTCTCAGTAGTGGAGAACGCAGCTCAGCTCCAGGTCCAGTTGCCGTTTTCTAGTTGCAGGGGGCACAGCCCACCATCCCTTGTGGGAGTCGAACCGGCAACCTTGTGGTTGAGAGGACGCATTCCAACCAACTGAGCCATCCGGGAGCTCAGCGGCAGCTCAGCTCAAGGTGCCGTGTTCAATCTTAGTTGCAGGGGGCACTGCCCACCATCTCTTGCAGGACTCGAGGAGTTGAACTGGCAACCTTGTGGTGAGAGCCCACTGGCCCACGTGGGAATCGAACCAGCAGCCTTCAGAATTAGGATCATGGAGCTCTAACCGCCTGAGCCCCCAGGCCGGCCCCAAAGATGAGTTTTTTATCATTTATTTCACTAACATGGTGAAACACGTTGATTGAGATAATCATATAGATTTGTTTTGTTTTTGTTTTTCATCTGTTAATATAGTGAATTGCATCGATTGCTCTTCAAATGGTAAACCAACATTGCATTCCTTGAATAAGCCATGCATATTATCAGCATATTATCATTTTTATATATTGTTAGATTTGCACAAGGGTTTTTGCACCTAAGTAAATGATGGATATTGGTCTATAAACATTTTTTTAAATGTCTTTTCAGGTTTTGGTATCAAGAGTATTCTGGATTCTTAAAATGAGAAGAATTATTCTCTCATTCTGTATTTTTGGAAAGAATTTGTATAAAAATTTCATTATTTTTTTCTTAAATGCTTCATAGAATTGGCTTGTGAAGCCATCTGGGCCTAGAGCTTTCTGTGGAAAAGTTTTTAATTACAAATTAATTTCTTTAATAGTTATTGTGCTTTATATCAATTTTGGTTATTTGTGTTCTTCAAGGATTTTTTCCATTTCATTGGAGTTGTAGAATTTATAGCCATGAAGATCTTCATAGTATTATTTTATCATCTTTCAATGTGTGTTGCAGTCTCCCCTCTTTCAACTCTGTTATTTTTAATTTATATCTCTCTCTTCATTTTTTATCTGTTTAGCTACTAGCTTATTATTTTCATCAAATCTTTACAAAGAAGCTGCTTTTAGTTATCAATTTTTGCTTGTCCATTTTCTATTTCATTGAATTCATTCTTATCTTTACCATTTCTTTTTTTTTTCACTTTCTTTAGGTTTAATTTACTCTTCTTTAACTAGCTTCTGTCTCTTATGGCGAGAGCATAGATTATTGATTTTAGACTTCATTTTGTTTCTAATATAAGTACTTAAAGCTACACATTTCCCTCTAAGCTCTGCTTTAGCTGTACCCTGCAAGTTGATGTGTTGTTGTTTTATTATCAATTGGTTCAAAATATTTTCTAATTCCTTCTGTGATTTCTTTTTCAGCCCATAGTTAATTACAAATGTGTTGATTATCTAGATAATTAGACTTTTCTAATATAACTTTAGCCACTGGTTTTGAATTGAATTCCATTATGGTCAGAGAACATGCTCACTATGATTTCAATACTTCTAACTTTATTGAACTTGTTTTGTCGTCCAATATAAGGCCTATTGTAGTAATTATTCTACTGTAAATTAAAAAGAATGTGCATTCTTCTGTTGTTGGGTATGTATTCTCTGATAAAAAAGTGTTCTTAATGTCAATAGGTCAATTTGGCTTATAGGTCTTGTATATTCTTACAGATTTGCCACTTAATCTATTACTGAGTTGAGTGAAATCTCTGACTGCAACTGAATATTTTTATTTCTCTTTTAATTCTATCAACTTTGCTTCACATATTCTGAAATGCTCTTATTAGGTACATACACATTTGGAAATTTTATCTTCCTGCTAAATTTAAACCCCCTCCTAGTTTTTTAATACTAAAATGTACCACTTTATATCTAGTATAGTTTTTGTTCTGATGTTTACTTTGTCTGATCTTACTAGAGCTATTCCAGCTTTCTTATAATTATTGTCTGCATATTATATGTTTTCCTATCCTTTAAATATATATGTGTCTTTATGTTTAAAGCAAGTTTTCTTGTATATAGCATGTATTTGGGTCTTGATTTCTTTTTTTTTAAAGATTTTATTGGGGAAGGGGAACAAGACTTTATTGGGGAACAGTGTATACTTCAGGACTTTTTTTTTCCAAGTCAAGTTGTTGTCTTTTCGATCTTAGTTGTGGAGGGTTCTGTTCAGCTTCAAGTTGTTGTCCTTTCAGTCTTAGTTGTGGAGGGCGCAACTCAGCTCCAGGTCCAGTTGCCGTTGCTAGTTGCAGGGGGCACAGCCCACCATCCCTTGCGGGAGTCGAACCGGCAACCTTGTGGTTGAGAGGGCATGCTCCAACCAACTGAGCCATCCGGGAGCTCAGCGGCAGCTCAGCTCAAGGTGCCCTGTTCAATTTTAGTTGCAGGGGGCGCTGCCCACCATCCCTTGTGGGAGTCAAGGAATTGAACTGGCAACCTTGTGGTTGAGAGCCCGTGCTCCAACCAACAACTGAGCCATCCAGGAGGCAGCTCAGCTCAAGGTGCCGTATTCAATCTTAGTTGCAGGGGGCAGAGTCCACCATCCCTTGCGGGACTCGAGGAATTGAACTGGCAACCTTGTGGTTGAGAGCCCACTGGCTCTCTTCGGAGTTAGGAGCACCGAGCTCTAACCGCCCTAGCCACCAGGCCGGCCCCGGGTCTTGATTTTTTACATCTAGTTTGACAATCCCTACCTTTCAATTGGACTTCTTAGTCTATTTATATTTAACTCTATTTTCTCTCCACTATTTACTTATTAGCTATACGTCTTGTGTGTATTTGAATGTGTGTGCTTGCTCTAGGCCTTGCAATATGCACCTTTAATTTAGCAGAATCTACCTTCAAATAATAGTATACTACTTCAGTATAGTGTAAGAACCTTACCACACTATACTTCCATTTTCTCTCTCCCATTATTTGTGCTGTTTTGTTATAGTTTTAATTCTACAAATACTCTAGAACCTCAAATGCATTGTTATTTCTTTGCTTTAAAACTCAATTATCCTTAAAAAATAAAAACTTAAATAAAAGTTTGTTACAATTACTTATATATTTATCATTTTTAAAGCCTGTCACTACTCTGTTTAGCTCCAAGATTTTCTGATATCATTTCCTTCAGCCTGAAGAATATCATTTACCATTCCTTATAGGGCAGGTCTGCTGATGACAAATTGATTCGACTTTTGTTTGTCTGAAAAATATTTTATTTTGCCTTTATTTTGAAGGTTATTTTTTAAATTAGTTTCAGGTGTACAAAACAATGTACTAGTTAGACAGTTATCATTTATATCCCTCACAAAGTGATAACCTCCCTCCCCCAATCTACTAACCCCTCTGACATCGCATACAGCTGTGACATTTCCACTGTCTCTATTCCTAATGCTGTACTCCACTTCTTGTGTGTGTGTGTATATATATATATATATATATATATATATATATATATATGGTATCTGATGGACACTTGTCTTATTAGAGAGTCCACTTCAGGGATGGTGTAGATGCCTGATCACTGCACTGTACACCTGAAGCAGAAGCTGAATAATAATGAATGTCAACTATAATTTTATATAAATATGCATATATATATATATATATATATATATATATATATATATATGTTCCCAAAGGATATATATATAAGGATATATCCCTTGAGGAATATATATATATTCCGTTGAAATTGCCTTATGAGTCATTGAAGCTCCATTACTTATTTTTCAGGTTTTTTTCCTCTATTTTTTCAATATGGCTGATTTCTATTGTTGTGTCAAGTTCGGTGATCCTTTTATCCTTGGCATGTAAACTGCTATTAAGTTCATGTGGTGAAATTTTCATTTTACATTACTGTATTTTTGTATCTCTGGAAGTCCCATTTGATTCTTTTTTTATTCCTTCCATTGCTTTCTTTATTATTTTGTTTTCCTTTAAATATCTGAACATATTTATAATAGCTATTTTCAATTCCTTATCTGTTAATTCCATCATGTCTGTGATTTCTGAGTCTAGAAACATACAATTGCCCTTAGGAATATTGGTTAATTTTTCCCCTAGTTAGGGGTCATATATTCACCTTCTTCACTTGTCTTGCGATTTTTGACAAGAAGTTGAACATTATTAATGTTATATGGTTGAATATTCGGATTTTGTATTCTTTTAATGAGTGTTAATTTGCTCGGCAGGCAATTCAGTTACTTGGAGATCAGCTTGATCATTTCAAGGCCTACTTTTAAGATTTGTTAGAGCAAATATAAAGTAACGTTTATTGTAATGCTGTTTTAGTTCCACTACTAAGACATAACACTTTTTGGTTCTCTATTGAATGCCCTGGGTTTTTCGTGTGTTCTCCTTACTCTGCTTAGTAGATCAAATGTCTCTTAACCACATGTGAACTCCAGGGCTTGCTTAGCTCATAGCTCCCAGCTTTTGTTCTTTCCCCAGCCTCATGTAGTTTCATCTTATACAGATTCAGATTAATATTCTGACAAAAAATCAAGGTAATCCCTATGCAGATTTTTGGATCTTGTTTTCTGCCTATCTCCCTCATTTTCAGTATTCTGCCCCACAAATTGCAGCCACCTCGGCTTCCCCCACATCCTTACCTCTCGCTCATCGACTCAGTGAGATCTCCCAGTGATATTTGGATTTCTCCTTCCTATACCATGGTCTGGAAATTGTCTCCAGGGAGAAACCACAATTTGTTGGTTTCCTTTCTTCAATGGCTGAAAATAAATGGCTTCAAACATTTAATTCATACATTTTCTCTAGTTTTCTAATTGTTTACAGCAGGATGGCAAGCCTCATACTGGTAAGTCCTTCATGAGTAGAAGCAGAAGTCTATTGCCTCCTTTTTAAATATGAACGGATAACCCAGGATCAACAAACATTTGAGGACCACAGAACTTAAGATATACTTGAAATAGAATATGAATGCTACAACTTTATAATATAAATAATATAATATAATGTAATAGTATTGATTTGTTAGGACTGTTATAACAAAGCTGCACCTACTGGGAGACTAAAACAACAGAAATGTATTGTCTCACAGTTCTGGAGGCTAGAAATCTGAGATCAAGGTGTCAGCAGAGTTGGTTCCTTCTGAGGACTGTGAGGGAGAATCTCTTCTATGCTTCATCTCTAGTGATTTGCTGGCAATCTTTGGTGTTCCTTGGCTTCTGTTGCATCACTCCAGTCTCTGCCTTCACCTTGACATGGCATTCTCCTTGTGTGTCTCTATCTCCGAATTTCCCCCTCTTAAAGATATCAGTCATGTTGGGTTAGGTATCCACCCTACTTCAGAATGATCTCATCTTAACCGATCTGCAATCACCCTGCAATCACCCTGTTTCCTAATAAGATCACATTTTGAGGTAATGGGAATTAAGACTTCAACATATGAATTTTGGGAAGGAGGACATAAATCAACTGATAACAATAATTAAGGTGCTGCTGACAAAATCTGTGAGATGGAAAAGGAACACAAGAAATAGAGGGGAAAAGAGGAAAAAACTAATATCCTGATCTTACAAAACAGAAAAGGAGCCATGAGATATTGACAAAAGATTATGAAACGTGAAATCGAAGTTTTTGGTATATTATTTAAAAGTTTTATAAAATAACAAATAACACAGTTGGCAAACTGAGATGTTTACAGGAGTGAGGCAGGTAATATACATGAAAAGAAGGGCTCAGGTGTTAGTGTATGTGTTTACCTTGTAGATGTGATGAGAACTTTGGCATACTAAGTAGGCACCCATACTAAGTAGGCACCCATACTAAGTAGGCACCCATGCTAAGTAGGCACCCATACTAAGTAGGCACCCATGCTAAGTAGGCACCCATACTAAGTAGGCACCCATGCTAAGTAGGCACCCATGCTAAGTAGGCACCCATACTAAGTAGGCACCCATACTAAGTAGGCACTCATACTAAGTAGGCACCCATACTAAGTAGGTGTCTCTCAAGTGGAGAGTACAGCCACTTGACTGGCTTTGATCAGTTCTTGGGATAGGGGCCATATTTGCCATGTACTGGGTTAGTGTTCCCCCAAAATTCATGCCCACCTGGAACCTCAGAATGTGATTGTACTTGGAAGTAAGTTTTTTTCATATAATTAGTTAAGATGAAGTTATACTGGATTAGGGTGAGCCCTAAATCCAACGACTGGTGTTCTTACAAGAAGAGATTTGGATGAAGAGACATGGACACAGAGGGAAGAACACCACGTGAAGACAGATGCAGACATTTGAGTGATACAGCTACAAATCATAGAACACCAAGGATTTCTGGAAACTACCAGAAGCTTGGAAGAAGCAAGGAAGTGTTCTTTCTTTTGGCTTTCAGAGGAAACATGGCCCTGCCAACACCTTGATTCTGGACTTTTAGTCTCTGGAACAGTGTGAGAATAAATTTCTGTTGTTTTATGCTATCTGCTTTGTGATACTTTGTTATAACTGCCCTAGGAAATGAAAACATGCTCCATCTGACATTTGTGAGAAGCTAAATATTTAGATTTTTTTGAAATGTGAAACTTTACCATTTTTCAATTTTTATTTTTTTTTAAACTCACTGAAATCCAAATACATATGTAGTCAGATCTAGTTTCCAGGCCATCCATTTGTAATCTCTGCAATAGAGAACCTAAATACAGTATCGGAATATGACTAATAGAAATGAGAAGGAAGGTAAATGAACTGAGATATGGAATAAATGTGCTAAACCCTCATCTGTCATAGCAGGAAGTAAAAAGAAAATGTCTAAAATTGATTAAGCAATAGCAAGAAAATGATTCAAAGCAGTTGCCTCTGGAAAATGGTACAGGGGGTGGGGCAGGTGACTGTTGCTTTTTGTTATGAGTTCTTTTATATTCTTTGATTTTTAAAGGTAGACAGGCATTACTATTAGGAGGAAGTTGCTTTAGAAGGGAGAAACTAAAAATGTTTCTGCCAGTAATAATAGAAGAGGCCAATAGCTGAGAAAAATTTGGAGAAGTAGCAAAAGGCACTGCCTCTCTATGGAGAAAACTATATCTTAGCACCTTTGAAAGAACAGACAGAATGAATGTTTCCACACTTCTGTGTTTCTCAGAATTTATCTCAATGAAAACCACCAGAGCCCTTAATCCTGAGTACGCTTTAAGTTTTGGAAAGGAAATCACTGAGTAATGTTTTACACTGTTAAGTTTTACACTATTGAGAAACTGAAAAAATTAAGAACATATTCTGCTGATTTTATTTTTACATCGCCTATGAAAAACCTTGAAAGCGACATCTGTATTTCATGGAGGTATTAGTGCCCTTCAAAGAGGGAGTAAGGATCCTTAATTATACAACTGTGTGTATCTGACATGACTAATAATTTTAAATGATAAATCAAACGAATCAAACCATAGAGATTGCACAAGGGAAAAATCATAGCTAGAACTACACCCAGTTTTTCTTGAAATTCTTGTTTCTATAAAAACCTACCAATACATTAGGAGTGTATATTTACATGAAGTTTAAAAGTTGAATTTATTTATTTAGGTAGTTAGTCAAGATCTCTGAGTTGCTTCTAAAAGCAACATTAAAAAATTAAAATTGGATTAAATTTGGGAAACAGGTTTATTATATGTCACTTTTTTCCCTCTAAGCCACTGAGGGAAAACTGGGCCAATATCTAGACTATCTCCCTCAGTCTATTCCCCATATTAGTCCTGAGGGACCTTAATCAAAGACACATCTGCTTCCAGCCTTCCCCTAACCTAAATCCTTTAATGGATCTTCATTGCCTCATGACAGAGTTAAAGTCTTTCTTGATATGACTCTGCTCATCTTTCTGGCCTCATCTCTCAGCTCTCCAACTACCATTCCAAATGCGGTGCTTGCTAGTCCTTGAACCTGAGCTCCTGAGCATGTTTTCTTCCTTTCTCAATCTTCTTTCCTATGGCTAACTCCTACTTATCCCATTAAAGTTCAATTTAGGTCTGCCCCTCCTCCAAGGAGGGACCTCCTCCCTCCCTCCAAAGCTGAGTTATATACTATCTTGGGTATTTCCACAGCATCTTATTGAATAATTCATCGTAGTTTGGCATCTTCACTCATCTCTTCTGAACCTAATTTCACTAGTGAACTTGTAATCTCATGGGTTTGATGAGAAAGCTTCTTCTTTTGTTTCTAAAGAATGACTTTAGTTCTCAGCTCACTTATAAAACAGGCAAATCCCACGCCAGATGAATAATCAAGCCCCTGCCTGTTCTCCTAACCCACCCCAGAACACTTTACATTCAAATGCTCTCTTCCCACTACCCATAGGGGTGTCCCAGTATAACACCACATTTACACAAAATCAAACAGAAAAAAAGACAAAATTTCTAACAAAAAGAATTGTTTTCTCATAGAATAATGTGCTCATAATCAACTCTCCTAACTTTCCTTTTCAATGATATAAATGTAAGTTTCCTGAAAGCTTGAATTATATCCCCACTGCTTACATACTGCATAAAATAGTAGGAAATCACTAAATATTTATCGCTGCTGATGATTTTTAAAGAGACTTGATTTCCATTCATCTCTGAATTTATGAGCAGGAACTTACTGCATTAGTTTCTTTTGCACAAAACTTTAATCGAGAAAAACAGAATTCATGAAAATTAAACAGTTTGCTGCATTTTATAAACCATTACAAGATAGACCCAGATGAAACCAGAAATGCTGCAGGATTCTTTTCCTGATAATTTTTTGTATTTACTCTGAAAAATCTAGATGTATAAAGGTCTTTGTTTTAAACAAAATTCTTCAAAAAATAAAATTCAAACTGCTCATATTTCAGAAAAGGTAGAACTGGCCTAAATCTGAGAAAAAGGTTTAGGTCATATGTCACTGACTTTCTTCTAACGTACTTTCTAAAATATGCACTACTTCCTGGTTCTTTCCCTTTTTCTTCGGATATTCCATTAGATTCAAAAGAGAAAATGTAAATATCATCAGTAAAACTTAACTGTCATTTTTTTGCAAGTTTTTAATCCAATAATCCTATGAATCCTGCCAAGGAAATTCACCGACAACAACTCACTTACTTTTCAGAACATCCCTGCGACATAGGCACTAATATAGAAATATAGGGTCAAAGAAATCATGTAATTTTCTCAACATCACACAACTAGCAAGGAGCAGAACCTTAAGTGATATTTGTAAATGTTGGAGAAAGGAGAGGGGGTTAAATGAAAATTCGTCTAAAGAAGACACAAGTAGTTTTAAAACATGTTTTCTCAGCTATTTGTGAAATGACAGCCAGTTATGCCTCATGAGATAATGTGAAGTCAAAGCATACATGTTTTCATCCCCTGACCTCCGAAAGTAAAAAGCAAACAATTACTTCGGAAACCTCAGGACAAGTTTATTTTTTTAAATCAAGCTTTTGTCCTATCAGCATCGATAGCAAAGATGTGTTGAGTCCTGCTGTGTCCGTGGAGGTGTCTTTCTGGGCACCAGAACATAAAGATGTAGGTAGACTTGTTTCTTCTCTGACAGCACAGTTTCTCTCTCTTTTGGTGGAAGTTTTATTTGAAATTTGCTTCTAGAGCATTCCACCATCCTAGAGTATAACATATTTGAAACTCTTCTTCCTTATCCCTACAAATGGCCTCAGAGATAGTCTATGTAAATGTTTACATCAGTAGCTCCCCATTCAGCTCCCCATGAAAGGAGACCATATCCATTATCATTGTACCTTTTGGCCCTGCCACCACCTTCTGGTTTAGGGCTAGGGGAGTACGTTTGGAGATGTAGAACCCCTGTTTGTTTCTGTCATGTGGGGGAGGCCCTGGGTGTCCAGGACACCTGACTCAGCCTAACATTTGAATGACCTTCTCCTCCCTTCCAGCATTAGCTTCTCAGGGTAATAACAGCAGTTAACAGGTGCCAGGTTATATTTCCATAGCCTTATGAAGTCCATACAATTTACAAGAAAAGCCTTCAGTTATAAGACAGCTCGTCTCTGCTGTGTGAAGAGCTCTGTTTACCTCCATTAACATTAACGTCATTTCCATATCACCTTACTTGGAGAGTTTGAAGGCTAGAAAGTAACAACCCTATTTTTAAAAGTCTTGATTTTTCTCTACATAAAGTGCAAAAAACTAACAGTTCACGGCTCTTTCTAATTATTGAGTTTTACTCATAGCAGCCTGGAGGGCCTTTGCTTAATGACTCCTTCCATCTTGTTTTCTTTCCCTTGGAACTCAGATTTAAAAGAGGTTCGCTGTCAGTGGAAGCTGTGTGGCTTTGGCTCTAACAGTCTGTGAGGCACCTGGATCCAAGGGATTAGAGATCATGATAGCTGAGCCTGTTACTTGGCAGGACAAAACTTGAAGGTAGGTCTTGACAAGTCAGAGCATGTGTGATCGCAAGATAGCCGCCTTCCTGCTGTGCTCGCCTAGCAAATGAGTCCGGTCCCCTGAAAATTGCTCAGAATGATGAATGGGTCCTATATATTATGCTTCAACAGATCACTGTGATTCAACCAAAATAAGTTATTTCAAAACAAACACTTTTTGGAGTACTTCTAAAACTCTACTTAAAAACTGCTTTCAAAACCCATTTTACTTTACAAAATCAATTAAGAAATTTTATTTTATTATTTTTTATATTTTTATTAGTTTCAGGTGCACAAGACAAAGCAAAACTTAGACGTTTATCATTTATATCCCTCACACTGTGTGGACCCCCCTCCCCCCATCCACTATCCCTCTGTACATTCCCCAAATTAATTTTCAAAACCCCGTGGCCATCTTGTGGCTACCGACTATTTTCTAAACCTCTCACCTTCCCCTTATCCCCACCCCCCCGCCCCTCTAGCAATCTTCAGCTTTTCCTCCATGTTTCCAAAACTGTCTCTGATTAGTTCATTCACTTATTCTTTTCTTTAGATTCTGCATATAAGTGAGATCATATGGTATTTGTCTTTCTCTGTCTGACTTATTTCACTTAACATAATGTTCTCTAGGTCCATCCATGTTGTTGCAAATGGTAAGATTTCTTTCCTCTTTATGGCTGCGTAATACTCCATTGTATAAATGTACCACAGTTTCTTTTTTTTTAGTTTCAGGTGCACAGGACAAAGCAAAACTTAGACGTTTATCATTTATATCCCTCACACTGTGTACCACAGTTTCTTAATCCAGTCATCTACCGATGGGCATTTCGGTGGTTTCCATGTCTTGGCTATTGTGTATAGTGCTGCAATAAACATAGGAGTGCATAAAGATTTTTGAATTGGAGTTTTGGATTTCTCCGGATAGATACCTAGGAGTGGGACTGCTGGATCATAAGGTAGTTCCATTTTCAGATTTTTGAGATACCTCCATACTGTTTTCCATAGTGGCTGCACCAATCCGCATTCCCACCAACAGTGCATCAGCGTTCCCTTTTCTCCACATCCACGCCAGCACTTGTTGTTTGTTGATTTATTGATGATAGCCATCTTGACTGGGGTGAGGTGGTATCTCATTGTGGTTTTTATTTGCATTTCTCTGATGGTTAGTGAGGTTGAGCATTTCTTCATATGTCTGTTTGCCATCTGTATGTCCTTTTTGGAAAAATGTCTCTTCATGTCCTCTGCCCATTTTTTAATTGGGTTGTTTGTTTTTTTGGAGTTGAGTTGAGTGAGTTTTTGATAGATTTGTGATATTAACCCCTTATCAGATATATCATTGGCAAATATCTTTTCCCATTCAGTAGGATACCTTTTTGTTTTATTGATGGTTTCTTTTGCTGTGAAACAATACTTTTTAGTTTGATGTAATCCCACATGTTTATTTTTTCTCTTACTTCCCTCGTGCGAGGGGATATATCAGTAAAAATCTTACTCCGGGTAATGTCTGTGAAGTTTCTTCCTATATTTTCTAGGAATTTTATGGTTTCAGATCTTACATTTAAATCTTTAAGCCATTTTGAATTTATTTTTGTATGTGGTGTAAGGAGCTGATCCAGCTTCATCTTTTTGCATGTGTCTGTCCAGGTTTCCCAGCACCATTTATTGAATAGATTGTCTTTACCCCACCGTACATTCTTGCTTCCATTGTCATAGATTAAATAGCCATATAGGCATGGATTTATTTCTGGACTCTCTATTCTGTTCCATTGATCTATGGGTCTGTTTTTATGCCAGTACCATGCTGTTTTGATTACTGTAGCCTTGTAGTATAATTTGATGTCAGGTATTGTTATACCTCCCACTTTGTTCTTATTTCTCAAGATTGTTGAGGATATCCGGGGTCTTTTGTTATCCCATATAAATTTTAGGATTATATGTTCTATTTCTGTGAAAAATGTCGTTGGTAGCTTGATAGGAATTGCGTTGAATATGTATATAATTAAGAAATTTTAGAATTACATGTTGTTGAACACACATTTTACCCTTTCTAATACCTGTACCCATATGTAACTTTTTGCTCACTTTCATGCTTGAATCTTTCTCTAAGAGTTTTGAAATCCAGTTCTCTGACGAAATCTTAAGGGGAAGTGTGATATGGTGGAAAAAGTAGGAGGATGAGTCAGATGAACTTTGGCTCTGCCATTTATAAGGGTTTTTATTTAATCTCTCTTAGCCTCAATTTTCATATCCATGGAATGGCAAGAATGATAACTGCCTCACCTATTATTACAAAACTCTTGTAATAATAATTGATATAATAGATACGAATAATTCAAGCCAGCATATGAGGTAGGTACTGCTACCCATTGCATAGAAGAGGGGACAAGGCCTGAAGTGCTTAGGTGACTTGCCCAAGGTCACTCACAACATAACACACTACTTTTATGCCCCAGTCCAGACTCCCAGGTCAGGGTCCCACGGACCCCACCCCCTGACCTTGGCCTCTTGTTCAATGAACTCACCTAGTCTCCTAACATCCCAACTAACTCATACTGCCCCAGGGTAAGGGCCTGGCTTTGGCCTTACCTCCTTCATGCAAATCACGAAGCAGCAGCTTCAACTTCCAGGTCCAAACTGACCCACCGAATGGCCTCTTCCACGACTTCCAGATTAGATGAAGAACTAGCTGCACTGTTTTCCCTGTACAACCCAGAAGTATGGGGTAATTAATGCCCCGGGGGCAAGCTCAGACAACGGGAGGCAGGTGATGGGTAGGAGCCAGGAGCTGAGTGCATCTTTCTTCCTTCTCATATAAAACAGTGCCACATAGCACTTCCAGAGACATCCTGTGTAGTCAAGCAACTAGTGAGTCTCCTTGTGAAGCTGTGACCAGCTCAGTAACTCACCACAATGTATTTGCTTCTTCTCCTTCCTTTTCTCTATCACTCTGCGGCCTTAGGATTGCAAGCCCCAATAAAGCAGCTGATGTGATCATACTCTAGTCTAGACCTCACTGTTTCATTTAGTAGCCACCAGCCCCATTTGGCTATTTAAATTAATCACAATTAAATAAAATTTAAAATTCAGTCTCAGTCACACGAGCCACATTTCAAGTGCTCCGTAGCCACATGTGGCTCATGGCTGTAGCATTGGACAGCACAGATATAGAGCACCTCTATCATCACAGAAAATTCCATTGGACCATACTCCTCTAAACCTTATCATAACCAATATTTCACACAGAACTTCTATTTCAAGCAATTCCCTTCTCTTACGGGCACCTTCTATCTTTCCAACTTGCTGTGGTCCCGCCACATAAATGCTCCTTTGGACTAATAGTTACAGGATCCTGCACTTTTTTACTGCCTTCCTCTTCCTCCCATGTCCTCATCACTTCTCCTACCTAACTTAAGTGTTTTATGATCTTTTGCTTTACTCTTAATTCTCTCACTCCTCCCTTTACTATAGTCACCTGATGTGCATGATATCTTCTATTTGCCTCCAGATCTGCCTTCCATCCTTCTCTACCCTGCTTTGTGCCCTGGGAAGGTGACCTATATGGTCATCAATGAACTCCTTTTTCTCTGGGTCCCATTTGAGCTCAGCCCATGGAAAACCCAGAAGGAGGTCAGAGAGAGGGAAGAAAGTGAAGTTAGGATATTTATTACTCCTTAAGAACTCACTATGGGCTCCATCCCTCGTTGGAAGGACTCAGCTCCTGAAAGCCCTTCAATTAGTCTCCATTCAAAAAAAAAAAAAGAGAGAGAGAGAGAGAGAGAGAACAGAAATGAAAGAGAAAAGAAAAGCTCCTGGATTACTACTGGGCCCTGACAGACACCTGTGACCCAAACTGCCATCATGAACTGGGTGTTATCTATTCCACCAAAACATCAAAATTGGACATGCACAGAAGATTTCTCAATAAATAAAAATGTTATGGCCAGTCTTGTAAACAGATCTGGAAAGCACAAGGACAGTGTAAGAATGTGGCACAGACTCCCGTGGTCCTCTGCCATGTCACCTCTTCCTCAGTCTGCACTAGTGCCCTATGAGGAATTCCGTATGGCCAGTTAATAGAGGAAAAACATAGGCTGCATTTATTGGTGGTCTACCAGTTTTGTGATCACAGCTGGAAGTGGTGGCGGCCACATTAGCACTCTGCCAAAGAGTGGCCGGCAGTGAAGAGAAATTTCTATGAGCAGAGCTCTGGGTGCTGCATCTAGCTGTGTGCCTCATACGGAAGAAGCAGCAGCCTGAGGTACAGAACTATAGTGACACACAGACAGTGACTCTGTTGGTCAGAGACTTGGAAAAATTAATTCTGGAAAAATCAGTGGCAAGATCTCAGTGCTTCTGCCAGTTCCACCAGTTTTTGAACTCTTGAAATACCTTATCCATCACCAACAAATCCCTAAGACTTGCGGATGCATTTTATGGCAACAGAAGTGGAGCAATAGGCTCAGCATCTGTGAACTTCACTGATCTCACCACAGGCTCCACTACATAGAAGTGGTTGGTGTGACAGCACAGTGGGATGGCCTGCTGAAAGCTTGGCCACGACATCAGCCGGGAGACAGCACCCTGTGAGGGTGGGCTGCTGATCTATAAATTGAGGTATGCTTTTAACCCGTGACCAATATACGGTGTCTTCTTTTTCCTAGCCAGAATGCATGAGCCTGGGAACCAAGGGTTGGAACTGTGGTCCTTCTATTACACCATACATACACTTGAAGAATTTTTGGTTTTTGTCCCTGTGACCTTGGCCTCTCTGGATTTAGAGATCCTAGTGCCCAAGGAAGCAATGCAGAGAATGAGACTACTATGCTGACTGGGGCCATTGATCCTGATTACCAGGGAGACATTGGGTTGCTGACACACGAAGAAGGCAGAGATCTATATTTGGAGCCCAAAGAATTCACTGGGTGTCTCCTAGTACTCACTTGGCCAGTTGTTCTAGTCAATGGGAAACTGTAGCATGGAATAAAAGAAGACTACTAAGGACTCAAATCTCATAGGAATCAAGGTTTGAGTTACCCTACGAGGTAAAGAACCCCATCCAGCTGAGGTGCTATCAGAGGGTAAGAGAAATATGAAGGGAATGTGAAAGAAAGCAGATGTGATTACCACCTGCTTAGACCTCATGATCAGTCACGAAGAAGGGATGGTAATGTTTTCTATGAGTTAATTATTTTTTTTCTCCCTTTCCCCCCTTAGCCTAGCCATTTGATATGAAGAGCACTAGTGTTGGCTAATATTTTAGGTTATGACTGCATAGACATTGACTGCATAGACATTTTCCTGTGATAATACAGAAGCTGAAGGACTTTGAATATCTCCCGTGATAGGGAGATGAATTTTCACCTGCGCAAAGAGCAAGAGTCGATTCTGAGGGGAAAAGGGAGTGGACCCTGCAGAATATCCTTTTATTGGCCTCTCCAGATCCAATCTTCAGTCTTCTCTCCCCTGCTCTGTGTCCTACAGGCTGACCTTTACAGACAGCGTGAAAGGCTCCCCTGCCTTCTGCTCTGACTATGTTCAACTTATGAGGAGCACCTACAAGGTCAGAGGGAGGGAGAAGAGTGAGGTGGAAATGTTTATTCCCAGGCTCGCTCTCTGGGGGTTGCTGCCTGGCTGGTGGCTATTTTAGTTACCTAACACAAAACTTAACTGACTTAGAACCACCACCATTTTATTATTTCCCATGATTCTGTGAGCTGACTAAAGCTCAGCTGAACGGTTCTTCTGCTGGTCTCTTGAGTGGTCTCTCATAAAACTGTAGTCTCATGATGACTGGGCTGGACTGTCCAAGATGTCTTCACTCTCGTGTCTGGTACCTGGGTGGGGACAGCAAGAAGGCTGGGCTCCACTGGAGTGTGGGGAAAGTGACACTTCTCTCTCTCCCCAAGTAGTCCCCTAGCCTGGTCCTCTCTGTGTGGCTCCTCCATAAGGTCTTCCCACATGGTCTGTCCAGCAAAGTAGCTGGGCCTGGTGACTCAATGGCTCCCAAAACTGCAAAAGTAGAATTTGACAGACCTTCTTAAGGTTCAAGGCCTGGAATTGGCACAGAAGCACCCCCATCATCTTTGAAACTGTACCTTTATTAAACCAGTCTAAAATGATTTCAATTTGAGTGTGCCATCTGTTTCCTATTGGGATCCTGGAGAAGTTTTTACTCTACTTGACTCTACTTTCTCCATGCCTGCATCTGGTAGAACTGTGTCTGGAGAAGCATACACAACCAGAGAAATGATTCTCATTTAAATTTGCAATCACAAACCTCAAGTTGACCTTTCATTGCCCCACGATCCTACCTTCCCCTGGTCTATTCACTCTCCCACTTTCTCATACAACTGTTTCAGACCCCCCTCCTCTGCTCCATTCTTACTGTGCACTTGACTCTTAATTCACTGAGAATAGATGTGGATTTCCACAACTTCCCATCAACAAACCTACCAACCTTTTTAGCCTTGTACTTGAGGGTCTTTACTCTTGCTGTCCCCTCTGCCTAGAATCCTCTTCCAGACTCTTCTCCCTGGACACTCCCTCCTATCACTCTTGAATGCTCAAATTTTACTGCCTTGATAGGCTTCTAGGTCAGCCTTCTGCCATAGCCCCCTCACCCTCACTCACCCATCACACTTTTTCCTCTTACCCTGAATTATTCTTTATTCTTCTTTATAGCATTGTCACTACTGTCCTTATTTATAGTCTTTCTTCACCACTGGAATATAATAAGCTTCATGAATGCAGGAAGTTTGTCTATTTTCTCTATCACTCTATCATGGCATCTAGAATAGGACCACACTTAGGTGTTGCCGAGTTTGTTGAATGACTAAATAACTAGTCTAGCAGGGATTTGAACGTGGTTCCAAATTCTGTATTCTACTTGGAGAAAATGGCTTAACATTACTTCATCATAGGGTATTATTATTATTATTCACTGCGGCTGCCCAGCGGCATCTCACACATAGGATTGTGGTCGAAGTTCTGCACTGAGTTCTCTCATTGCTGAGCAGGAGCTCGTTTGCATCAGCTGACAAAAGCCAACCATGTGCCTCTCTTCCCACCACTGCATTCAGCAACTTGAGTTTCAGCCACTTCATTGTGGAAATATTTGCACCGTGCAAATGGTCATACATTACAAATCTTGGGGTAGTTTTCCTCCCAGACTGTTAAATATTTATGGGCAAATCACTGATTCTCATCTTTGTGCCACTATTTTCCCAATGGTCTATGAGGGAGGAGAAGGTGGTGTTTAAGAAGTTAAAGTTCTCACTTACGAACAATCTGAGAGATACAGAGATCAAAATATCAGCTTCTTGGGGCTGCCAGTTAGCTCAGTTGGTTAGAGCGTGATGCTCATAACACCAGGGTTGCCGGTTTGATCCCCACATGGGCTAGTGTGAGCTGCGCCCTCCACAACTAGATTGAAACAACTACTTGACTTGGAACTGATGGGTCCCGGAAAAACACACTTAAAAAATTAATAAAAGTTAAAAGTTAAATATATATATATAGTTATGTCATTTTTAGTGTACAAGTGTTTCCCTTATTTTTTAAATTATTTCTAAGTATTTTATTATTTTTATTATATATATCTCAATATATATATATAGATCTCTATATATCTATATATCTATATATCTATATATCTATATCTATATCTATATCTATATATATATATCAGCTTTTTTGGTGATGAGGCTGAATTGAAAAATGTAGCTTGATCAATAACTACAATTGGGTTCTTTAAATCTCCTCCCAGAATTGAACTTAAATCCCCTCCACTTCAAGGATAATTCTCATTCTAGGAAGTTTATACAAGTGTAATTAGATCGCAAGCACTGAAGACAAGCTGCTTCAAAAGAGAGGGGAGCAGTCACACATGTTCATTTCTTCAATCTACCCAATAAGATTGGTTATTACTCCTTGTATAAGTAGTGAAGGAGGGAAGAGAGACAAAGAAGAGATGAGAGTTCTAATGTCAGAGATGTTAGATTTTGGTTGTGCATTAGTAAGTAACATGATTTTGTTTTTTTATAGTTTTACTGCAGTATAATTGACATACAATAAACTGTCCAAGTTCCAAATGTATAACTAGATGAGTTTAAGCATAGCTGTATAGCCATGGAACTACCACCCCAATCAGGATAATGAACCCATCCATCACCCTTAAAAGTTTTCTCTTGCCCCTCCCCTCCCTATCCTGTCCCCAGGCAACCACTAATCTGCTTCCTGCCTCTACAGATTATATTTTCTAGAATTCTATATAATGGAATCACAAAGCATGTATTTTTTTATCTACATAATTAGTTTGAAATGTGTGTTATTGCATGTATCATTAGTTCATTCCTTTTTATTGCTGAGTAGTATTACATTGTATAGATACACATAGTGTTTTCTTATTCATCCCTTGATGAACATTGGGGTTCTTTCCAGCTTGGACTTATTAGAAATAAAGCTGTGAAGCACATTCATGTACAAGTCTTTGAATGGACACATGCTTTTATTTCTCGTGGGTAACCATCTAGTTGTGGAAAGGTTAGATCATATAGTATGTGTATGTTTAACTTTTTAAGAAACTGCCAAACTATTTTTCAAAGTGGTTTTATCATTTTACACTCCCATTAGCAGTGTAGGACAGTTTCACTTGCTCTACATCCTTGCCAATATTTGCTATGGTCAGTCTATTTGAATTTAGCTATTCTAATAGGTGTGTGGAGGTATCTCATGGTAATCATTTGCATTTCCCTAAAAAGTAAGATGTTAATTACCTTTTCAGGTGTTTATTTGACATTAAGTGTCTTTTGGTGAAATGTCTTTTCACCCATTTTTTATTGGCTTGTTTTATTATTGAGTTTTGAGAGTCCTTTATATATTTTGGATACATGACTTTTATCAGATAATGTGATTTGCAAATATTTTCCCCAAAGTGGCTCGCCTTTTATTTCTCTTAACAGTGTCTTTTGAAGAGCAGTTCTTAATTTTTATGAAGTCCTATTAATCAATTTTTTCTTTTATGGATCATGCTTTTGGTATCATATCTAAGAGCATTTTTTATCTTATTTAGACTAACCAGAAAGATTTTCTCCTATGTTTTCTTCTACAAGTTTTATAGTTTCTATTTTACATTTAGGTTCATTATCCATTCTAAGTTGTCTTTTTGTGTGTATATGGTATGAAATGTAGGGTCTTAATTCATCTTTTTGTATGTGAATATCCAATTGTCTCAGCCTTATTTGGTGAAAATCAATTGACTGTATATATGTATATATGTGGGTCTATTTCTGAAGTCTCTATTCTGCCCCAATGATCTATATGTCTATATCCCTATACCAGTACCACATTATTGTGGCTTTTTAATAAGTACTGAAGTCAGCTAGTGGAAGTCCTCCAACTTTGTTGTTCTTTTTCAAAGTTGTTTTGGGCATTCTATCTCCTATGCATTTCCAGATGAATTTTAGAATCATCTTGGCATTTTCTACGGAAGAGCTTGCTGGGATTTTTATTGGATTGCATTGAATCTATAGATCAATTTGGCAGGAATTGACATTTAACAATACTGAATCTTCTGATTCGTGAATGTGGTACGTAATGTTTTTAGTAAGCTGCATAGCCTCATGATCCTTTACCCCTAAATTCTTCGGTGTTTATTTCCTAAGAATAAGAATATCCTCTTATATTTCCATAGTACAGTTATCACTTTAGCATATGTTACATAGATACTTTTACCTCATCTCTTGTCTGTTTCTCAATTTTATCAATTGACCCGGTAATGTTATATCATTTGTTTCCTCTAGTATAGTTCCAGATGAGGATCACATGTTGTATTAGTTGTCATGTCTCTTTAATCTCCTTTAATCTGGAACAGTTCTTCATCAGCCTTTCTTCGTCTATTATGACATTGATATTTTTGGAGAATACATCCTCTTTCTTTTCTTTTACAGTCCCTTTTTAAAAGAATGCTACTTTAGTGTGAAACAACAGTAATGCTGAACTCCCATATTTAGTTTTTAGAAAGTGGAAGTAATTAAAGGTAATTTTTAAAATAATTTTTACTACTCAGAGCAGAGAAGACCACTTTGCCAGTAGATTACTAAGAAGGCTCTGTATAGCAGAGTTGTTTCCTTGAATTATACATGGAATAGAATAGCAATGTTTCATTGATCTTATTACAAAGAATTCTATGTAGTATTTTTTAAAACTAGTGCTTTCTCAGGTTCCTCTTCATGAAATAGTCACTTTTTTATATAAAACTAATATATATGCGTATATGACATTGTTATAGAAACTGAAAGGGCTTATCCATATCTGGTTTTCCTTTCTTTTTCTGTCATGTGGGGAGACTATACGTCCTAGCTCCTTTGCCATTAAGCAAGAGATGTGTCTAGTTATTGCCAATGAAATGCGAATGTAAGTGATGTGTCACTTCTGGATGGAGATATTTAAGAGCTAGTGTCCTATCACTCTTGTCTCCATGTAGTCTCTTCTTTGTCATGGTGACCTTGGAAGCCCCAAATTGACAGGGCAGCATTTCTAGATAGAAGAAGTCTGATTGTTGAGTCACCAGATGGAGCACTTTCACTCACCTAAATCAAATTCTGTGATGGTGAGAAGCAAACTTTTTAAAATGTGTGCTGAGTCACTGAGATTTCAGGGGTGTTAGTGCATCCTATCCTAACCTATCCTGTCCTATCCTATGCTGACTAGTATAATTTTATGTACCATTTGATTGGAGTTAGAAAAGATAACTGAACAGTAGTTGATTCCTGAAATTTATTTTTCAGGTCACATCACCCCCATGTTAGGCACTTCATGAAAAGTTGATCTTGAACCATCAAACAAAATATACTACAATATCTTAGGGCTATGAGGAAAGGGATAAATGGTTAAGTACAAGATAGCTTCCGTGTTTTGGAGATGTATCATGTGGATGTTTTAAGCTGCAAATGTCAGGGAGTCTAAATCAATTTGGTTTAAAAATAAGAAAATGCACTATCTTGCATTACTAAAAGTCTCAACTAAGGTAGGGAATGCTTCAGGATTGGTCAATTCAAGAGCTCAATGTGCTATCAAAGACCGGAATTATTTCTCTCTTTCTCTCCTGAAGCCCTTGGCATTGACTTCATTCTTGGGCTCATAATAAGAGAGCAGCAGCAATTCTAGCATCCACATTCTCAAAAGGAAATGTCAAGAGAAATACGGATGACCTCTCTTATAGCTCTCTCTTATGAATGAGGGAAGTTTTCCCAGAAGCCTTCTAATAGACTTCCCCTCATGTCTCATTGGCCAGAATTGAGTCACAGGATCACTCCTAACTAGTCATTGACAAGGGGCAGTGGGATTATCCATGGAAAACTTAGGCCTACTCTTAGACCTGGGGGTTCCAGTGGGCGTGGCATTCTTGTAAACAAAATCTGGGTGCTGTTAGGAAGGAAAAACTATGGCTAAAGGCTGGTTAAAGGCTGAGAGTGTGGCCCATGGAGGGAACGATGGAATGAGGCTCACTCCTCTAACGATGGAGTGAGCCATCTCTAAGACATGCTTTTTCAGTAAATAAGAGCCTTGGATAGGACTGATAAGAAGAAAACAAATCACTAAAGAATTCCTGGTCATGCTGCTTCCCACTGGTCGTGGTGCTCAATTTTAGATCATCCACAGCTTACCTAATTAATTAGGCTATTTATAGACTAACAACTTACAGGGTGCCAGATTTTCCAGTTAAAAAAAATGCCCCCAAATACTTTTTATGAAATCTCCCAATATTTATATGTTGGTAACTGATTTAAAAGTAAAAAACATCAGCAGTAACAAAACTATGCAGGCTAAATAAATACAACTTCCAAATGAATTCTAATCGCATTCATCACTTTGGGACCTTGGGACATGAAAAGCTCAAGAGTCCCTCCCAGCTCTAACAGTATATGAGTCCATGGTACCCCAATAGTGTTTGTGCTACACTGCCATTGGTCATTCATGGTAAGCCATTCACATGGATGAAAATCTTTAATATTACTTTAACAAGCCTAACTCTGTATTTCCCTATTCACCCATTGATATTTTCATTTATTCATTCAACAAGCAAGCATTTATATAGTGCCAATTATATGCAAAGCATTGTTAAACCGAGATAGAGATAAAAGAAAGAAAAGAATCTGGGGCATAGAGGAGGAAAGATTGGGACTTCCTTATGAGAAGGAGAACTCTCTCATTTCTCACCTTTTGCCTCCACCAGCAGGTCTTAGAGGAGAGGGTTCTGCAGACTGGCCCAGGGCCTTGGTGTTCACCCTTTTTAGTTCACAAGACACAGGGGTGAGCAAACTTGTCCATTGTGGGTCCCCAGGACACTCAGGATGTGACTGCCTACTTTTCCACCTGAAGAAAAGACAAACGAAAATAAAGTAAAATTTAAAAACAAAGGAAAGGAAAAGAACTCACTGCTCCAAGTGGTTATTGCAAGATTAAGGTAACAGGTGACATTTGTTAAAGAGGGTAAAAAAAAAGCCACTCTGGGATTTAAAAAAAAAAAGAAAATAAAAGGCATAGGAAAATGTGCATTGTGTTGTATCTTTGTGTGGAAAATGCATAGAACACCTCTCAAAGAGAACACGCATGTAATAACTGACATTTGAATTCTACTTAATTTCTACCATTAACAGAAAGGGAGCTGAGAAGAAATTAAGTTCTTAATAAACTAAGAAAGTTAAAATATCATACCACTAAAACAAAGGAAAACAATAAATTACTATTTTAAACTCATTTTAAACCATTTTAATGCAAAATTTTTAATAAAAATTACCATTTTATGATAATTACAAAGATTAAAAAAATTATATCCAAAGTTGTTCATGTAATACAGAATGGTGTCAAAAGTTTTAAAGATGATATTAGTAAGTATTTACCCCGAGGAAATCATTTAACATGTGTAAAAAGATTTAAGTGTAAGGATGATTATCATAATATAATTTTTAGAAACCTGATAGCAGACTAAATAACTAGCAATAGGGAACTGGTTAAATAAATGGCATAAATTTGTTACTATCTAGTCATTAACCATGACTCATTTATTCTCATAGAAAGCTGTCCCAGGGAGGCATGTTTGGGCTTAATCATGAGATTGCATCTTCTAACAGCTAGGGTTATGCAGCAATGGAATGAGCCACCTGGGGCATTCTAGCAAAACGTGTCATGTGTCACACACGTCCATGGGCAGTAGGATAGGGCTGGCCCAGGGGGGAAGAACTAGCAGGAAGCAGACAGATCACATAGCCTGGGGAAGTGGTTAAGCCCCAAAAGGTTAGTCACAGTACAGACCATGATACAAACACCACAGGTTCAGACCCATAGGGTCTGAGCCCTGTTATGTAATTTTAAATTGCCTAATGGCCAAATTTGAAAAGGACAAATACACAAGTAAAATTCATTTTAATAGTATGTTTTATGTAACCCAATATGCCCAGAATATTATCATTTCAACATTCAATCAGTATATATATATATATATGTATATATGTATATGTATATATATATATATATATATATATATATATATATATATATATGTAATTACTAATGAAATATTTTAGATTCTTACCATGTTTCCAGCGTTTGGTGTGTTCCACATTTCCAGCACTCAGTGGCCTCCTGTGGCTTGTGGCTACTGTGTTGAGCAGCCCTGCTCTAGAGTCTGTGAGCATCAGCACTTACAACACAGTGACCAGCGTTAGTGAACTCGTAGGCTATTTCGTTCTCTGCCTCTTTTGTGAGGCTTGCTGGGCAAGGAAGCACCTGGGGACTTGGATGAAAAGTATACCTGAACATGGTCCAAGGGCAGACAGCTGCAAAAGTCAACACCTACGGGGAAGAAGCTGGATTTTATTGTCCTTCCCAACCCTCAGTCCCTGACTTGGGGTGAGTTTCAAGCCCCTGACCTGACTGTTTCTAACAGAAATGGCAAATGCTCACTTTCACGTTTTTCCTATTCACGTCAAGTGCACGGCCGTGTGCCATGACTACCCTACACAGCAAGACAGACACAAATAAAGACAAAGAGTGTCTCAGCTGAGCGAAGCCACCAAAATACCTCACAATTGTTTAGGTAGGTAACTTTTGTCTAAATATAAATGATGCTGAGAATACATAGATATCAGATTATATATGCTTTTATGACCTTACAAGCTCCTTCAGGTTTTTATTTTAATGTTATGAGCATAATTTAAAACTGCTCAGCAAAGAGTCTCACTGAAACCTCAGAAACACTAGACTGATGGAAGCAAAAATGGGTCCAGGAAAGAGCTGGGAAATTTACTCTATGACGTGTTTCCTGGGACGGGAGCCAGGAGGCTCACATTCGCACTCCCTGGCTGGTGCTCAGATCTGAGAAGGTGCAATTCTCTTGGTGCTGGGTTAGCGCAGTGGCAGCGGAAATGCAGACACTTATTATATGGACAGAGGGTATCATGGCAATGAGTCACAAATCTATGAATCAATTCCTAAACCTTCGCTTGCCTAACAATCACCTAGGGATCTTGTTTAAAAAGCAGAATTCTCATCTCCACCTTTGGAGAGTGTAATGTGGCAAGTCCAGGGCAGGACCCGAGGAGTCTGGAAGTAGGCAGTGTCTTAGAAGATTCTGATGCAGTTGGTCCCTGGAGAAATATTGGTATTTCTGGCAACGTTTCCAGGCACAAGGATCAGGATCTGGCCCCTCACTCACTGGAGCACTAGGATACATGTCAGGGCCCCAAGAGGAGCCAGCCTGTGAGGAACAAGGTGAACGCCTGTGTGAGCTGTGCACACGGGAGGTACAGGAAATGCAGGGGGTTCCAGAGAGCCAGACACCTGGACTGCCAGCACAGAACATGTGAGGTTCCTGGCACACACTGTCTTTCCCTGCTCAGACTGACAACCTTCACCAACACCAAAGACTTGGCAGTTCCACCAAGTTAGTTTATTAACGCTTCCTCTCTGAGCCTGCCTGAAGTCCACCATATTATCAACGTGGAATCTCACAACTGCTACTTGGGAAACACAGAATTAGCTGTAAAAGCAAAAATCCAGAAGCAGGTAACAGGATTCAAAGGCAAAATGGGATTATTTGGTGTGAGAGGTTGAAACACGCGTTCTAAGGCGAGTGATGCCTTACTTGCGATAAGTCACCAGAGGGCGCCACAGCACTCTTCTCCAAAAGAAGTTTCTGTTGAACAAAACCTGTTAGGCTCTAATTAAATAAAACACTTGCCCAAAGCGACATTTTTCACGGAAGTACCTAAAGACAAAAGACAGTGGGCTGGTGGCCCCTGAAAAAGTCTTCTGAGGCATGCAATTTCGTTGATGTCATCAGTGTTGCGTTAAAAATTGATGTGACTTTCTACTGAATCTCTTGATACGTCCTGGTTTGTTTTAATGTCGCAGACAATGTTTTACATGTCTTACGCTGGGTAAACGTGAAGCTCCGAAGGGCGCCATGTTGTTCTCGGGCACACACTGGCGCCGACGCAGAGCCCTGGATTCCTGCCCGCAACTTGGAACTCGATGGGGAGCTCGAATGGCCCCACCTGCTGTGACACCTCCTACAAGCCCTGACTCTGAACTTGGAACCCGGGGCTGTCAAGGCTGATGACCTCTGAGAACTTCCATTCCACTGGCCTCGTTTTACACAGGGAAACGGAAGCTCAGAGGGGCACAGGAGCCTGTGTAGGATCACTCGTCAGGTTAGTCTTGCGGCGGTGGTGAAACTGCTTTTTCTAAACCACGAACTGACGCCAGAGTCCCCAACAGGAAGGGGACTCGGTCCACGAATAGTCTAAAACCTAAACAAGGATATGAAAGAGTCTGAGATACAGGAAACTGGGTTCAAAGTGCAAGAAAAAGCCAGCCTCTTGCGGGGAGGTGGAGTGCGGGATAGGGACACAGCTCAGAGCAACTCTCCTGCAAATTTCCGTGAAGTGCTGCCACCCCGTGTTCAACTAAGAAATTAAACTCAAACTTTGCCGTAAAGTTAGCTTTTCCATTAAAATATTTTGTAAAAGAATTGGCATTGGCACTTGCTGTATTTCTATCATAATACATTTCCCCTAAGGCATTTGCTTGGCATTTCCAAACTCCGTGATCATCATTAGAAAAGTATTTAAGAGACAAGTATGAAGAGACATAAAAATGTCAAAACCAATTACTGAGAAATTAAATAAAAAACTTCTGTTTCTTGCAGATTCAGCCTTTATAAGTGTGAATATCTGTGGATCTGGAATATTTTATAATATGCATTTGCTACGTAATCACGGACTCACAAAACATTCTGAATTAAAATAATAGCAAACGTTGCAGTGTTGATATGCTGTATCCATATTTTAGGTGGATAAAGTATTTTATGGATCAAGTACCTTATGGAAACACAATTTCCATATTTCATATGGATGAATTTATTTAATCCTCATGGTAGCCCCCCAAAGTAGGTGCCTTTATCACCCCCATTTTACATATAAAGAAACTGAGGCATGGGTATGTTGAGTAATTAGCCCAAGTGACATGGCAAACTCACGGTGAACCGGAAGCCCAACCTATGGAGTCGGGCCTAACAGCCTGTGATCTTAACCACAAGGCCAGTGGTTCTCAAAGTATGGCCCCCAGACCAGCACCACCATGATGTGGAAAATTGATGTGAATGCAAGTTCTCAGGCTCCACCCCAGACCTTTGAGTGAGAAATTCTGGGGGTGCTAACCAGCAGAGTTTTTACCAGTCCTCCAGGTGGTTCTGCCACAGTCCAAAGTTCAACAATCATTGACCTAGGCTATGCTACCTCCAATTGTTAGATTATTTAAATAAGAGCAACTTTGGGTCTAGACCTATCCTGGAGATCAGAATGGGAGCTATAATAATTACACTGCCATTTATGTTGCTCTGTGTAACTATGGCACATTCAGAAGACGTTTTCCAGGACTTAAGGAAAAATCGATTTTGGAACATAATGCTTATATAATTAAGATCCTTAAAAAAGTTAGTTGTACTTTCCAAACTCTTTAAAACCCCTGGTGACTGTGAGGGATTCCCTGTTCATCATAACTGAGTGTTGATTGAGATAACCCACTTCTGGGGAGACGAGGCCCAAGGCCAGAGGGTATGGGTGGTTCTGAAGGGCCCACCCAGATGTCCAGACTAGAGACTGGCAGCAGGGAATAAGTCCACCTTTGCTCTAAAACAAAACACAAAGTAAATATTAAAGAGAGGAAGTTTCCTGGACGGGATTTTTTTTTCACCTTCAGCTTTTTGAAAGCCAGAGAAAGAATGGTGGCGCTTCCCCAGCAAAAGTAGGATGTCCCCATCCCAAGTATGTGGCTTGGGATTGTAGCAATTTGGTTAAACTGGAACTACATTTCCCGGAATTCCCTTCCCTGCACAGTTCCGGGTTGGCAAGGACCGCAGGAGACATCTGGTGAGGAATTTGGAAGGCAGAAGTGAAACAGCCGCTAGAAGGAGTTCTGGGTAGACTGGTGCGTGGTCTGAGGCACTGTCCTCCTATCGCTCTCATCCACTTGTTCGCTGTCTTGTTGGCAGGGACAGCCACTGGGCTCACAGCCCCTCCAGCCCCCAGTGGAGCCTCTTTTGGCTTCTGAGTCCTGGGCCACGTGAGTGTTTAGTTCCACAGTGATGGGCTCTTCCTTTTCCTATGGGACACCCACTTCCTTACATTTAGAGGCTTTTTGAAAGACAATTATGTTCACGAACTTGCCACCATGCGCTTACATTGGCAGCACTGTACAAACAGCTCAGGAAGGTCTCATTACCTTGGAATATCAGCGTCTCACAGCTGTGTTCGTGTCCATGTGTGGCGGTGTCTTGCTGAGTGGCGTTCATTATTCTTTCTGCCAATAGTCAAGATATGGAAACACCCTAAGTCTCTATCAAAAGATGAGTGGATGAAGAAGAAGTGGTACATACATACAATAGTATATTACTCAGCCATAAAAAAAAAATTAAATCTTGACATTTGTGACAACACGGATGGACCTAGAGGGTATTATGCTAAATGAAATAAGTCAGACAGAGATAGACTAATACCATATGATTTCACTTATATGTGGAATATAAAAAAACAAAATAAATGAACAAACAAAACAGAAACAAACTCATAGATGTAGAGAACATTTTTGATGGTTACCAGATGGGAGGGAGGTTGAGAGGAATGGGTGAAAAAAGGGAAGGGATTATGAAGTACAAATTGATAATTACAAAATAGTCATGGGGATGTAAAGTAAAGCATGGGGAATATAGTCAATAATATTGCAATACTATGTATGGTGTCAGGTGGGTACTTAATGTATCAGGGTGATCACTTTGTAAGTTATATAAATGTCTAATCACTATGTTATGCACCTGAAACTAATAGAATACTGTATGTCAATTATAATTGAAAAATAAAAAATTATTTTTAAAAAGAAATTAAGGAGATTACATGAGGTGGGAGAAAGCAGGCAAGGACTGAATTACAGGGTAGTTAGCAAGGTTATATACTCTCTTGAGGCTGGTTATTTCAAAGGTGTTCTAACCTAGATGCAGAAGAACAATGGACAGGGCTGGCTTAAAGCTTTTACTGAGAAGTTATAGGCTTGGGGTGTGACTACCTACCATGACCTGTCCAGTTAGTTTATGATCAGATCACCCTGTGAGTTTACTTCTCATAGAATCCCTTTTTTGTCTACACAGTGATAGCCTCCCTTCATCTTTCTCTTCATGTGCATTTAAAGGGGGGAAATGCAGGACAGTGTTTCAGGGAGGTGTTGAAAGATGCAGGGAGGAGGAATGGGCCCTCAGAGATGGAGACAGGACACATGGTCCTCATCTAGCTGTGTAAGCACAGCCAAGTCACTTCTGTTTTCTGGGGGTTAGACCATGATAGCCAAGAAAAAGTCATTCAGAATTTGATATAAAAGTCATACTTCTCCCAAAAGTGACAGAGTCTTCCTGTGAGAACGACCAAAATCTTATAATCTCATAATTCAGATTTTCCAGAAGTCATTTGTATATATTCCCTAATATAATGATAAAATCTATCCTTTCAGATAGATACTTCTATCTTAGTTGAGCAGGGAAGGGAAGAAGGCATATTCCTAGTGAACATCTAGCATGAGGTAAACCCGGGGTCATTTTTTTAAAAGTCTTGAGCAGATGAACTATGGAAGACAAGCCTTAGACAAATGAGGGAAAAGCAAATGAATTATTTCTTTAAAAACAACTGATTGGACTTTGAATTGGGAGGGCATGAGAAGATCATTTGAGGCTCTTGAGTGATACTGGCTACTTCCCTAGCAAATTCCTTACCCTAAAGTAAACAGTACTCATGTCTTGTAACCCATTTTTGTCTATATTCTATGTCTGTAAAATAGGATTAAAATTGTGGAAGAATTTTGAAATGAAACAGAAACAGAATGGGACAAAATAGTCCCTAAAACCTCTTAAAAATTAAGTGGTCAAAATCAATTTCTAAAATTCCAGTAGGTAACTCTGGATGTTCTCATTAAAAACCAGAGAAATTATTTAAATAAATGGCCTCCATGCCTGAAGGCTTTACCTCCAGGTCTTTTAATTTAAAACTATTTTGCAATTTATAGTCTTTTTTTGTAAGACAAACAATATCTCCAATTTTCTCTCTGTTACTGTTACTTAGTCTAGAGACTACGCTTAATTGACCCCATGTCCCATCCAAAAATAAAAGTAAAATGATTTAACTATCAGGAAATGTCTTAGGAAGGATTCTTATTAGAGAATATTTATTCATTCATTTAAATGTTTATCATGAGCATCTGGACATGTAATGATGAACCAAAACAAAGGTTCTGAGCTCATGAAGCTGAATTCTAAAGAAAAGACACCTATAATAAACAAATAAATATATAACATCAGTTGAAGATAAGTGCTGCAAAGAAAAATAAAGCATCATAAGGTTGCAAAGGGTGGGCGGTGGTGTGGCAGGTGTGGCATGAGTTCCATCTAGGGAAGGTGGTCCAGGAAGATCGCTCTGATAGGGTGACATTTGAGCATAGATCTGAATGAAGTAAGGGATTGAAACTTGAGGTTATCTAGAGCAGGAGTTTGCAAACTTTCTTTGTAAGGGACCAAATAGTAAATATTTTTGGCTTTGCATGCCATACAGTCTCTGTTGCAACTACTCAACTTTGCCCTTTAGGCAAGAAAGCAGCTACAGACAACATAAATGAATGGGTGAGGCTGTATTCCACTAATCTCTTAATTATGGACAATGAAATTTGAATTTCATGTACTATTCATGTGTCACAAAATATTTTTCTTTTGATTTTTTTTGTTTCTAACCATTTAAAAATGTAAAACACGTGTGGAGGTTCCTCAAAGAATTATGAATAGAATTGCCATATGACCCAGCAATCCCTCTCCTGGGTATCTACCCAAAAAATCTGAAAACATTTAGAGATAAAGACACGTGTGCTCCAATGTTCATTGCAGCTTTGTTTACGGTGGCCAAGACATGGAAACAACCAAAATGTCCTTCGATAGATGAATGGATAAAGAAGTTGTGGTATATATACACAATGGAATACTATTTGGCAGTAAGAAAAGATGATATAGGAACATTTGTGACAACATGGATGGATCTTGAGAGAGTAATGCTGAGGGAAACAAGTCAGACAGAAAAAGCAGAGAACCATGTGATTTCACTGATATGTGGTATATAAACCAAAAACAACAAAAGAACAAGACAAACAAATGAGAAACAGAAACTCATAGACACAGACAATAGTTTAGTGGTTGCCAGAGGGTAAGGGGGGCGGGGGGTGGGGGGTGGGAGATGAGGGTAAGGGGGATCGAATATATGGTGATGGAAGGAGAACTGACTCTGGGTGATGAACACACAATGGGATTTATAGATGATGTAATATAGAATTGTACACCTGAAATCTATGTAATTTTACTAACAATTGTCACCCCAATAAATTTAATAAAATAAATTTTTTTTAAAAAAAGTAAAACACATTCTTGGCTCAGAAGCCAAACACAAATAGGTTATGGGCTACATTTGCTGACCCATGATCTCTGACCCCTGATCTTAAGTCAATACATTCCAGAAGAGGGAACAATTAGACTCTGAAGCAGGAATATGCATGATTTGATAGAAAGCAAAGGAAAGGGCCATGCAGGGCATCAATTAGTAGTCATTATGGAGGAGAACCCCCTACACTCATTCCAAATTATTTTTACCTGGTTATGTCAAGCTTCTAATTTTAAGTATCTTCAAGACCAAATATGTTCTATACTGGACTCCCTTTAGAATACAGACACCATATTTCAGAGGGGTGGATGGATGGGGGAAATCTGTTAGAGCTTGAAGTAGGTTTTGAACTGGTTTGGCTTTGAAAAATGGACACGATTCCAAGAGATGGGCCTGGACATGGAGGGAGAAAGAATATTCTAGTTAGAGGAATAACATGAATAAAGGCCTGAATGTGGGAGATGCATGTTATGGATTACAGGTCCTTATGATCCCGTTCCAGGTAGTGTGTGTGTGTGTGTGTGTGTGTGTGTGTGTGTGTGTGTTGCATATCCTTATACCTTGAAATACAAGCCTCTAAACAGTGGTTCTCAAATTCTAGTCTGCATTAGAATCACCTGGAGGGCTTGTTAAAAGCAATTGCTAGACCCCACACCTAGGATTTCTGCTACAGTAGGTCTGGGGAGGGACCTTGGAATGTGCATTCCTACTAAGTTCCCAGGTAATGCTGCTGCTGCTGGTCCTAGCACCCCACTTGGGAAACCACTGCCCTACATGGTTGCCTGCTACAGAGGCAGGGTGGAGTCTAGCTATCTCCTATGGCCGCACCTGCAACATGGGGTGGCACCTGAGCCCAGCTATAGAGTGAAATGGTGCCAGGCCCATCCTAGATTTTCTCATGTGTGAATTCCCTTACTCTCCTGCCTTGCTTCCTACAACTATCCAGGAGGGTTTAAAATTTGTAAACATGTTTCATGTGGTGCTTCTGCTTCCAGATTAAAAAAAAAAGTCAAAGACATGTTTTCCCATCCACAACAAACAAAGCAATAACATGGAATGGCATATAGCACAGCCAACATTCAGAGAGAATCCTGGGGTTTCACCAGCAAGACAAAGGAAACTGGAGACATTGTTGAATTGACTCACACTGTTAATTTGTGTATCTTTCTCACAAGTTAAAGGCCAAGATTAAATGTAAGCTCTCCAGCAGCTAAGAATATCATAATTAAGCTTCCTATTTATGCATACGCTTGATTCTTTTGTCTTAACCATTCTTTTAGAGTGGCAGTTAGGCAGAACTGAGTAGCACAGATTTCTTTGAAACCATTCACTTAAACCAAATTTCCAATGATTAGCAAGACATCTGGAAGACAGGCAATTGGAAAATCAATATTCTCTAAAAGAAATATGTTTTTTAAAACAGAAAATACCAAAAATAAAAATTTTCCTTTGCGTTCCAAAATTAAGCGATGAAAAATGAGGGGAAACAACAACACACACACACACACACATCTGGAAGTAGCACTTCAAAATATTTTTTTCTTAAAGATGGCCACGCGGTCTGTATAAGCTTCAGGCCTCTCAAAACCTACATGCATGCCTGCTTCTAAACCACTTTTTCTCCAGTATGTAAGCTGGAATGTTTTAAAATGACGAAAGTTTTGCTTTCCTAGTTAGAAACAATGGTACTAATTAGAAACACAGTTCCTGTTGAAATTAGGTCCCTTTAAAGAAACTCACGTGATTTAGATATCTCAAGAAAAAGAGTTGTCTCTAAGAACACATGTATAATGGGACTAGAGAACCATCCAGAACATGCCTGTCCCTTTCTCCCTTAGCAACCATATGAACTCTTACTCATGGCCTCTCTGCTTCTTTCATGTGATTCTGTCCACTCTGTCTTCTCTTTACAGCTGGGCTTCTTCACACCCTCACCTTACCTGTGGCCCACAGGGAGCCCTTACTTAGTTTTCACAGCTAGTTGGCTCAGTCTCGCCAGACCACATCAGAGGTTGCTGGCAGCCTGAATAAGTCACCATGGGATCAAGTGCCAGTAAGCCACAGCTGGGGGCCTGGGAAGAGGGCCTTGAGATACAGTCCTTAGCTGGTCAGGCCGCAGAATCTGCAGACAGGGCCTTAGCCCTTAGAAGGGACTGGTCAGCCTCAAGCTCAGCACACAGAAGTTATTCTGATCATTCAAACTCTGAGTTTTGGCTCCATATTCTTAATGAGATTCTAGTTCACTAACGCCACTCTGCTTTGAAGTGAGAACATGGTCCTATAGGGCAGTGAAACCTTAGGTACGTCTTTCTCCAACAATTATCATGTTTAATTTAAATAAAAAGTGCCCCCCAGAAATTTACAGTATACTATCCTCATGTTTTAATTACTTCAGTGTTTTTAAGCTGTAACTTATGAACCATTCATG
Source organism: Rhinolophus sinicus (assembly GCF_057876585.1). Classification (NCBI taxonomy): domain Eukaryota; kingdom Metazoa; phylum Chordata; class Mammalia; order Chiroptera; family Rhinolophidae; genus Rhinolophus; species Rhinolophus sinicus. The sequence goes on along the minus strand of NC_142504.1, from coordinate 53,576,498 downwards.
GGCATGACCAGCACTTTTTAAAGGATGAAATAGAATAAGATAGAGAAAAAACATCAGGATGCATCACACGATATAAGGATAACCATTGTTCTGTGAGACTTTTGTTTCACTTTTATAAATATATATGCCAGTGACTCTTAAACTCTTTGGTTTCAGGATCTCTTCATACCCTTAAAATATTTAGAGGACCCCAAAATGTTTTTGTTTATGTGGGATGTATCTATTGAAATTTACTGTATTGGAAATTAAAACTGAGAATTTAAAAATATGTTTATTAATTTTTGTATTAACTATGGTGGTCACCCCAAGAAGGCAGGGTGAACCCACCAATTGGCATAATGAGCAGGGTATCTAGGTGGTGACCACCACCAAGGATATTTCTTCTTTTGCTTTGGCTTGCTGACTGGCTCTGTCACCTGCTGCCAAGCATATATTTTGAGCTGCTACCTGCTGGGGAGCTTCCACTCTGAGCTGTCTTGCTTTGTGCTGCATTTGCTGTGTCCTACCAAGCCCCTATTCTAGATGGAACTAATCTAAATAAAATGTTTCAGTAATTGGTGTTTAGAGCTTGGCGAATGGGACTGAGGCTGTCTTTCAAGTAGCCCTGGGTCATTTGTGGCAGCCTTTGCCAGATACTACCATGCTAGTCACCCCTCCCCAGACCCCTTGGTGACCTGGGAAGGCCCTGGGAACTGATAGAGTGAATAGAATGGGAGTTTGCACACTTTACAGGCAGCATTGCCATTATTATACATGATGGAGCTTGCTGGAGAGCTGCTGCTTTTCATCTCTTTACTGGGACATCCCTAATTAGGGATGGAACACAAAGGTCAGCATAATTGGCTGGATTTCAGGCACTGGCCCCTGGCCAACCATCAGCCTCATCTGCATGTTTTTATAGATACCTGAACTATTAATTGCCAGTGGTCAGCCATCTGGGCCAGCCAATGGCAGCAACAATTCCTTATCCAAAGTTGCATCCTTATGGATAAAGAACTCCGGAAATCTGTTGCCTCACAGATACCCAAAACATATACCAAGGTCACACCTATTTCTGCACATACTGAAACCACAATGTGAGGGCTCACCAAGACACTTCTTGTCTTCTTTGCAGTTCCAAACATAATTGATAGTGACCAAGACACGCATTTCACTTTGCAAAATATGCAGTGCTGGGCTCTTGAACAAGGCATTCAACAGAACTTGCTAACCAGTCTCAGGCTATAGGATTCATAGAGTACTGCAATGGCTGATTTGTTGCAAAGTGCAATTCAATTAAATGGGGATTTTGGGTCAAGATGGTAGAGTAGTTAAACACTGTGCTCACCTCCTCTCAGGATCACATCCACTACAACTAAACTACGGAACAACCATCATTGAGAATCATCTGAAGTCTAGCTGAACCGAAGTCCTACAACTAAGGACATACAGAAGAAGCCACCTCGAAACTGGTAAGAGGGGTGGAGACATGAACAGGCTGGTCCCACACCCACATATGACCATTAAAAATCAGGAGGGATATATTGGCTGTGGAGGTCCCCCCTGAGGAGTGAGAGGTCTCTCAGCATCACACCAGGCTCCACAGCTCAGGGTTCCAGTGCCAGGGAGAGAAGTCCCCATACTTCTGGCTGTGAAAACCAGCAAAGATTGTAGGTGAGTGAGACGGAGGACCACTGTAATTCTAGGCACTCCTCTTAAAAGGGCTTGCACGTGGGCTTACTCACCAATGGAATCACTCACTCTGCACTCCAGTACTGGGACAGCAGCTCAGAAGTCACTAGGGACATATGGGGAGGAACTGAGTTGTCTGGCTTCAGGACAAGGGCTGAGGGGTAGGTTTCTTCTGACGGAGGAGCTGGCAGAAGCCATTGCTTCTTTGTTGAGCCCTCCCTCTCAATGCATGCAGACACAGGCAGATGCCATATCTGAGTCTCCATCAAATTGGCTAACCCCTTTCATGTGCTCCACCACAGTGATTCCCAGAGACCCTGCCCATTGAAATTTCCAGCCCACCCAAGATCTTCCAGTACCTTCCAAATGGCCTGTCTCAGCTCATGCTGTGGACTTTCAAAGGTTCACAAAACCCAGACAAGCAGCATTTGTCTTTGGTGTGTCCTATACCTCTGGCTGAGCAGTCCTAAGCCCACAGTAGTGATAGCCAGCCTGGATTCGCAGATTGGGCCCTCGAGGCACCTGTAAGCCTAGTGTGGTGGCGGCCATACCGGGTGGCCCCAGGAAGAGCACAGGCTATGGCTAACATTAGCCTTAAGGGGTTCCCTCCCAGGAGGCCCCAGGGCTAATATACCTGGTGGCCAGCTTCTGACCAAGCTGGAGCATCACCTGGCCACGACACACCCAAAGGGAAGACTGGGCAGGCACCAGGGCCACACTGAAACAAACCCTGCTCTGTAAGGTCAGCCCTTGCACCACAGCACCTCCATTGTAGTCATGGCCTGTCCTCACAACCAATCAGCCTGAGGGTCAGTCCCTCCCACTGATGTGCAAACAGCACCCAAGGCTCGACTACAACAGGAGGGCACACACAACCCATACAAGGTACACACCTGGAGTACCTGGATTTGGTGACCATGGATACTACACCACTGGGTCCCACAGGACATCTACTATATAAGAACACTTTACTAAGACCGAGAGGCATAGCAGCCCTACCTAATACATAGAAACACACACAGGGAGGCAGCCAAAATGGGGAGACAAACATGTAAAAGAGTAGAACAAAGCTCCAGAAAAAGAACTAAACAAACTGGAGATAAGCAATCTACCAGATGCAGAGTTTCAAACACTGGTTATTAATATGCTCAGATCTGAGGGAAAACTTCAACAAAGAGATAGAAACATTAAAATGGAGATTTAAGAAAAAAAAAACATGAAAAAGAACCAGTCAGAAATAAAGAATACAATAACTGAAGTGAAGTATACATTAGAGGGAATTGACAGCAGGTTAGATGAAACAGAGGATTGAATCAATGATTTGGAAGATAAGGTAGCAGAAAACATCCAATCAGGACAGAAAAAAAAAAAAGAATCCAAAAATATTAGGAGCGTTTAATGGTTTAATGGCACAACATCAAGCAAATCAACATTTGCATCATAGGAGTACCAGAAGGAGAAGAGAGAAAGTGAGGAATTGAAAGTCTAAGAAACAATGATGGAAAATTTCCATAACCTAGTGAGGGAAATAGACATACACTCCCAGGAAGCATAGAGAATCCCTGACAAGATGAACCCAAAGAGGCCCACACCAAGACACATCATAATTAAAATGCCAAATGTTAAAGACAAAGAGAATCTTAAAAGCGGCAAGAGAAAGGCAGTTAGTTACCTACAAGGGAGTTCCCATAAGACTGTCATCTGATTTCTCAACAGAAACTTTGCAGGCCAGAAGGGAGGGGCAGGAAATATTCCAAGTGATGAAAAGCAACGACATATAACCAGAATTGCTCTACCCAGCAAGGCTGTCATTTAGAATCAAAGGACAGATAAAAAGCTTCCCAGACAAGAAAAAGCTAAAGGAGTTCATCACCACCAAACCAATATTACAGGGAATGTTAGAGGGACTTCTTTAAGACAAAATAATAAAAAACATGAATAATACAGTGGCAATAACTACATACCTAACAGCAATTACTTTCAATGTAAATTGATTAAATGCTTTAATCAAAAGATATAGGGTGGCTGAATGGATAAGAAAACAAGACCCTTATATATGCTGCCTACAGGAGACTCACTTCAGATTAAAAGAAACACAGGCTGAAAGTAAAGGGATGGAAAAAAAGTATTTCATGGAAAAAAAAAAAGCTGAGGTACGTAGCAATACTTATACCAAATAGACTTTAAAACCAAGGCTATAGCAAGATACAAAGAAAGACCCAGTAATCCCACTTCTGGGTATTTATCTGAAGAAACCAAAAAAACTGCCTCAAGGGGTGCACCCATATGTTCATTGCAGCATTGGCCATTACAATGGCCAAGATGTGGAGGCAGCCTGGTTGTCTGTTGATGGAAGAATGGATAAAGAGTAGGTAGTACATATACACAATGGAATATTGCTCAGACATGGAAGGGAATGGGTACTTGCCATCTGCAGTGGCATGGATGGACCTGGTCGGTGTTGTGCTGAGTGAAGTATGTCAGACAGAGAAAGACAGATGCAATGTGATTTCGCTTATATGTGGAATCTAAAGTACAAAATAAATAAACGAATAAAACAGAAACAAACTCACAGATACAGAGAACATTTTGATGTTGCCAGATGGGAGTTGGGAGGATGAGTGAGAAGAGGAAAGGGATTAAGAAGTACAAATTGGTTGTTACACAGTAGTCATGGCGATGTAGCGTATAGCATAAGGAATATAGTCAATAATATTGTAATGACTATATGTGGTATGAGGTGGGTACTGGAATGATCGAGGTGATAGATAGGAAGGTGTTGGTGGGGCAAGGTGAAAAAGGTGAAGGGATTAAGAAGTGAAAATGACACAAAATAGTCACGGGAATGTAAAGTATAGGAAATATAGTCAATAGTATGGTAATAGCTATGTATAGTGCCAGGTGGGTACTAGACTAGTCAGAGGGATCACTTCTTACGTCATGTAAATGTCTAACCACTATAGTGTATACCCGAAATTAGTATAAAATAATATTGAATATCAAAATAAATAAATAAATAAAGTGCAAAAATATTTAAAATACATTTAAAAAAATAAAAAATGAAAAGGTACAAGCTTTAATGTGCCTGGCAAGAAGCAAAAAAATAAACAATTAAATGGAGCATGACACATTTCAGTCATCAAATATCAGGGATGAATTTTAATTGTGAGTCTGATTCCATCTGATATTTGAGCGTGGACATCCTTCAGCCTACTCCTCCCCTTTTCCTCTTGCCCAGATCTGAGAAGGCAATAGGAAAGCTCATGAGCTCCCTCCTGTGGTGCCAACAAAAAATCAGACCACACAGAACCTGGTCTACATAAGGAAACACTCATTCCAGTCCCACGTACTAATAGTGGTGGGTTCGAGTTTTCCAAAATTCGATTTTTTACTTGAAAGCTCTAATTTTATCCCTGGTGCTGATAATTGGTTTCCTTAAAGTGACTCACTCCATTCATTTTTGAGGAAATGCCTGCCAAGTACTCAAGTGCGAATAAATCTGGTTTGTCCGTTGGGAGTTGTTTCAGAAAGTAAAAACGGTGTTCCGTGAAAAATGCAACTAGTTCAATTTGCAATTCAAACCATGGCTCAGGCGCTTTTCTTGGACAATCACTGTACTTCAGTGTGGGGGCGGAGCCCCAGAGAGTAGTTTCCAGGCTCTCGGCCTCACATAGAACGGTGCTGGCTCAGGTAGTAAATGGCCAACTATGATTCCATGGCCATCAGCTGTGGCTAGTTGGCCATCAGCTGTAACCAGTGAGCCATTGGCCATAATATAACTGCTGTGGCTAAAAGGAGAGGAGAAGAGAGAAAGAATGGGGCTAGCAAGAAGATGGTGGCTGAGCTGGCAAGTGTGGATGGCGGTTTGCGGACAGTGTGAATCCAGCCTCCAGTGAGAGTATAGTGCCGCCAGAGAGAATATAGTGGTATGACTCCCCTACCTATGGCTCCGTGGGTGTTCTTGTTTGGCCTCACCATATCCTGCGTTCTTGTATGGGGAGCGGGAGCAGAGACCCCGCAGGCCGCCCAACATGACACATGGCGTAGTCGGCAGGATCCCCTGCACGACAAATGGCGCAGCGAGCAGGGTCTCCCGCACGACAAATGGTGCAGCGAGCAGGGTATGGTGCTGGCCAAAGCTCTCCGAAAGGCGGTGGAGCAGTTTGTGTGTATGAACACTCAGTCTCAGGAAGACCACGAGGAGCAGCTGCCGGAGAGCTGGACCCCCGTGGAGGGGTGGCAGGACGTGGACGGTTCTCCCACCAGCACAGGAAAAGCCATGCAGCTGCTAGAGAGATGGAGCCCCGTGGAGAGGTGGAAAGATGTGGATGGTTCCCCAACCAGCACAGGCTGGAGAAAGCGAAGGTCGTTGCGGCCCTGTGGGCCGGGGAAGTTCCTGCTCAGGCAGCCCGGATGCAGGACTTATAGTCCCAGGAGGTAACGCTTGCTGAGTCCTCCGTGGGAGATGAGGGTGAGGTCAAGGTCGTCCCTCACCCCCAGGACAGTCCTGGCGAATGACTATGGACTATGGGGAATTGCCTTCCATCCCTAATTTAATGGACCGCTTGACTGTTTGTTTGGGAACTGTTGTTAGTGGAACTGGGGGATATTTGCTTTTGTCTCTTGACTGGCCACCATTGAGAATATGTAAGCACCTTGATTGTGAGTCGCTGTTGTTCCAGCAGGGTACCCTGAGAGGCACAGAGAGAGTGGCAGTGCGCTGAGAGGTCTGGCTGAGCCCTGAAGATACCCTGGCTGTGCCCAGGAAGTCGGGCTGTTCCCAGAGAGAGTAGAGCCCTGGCTGAGTCCAGGAAGTTTGGCTGAGCCCTGAAGATACCCTGGCTGTGCCCAGGAAGTCGGGCTGTTCCCAGAGAGAGTGGCAGTGCCCTGAGAGCCCTGGCTGTGTCCAGGAAGTGTGGCTGTGCCCACAGAGAGTGGCAGTGCCCTGAAAGCCCTGGCTGTGTCCAGGAAGTGTGGCTGTTCCCAGAGAAAGTGGCAGTGCCCTGAGAAATCCTAGCTGTGCCCGGGGAAACTAGTGGTACCCTAAGAAGTCCAGGAAGTCTGACCGTGCCCAGGAGTACTGGTGGTGCCCTGAGAAACCCTGGCTGTGTCCGGGAAGACAGGTGGTACCCTAAGAAGTCCAGGAAGTCTGGCAGTGCCCAGGAGTACTGGTGGTGCCCTAAGAAACCCTGGCTGTGTCCGGGAAGACAGGTGGTACCCTAAGAAGTCCAGGAAGTCTGGCTGTGCCCAGGAGTACTGGTGGTGCCCTGAGAAACCCTGGCTGTGTCCGGGAAGACAGGTGGTACCCTAAGAAGTCCAGGAAGTCTGGCAGTGCCCAGGAGTACTGGTGGTGCCCTGAGAAACCCTGGCTGTGTCCGGGAAGACAGGTGGTACCCTAAGAAGTCCAGGAAGTCTGGCTGTGCCCAGGAGTACTGGTGGTGCCCTGAGAAACCCTGGCTGTGTCCGGGAAGACAGGTGGTACCCTAAGAAGTCCAGGAAGTCTGGCAGTGCCCAGGAGTACTGGTGGTGCCCTGAGAAACCCTGGCTGTGTCCGGGAAGACAGGTGGTACCCTAAGAAGTCCAGGAAGTCTGGCAGTGCCCAGAAGCACTGGTGGTGCCCTGAGAAACCCTGGCTGTGCCCAGAGAGCCTGGCTGTGTCCAGGATATTGCATTCACCCCCAGGCTCCTCGCACAGGTCCCCTCGCAGAAGACGCTTGTCGCGTAGATTGTGAGGCGAGAGCCTGTAGGGGTGGAGTGTGGGGGCGGAGCCCCAGAGAGTAGTTTCCAGGCTCTCGGCCTCACATAGACAGGTGCTGGCTCAGGTAGTAAATGGCCAACTATGATTCCATGGCCATCAGCTGTGGCTAGTTGGCCGTCAGCTGTAACCAGTGAGCCATTGGCCATAATATAACTGCTGTGGCTAAAAGGAGAGGAGAAGAGAGAAAGAATGGGGCTAGCAAGAAGATGGTGGCTGAGCTGGCAAGTGTGGATGGCGGTTTGCGGACAGTGTGAATCCAGCCTCCAGTGAGAGTATAGTGCCGCCAGAGAGAATATAGTGGTATGACTCCCCTACCTATGGCTCCGTGGGTGTTCTTGTTTGGCCTCACCATATCCTGCGTTCTTGTATGGGGAGCGGGAGCAGAGACCCCGCAGGCCGCCCAACATGACACATGGCGTAGTCGGCAGGATCCCCTGCACAACAAATGGCGCAGCGAGCAGGGTCTCCCGCATGACATTCAGTATGTAGCAAAATGCTTCATGCATACTTATTTCATACACAGGATATTAACAGGAATCGAGATTTGATTAGCAAGGATCGAAATTTTATCAAATTAAGACAATAAGACAAATCCAGAAAAATGACTTTTTATAGCTTTACCAGAAATGTTCTTAAATGTTACTGGCTTTTGAAAAAGCTTCCCATGCATGGGGATGAAGAAAGCAGTGACTACTGGTCCCATCTGGTGCCACTGCCTTGATCAGTGCTGAGGCACCAACAAACTTACCAGTACTACTTTTCACCATCAGTCAGCGCAGTGAAAGGACAGCTAATGTCAGGTGTTCCCAGGCAGGTGATTTGAGGCTGTAGCTGAAATTGCATTTTAGATGGGGAAGAGCAGGTCACCAGGAACCTGGGGTCCAGGGTTCTAGTTTGGCCCCTGCATGACCCAGCATAGAGGTTGACGTGCAGGAGAGAATCAATAAGTATTTTTAGGTGACTATGAACTAGGAGAACTTGGGAAATCACTTGATCTCCCTGGGGCTCAACTGACTATAAACTGAGGCAAACTACATTTGGAAATGTACAAGTGAATACACGGTGTGAAACCCTAACGGATGCTCCCCTATAAATGTGCATTTCTGTAGGGGAGCAGAGCCCATGGATAATTTGGTGTGCCAGCTCACCTATGAGAAGAATATCATTTTCTCTTCTTTTTAAATTGGTGCTAGATGGTTAGCAACATCCATTAAAATCCTTACAAAAGACCCCAGCTTATTTGGAGCTAGGTGAAGAGAATGAATCCAAATCAAATGAAAAACCATCAGTACTCCGTTGAATAGTGTCCCGAACCCAACCCCCCAAAAAAATTCATGTCCATCTGTCATGCGGGAGACCCTGCTCACTGCGCCATTTGTCGTGCGGGACGGCCTGCGGGGTCTCTGCTCCCGCTCCCCATACAAGAACGCAGGATATGGCCAGGCCAAAAAGGAACACCCACGGAGCCATAGGTAGGGGAGTCATACCACTATATTCTCTCTGGCGGCACTATACTCTCACTGGAGGCTGGATCCACACTGTCCGCAAACCGCCATCCACGCTTGCCAGCCCAGCCGCCATCTTCTTGCTAGCCCCCATTCTTCCTCCTCTCCTTCTCTTCTGCTAGCGTAGCCACAGCAGTTATATTAGTGGCCAATGGCTCACTGGTTACAGCTGATGGCCAACTAGCCACAGCTGATGACCATCCAATCACAGTTGATGGCCATTTACTACCTGAGCCAGCACCTGTCTATGTGAGGCTGAGAGCCTGGAAACTACTTTCTGGGGCTCTGCCCCCACACCATCCATAACTTACAAATGTGACCTCATTTGGAAATAGGGTCTTTGCAGATGTAATCAGGTAAAGATGAGGTCATACTGCATTTAGGGTAGGCCCTAAATTCAATGATTGGTGCCCTCATAAGGAGAGGGAGATCTGGAGACAGAGGTACAGAGGTACAGAGGTACAGAGGTACAGAGACACAGACGGGTAGGTCATGTGACCATGGAGGCAGGCACTGGGGGATACAGCTGAGGCTGCGGAATGCCAAGGGTTGTCAGCACATGGCAGAAGCTAGTAGCAAGGAAGGAGTCTCCCCTGCAGGTTTCAGAGGGAGCGTGGCTCTGCTGACACCTTGATTTCTGACTTCTGACCTCCAGAATTGGGAGAGAATAAATTATTGTTCTAAGCCACCCAGTTATGCTAATGTTACAGCAGCCCTGGGAAAATAATATAGCATCTTTAAAAGCTTGTTTGAGAAAAGTCAGTGTCACAAATTATGAACAGTACCTAGCCATCTCTAGGCCTGAAGGTGTATGTTCACTGGAAACATTGCCCTGTGGCTGTGACCACTAATTGAAGATAAGTTTTTAAAAGATAACAGTGAAAACCCATTGTAATTGAGGCCTTATAGGTATAACCTGTTTTTTCTGACCCAGGCCACTGGCTCCACCTCCCTGGAGAGACCCAATTTTCCCTGCGCAATTTTAGGAGACCCGAGCAGGACCCTGACTGGGGTGAGTCCAAGGGGGCCGTCCACATGCTTCCCTAATGCTGCCCTGGGGCTCACTCTATTCCAGCCCCGCCCCAGAGTGCTCACAGGTGCTCATGAACAGAAAGATGGATTTTGAAGCCATACCAAAGACACCTGGGTGAGACTTCCCTGGTGGGCAGATGGAATCTGCATTGTATGAAACTCTCCAGGCAATTCTGAGAATGAACTAGGTGGGGGCCGAGGTGGGAGGAGGGGTAGGTCATACCCAGGCCCAGAAATATGATTCAAAATACTTCTTTTTTGCTTTACACCTGTGTCATGCGAGGTGACAGGCGGGGTCTCAGCTCCCGCTCCCCACATAAGAACGCAGGCTATAGTGAGGCCAAAAAGGAACATCCACAGAGCCATAGATAGGGGAGTCATAGCACTATATTCTCGCTGGCGGCTGGGTTGGAGATACAGGAGCAGGAGCCACACGATCCGCAATCTGCCGTCACTTCTCTCTGCCAACCAACTTCATTTGCTACTGCAATCCACTCTTGCTAGCTCAGCCGCCATCTTCTTGTTAGCCCCCATTTGCTGCTAGCATAGCCACAGCAGTTATATTAGTGGCCAATGGCTCACTGGTTACATCTGACGGCCAACTAGCCACAGCTGATGGCCATCCAATCACAGTTGATGGCCATTTACTACCTGAGTGAGCACCTTTCCACGTGAGGCCGAGAGCCTGGAAACTGCACTCCTGGCTTTGTCCCCACAATCAGACAATGGAATATTATTTACCACTAAAAAGAAATGAGCTATCAAGCCATTAAAGGACATGAAGGAAACTTAAATGCACATTGCTAAGTGAAAGAAGCCAATCTGAAAAGGCTACATACTGTGTGATTCTGTTGCACAATCCAAGACCGGAAAGAACCCAAGTGGCACTCAGTGAGTTAGAAGAGTCAGCTTTATTACCCCGGTGGGCTCAGTGGGATCCTTCCCAAAAGACTGAGCCCCTAGCAAGGTTTTGAGCAAGTTTTTATGGGTTGGGGACTTCCTTGAGTTTGGGAAGGGGTAGGTGTCGTCTGGTGATTGGTTCAAGGTATGGCTTGGAGGGGGTTATGCGGAAGTGGGATGGGGCTTAGGCTGGGGACCTCTCTCTCTGCTCGGGCCACCATTTTAGCTCAGTTCCACGTGGCAGGAAACCATTTTAAGGTCAGTTTCCCCATCATGACGCCCCTGTTGATGATCGTAAGTGGTAACAACTTAGAGATCATCATATTAGCTAAGAGGACTATAACCCCACAGGGCGAGGATCTGGGCTGTGGCCCGGCGGGTGACGGAGTACGAGAAGGTTGGGTGGCCAGCTAATTTTCCCCAGCAGCCTGAGGGACAGGAAGGGAAGGTCGTGACTCCTTCTGGGGAAGAGATAGTATGAGAAAAAGCCAAATCATGGTTGCTCCCTAAGACAGGTTAGGGAGAGGAGGCAAGCAGCCCAGAACAGGAAGTAGAACCCTAACAGTCCCTTTTCCAGTGGTGACCAGCTCGGGGGGGGGGGGGGGGAGGATGCAATGAGACCAGCAAAGATTAGAAACAATAGGAGTCCAATAACAGTGAAGACGGAGGCCAGGCAGATGACGGCGAGGCTCATCTGGGCTGTTTCTTGAGGGTCAGATGGAGTGGACGGGCTGGGTCAGGCCGGGTGGTCCAGGCGTCGGTCTCTGGCTGGGCTCCTTTAACCGGGCGTGATGGATCCACGGGACAATGCCTGAAACTTTAAGAGCGGTGGGAGTAACGAATATTACAGTATGAGGGCCTTTCCACCTGGGCTGGAGGGGTTTGCATTTCCAATCTTTGACCCAGACCTGATTCCTGGAGTAAAGGGGTGTACAGGGGTACCGAGGGAAATGGGGGCCCTTTCCAGAATGTAAGCACGTATATCTGTGAGGACCTTGCCTAGCTCGGCCATCTGGTTTTGGAGGCTGGAGAACCCCAGCTGGCGAATGTCACCAGGGAGACTGGTTAGCAGGGGAGGGGGCCTCCTGAACCTAATTTTGAAGGGAGAGAATCCAGATTTGCCAGGGGTGCAGCGTGCCCAAAGGACAGCTAGCGGTAGGAGGTCCACCCACCCTAGGGAGGTCTCCTGGTGGAGTTTAGCCAATGTCTCCTTGAGGGTACGGTTCATGCGTTCAACTTTCCCTGAGCTTTGTGGTCAGTATGCTGTATGGAGTCTCCAGTTGATGCCCATGGCTCTGGTTACCGTCTGGAGGAGTTCTGCTATGAAAGCTGGCCTGTTGTCACTGTGGATAGAAAGTGGATGCCCGTAGCGAGGGATAATCTCCCTAAAAAGGATCTTGGCTACTTCACGGCTCTTTTCAGTCCAAGTGGGGAAGGCTTTGACCCACCCAGACAGAGTAGGTACAGACCAGGACCAGCAAGTACTTAGTACCATGGCAGTTTGTCATGTCAGTGAAGTCGACTTCAAGGTCCTCAAAAGTTGTGGCACCGCTTCTCTGAATCCCGGGCATGGGGCTAGGGCCAGACTTTGGATTGTTCTTTGCACAAGTGAGGCAGCGTTTTCCAATGGACTTGCAAAGACCTGACAGCCAGTTAATGTAGAAGTTTTGGGCTAGGAGGCCTTCAAGAGCAGTTTTCCTAAGTGGGTTAACTTGTGGTATTCAGTGGTTACTTGAGAACCCAGCAGGGCTGGGATGACAAGTCTTCCGTTGAGCAGTTGCCGTCACCCTTGTGGCAAACTGGTGGCCCCTTCTGACCTTGCCCATCTGGGTTTTTTTTCTGTGTACCGCGGGAGGGACGTGGTGGTAGTGTCAGTGACCAAGAGTAATTCACTAGGGCTTCCCATCGCCACTGATTTGGCCGTGGTGTCAGTGAGCCTGTTCCCGATTGCTGAGGGCTCGTTGCCCCTCTGGTGGCCCTGACAATGGATAACTGCAACCTGCTGGGGAAGCCAAATGGCTTGTAGGAGCTTAAGGATTTCTTGTTTATTTTTAGTAGTTTGTTTCCTCCATGGTCAGAAGGCCTCTTTCTTTGTATATAGCCCCATGGATATACTGAGAGTTGGTGTAGCTGTTGACTTTTTGGCCCTCGGATAGAGTGAGGGCTCTTATTAGTGCCCATAGTTCTGCCCGTTGGGTTGACCATCCCAATGGAAGTGCCCCTGCCTCGAGTACCTCATCTGTGGTAGTTACCGCATACCCCGCATGACGTTTTCCATCCCTCAGGAAGTTGCTGCCGTCAGTATACAGAGTAAGGTCCAGGTTAGGGTGTGGGCTGTCCCAGAGGTCAGGTCTGGTGGCGTAGACCTCGTTGAAACTTCTATACAGTCATGTTCTAGATCCCTGTCCTTGGTTGGCAGGAAAGTGGCTGGGTTCAGGGCGCACACAGTTTCTAACTAGATCCGATGGTTTTCCAGGAGTAGCCCCTGATACTGAGTCAGCCATGCATTTGACAGCCATCAGTGTCCTTGACTATTCATTAAGGTGGTGACCGAGTGGGGTACTTTAACTATGAGTCTCTGGCCTAAGGTGAGCTTATCTGCCTCTTTGATGGAATCACAGTGGCTGCTAGGGCCCGCAGGCATGGTGGCCAACCCACTGCTACCGGGTGTAGTTTCTTTGAGAGGTAGGCGATGGGATGGAGCTACAGTCCAACTGTTTGGGCCAGCAGTCCTAAGGCTATTTTGTCTCTTTCATGGATGAATAAGTGGAATGGCCTCTCAGCATCAGGTAACCCGAGGGCTGGGGCCTGTCCAAGTGAGCTCTTGAGCTGCTGGAAGGCATGTTCTTGATCTTCTGTCCATATAATGGGGGCCTTTTTTTGACCAGCTGAGCCTCATATAAGGGCCGGGCTATTGCCGAAAAGCCAGGGATCCAGATCCGGCAGAAGGCAGCGGCCCCGAGGAACTCACAGAGCGCTCTCCGGTTGGTGGGCCGAGAGAGAGAGGTGATGACTTTCTTTCGCTCAGTGCTGAGGGCCCGCTGTCCTTTGGAGATGACAAAGCCCAAGTACTGTACTTGTTCTCTGCAGAGCTGGGCTTTCTGCCAGGAGACTCTATACCCCGTCTCGGTTGAGTGGGACAGGGGTGCCCGCGTCGCGGTTTGGCATTCAGTCTTGGTGGCACAGGCTAGGAGCAGATCATCCACATATTGCAATAGAGTGCAGCGGTATTCTTCTCGAGGGAAGGTGGCTAAATCTGAGGCTAGTGCTTCCCCAAAGAGGGTTGGGGAGTTTTTGAAGCCCTGTGGGAGCCGAGTCCATGTCAGCTGGAGCTGCTGGCCAGTATCAGATTCAGTCCATTCAAAGGCAAACAGTGATTGGCTCTGGGCCGCCAACCGAATGCAGAAGAACGCATCTTTCAGGTCCAGGCAGATGAACCATCGGCCTCTGGGGGCAGCCGACTGAGGAGAGTATACGGATTTGGGACTACAGGGTGTAGGGAAACCCTAGCTTGGTTCACCGCTCTTAAATCTTGTCCTGGCCGGTATTCTCCATTAGGTTTCCTTACCAGCAGGAGGGGCATATTCCATGGCGACTGGCACTCTACGAGTATCCCTGCTGCTCTGAGATGGGCGAGGTGTTTTTGAATTCCTGCCCAAGCTTCCCTGGAGATGGCTTATTGACGTAGCCATTGGGGTTGAGCTCCGGGTCTCAATTCTACCAAAACTAGGGCCTTATGTTTTGCTAGCCCAGGCGGGTTATCTTCAGCCCAAACTTCCAGGAAATCGGCCCTGTATGCTTCCGGGTTCTGTTCTACACTGCTGGTCCCATAAAGCCTCCATTCTTTCCTCGGGGTGGTGATAGACAGAATAAGTCCCTCTGACGGGGGCTGCAGTGACATGGTGGCCTGAACTGATGGTTTGAAGGAGATCTGCACCCCTAACTTGGTAAGGAGGTCGCGTCCCAGTAGCAGGATTGTGCAGTCTGGTAAGTAGAGGAACTCATGTGACATGGTGTGTCCTCCCAATTTACAAGTCTGAGCCTGTCAGAACTGTCAGCTCTTAGCGTGATCCCCGCTGGCTGCCATTATGGTGATTCTGCAATCCCCGAGCGGTGCCACCGGCATGGTGACTACCAAGTGTTCTGCTCTGGTATCTACCATAAAAGTCACTGTTTGGCCCCCTACATCTAAGTCAACCGTGGGCTTGTGGGGGCCGAGTTTGAACGAGCCCAGTCCTCCTTAGTCCGACTCAATTCCCGCTAATCCTATGAAGTCGGGCTCCGGGCTGATTGGGTTGGGACCACGGGGAGGCCGACGCTGGAAGCAGAGTGTCTGGAAGCGGCGGTCCATGCCAGCCGTTGGCCGTGTTGTGTAGGGAAGTGATGGCAGCTCTTCGTCGGGGTCCCCCTGGTAAATGGCTTTAGCCATGTCTTTCTGAGTGTGGCCTCGTGGGTTCCGTGCAACATAGATCCTGGACTGTCCCTTACTATTGGAGCAGAACCATACCCAAGGAGGAAGGGTTCGGGCTATTTCCAACCATGAGTCAACTTAAGGAACTGGTCTGGATGTCCTGGGGTCCTGGTGACAACTAAGTAGACTTGGCAAATTGTGGGGAGGTCAAGAGTGCCTTCTGGGGGCCATCCCACGTCAAAACCTGGCCACTCCAGCTCACATAAAGTGCGGAGATGTCTGGGGGTCATTTTGACCCCATAGTTGCCTCCAAAACCTTTCCTGAAATTCTTTAACATGCAGTCTAGAATCGTGGGCTTCCTGTGACTCCCTCCCATGATGTTCAGTGTCGCACGGACGAGGGAAGGGTTTCAATCAGGCGTCTACCTGGCCGTTTCCCTTGCGGGAACTTAGGGTGCATCTTGGCTAAGGTGTGCCCGTATAAACGCTGGGCAGGTTGCACCCTGAGAGTGCGAATCACCATTATGCCTTACGACGCTACCATGGAAACGCAGGTTGGGGCTCACTCAGGTTCCGTAGCCGACAGGCGGTGGATCCACACAGAATCCCGTTCGGGACCAAGCATAGACACACTCATTCAGGGAGGGGAGATGCCCTCCCCCGGAATGGTCCTAACTGGAGTCCGAAGTGGAACTCAGCGGGAAGTGATCAGGCTCCCTTTCTGCCCTTAGGCAGGCCTAACTGGGTCCGGGCCCCGGGGTCTTACTGTGTCTGATGTCCTGGTTGGCTGTCTGTCCTTTCTCCCTACTGGGGTCCTGCAGGGAGTCACGGGCCGGAGCCGGTGGGAGGTCGCTGGTCCTGGGCCTGCTGAAATCAGCAGGGCACGCCTAGCCCCCTCTCTGCTCTCCTGCCACCCTGCGGACCGCCTCTGCCCAAACTGGTGGCTCAAGGGGCCAGCGCAGTTGGGTTCCCGGTCAGGGAACCAAATATTGCAGAATCCAAGACCGGAAAGAACCCAAGCGGCACTCAGAAAGTTAGGAGAGTCAGCTTTATTACACTGGTGGACTCAGCGGGATCCTTCTCAAAAGACTGAGACCCTAGCAATGTTTTGAGCAGGTTTTATGGGTTGGGGACTTCCTTGAGTTTGGGAAGGGGTAGGTGTCCTCTGGTAATTGGCTCAAGGTATAGCTTGGAGGGGGTTATGCGGAAGTGGGCTGGGGCTTAGGTTGGGGACCTCTCTCTCTGCTCTGGTCACCATTTCAGCTCAGTTTCACGTGACAGGGAACCATTTTAAGGTCAGTTTCCCCATAAATTCCACCTATATGACATTCTGGGAAAGGCAACACTATGGAGACAAGTGAAAAGTCAGTGGTTGTCAGGGGTTGGGGGAGGGTGGGATGAATAGGTAGAGCCCAGAGCATTTTTAGGGCAGTGAAACTGCTCTGCATGATACTATAATGATGGATATATGTCATCATAAATTTGTCCAGACCCACAGAATGTATAACACCAATTGTGAGCCCTAATGTGAACTATGGACTGAGGTGCATATAAAGCCTTGATATCTATCAATGTAAACAAACCAAAACCTAAGCCAGAGTCAATGCACTCAAATCTCATAAAACAAAATGTAAGAACAAACAGCCAACTAGGCTTTCCCAAATAAGGAAATGCTCAAGCTATATATAGCCATTCATGTAATTGCTTTGCTTCTGCATGGTCTTTATAAAAGTCTTTCTCCTTGCTCCTGTAGATGGAGGGCTCTTAACTATTTGGGTTTGGTACTACCCAATTTAAATTGATATTTGCTCAAATAAACTCTTCAAAATTTTAATGTGCCTTGGTTTATCTTTTAATCATCACCTTTTGCTGGGTGTGTACATTACAGTCGGGAAGAACTCTTAATACATCCATCCTTCAGCTTCAGGACAGCATGATGCAGTGACCAGACAATTCAACAGAAGGCTCCGAGCAAGTCTCAGGGTGTTGGGTAGGTATTCTGAATCCACAAGCATGTTCCCTGCCAGCTACAAAGATGTGGCTCTTCTTTTTTTTTCCGCACTTTGGTTTCTTTCACCTTACAATTTACTTTAGAGGTATTTCCATATCAGCACATTCCTAATGACTGAATTACACTCTTAGAGAAGTCCAGTCAGTTTTGCTATGAGAAAACACAAATTTGTTTCAGTGCTATTGATACATGAGGGAACTATCTGAGCATAATGGGAATTTCACACTTGCTTATGCATTTCTTCTGCAAGAAATGCTGGGTGAACACAGAAAGATGCACCCTGCTGAATTAAGCCACAGAAAGAATCCATGAGCTGTATATAGGTACACACCTCAAACATCCTCCAGGGACTGCAGACAATTGCTGTGTTATGAGACACACCCCTCCAGATGTGCACGTTCAAAGAAATGATTCCACTCTAGGGAGAAGAGACACACCCAATCTGCAGTTCACTTATGAAAATTAAATGCTTGAATGTCTATTTCTGGATAGCTCATTCCAAAACACTGGAATAGTAAAATTGCAAATAATTGAGATATTTAAAAAGACTTTAAACTTCTCAAATGCAAGAGACTCACATTTCTTTCTGACTTTAAAAAGGTTCTGAACACTTACGTGGGAGGCTCTGATTAACACAATCGGAGAAAAGGGGTGACAAAACTGAGTTGCCAGGAGGTGGCACCTGGTATGCAGCTGGGAGCCTGGCAACCCAGAAACAGCCTTCTGGAAAAGTGAAGCTGGTGGGACGTGGCCTTAGGGGGACAGAGGGTCCCCCAGTGATGTTGACAGCAAGGAGGCTGCTGGTGAGGTGGGAGGGGGAAGGTCTTAGTGGCCCAACCGCACACCAGAAACCTGGAGAATGACTTGTTCCCATCTCCCACTCACTCCTCAACATAAGTTATTGGCTCTCAGACTCTTTGGGATGCCCAAGAATCACCCATGATGTGTTGAAAACATAAAGGTAATGATGGACCCCAACCTAAGATCCAGATCTCCAAAGCCTGCATTATAAGCAGCATCCCAGGGGATCCTGAGGTAGTTGTGGTCTTTAGGTCAAAGCCACACTTATTTCAGGAGCAGCAAGCACATTTCATAGCTCTAGGTTTGAGCACCACAATAACTGACATTGAATCTTACCTCAGTTTACAAAGGGCTTTCACATCTAAGGTCTTATTTGAGACTCAGATTTATCCTTTTATTTGAGACTCAGAATTAACCTGAGGAGTCAAGCCAGCCCATGCCCAGGGCCTTCTGTTGGCAAGTCCCATGCCCACTCCTCAGCCCCAGGCAGCCTCTCCAGGGCCGAAGTCAAAACAAGGTTACTTTAGTGGTTCTCAAAACAGGAGAATCACATCACTGGGAACTTGCTAAAAGTGCAATTTGGGGTACTCAAAGATCCTGGAGTGGGGCCGTAGTCTGTGTTTTAACAGCCCTCCCTCCCCAGGTGATGCTGAAGCTTGAGAACCACAGGGTTTCCTCAAGAAGACCCTGAAACCTACCAGCGTTTGGATCACAGTACTGAGCGCAGCCTGCAGTTGGAGACGTCAGGGAGAAATCGGGGAGGGGGGAGGGGGTTGCTGGGGTGAGCTAGACCTGTTTCTAAACCTTTCCCTCTAGTCATGTGTCAGCCAGCGTCTTGGAGCCTGCTTGTTTTTTCTGCTTCTCTGCATGGCCACACTCTGTCCATATTTCCACCCCTCTCCCCATAAAGTTTATCTGACGTCAGATAAACATTATCAGAGCCTGCCCAATTGTCAGACCCACTCTTCCCTCCTGCAGGCCACCTGGAGGCCACTGACCTTCAGAACCAGC
Organism: Rhinolophus sinicus; assembly: GCF_057876585.1. NCBI lineage: Eukaryota > Metazoa > Chordata > Mammalia > Chiroptera > Rhinolophidae > Rhinolophus > Rhinolophus sinicus. The sequence continues at coordinate 53,557,398 of NC_142504.1, read as the reverse complement.
CTCAGCTCAGGTCCTGTCGCAAGCTGTTCCTAAAAGACTCTCTAAGGAGCACAAGTCCCACCCTCCAGGATTATACCATCCTTTTCTTCATGTACCCGCCTGGGTCCTGCTGCTGGTTCACACACACTTCCAACTGTGGCTCTTTGGCTCTTGAAAACAGAATTCCCTGCTTCCCACATGGAGATATCCGATACCTCCTCTGTCCTGCAGAGCCAGGCTCCAACAGCTCCTTTGTGACAGCTTTTCCAGGAAGAGTGAGCCAGTTCTTCCTCTGGGCTCCTGGGGCACTCAGAGCTCACCTCACAGCACTTACCTCACTGTTTTATAAGTATTTACTCTTCTGAAGTCCTTTTTGGATTCCCAGGATCTATGTCTGTTCCTGGCCCTAAGGAGAGCATCAGTAAATGCTCATTAGATGAAATGAATGTTTGATTTCCCCTGATCACAGGCTCTGTCCGTGTACCATGCTTCATGCATCTGGATTCCTAGTACGTGGAGCAGCAGTACAGATGCTCAACAAACCCGGTGCCCGGTGACCCTGACGTGGAGGTGAACCAGAGCACGTACAAGTATCTTGGCCTCCTGGGTCTTTCCTACATTGGGCTGAACAATTTCAAAACTCCTGCCCACCTCCCCCCTCCCCACCGCCCCCAGCACTCTCCCTTCCGTTTACCTTTTGGGAACCAGCGCAGTGTCCTTGGACCCTGGTTCTCCAATCTGAGGCTGCCAAGTCTTGCTAACTGTTGAGGTAACAGACTGCAGTCCAGTTCTCAATAAGGAGAATATGTAATTTAGCACCTATCTTTGGGAGTGAAAGGGGCAGTATTAGTAATGATACCAGGACAACAGGCATCAAAGGGGAGTGGCACAGGCAATCTGGAAGGAGACGTGGTCACCCAGGTCTGAGCTACATGGCCGCTTGGGCCACTCCCATTCTGGAGCTGGGTTTGGCCAGGCTGGGCCCACATAGGAGCTGGACAGGCCAGCGAAAGGGGTTTCATGCCTGAGGCAGACAGCATTTTCCCATGGAAACTACAGATGTACCACACTTATAATGGTTCGACTTACCATTTTTGACTTTATTATGGTGCAAAAGTGATATGCATTTGTAGAAACTGTACGTGGATTTCTGAATTTTGATCTTTTCCCAGGCTAGCGATATTAGGTCCACTGCTGTCCTGTGGTGCTGGGCAGTGGCAGCCACGGTTCCCAGTCAGCCATGCGGTCACAAGGGTAGACAACCCATATTCATCAGTGTGTTCATTGTGTTAGGTGGTTTTGCCCAACTGTCGGCTGATGTAAGTGTTCTGAGCACATTTAAGGTGGGCTACACTCAGCTCTGATGTTTGGTGGTGTGAGGGAGGAACGGACTTTCCTTTACCCTCTAAGGTCCTTTGGAGGGTCTAATAATCAAATAGACATGAGACAGATTAGCAAGAGAAAATAACCACATTTAATACATACGTATGTATGGGAACCGCACATACATGAGAGAGTCAGAGACAGAAAGGGGGATTGAGGAATATAAGACCTGCTGAGCTAGGGATGAGGCACGGTGCCTTGGGGGCTTCAAAGGGTCATTGCAGGATGATAAGAACAGACATTTAGTAAATGGAAGTTTGCTGTTCCCTATAGATAGCTCAAAAGAAGGTATCTCTGATAACCTCTTACGGGCAAGGCCCCTGATTCAAGTTCTTCTTGGTAGTTAAAGGGAGGAGGAGAAGTTTCTCTGGAGCCTGAAGCTAAAATTGCCTTTAGCTCAAAGTAATCTCTATACCACTGAGGCATATCTTGGGGGGCCTGTTCTGAACCCCCACAGTAGGTTATGTGTATTAAATACATTTTTTATTTACAGTATTTTCAACTTAGAATGGGTTTATCAGGACACAATCCCACTGTAAGTTTAGGAGCATCTATAGTATCAAATTTTGAACTGTTGGCAGGCCAGTTTAGGGAAAAAAATCAAATTTCAAAGGTCTGATCTGCCCACCAGCTGCCTCAGTTACCTCCTCATTTTTGGCACTTCCTCTACGTTCTCAATGGGCTACCCCCCAGCACCTCTTGTCTCCTGTTTTCCCAGATGTACAGGGACCCCAGGAAGTCACCCAACTTAATTATAACCCCCAGCCTGTCTAGCGCTTGGGTTAAAAAGCATTTTCACATGCATTTCTCTTTGGGGCCACACAATGGCTTTCCGGGAGGGGAGTGCTTGGAATGACTGGGTGTCTGTCACAGAAACACAGGACACAGAAGAATGTGAAAAGAAGGAATCTGTGTGTATAAATGTATACTCTACCGCACTGGGCAGTCTTTGGCATGATTAAACAGAATGCTTACCATTTCCTGTCTTACTGTGTCAAATTAGAGGGTGAAGTTATTGCTGCAACAAAAAGATTTCCCATATTACAAAAAGGTCCCTCTAAGAAGCAGTTTCTCATATGTGGACTTACAGATCAGATCCTTAAATCTTTTTTTTTTTTTTTTTTTCAGTGATGATAAATGCATTTCATTATTTATTTAGATGTTTAAACTCTCGCACTAGATTCAGATCCTTAAATCTTAACAGAGGCAGAAACCAAAAGTTGAAGTGTTCCAAGTTGGTGCTTATTAAATGTCATTAAAAATGAAAATAAAGTTAGTCTGAAATTATAATGCTAAAGAAATTATTTTTCCTATATTTATCTTTAAGTGGTCATTTCTCCAGTAATGTTTTTTACTTTCCTAGGCAGGACGCTAAAATGACAGATGTCCAGCTCAATATTAGAGCCAGGGAGAAGTAAGTGACTGGTCCTCATTTCCACAGTTAGATAGAGGCAGACCTGAGCCTCTGACTCAGTCTCCCCAGGCCCACACCACCTCTCAGCCAGACCTGCCCCCTGCCCACTTCCACCCATTAGCCCGACACACCCATGGCCGCTTGCCTGGTCTCCCCTAGTCAGGAGCAAAGCTTCCCAAAAGGGTGTTACGATGTCATCTGATCATGACTCTCCAGTGCTCAGTTTACAGGATCCCGAATGTGGCTTCTCCATAGTCAAGTCAGAGCTGGAAGAGCACTGTCTCAGCAGGTAATCCCGCGTGCACGTCACCTCATCTCAGGACACACCCTTCACTCAGTTCATCCTGGCCACACGAATCTTTTCTCAGAATGTGCTAAGCTCCTTCCCATCTCAGGACCTTTCCCCATGTGATTCCCCTGCCTGGGAACCTTATTGAATTATTGGCTGAAAGCCTGTCTGTAGGAGACCGAAAGATCTATACAGTAGTACCTTGGTTTTTGAACATCTCCATTGACGAACATTTCAGTTTACGAATGCTATAAACCTGGAAGTAAATGCTTAGGTTTTCGAACACGCCTCAGAAGTTGAACATGTCACACGACTTCCATTAATTGCAAGATCCTGAGGCCTAGCTGTCGGCTGTTTTCGAACATTTCAGAACTCGAACAGTCTTCCAGAACGGATTACGTTCGAAAACTGAGGTACCACTGTCTATGCTTTTAAAGATCATCTGTCTGGTTACAACTCTCTCCAGGGCACTTAGCAGTACCTGACACATAATAAGTACCCGTGAACACCTAAAGGGTGTTCCCTGCCAGCCCACATAGAAACATCTGCAGCAATGCCAGAACTGGGAAAGCTTCCAACACCACCATGTCATGTTAGATTTCTCCAGAATTCTAGGTTATCTTTGTTCCACCATGAAATTGAAAGCCAAGGGACATGCTACTAAGTAACTGTGAACATTCGAAATAATTGCTTAGAAACAAAAAAGACAAATAAAATTTCTATAAGATACTGAACTTCTAAACCGTATTTGTTTGTTTGTTTATTTATTTATTTATTGCACAGCCTCATTTAAAGCCCTTCCTGGAAGAAGATCCTATTCACAAAAGCAACCAAACATATAAACCACTGAGGAATAAACAAAAATAAATGTGTAAAAATTGTAAAAATGATATAAAAAAGCTATAAAACTTTGCTAACAGAGATAGGATTTTACTAAACACTGAATGAGAATTCTCTAAGTTAAGATATTAAATTAACCTATGTGTTTTGCAGTATCCAAATCAAAATGCCAACATTAAGCTTCCTGGGATTTTTACCAAATGATACTAAGGTCCATCTATATGCAAAGATAGATAAAAAATTTTGAAAAAGAAAATAATGAGGGGCGGACATGCAAGGATAGTTCAAAAATTTTGAAAAAGAAAATAATGAGGGGGGGACTTGCCCCCCTCCAAACACTCAAAGACATGCACAAGAATGTATAAAGTAGCATTATTAATAGTAGCCCAAAATTAGATAAAACCCAACCACCCATCAACAGAAGAATGTATAAATAAGTTGTTATATATTTGAAGAATGATGCAGCAATGAGGAATGAACTCCAACTGCACCCAACCATGTGGGTGAATCTGATACAGCAATGAATGAAGCCAGTCATCAAAGAGTACATTAATATACTATTAATATATGAGCTATTAGGTTGGTGCAAAAGTAATTGCGGTTTTTGCAATTATTTTTAACTTTTTACACCACAATTACTTTTGCACCAACCAAATAGTTATATATAAAGTTTAAAAATCAATGGTGATAGAAACTGGAAGAGGAGTTACCTTTGGGGGAAGTAATGATAGGTAGAGGTATAAAAAATAATATAAACCGAGCCACTTCAAAATGGAGTCAGAGCTGCTATCCTAAAGGAACTGCCTTGCCCCTATTACTCCTCAAATCTTTGGAATGTTAAAACTGGGCAAAATAACCTTTGTACTGGGCCTAAAGCAGCATTGTATACCAAACAACCATTTGTTATGACTAGGACTGAAAATTAAAGACTTCCTTTAGAGTTAGCATCACTATGTTACCTTAATTGCACCTATAGAAATTCCTTCCTTAGCTTATTAATACCCATAGAAAGTCCTTCCGTCTATTCATGTAATTAATCCCCTTGCCTTTCTCATAAACCCCCTTGCCTTTATCTCCTATTTGAAATGCTAGTTAGGTTTCTGCCTGAATCAATGCTTCCCAAGTAGCTATTCTTTTGGATCTCAAGTTCAATGCTTATTGCCTCTCATTTTGGCCTTTGATTTTTCTGTTAGGAGGGGGTACAAGAGAGGATTCTGGTGTGATGGTTACACTTGAATACTGACATTTTAAAAACTCAGTATTAGAATTTACCAGAAGGGTGGCCGGATGGCTCAGTTGGTTAGAGTGTGAGCTCAACAGCAAGGTTGCCGGTTCGATTCCCACATGGGCCAGTGAACTGCACCCTCCACAACTTGATTGAAAACAATAGTTTGAGCTTAGAGCGGAGTCGCTGGTGGACGGCTGGTTGGCTCAGTGGTTGGAGCGCAGTTCTCATAACACCAAGGTCACCTGTTCAAGTCCCATGGGCCAGTGAGCAGCACCCTCCACAATTAGATTGAAAAAACAACCACTTGACATCCTGGAAAAACACACTGTTTCCCAGTATTCCCCAATAATAATAATAATAATAATGATAATACAATTTACCAGAAAATACAGCAAAGAAAATAAATGAGCTACCGCTATGCTCAACAAAAAGAATTAAGTTCACAAAGATAATATTGAGTGAAAGAAATCAGACACAAATGAGTACACACTGTATGATTCCATTTATATAAAGCTAAATGACAGTCAAAATCAACCGATGATGTTAAACATCAAAAGAGTGTTTATGTCTGGAAAGGTGAGAGCAGTAAAAGTTGGGAGGAGACATGAGAGAGGTTGGGTGTTCATATTTTTCTATTTCTTGATCCCGGTGGTATTCCACAGGTGTGTTCCCTTTGTGATAACTGACCAAACTGTCTACTTAAAATTTGTACACTTTCTATATGCATGGTATATTTGAATCTAAATATTTGTTTTTTAAAAAAGTATGTGCATTCCATTTGTTTTTGCAATTTCACTTTTAGGATTTTTTCGTAAAGAAACAATAATAAAAGCATCCAAAGATGTACCAACATATGTACTGAAGTACTGTTTATAATAAATAAAAATTAAAAACAACCTAAATGTCTAATGATAGGCAAACCAGATGAATAATTTAAAAGACATGCATACACTGAGATGCTATCCAGCCAACTGTCAATGATATAGATCTACATTTACTGACCTAGAAAAAGGCTCACTAAAAAGGCTCAGATGATAATGATGGGGAAACTGACCTTAAAATGGTTCCCTGCCATGTGGAACCGACCTAAAATGGTGGCCCGAGTGGAGAGAGAGGTCCCCAGCCTAAGCCCCAGCCCACTTCCGCATAACTTCCTCCAAATCACAGCTTGAGCCAATCACCAGATGACACCTACCCCTCAAGAAAGTCCGGCTCAAGAAAGTCCCCAACCCATAAAAACCTGCTCAAAACCTTGCTAGGGGCTGAGGATCCCGCTGAGCCCGCCAGCGTAATAAAGCTGACTCTCCTAACTCTCTGAGTGCCGCTTGGGTTCTTTCCGGTCTTGGATTCTGTAACAATAAAAGCAGGTAAATGTATTGATGTTTTCAAATATAACACCAAAATGTTTTCTGCTGTAACTCTGGATGGGGGATTATGTATGATATTTTTCCACTTGCTTGTATCTATTTTCTAACTTTTCTGCAAAACCTATATTTTTAAAGACATTTAGTCATTTTATTCACATTAAGACAGTCCAGCTATTGGTAAACAGATGAGTTGCCTCCCTGAAGAATTTAGACTCTCGGAACAGATCCAGAATTGTGTTCCAGCCAGAACCAGGCTACTTCGAAGGTGTTGCCTCAATTTAAGAGTTTCCTTTTCCAGACCAATAAAAATGAAGATACTTGTTAAGAGGGGTTTAAATGATTAAACTTATATAAAGCATTTATCATTAGCTGACACACAAAAGACCCCAATCAATGTCACTGTCCTGCTTTTGATAGGTTCAAGGAGCTTAAGTCCGAATTTGGATTTCAGATACAACAAATCATTTCTAAAGATGCCCAGTTTTCCAGGGGCATCTCTTGTTTAATCCTGTCTGTCACCAGGTGGAATTGCTGCTCTTGTGCTCAAGTTTGATAACTGAAGGGCCAACACCCCAAAGGCCCAGGTGGCTCTCTGGTGACACAGCTGACCTGACCCAGCAGAAGTCTGGAGAACAGCAGTTGGGCTCCAATACTACATCTCTATTCAGGGTGGATAACCCAGTGTCTTCATACAGACAGGGCATGACACACCCAGCTGTCCCTGGCCCTAGAGTTTCAGCCTTGTAAGCATCTCTTTTTCTAATCAGCTAAACCAGGAGGTCAGGCCACAGGTATATGCACAGCATTTGGTTAGTAGAGAGACCTGGAATCCTTCCCAAATGTACTGTATGGCCCACCATCTTAAGAGATACCTTCCCCAACATGACAAGTCCTGGTATCAACCCCAAAGCCTTGCTGATGTTCCAAAGGAAGAAAATACAACGAAGCTTGCCAGAACATGAAGCATGTTAGTACATGAAAATGACATGACTTATGAAACAGAAGTTCATTTACATTGAGACCGTATAAACACTGCAATTGTTTTCATTAGGATAGGAACTGAAAACAAAGTAAACTGTGAACACCTTCATATAAAGAAACCACACTGGCAGGGAAGAGGTGTGTGTGAAGCCTTCCTATTTTATCCACTGAGACAGCTGCCCGGCTCCTCACCACTCCAAGCAATGATAATGATAGCTAAGACTTACATACCACTTAGTAACGCTCCATATACATTGACTCATATTCCCTATAACTACTTATGAGGCATGTAGTATCTTTATCTCCCACTTACAGATGAGGAAACTGAGGTTGCCATCGGTCAGCCCTAGGCAGCACCATCCTTGCTGCTCCACTGTCATCATCAGCTCGTTCAGCTGCTTTTGTGTTCTGGCTAGAGACCAGTCTCCCCTGTCCAGGCCTCTTGGTGATGAAATCAGAGCCGCCAGACCTCGATCCACCCCAGAGATGGCTTCCTGCCATCGGTCCAGATTGGTGATGTTGTGTTGTCTGCAGTTGTCTAGAGCTGCCATTGCCAAGATTGCTGGCATCGCTCTCAGTCAGATTGCCAGTCCCACTGATGTGCCACCAAGTAGAGACTGATTCCTTTGTCCCACCGATGCTGTCCCACCGTTCACATGTAACGGTGATTCTCAACTTTGGCTGCACATTGGACTCACTCAGAGAACTTCACAAATCTATTGTCCAGGCCATGCCCTGGACCAATTACATCAGAATCTCGGGGAGGTGTGGGGCCCAAGTATCAGTATTATTTTTAACTCCCAGGTAAGCTAATGGTAAAGACCACACTTAGCTGCCTGTCATTGGAAAAGGGGAGGCTTCAACGTGAACTGTTTAGCAAACCCAACACAGGGCTATGACCTAGTCTTCCTTCTTTTCAATTTGTTTATTAAAACATAAAACTTCTAAATGGGCTGTGTTCCATTTTCCTGTTACACAGAACAGAAAGATAAGCATTTTGTAAGAAACATATGGCATACATTATTCCTTCAAAATGGGAGGGCCTGAATAAAAAATAATGCTGTCTGCTAGATTGTTATTACGAGAAAGAAGAGTCACAGACTGACCATTTTTTAAATTTAACAAATACTTATTGAGCATCTACTTTATGCCAGGTATTGTGCTTGATGTGGGGGAAGACAGACAGACAGACAGCTAGGCAATTACAGTTCAGCGTGGTATCTATGATGGACAGGAATTCTGTGGAAACCATAGAAGGGACTCATGTCAAGGACAAAATTCAGACAAGTAAGCAGACTGATTTATTCCATCTGTTGTATTCAGGAGCGCGCCTAGATCCGAAGATCAGAATGTATAGGCAGGGTGGTTTTACTGCAGACATTTGTAGGGAGGAGGAGACAGGACACAGGTGTGGGGATTTACAGTCGGGATTGTTTTGCAATCAGGGAAAGTCTCAGTCAGCTAAACAGGAAATGTTTTTCTCTGTGTCTAGCTGGTTTCAAGGGGACAAACGGTTCTAATTTTAGCTAATCACCAAAAAGACAAAGAACAGGACATTGGCCAGAGGCAAAAGTGGAAGTGTCTGGGTCTGGCCTTGTCGCTCCTACCCAAGATTTTGTGTATGTGTATGTATGCTTTGCCTCTTTTTTTAAAAAAGTGATAAAATTTTGAATATATACAAAGGTAGAATAGTATAATGAATCTTCTTATAATAATCTTCTAATTTCAATAAGTATCAAATTTGGCCACCCTTGATAATTATTCCTCTCTCTCTCTCACTCTCTCTACCTCCTTCCTTCCCTCCCTTTTTTAAAAAAATAAGTGTTTTTTTAAAGCTCAGTCTGTGGTATTTTGGAGTAAGTGTATTTTTTTTAAAACTTACATTTATTTAAGTGTGTTTTTCCAGGACCCATCAGCTCCAAGTCAAGTGGTTGTTTCAATCTAGTTGTGGAGGGCACAGCTCACAGTGGCCCATGAGGGGATCAAACCAGCAACCCTGGTGTTACAAGCATCGTGCTCTAACCAACTGAGCTAGCCGGCTGCCTCCCTTCCTTCCTTTTAAAATTTATCCTAGACATTGTGTCACTTCATCCCTACACCCTTTGATATGCATCTGTAAATAAAATTTAATGAATTTTTGAGGTTCAGGAAGGCTTCCTAGAGGAAGTGGCATCTACACTGAGATCAGAAGGATAGGTAGAAAATAGCCTGGTGAAAATGTAGGTGGTAGGGCTGGAAAAAGGAGCAGGTTATGTTCTAGACAGAGGAAGACCCTGTGCAAAGACTTCGAGGTACATTTTGAGGAGAAAGGAAGCTATGAGAGATGATCGTGAAGAGGTAAACTGTGGCCTTTTCATAAAAAGTTTCGTGAGCCTCGGGTTCCAGAAGGCCTAAAGTAACTAGAGGACTGAGAAAGGAGAAAGCAGCATATCACAAGATTTCTCTAGCCCACCCACATGGACTCCTCTTGGGCAAAGGCCTCACTGCTCTGGGGTCCACTTTCAATTCCTCCCTGAGGTGGGAAATATAGTCTAGTGGTTCTCAAAGCTTCATCAGAACAAGTAAAATGTGTATTTTAGGGGGCTCAGTTCTCTCACACAGCATGCCCCATTCCTGCTGAAAGAGGTAGGCAGGCTCCTGCCGAGTCCACCCCCTCTCCAAGCAGATACATTAGAAGTGGGGCTTGTCTTTCACTGGCTTATGCCTTCTGAGACCCACTCAGAGAAGAGGAGAGACCCATTTTCTTGCACGAAAGAATGAGGGCGTTATACAATTCAGTTGAGTCCACAGGTCAGGAGAGATCTGAGTTGGCAACAGAAATTTGGGAACGATCTGCAGAGATGGCACTTGAGGTGAGAAGTGAGCTTAGGCCAGTACCCAGAAGGATGCCAACATCTAAGAGCCTAGCAGAGGAGTCACATTAGATCTTGGTATCATTTCCTTAAGCTTCATAATTGTCCCTGGTTCTTTATTTTTCTTGCACTCAACTGTGTTCCTGTAGTAAAAATGATAAAAAATGATAAAAAACTATGGCAAAGTTCTGTGGCCTTGTCTTTAGGGATAGTGAGGACAGGAGGAACATAGGAGATATGGTCCCGTTCTACAGCAGGTTTGGGTACACACCTCAAGGCTGGGATAGTGAAGCAACCAGGATGAGAAAGGAGAAAGCTGAGTCCCTGGGAATTACAGAAGTGGGGGAGGGAGGCAGAGGGGAAGGGCAAGGGAAGCCAGACTAGCCAGAGGGGGAAACAGTTAATAGAATAAGCATGGGACCCAACACAAAATACACATTTAATAAGATTCAATTTATTTATTAAAAATTAATTAGACATTAGAACGACCATTTATTAAAGGCTGTGTGCTTAGCACCTGTCTATGTGATTTCACATATTCTAGGAGCACTCTACTGAAGAGGGGTCCTCAGGCCTCAGTCTGCAAATAAGGAAACTGAGGCTCTGAAGGATTACTCAGTGTCTTGCTGATTAGACTCGCTGGAAATGACCTAAGTTCTGGCCCAGCACCTACCTAACTGGGGAACCTTGAACAAGTCCTTTCATCTTGAACCCCTCAAGGTTTGGAACCACAGACCTAGAGGAGCTCTAATGCCCCTGCACTCCCGCTCCTCCATTCCAAGTCTCATCACTGTTTTACAGATGAAACAGGCCAGAGGCAATGCCAGGGCTAGATTCCAGGTTTCTGGTTAAGAACCTCACGTTTTGAAGCAGAAGCTACTTGCCAATCATCGCCGACAGTAGCTTCTCTCTGGAACTACACAAGAAAAACATACCCAGAAAAGGACTTAGTCCTAGGTCATGATGCGAACACAAGGTCGCATCACAAGGTCATCGGACTCCAGCCTGATGGCGGATGGGGGCCCGCTTCCCTTCGGCGCTGGTGCTGCCCGGCAAGCCCTGAGCAGGGAGGATCCGGTTTCAGGTTTCCAGGCACGATAGAAGTAGCCCGCTCTGCGCTGGGGATCCCAGTCTCCTAGACAAGGCGGGGAAGGCCCACGTGGGCCCCTCGAACCATCCAGCTTGTAGTCACCACGGAAACCGCCTCCTGGGTCTCACGCAAGGGAGAGGAAATATCGACCAATGAGATAGCGAAACTTCCGTGACGTCAACAGTAGCTGGGTAGGTGTGAGCCGAGAGCTAAGCCAGACGCTGGAGCCTCTGACGGGGGTTGAGAAGAATGGTACCCGATGGATCAGAAAGACACAGCTTCCTCTCCTTCTGGGTGTCTCACAGACATCTCTCGTGTCCTCTCCCCTACCCCTCTCCTCCTCCTGAATTCAGTTTCAGTGCTGGCACAGTGGTCAACTCCAGGAGTGATAGCCCTGGGCGCGGGGATTGGGGGTGTAAAAGGAGTATTAGCAGAGAAGGCCTCGCTGAGGAATCCGGCCGCTGACTTTTGATTCTGACTGGGAAGTCTGAGTGGGGTTCAGGCAGCAATAGAGGTAAAGGTGGGGAGGGCTTCTTCTGACTGGAGAGAAATGCCACCCTGGAAAACAGAGAAGTCTACTCAACTAACCTGGAGGAGGGGAGGATGGGCTAGAGAAGTTGTAGAGAGCCTGAATGCCAGCCTGGCTCCACTTCATCCTGCTGGAGATGGCCAGCAGACAGTGACAACTGTGGGTTTGTAGCCACAGAAGCCAGGCTGGACGTTCCTATATGGCAGACATCTACACACTGGGGGAGGGGGGGGCAGAGTATCTTTATCAAGGATTCTTGGGGCCCAGAAGGCCTAGATGCTATTCCTCTGGTGGCTATAGAGCCCGGCTCAGCCCAGCTTGGGGAAGGGCCTTCCCTTCTTTTCTCAGTTTGTGTTAAGGGCCACCTATGAGCCAGACCTTGTTCCAAGGACTGGGAATACAGTACTGAAGGAGACAACAAGGTTCCAGCCCTCAAGGAGACTGCATTCGGGGATGCATTAGAACCTGAACTCCAGACTATACCGCAGCCTCTGCTCTGAAAGGGATCATCTGTGCTGAATGCAGTGAACAGATCAGGCCAGATGTGGCCCTAAAAGAAGGTATCTTTTATTTTTAAATTTTAGCTTTACTGAGGTATAATTGACATATAAAATTGTAAGATAAAGTGTGTATCATGGTGATTTGACATAGGTATGCATTGTGAAAGGATGCCCCCCAAATTAAAACATTTATCACCTCACATATTTGTGTTTTTTTCTAACTCACGTAGCAAATTTCAATTATATAACACAGTGTTTTCAACTATAGTCACCATGTTTTGCTTCACGTTGTGTGGCCGCAACATCAGAGTCCAAGTTCTGGACAGCAGGATGGAGGAAGAGACAGAGATAGATCAAGGGGCGTGCACTTATTCACCTGATAGCTGAAGTTTATACCCTTTTACCAAACTCTCCCTAGATCCCCCACCCTCCAGCTCTTGGTACCCATGCTGCTGCTCTATTTCTATGAGATTGACTTGTTTTATCTTTTTTTTTTTTTTTTAAAGATTCCACATATAAGTGATACCATACAGTATTTGTCTTTCTCTTTCTGGCTTATTTCATTAAGAGGGTATCCTTTCTTGGTGGCACCCTGACCATTTCCCAAAAGTTGCCCCTCCCCAGTGCCAGGAGCCAAGGGCGTAGGGCTGCCTTCAGGTATCCATCCCAGCCTCCCTTCTCAGTATGTTCCCTCCCCTTGTGCTGTCTCTGATGGATCAAAGGATTCCCCCAGGAGAACAGGTCTGGGTTTGAGGAGGCTGCTCAGCTCTGTCCTGAGCTGTAGCCCAAGGAAGGAGTAAATGGGGCATGGACAGGGACATGGTGCGAGGTCAAGGGATTTGGGACCTGGTGAAGGCAAAAGATATGACCATGAGAGGCAGTAACACACAAGCTTTAACAAGGTTGTGCTTAAACAAGGGTGCATGGGAGTGGAAGTTCCTCTAGCATGAGACCATTAGAGCACTGGCCACCATGAAGAAGGTGAGGAGGCCAAGGGAATTCCCAGGGGATATGGGACTTGGAGAGGGCTTAGATGTCTGGGAGGTGTTGCTCAGCAGCACAGAGGGGGGTGTCTGGATTAAAGGGGAGCTTGAGGTCTTATAACTACAAATCTCTATCTTATTTATGGCTGCAGACATGACGTAAGCCACTCTTCGCAGGGTACATGCAAGACCAGAAGGCTCTAATGGCTAAAAATCTGTGTGAGGGCTATTTTAAAAGTAACTGGATGTGTAAAAATTTGAGTTTCAACCTGGTGGGCTATTGAGCTAATGTGTCTTAGCCCACAGTGAAGAAATAACCTAGGGAAGCCATCTTTGGCTCATTTATATAATACAAGGACAGAAGAGGGATAGAAAGGTCTGCTGATGGCCTTCCCTTTAGCATTGACCTTGACTCAGGATCCTCTCAAATAGCAAATGAGGGCATCTCATTACAGGCAACTTTCACCCTCAGAGGACTCCTAAGACTGCCATTTAAGGTCCTTCACAATCTGGTTCCCGCTGGCCCCTATACTGCTGCTAGATGTTGTCATGGCATCCTGGGTCTCTTCAGAGTACAACTTTCCTAATGTCATTATCCCACTTGAAAACCTTAATGGCTCCGTACTGTCTACTTTGTCCCACAAACTGGGTGGCTTAAAACAACAGAAATGTATTGTCTTACAGTTGTGGAGGCTAGAAGTCTGAAATCAAATCAAGGTGTCACAGGACCATTCTCTCTCTGAAGGCACTCGGGGAGGAATCCTTTCTTGCCTCTTCTAGCTTCTAAAGTTTGCCAACAATCCTTGAGTTCCTTGGCTTGTAAAGTTATCACTCCAATCTCTGCCTCTCTTGTCACATGGCTGTCCTCTCCTGTGTGTCTCTTAGTGTCTGTGTCTCTTCTTCTCTTCTTACAAGGATACCAGTCATATTGAATTAGGTACCATCCTAATGACCTCATCTTAACCTGATTACCTCTTCAAAGATCTTATTTCCAAATGAGGTCACCTTCACACGTGCAGGGGTTAGGACTTCAACATATCTTTTTGAGGGACACAATAGCAGGTGACTTGACTAACTTTTGGTTAAATGAATGTGATAGAAATATGCAGGAGCTTCCATAGACATTTCTTAGGAAACAGCTGGTGCACTCCCCTTGATCTCTCTCTGTCTCTTCCTCCATCCTGCTGCCCAGAACTTTGACTTTGATGTTGAAGCCACACTAGGTGAAGCAACAATGTGGAGGAGCCTGGGTTTGATGCAGTGTGGAATGTATTTCCAGCTCTGGACAACCAACCTGGACTTTTACTTTAGAGAGAAATAAATTTCCAAGTGTATAATTCCCTTGTTGTGGGGTCTCTTTCCCTTGTAGCAGAACGAACTTCTACCATGGTGCAGTCCTGGATGTGGGGCTTCTCTGTAAGGTTTGGTTTCTCCTTGGAGTTACCAAGAGGAAGTTAGCACAGGTCCTTTTGCTTTTAGATCTTCAAGCTAACTTGGGGATTCTATCATGCACACCCTTTCTCAGGGATGGTCACCAGTGCCTAATCTCTCTCTTCACTTCTGACTTTTCTCTCCCTTTCTTCAATTCAGAGGGTCTTAATCCCTCCTAGGTCAGGAAAATAATTTTTCTCTTACATTTATCCAAATCTATTATTTCTGCCATAAATCGCCTGCCCGGAGTCCCCTGGGGCTTTGACTTTTGAGATTCAAAATGTTTATTTCTCATCTCAAAGATGTAGTTTGAAAGTCACAAGTCCAAAAAGGATATTTTTGTGTTGCTGTAACCCCTTTCTCTGAGGCTGTGAGCCCAGACTGCTGTAGCTGATACACAAATAGGGCAAAGGTTACAAGGGACCAGAAATGACCAGGAATGAAGACACACTGGCAAATTTTTCAGGTATGACCCTGCCACATGAGCATTCATGCAAAGTACTGGCAGAAAATGCCAATACTACAAAAAGTCTTTAAGAATTTCCCCCAGAAGAAGAGTTCTGCATTCAAATAAGTTTGAGAAACACTCAGAACATGTAATATGCTGATATGCATTGTGAGATACATAGACTGCAATATATCCTAAATTTATCTTCCTCCCCAGAACCATTTACCAACACATCAAAGCATGGAAGGGGTCTGTATTCCAAAATGCATCTCTACATACATACATATGTATGTGTTCTTGCAGAGACTCAGTGTGTCCAGAAGGATAAGCTGGTACAAATGGTGGCCTCTGTGGAGCCAGGGTGGGAATTAGATATTATTTTCACTGCACAGCTTTTGGTGTTTTGGAGTTATGTTTACTATGTACAGGTATTAAAATAGATACAATAAATTTATGAAAGCTTCAATGAGCCCAAAGCTGGATATCCAGTTGACATGTTTAATTGAATCCTCCTTGAGAATGATAGCTGATGCCCTCCTCTGAGGTCATAATCAGAAAGAGCCTAGAGATCTGATCAAGGTGGCTGAGTAGGTAAACACTGTGACCGCTCATGACCACGGCAAAAGTACAACTAAACTTACAAAAGTACAAAAGTACAACAAAAGAACAACCATCATTCAAAATTGCATGAAGTCTAACTGAACTGAAACCCTACAATTACAAACATACAGAAGAAGCCACCTTGAGACCGGTAGGAGGGGTAGAAACAACAGGCTGGTCCCACACCCATATGTGACCATTAAAAACTGGGAAAGAGGGGTGGCTGGTTAGTTCAGTTGGTTAGAGCGTGGTGCTAATAACACCAAGGCTGCTGGTTTGATCCCCCCATAGGCTATTCTGAGCTGCGCCTTTCTTTAAAAAAGAAAAAAAAAATCGGGAAGGATATCTTGGCTGTGAAGAACCCCCCACCCCCGGGGGAATGAGGGGTCCCCTGCCCACACTAGGCTCCCCAACCCAGAGTTTCAGTGCTAGGGAGAGAAGTCCCCATAACTTCTGGCTGTGAAAACCAGCAGAGATTGTGGCTGAGTGAGACAGAGGGCAACTGGAGTCCCAGGTGCTCCTCTTAAAGGGCCTGCACACGGACTTACTTGCTGATGGACTACCTCTGAGCTCCGTACTGAGGCAGCAGCTCGAAAGGCACCAAGAACATACAGGGAGGAACTGAATTGTCTGGCTTTAGAGCGAGAGCTGGAGGAGCAGCTTTCTCCCAGACAGAGGAGCTGCTTGAAGCCATTGTTTTTTTGTTGAGCCCTCCCCATTTCTGGCATGCAGACACAGGAGGCCGCCATGTCTGAATCTCTGTCTACCTGGCTAACACTGTTCATTTGCCCTTATTCCCTGAGATCCTGCCCCATCCAACTTTCAGGTCCACCCAAGCCACTTCCAGTGGCTTTTCTGTACAAACGGCCTGCCTTGGTTCATGCTGCAGAATTTTCTAAAATCCCTGAAAGGTTCACAAAACCCAAACAAGAAGTATCTGGCTTTGGCCTGTCCTGTACCTCTGGCTGAGCAGTCCCAAGCCTGGCACCAGTGACAGAGGGCCTGGTTCACAGCTTGGCCTCTTGAGGCACCTTCAAGCCCAGTGTGGGTGGTGGCCACCTGCAGATTGCTTTGTGGCTCATGCCAGGTGGTCCCAAGCAAGGCCCATCCTGCAGCTGAACTTGGGGTCCCTCTCAGAAGGCCCTGAGACTAGTGCAGCTAGTAGCCAGCTTCAGATCCAGCCAAAGCATCAACCAGTTTCTTCCAGGGATGACCTACCCAAAGGGCACACTCGGCAGGCACCACAGCCCTGCTAAAGTGAATCCTGCTCTGTAGGGTCAGCCTCTGCACAGCAGCTCCTCCACTGTAGTCATGGCCAGTCCTCACAAACAATCAGCCTGAGACTCAATCTTTCCCACTGATGTGCAAACAGCAACCAAGGCTCAACTACAAGACAGGGGCACACACAGCCTACACAAGGGACACTCCTGGAGCATTCAGATAAGGTGACCTGGGAGATTGCACCACTGGACCTCACAGGACACCAACTACATGAGGCCACTCTACTAGGACCGGGAGACCTAGCAGCCCTATCTAATACATAGAAGCAAACACAGGGAGGCAGCCAAAGTGGGGAGACAAAGAAATATTTCTCAAATCAAAGAACAGAACAAAACTCCAGAAAAAGAATTAAACAAAATGAAGACAAGCACCTACCAGACGCGGAGTTCCAAACACTGGTTATGAAGACGCTCAATGAGACACCGTCAAGAGGGCGGAGTAGGTAAATGCTGTGCTTACTTTCTCTCATGACCATGTCAGAATTATAACTAAGCTACAAAATAACCATCATTGAGAATCTCCTGAAATCTTGATGAACTGAAACCCTACAACTAACGATATACAGAAGAAGCCACCTTGAGACTGGTATGAGGGGCACAGACACAGAATGTGGTGGTCCCTGTGTGTGATCATTAAAAATTGGGAGGGATATCTTGGCTGCATAGTTTCCCCTATCCCTAAAGGAGCAAGGAGTCCCAACCTATCCCCAGCCCAGGGTTCTGGTGCCAGGGAGAGAAGTCTCTGAAACATCTGGTTGTGAAAACTAGTGGATAGTGTGGCTGAGTGAGACGGAGGGTGGCTGCATTCCCAGGTGCTTCTCTTGAAGCATGTGTGCATGGACTTACTCACTGACAGAATCACTGGCTCTGAACTCCAGCTCTGGGGCAGCAACTGGAAAGGCGGCAGGGACATATGGTGGAAAACTGAGTTGCCTGGCTTTAGGCCAGGGGTTGGAGGGGCAGCTTTCTCCCGGATGGAGGAGCTGGCAGAAGCCATTGTTCCTTTGTTGAGCCCTCCCCCTTACTGGCATGCACACAGGCTGCCACCATATCCGAGTCTCCATCTAGTTGGCTAACCTACTCATTCACCATGCCCTGGTGTCCTATCCAACTTTTGGATGCACTCAAGCTGCTTCCAGTGGCTTTTTTGTACAAACCGCCTGCCTTAGCTCATGCTAAAGATTTTCCTAGGGTCTCTCAGGTGTTTGTGGAACCCAGACAAGCAGCATCTGGCTTGAGCATGTCCCGTACCTCTGGCTGAGCAGCGCTAAGCCTGGCACTAGTGGCAGCCTGCCTTGGTTTGCAGCTTGGTCTCTCAAGGCATTTCTAAGCACAACACAGGCACCGGCCATTTGGAGATTGCTTTGTGGCTCCTGCCAGTGGCCCTGGGTGGGGTATGGGCTTTGGCTGAACTTGACTACTTGCAGTGGATCCCCTCCCAGGTAGCCCTGGGGAATGGCACACCCAGTGGGCAGCTTCAAAACAAGCTGGGGCATCATCTAGCTGACCCCAAGGACAACAGACCCAAAGGGTGTATTGGGCAAGCATCAACTCAGAGCCCTTCTGAGGCGATCCCACTCTGTAGGGTCAGCCCCTGCACAGTTCCTCCACTGTAGTCAAGGCCAGTCCTACCAATAAGCCTAAGGTTCAATCCCTTCTATTGATGTGCAAATAATAGCCAAAGCTCAACTACAAGAAGAGGGCACACACAACCCTCACAAGGGACACACCTGGACTGCACGGCTCGGGTGACTAGGAAGAATACACCACTGAGCCCCACAGCACACCTACTATAATAGGCCACCCTACCAAAACTGGGAGACATAGCAGCCCTACCTAATACATAGAAACAAACACAGGGAGGCAGTCAAAGTGGGGAGACAAAGAAACATGTCCCAAATAAAAGAACAGATCAAAGCTCCAGAAAAAGAATTAAACAAAATGGAGACAAACAGGGCCAGCCTGGTGGCTCAGGTGGTTGGAGTGCTGTGCTCCTAACACCAAGGTCGCCAGTTTGATTCCCACATGGGCCAGTGAGCTGCGCCCTTTGTGAACAACAGGTCTCCCTGGAGCTGGGCTGCTGTCAGCAGCCGGAGATCAGCATGAGCTGCCGTGAGCTGCTAAGTGCTGCCATGGGCAGCTGTGTGCTGCCATGAGCAGCCGGTGGCCAGTGCGAGTGGCCAGCAGCCAGCATGAGTGGCTGTGGGCCGCTGTGTGTGACCAACTGACGACTGGCAACTGACTGTCTTAGCTGGCGGGAACGCAAGGCTCATAACACCAGCATGGGCCAGGGAGCTGTGTCCTACACAACTAGACTGAGAAACAACGGCTTGAAGCAGAGTGGGGGGTTTGGGAGGAGGTGGAAGAAGGGGAAAAAGAAAAAAACACAAAAAACAAAATGAAGACAAACAATCTACCAGATGCAGAGTTCCAGCACTGCTTATGAGGATGCTCAATGACCTAAGGGAGAACTTCAACAAAGAGATAGGAAACATAAAAATGGAGGAAACATAAAAAAGAACCACTCAGAAATAAAACGTACAATAATTGAAATGAAAAGTACATTACAGGGAATCAACAGATTAGATGAAGCAGAGGCTCAAATCAGCAATTTAGAAGATAAGGTAGCAGAGAACACCCAATCAGAACAGCAAAAAGAAAAAATAATCAAAAAAAAAAATGAGCAAAGTTTAAGGGGATTCTGACACGACATCAAGCATTCCAACATTTGCATCATAGGGGTACCAGAAGGAGAAGAGAGAGCAAGGAATTGAAATCCTATTTGAAGAAATAATGATGGAAAACTTCCCTAACCTGGCAAAGAAAATAGATATACAAGCTTAGGAAGCAGAGTCCCAAACAAGGAGAACCCAAAGAGGTCCAAACCCAGACACATCATAATTAAAATGCTAAAGGTTAAAATCAAGGAGTGAATCTTAAAAGCAGCAAGAGAAAAGCACTTAGTCACCTACAAGACTGTCAGCTGATTTCTCATCAGAAACTTTGCAGGCCAGAAGGGATTGACATGAAATAGTGAAAGTGATGAAAAGCAAGGACCTACAAACAAGATTACGCTACTCAGCAAAGCTATCATTTAGAATGGAGGGACAGATAAGGAGCTTTCCCAGATAAGAAAAAGCTAAAGGAGTTTATCATCACCAAGCCAGTATTACAAGGAATCTTAGAGGGACTTCTTTAAAAAAAACAGAAAAGCTCAAAAGTATGAATAATAAAATGGCAATAACTGCATACTTATCAACAATTCCTTTCAATGTAAATGGATTAAATGCTCCAATCAAAAGATGGGGGGGGGCTGAATGTATAAGAAAACAAGACCCTTACATAGGCTGCCTAGAAGAGACTCACTTCAGTTCTAAAGACACACACAGACTGAAAGTAAAGGGGTAGAAAAATATATTTCAGAAAAATGGAAACAAAAAAGGCTGGGGTAGCAATACTTATACCAGACAAAATAGACTTCAAAATAAAAATTATAACAAGACAAAGGACCCAGTAATCCCACTTTTGAGTATTTATTCAAAGAAAACAAAAAGGGTACTTGAAGAGGACATGTGCATCCATATGTTCATCGAGACAATGCTTGCAATGGTGAGGTGTGGAGACAGCCTGGGTGCTCCTGAATAAACGATGGGGAGGAGGTGGCGCATATATACAATGGAATATTATTTGACCATAAAAAAGAATGAAATTTTGCCACCTGTGACAACATGGATGGATCTGGAGAATATTGTGCTGAGTGTAGTAAGTCAGATAGTGAAAGACAAATGTCATATGATTTCACTTCTTAGTAGAATCTAAAGAACAAAATAAACAAATGAGACAGAAACAAACTCACAGATATATTCAGGGAACATTTTGATAGATGGAAGGGGATTTAGGGGTAGGTGAAAAAAAGGAAGGGATTGGTTGTTACACAGTAGTCATGGGGATGTAGGGTATAGCATAAGGAATATAGTCAATAATATTTTAATAACTATATATAGTGCTGGTGGGGACTAGATTTATCTGGGTGATAGATAAGAGGGAGGTTGGTGGGCTGGATAAAAAACATGAAGGCTTAAGAAGTAAAGCTGGTAGTTACAAAATAGTCATGGGGATGTAAAGTAAAGCATAGGGAATATAGTCAATAATATGGTAAAAACCATGTATAGTGCCAAGTGAGAACTAGACTAGTAGGGGGTGTGTGGAGAGTTACTTCTTAAATTATATAAATGTCTAACCACTATGCTGTACACCTAAAATTAATATACAATAATATTGAGGCGGCCGGTTAGCTCAGTTGGTTAGAGCACGATGTACGTAACACCGGGGTTGCTGGATCGATCTCTGCAAGGGCCAGTGTGAGCTGTGCCCTCCACAACTAGATTGAACAACTACGTGACTTGGAGCTGACGGGTCCCGGAAAAACACACTTAAAATAAATAAAAGTTAAAAAAAAATAATAATGTTGAATGTCACCTATAATTGAAAAATTTAAAAAGGGGGGGGAAGGTGAAGAGGAAGAAGAGGTTCAAATTTCCAGGTATAAAACATAGAAGTCAACTGCATAGAAGAAAGCATAGGTACTAAACTTATGGATCTTGGGTTCAAAGAGGATTTTATGAATTTGACCTCAAAGGTAAGGGAAATAAAAGCAAAAATAAATAAATGGGACTATATCAAACTAAGAAAGCTTCTGCACAGCAAAATAAACTATCAATAAAACAAAGAGGCAACCGACAAAATGGGAGAAGATATATGCAAACAATGCCTCTGATAAGGGGCTAATATCCAAAATATATAAGGAACTCATACAACTCAACAACAAAAAGACAATCCAATTAAAAAATGGGCAGAGGACACGAACAGACTTCTCCCAAGAAGACATACAAACAGATATATGAAAAAGTGTTCAACTTCACTAGTTATTAGGGAGATGCAAATCAAAACCACAATGAGACATCACACCTGCTGGAATGCATATCATCAACAAGACAAATAATATCAAGCGTTGAAAAGGATGCAGAGAAAAAGGAACCCTCATATACTGTTGGTGGAAATGTAGTACAGCCACTATAGAAAACAGTATGGAGTTTCCTCAAAAAAATTAAGAATAGAATTACTATATGACCCAGCAATCCCTCTTCTGGGTGTCTACACAAAACATCTGAAAACATTTGTCCGTAAAGATATATGTGCTCCGATGTTCAATTGCAGCATTATTTATGGTGGCCAAGACATGGAAACAACCAAAATGTGCTTCAGTAGGTGATTGGATAAAGAAGATGTGGTATATACACACAATGGAATACTACTCTGCCATAAGAAAAGATGAAATACTGCCATTCACAACAACATGGATGGATCTTGAGATCATTATGCTAAGTGAAATAAGTCAGACAGAAAAAGCTGAGAACCATATGACTTCACTCTTGTGGGATATAAAACTGAAAACAGCGAAGGAACAAGACAAGCAAATAAAGAAACAAAAACTCAGACACAGACAACAGTTTAGTGGTTACCAGAGGGTAAGGGTGTGGGGGAATGGTAGAAGAGGGTAAAGGGGTCAAATATATGGTGATGGAAGAACTGACTCTGGATAGTGGGCACATAATGCAATATATAGATGATGTATTACAGAACTGTACACTTGAAACCTATGTAGTTTTGTTCACTATTGTCACCCCAATATATTTTAGTTAAAAAAAAAGTTATGAGGATGTAATGTACAGTATGGGGAATATAGTCAATAATATTGTGATAGCACGGTACGGTGTCAGGTGGTTGCTGGATTTATCACGGTAATTACTTCTTTAGGTATATAAATGTTGAACAACTATTGTGTACATCTGAAACTAATATAATATGTATGTTAGCTATATTTTAATAAAAATCTTAAAAAGAAAATCCCTCAGAAACTCATCACTGAGCTTGATGTAAGAAGGACATTGAGGAAGCTATAAAAAAGAAAACAAAACATCCCAAAGAAACAAAAACAAAAAGATGACTTATCTACTCTGGTGTGGAACTATGTCTACCAAAGTTTTTTTTTCCAGTTTTTTTTAATTAGCTGCAGGTGCACAAAACAATGTAATAGACATTTATCATTTATACCCCTCACACAGTGACAACCCCCCTCACCCATCCACTACCCCTCTGACATCGCACACAACCATTACATTTCCACTGTCTCTATTCTTCACGCTGTACTCCGCTTCTTGTAAATATATATATATAGTTGTAAATATATATATTTATATATATATATCTTGCAACTATATATATATATATATATATATATATATATATATATATATAATTATAGTTCACATTCATTATTGTTCAACTTCAGCTTCAGGTGTACAGTGCAGTGATCAGGCAGCTACATCATCCCTGAAGTGGTCTCCCTAATGAGACAAATGTCCATTGGATACCCCACAAAATCTTTACAACATTATTGATTACATTCCCCAATTGACTTTCATTTCCCCGTGCCAATCTTGTGGTTGCCGACTGTCATGCAGGGTGTCATGAGGGGTCTCTGGTCCCGCTCCCCACATAAGAACACAGGATATGGTGAGGCCAAAAAGGAACACCCACGGAGCCATAGGTAGGGGAGTCATCCCACTATAGTCTCTCTGGCAGCTGGGCTGGAGACAAAGGAAGCAGGAGCCACACTATCCGCAACCCGCCATCCACTTCTGTCTGTCAGCCAATCTCACTTGCTAGCTGCAATCCGCCCTGCTAACTGCAATCGCGTTTGCTAGCTCAGCCACCATCTTCTTGTTAGCCCTCATTCGCTGCTCGCGTAGCCACAGCAGTTATATTAGTGGCCAATGGCTCACTGGTTACAGCTGACAGCCAACTAGCCACAGCTGATGGCCATACAGTCACAGTTGATGGCCATTTACTACCTGAGTGAGCACCTTTTCATGTGAGGCCGAGAGCCTGGAAACTGCACTCCTGGCTCTGTCCCCACACTGACTGTGCTTTCTAATCCCCTCACCTTCCCCCTTATCCCTACTCCCCCCATCTAGCAACCCTCAGTTTTTCCTCTATGTCTCTGAGACTATTTCTGATTCGTTCATTCATTTATTCTTTTCTTTAGATTCCACATATAAGTGTGATCATATGGTATTTGTCTTTCTCTGTCTGACTTATTTCACTTAACATAATGTTCTCTAGGTCCATCCATATTGTTGCAAATGGTAAGATTTCCTTCTTCTTTATGGCTGCATAATACTCCATTGTATAAATGTACCACAGTTTCTTCTTAATCCAATCGTCTACTGATGGGCATTTCGGTGGTTTCCATGTCTTGGCTATTGTGTATAGTACTGCAATAAACATAGGGGTGCATAAAGTTTTTTGAATTAGAGTTGTGGATTTCTCCAGATAGATACCTAGGAGTGGAATTGCTGGGACATAAGGTAGTTCCATTCTCAGATTTTTGAGATACATCTGTACTGTTTTCCATAGTGGCGGCACCAATCTGCAATCCCACCAACAGTGCACAAGGTTCCCTTTTCTCCAAATCCTTGCCAGCAATTGTTTGTTGATTTATTGATGATAACCATTTTGACTGGGGTGAGGTGGTGTCTCATTGTGGTTTTTATTTGCATTTCTCTAATGATTAGTGAGGTTGAGCATTTTTTTCATATGTCTATTTGCCATCTGTATGTCCTCTTTAGAAGAATGTCTCTTCATGTCCTCAGCCCATTTTTTAATTGGGTTGTTTGTTTTTTTGGAGTTGAGTTGAGTGAGTTTTTTATAAATTTGGGATATTGACCCCTTATCGGATATATCATTGGCAAATATCTTCTTTCATTCAGTAGGATACCTTTTTGTTTTATCGATGGTTTCCTTTGCTGTGAAAAAACTTTTTAGTTTGATGTAATTCCACATGTTTATTTTTTCTCTTACTTCCCTTGCCTGAGGGGATATACAGTGAAAAACTAATATTTTCACTGATGCAGTGAAAGATTTCACTGATACAGTGGTACCTCGGTTTTCGAACGTCTCCATTGACGAACATTTTCGTTTATGAATGCTGTAAACCCGGAAATAAATGCTTCGGTTTTTGAACACGACTCAGAAGTCAAACATGTCACACGGCTTCCACTGAGTGCAAGATCCTGAGACCTAGCTGTTGGCTGTTTTTGAACGTTTCAGAACTCGAGGATTATGTTGGAAAACCGAGGTACCACTGTATCAGTGAAATCTTTCACTGTATCAGTGAAAATCTTAGTCCGGGTAATGTCTGTAAAGTTTCTTCCTATATTTTCCTCTAGAAATTTTATGGTTTCAGGTCTTACATTTAAGTCTTTAATCCATTTTGAATTTATTCTTGTATATGGTGTAAGGAGGTGGTCCAGCTTCATTTTTTTTGCATGTGTCTGTCCAGGTTTCCCAGCACCATTTGTTGAATAGACTGTCTTTACCCCACCATAAATTCTTGCTTCCATTGCTGAAGATTAAATATTTAATAGCTCTAAAGTGCAGCCAGAGTCGAGACTCACTAGGATTAAGAGCAGTCTTGAAGAAGTCCTCACCCACTAGCCATTTCCCTTGTGTTGGGTAAGGCACTATGCGCAGGAAATTCAAAAGTGAGTAAGACTCAGTCTCTATCTTCAAATGGCTCCAGGAGCTGGAAGTTGCTGTGTTTTCTAACAAACACTTGTTGGAAAAGAACCCCACCCCCACCCCCAGCTTTATTGTTTAAACTAGGGCTGGCTAGGGCTGGGTTTGCCTAGAGAGAGCTGAACTGAGTTTAACAAGCCAGACTTTGAAAATAAAGAACTTTAGGTCACCTGGAGGCCTGAGGACAGCCTGTCCCTTCCAGGTACATCTGTGAGACTCCACATTTTAGATCATACTCCCAGGCCCAGGAACTGGAGGAGGGGTCTGCTGGCTGATTTATAATCTGGACTTGCAATTGGCACCTTGATTTGGCAGGGGAACATCCAATCTGTAGCCAGTTGGTCAGAAGCACAGGTAACAACCTGGACTTGTGATTGGCCTCTAAAGCAGAGGGCAGTCTTGTGAGTATGAGCCCTTATCTTGAGGAATCTGATGCTGTCTCCTGGTAGATGGTGTCAGAATTGAGATGAATTATAGGATAACCAGCTGATATCACAGAGCATTGCCTGGTGGTGTGTGTGTGTGTGTACTGGGGAACTTCCCCCTACACACACACAGACACACACACACCGACAGTGGAATTGGGGCGCATAATCCAAATAACTATATCCCTAAAAGTGGAATTGCTGGATCATATGATAACTCTGTTTAACCTTTTCAGGAGCTTCCAAACCATTTTCCAAAGCAGATGTACTCTTTTACACATTCACCAGCAGTGTATGAGGAGTCTAATTTCTCCACATCCTCACCAACACTTGTTATTATCTATCTTTTTTATTGTAGCCTTCCTAATGTGTGTAAAGTAGGATCTCTTTGTTTTGATTTACATTTCTGTAATGGCTAAAGATGTTGAGAATCTTTTCATATGCTTATTGGTCATTTGTATATCTTCCTTGAAAAATGTCTATTTGGATTATTTGCACATTTTAAAATTGGGTTATTTGTCTTTTTATTGTGAGTTATAAGAGTTTTTTCATATAATCTACATAAAACTCTCTTATCAGGTGTGTGATTTGCAATCTTTTTTCCCATTCTGTGGGTTGTCTTTATGTTTTCTTGAGGGTATTTTGAAGCACAAATGTTTTTAATTTTGTTGAAGTCCAATTTATCTACTTTTTCTTTTTGTATTTTTTGGTGTTGTAGTTTAGAAGGCTTTGCCTTATCTAAGCTTATAAAATTTACTTCTATATTTTCTTTTAAGAGTTTTGTAGTTTTAGCTCTTACATTTAATTCAATGATTCGAGTTAATTTTTGTGTATGGTATAAAGAAGGAGTCAAATTGAATTCTTTTGTATGTGGATATCCAGTTGTTCCAGCACCATTTTGTTGAAAAATGATTCCTTCTCATTGAATTGTTGTGGCATCCTTGTCCAAAATCAATTAACTATAAGTGTAAGAGTTTGTTTCTGGACTCTCAATTCTATTCTACTGATCTATTTGTTCTCATGCCAGTCTTGTTTAGTTTAGTTTTGTAGAAAGTTTTGAAATCATTCTTTTTCTAGATTGTTTTGGCTATTCTGAACCCCTTGAATTTCCATATGCATTTTAGAATACGTTAGTAAATTTCTGCAAAAAAAATCATCAGGGATTTTTATTTTTTTAAAGATTTTATTGGGGAAGGGGAACAGGACTTTATTGGGGAACAGTGTGTACTTCCAGGCCTTTTTTTTCCAAGTCAAGTTGTTGTCCTTTCAATCTTAGTTGTGCAGGGTGCCGTCCAGCTTCAAGTTGTTGGTCGAACCGGCAACCTTGTGGTTGAGAGGACGCACTCCAACCAACTGAGCCATCCGGGAGCTCAGCGGCAGCTCAGCTCAAGGTGCTGTGTTCAATCTTAGTTGCAGGGGGCGGAGCCCACCATCCCTTGCGGGACTCGAGGGATTGAACTGGCAACCTTGTGGTTGAGAGCCCACTGGCCCATGTGGGAATCGAACTGGCAGCGTTCGGAGTTAGGAGCATGGAGCTCTAACCGCCTGAGCCACCGTGCCAGCCCAATCATCAGGGATTTTGATAAGGATTACATTGAATATGTTGACCATTTGAGGGGGTACCTATTGCCATCTTAACAATACTAAATCTTCCAACCCATAAACACAGGATGTCTTTCCATTTATTTAGGTCATTCTTAATTTCTTTCAACAATATTTTAAAAAGTTTTCAGACTATACGTTTTGTACTTCTTTTGTTAAATGTATTCCTAGGTATTTTATTCTTTTGACACTATTGCAAATGGAATTATTTTTCTTAATTTCATGTTCAGATTGTTCATTGCTACTAGTGTATAGAAATACAACTGATTTTTGTATATTGATATTGTACCCTGCAACCTTGCAATGAACTTTTTATTTGTTCTAAAAGTTTTCAGTGGATTCCTTAGGATTTTCTATATACAATCTCATGTCATCGGCAAATAGAGTTGTTTTTCCCCACATTAAAAAAAATAGACTTTATTTTTTAGATCGGTTTTAGGTTGAAAAATTGAGAGGAAAGTACAGAGATTTCCCATCTACCCTCTGCCCCCCACATGCACAGCCTCCCCCACTATGAACACCCACCATCAGAAGGTAGGTACATTTATTACAATTGATGAACTTACATGGCCACATCATCATCACGTGGAGTCCATAATTTACACTAGGATTCACTCTTGGTGTTATATAGTCTATGGGTTTGGACAAATCTGTGATATTTGTCCACTATTATAGTATCATACAGAGCAGTTTCACTGCCCCATAAATCCTCTGTGCTCTGCCTGTTCATTCCTCCCTCCTCTCCAACCCCTGGCAACCACTGATCTTTTTACTGTCTCCATAACTTTGCTTCATCCAAAATGTCAACTAGTTGGAATTACACAATACTTAGTCTTTTCAGAGCGGTTCTTTCACTTAGTAGTATATATTTAAGTTTCCTTCATGTCCTTTCATGGCTTGCTAGCTCATTTCTTTTTAGTGGTAAATAATATTCCCTTGTCTGGATGGACCACAATTCATTGATCCACTCACCTACTAAAAGACATCTTAGTTGTTTCCAAATTTTGGCAATTATGAATAAAGTTGCTATAAACATCCATATATATGTTTTTGTATAAACATAAGTTTTCAACTTGTTTGGACAAACACAAGGAGCACCAATGTTGGATCTTATGGTAAGAACATAATTTAATTTTGTGAGAATTAAAACTGCCAAACTGTCTTTCAAAGTGGCCACACCATTTTGCATTTTCACCAGCAATGAATGAGAGTTCCTGCTGCTCCACATTCTCACCAGCATTTGGTGTTGTCAGTGTCAGGATTTTGGCCATTCTAGCAGGTGTGTAGTAGTATCTCCTTATTGTTTTAATTTGCATTTCCCTGATGATATATGATGTGGAGCATTTTTTCATGTGCTTACTTGCCATCTTCTTCAGTGAGGTGTCTCTTAAGTCTTTGGCCCATTTTTTAATTGAGTTGTTTGCTTTCTTATTGTTGTTTTAAGAGTTCTTTGCATATTTTGTATAATAGTTGTTCATCAGATATATCTTTTGAAAACATCTTCTCTCAGTCTGTGGCTTTTCATTCTCTTGACAGTATCATAGAGCTGAATTTTTTAATGTTAATGAAGTTCAGTTTATCAATTCCGTCTCTTATAAATTGTAGTTTTGGTGTTGTATCTAAAATGTCATTGTCAAACCAAGGTCATCTAGATATTCTCCTTTGTTATCTTCTAAGAGTTTTAGAGCTTTTCATTTAGATTTATGATCTATTTTGAGTTAATTATTGTAAAGGTTGCAAGGTCTGTGTCTAGATGCATTTTGTTTGTTTGCATGTGGATGTCCAGTTGTTTCAGCACTATTTGTTCAAAGGACTGTTTTCCTCCATCATATTGCCTTGCTCCTTTGTCAAAAATCAGTTGGCTTATGTATGTGGGTCTATTTGGGGCTCTATAATCCTGTTTTATTGACCTATTTATTCTTTTGCCAACACCACATTGTCTTGATTACTATAACTTTATATAAGACTTGAGTTCTGGTAGTGTCAGTCCTCCAACTTTGTTCTTCTTCAATATTGTGTTGGATAACCTTGGTCTCTTACCTCTCCATGTAGATCTTAGAATCAGTTTGTTTACACCCACAAAATAACTTGCTGGGATTTTGTTTGGGATTACATTGACTCTATAGATTAAGTTGGGAAGAACTGACCTCTTGAAAATATTGAGTCTTCTTATTCATGAACATGGAATCTTTCTCCATTCAGTTCTTCAATATCTTTCATTAGTGTTTTGTAGTTTTTCTCGTATAGATTTTGTACATATTTTGTTACATTTATATCCAAGTATAAATACAAGGAGTATTAATTTAATTTTGGGAGTGCTAATGTAAATGGTATTGTGTTTTTAATTTCAAATGCCACTTGTTCATTGCTGGTATATGGGGAAGCAATTGACTTGTATATCTTAATCTTGTATTCTGCAACCTTGCTATAGTTACCGTATCAGTTTCAGAAGGGCTTTTTGGTAATTCTTTTAGATTTTCTACATAGATGATTATATCCATATAGCTTTATTTCTTTCTTTCCTATCTGGATACCTTTTATTTCACTTTCTTGCCTAATTATCCTGCTGGAATCTTCAGTACAGTGTTGAATAGAAGTGGTGAGAGTGACATCCCTTTGTTGTGAGGATGTAACCTTTTTAGAGTGACTTGAGGTCTGTAGTGGACAGAATAATGGTTTCCCAAAGATGTTTACATCCTAATCTGGAACCACTGAAATACATTAGGTTATATAGCAAAGGGGATTAAGTACTAATCAGCTGACTTTAAAATAGTGAGATTATCCTGGAATTTCCTGGCGAGCCCAGTGTGATTATAAAGGTCTTTAAAAGTAGAAGGGTTATGGGAAGAGAAAACCAGAGAGATGGCATTGTGAGAAGGTCTTGGCCTAGTGTTGTTGGCTTTGAAGGTGGAAGAAGGTGACCGTGAGTTGAAGAATGCAGGCAGCATCAGGAAGCTGGAAAGGGCAAGGAAATGAATTCACCCCTAGAACTTCCACAACAAACACTGACATCTAGATTTTAACCCAGTAAGGTCCAGTTTGGACTTCATGCCTCATACCAGATTCTTCATACCAGAATTATAAGATGATAAATTTGTGTTCCTATTAAGTCTGTGGCAATTTATCACAGCAGTCATAGAAAACTAATACCAGGTCTAATGTTCCTTTTTTTAAAAATTAAATATGTTGGGATAAAATTGGTTAGTAACATATAAATTTGGGGTTGATTTCTTTATAATATGACATTAATATATTCTATTGTGTTCTCACTACCAGAATTCTAGTCTCTTTCTGTTGCCGTATATTTGACCCTTTTACTTTCTTTGTCCTCTCCCATCCCCCTTCCCCTCTGTTAACCACCATTCTGTTGTCTGTACCTATGAGTTTGTTTTTATGTCTTGTTTGTTTATTGCTTTTTGTTTTATATGCCATAATAAGAATGAAATCATACAGTTCTTGTCTTTTTCTGTCTGACTTATTTCACCTAGCATAATACTTTCAAGATCCATATTGTTGCAAATGACAATATTTCACCTTTTTTTATAGCCGAATATTTCATTATATACATATATGTACCACATCTTCACCCAATCATTCATCAAAGGACACTTACCTTGTCTTGGATTTCCATGTCTTGTAAATAATGCTGTATATGGACACAAGTTGTTCCTTTTTATTGCTGAGTAGTACTCTATTTTATGGATGTCCCAGATTTGCTCAACTATTCACCTATTGAAGAACATTTGGGTCCATTCTAGTATTTTGTTATTATGTATAAAACTGCTTTGAGCATTTGTATACAGGCTTTGTGTGAATATAACATCATTTCTCTAGGATAAATATCTAGGAGTATGATGGCTGAGTAACGCATAGTTTTGTTAATAAATTGCCAAAATGATTCCAGGGTGGCTGCACCATTTTTCATTCTTACCAGCAATGTAGGAGAAACCAGTTTCTCTGCATCCTTGCCAACATTTGGTATTATCACTGTTTTAAATTTTAGCTGTTGTAATAAGTGCATAGTAATATCTCATGGCTGTAATTTGCATTTCCCAAATGGTTAATGATGATGAACATCTTTTCATGTTTTTTGCCATTTAATGAAATATCTGTTTATGTCTTTTGTCCATTTTCTAATTTTTTTCATTTACTGTTGAGTTTCCACACACACATATATATGTATATCTCCAAAAAATGTGTATATATATATATATATATATATATATCCAAAAATGTGTATACATATAGCCAAAAAAGTGTGTGTGTGTATATATATTTACAGCCAAAATGTGTGTGTGTGTGTATATATATATATATATATATATATATATATATATAGCAAAAAAAATGTATACACATTTTAAGAAAGGAAAACTATTAAAATCGTAATACTCAATATATACCGATCACAACAGATGAATACGAGTCACATTTGACTTCTGCAGTTACCAGAGGTGCTCAAAGTGGTTGCCATCAGCGTCCAGACACTTCTGATTATGGCGAACTTGAGCAACATTGACCAAAGTGTCCACTTGTATACATTTTGTTGGCACCCCCGTATATAAATATATATTCTAGATATAACGCCTTTGTTAGATATGTGTAATCATATACTTTAAAAATTAACTTCAATTATGTAAGTAGTACATGAATGTCTACTTCATTTAAATATTCTAAAACAAGATAAAGTTTAAACTCTCAGATTCATCCTTTTCCACCAATTTGGGGTAACCATTGTTATGTGTTTGAAGTATATCCATCTAGATATTTAAAAAATGCTGTTTTTAAGATAAACTCATAGAATGTATATGGTGTTGTTTTGTAAATGTGTTTTACAAAAATGTTATAATGTTTATATCACAGTGCAAGATGCATTTTGACTTAAGAATATTTTAGCAATCTCTGTGCTGATAAACATGTCTAGTCTGTTCCTGTGAACTGCCGTATAGTACGTAATGCTCTGATGACTAGGGCACGTTTTGTTTGGCCATTCCTCTTTTCCTACATGTCTTGGTGTTCCCAGCGCTCCTTAGGAAACAGTGCTCCAGGGAACCACCTTGCACATGACTCTGGAAACATGTGCCGTTGTTTCTTTCTTTCTTTCTTTTTTCAGCAGCTTGAAACACCACCAATTTACTATCTTACAATTCTGTACATTCTAAGCCTGACATGGTCTCAGTGGCTGACACCTAGGCTGACTTCCCTCCGGAGGCTCCAGGGACAGTCTGTTTCCTTGCCTCTTCCACCTTCTAGAGGTCGACCACATTCCTTAGTTCACGGCTCCAGCTTCTAGGCCATCAACAACAAGTTGAGTTCTTCTCACACTGCGTCACTCAGACTCAATTGTTTCTTTAGAGAGATACAGAAAAAGTGAATTTTGTGATTAAGGTATGTGCTTTTTATATTTTAATAGATCCTGCCAGATTGCCCTCCAAGATGTGTGTTTCCCCACACCCTGGCCAACAACCACGTATCTTTTGAACATAAGGCCCACTATTTTGTATCCCCTTCGCCTCACAACTGCAAAGAGGAGAAATGTCTGAGGTGGGCTTTGAGGAGTGGGATATAGACACATTGCTGGTGAGGGTACCGTGTGGAGAGCTCCCACATACTGAGTGTGTTCTATGTCACAGGTTACACACTTTCAGTTCCTCTCTATTAGGAATTGATTGGAGAAGACTAAGCAGACACGAAGGCTAAGCTCGATGCAGTTTCTGGATCAGATTACGAAACAAAGTTTCTGGGAAAACTGCTGAAATCTAATGAAGTCTAGTCTAACTAACTGTATTGCTCCAGTGTTATTTCATTAGTTGTGACAAGTGTGCCCTAGTTGCTAACATTAGGAGTCGCTGGGAGAAAGACATACAGGAACTCTGCACAATCTTTGCAACTTTTCTATAAATCTAAAATTATTCTAAAAAACTTATAAAAGACTTGAACATGAAATAAAATACAAGGTGTAGACCCTATTTGGATCCCTACTCAAACAAACCAACTACAGAAATTTGAATATAGCCTGGGTATTAAATATTAAAATTATTTTGTTAGGTATGATACATTTATGAACCAAATCATCTTGACTTATTGAAGGTGCATGCTGAAGTATTTATAGGTGAAATGAGATGATAGCTGGTATTTTGTTTTAAAGTATTCGGAAAGAAACAAAAGTATTTATGGGTAAACTGATAAAATTTCTTGAGCTTACTTTAAAATACTCTAGAAAAAATGTAGTTGGGGAAAAAGAGGAAAATGATTGGCAAAATGTTGGTAACTTATTGAAACCGGATGAAAGGTGCGTGGGGGCGGTTCTATTCTACTTTCATGAATAATTTTTCATAATAAAAAGTTAAGTAGATAACACTGCTCCGTGAGTGTGACTCCCCACTCCTTATTTATGGACTTTTTCATACCTGATAGCACTTTCTGTGTTGTTTTACACTGTTCACAGAACCTGTCTCTCTCCTTTCTGCTCTGAAGGGTCCTCGTGGCTATTTTCTCTCTGCACCAACTCCATTCACTCCAACAAATACTTTCTGAGCAAATACGTGTATGGGGCCCTGTGACACCCATGGGACGTGATGGGTAAAAGCAGACATAGCTGCTAACATATTGAACTTCCAGTCCAGGGGAGCCCACGGACATTACGTACTGTGCCAATAAATGTAACTGCTACTAAGGGTGTTCTGTGGGACAGAGCCGGTATCCTTTAAAGCTTAATCCATAAACAAGCAAGCAGACAAGAGTTGGCGTGTGATGTTGCAGCTCCCAGGGCTGCAGCCTCCTATTCCTGGTCCTTCCTCCCCTTGAGTTCCCTTTCAGCAGCGGCCGAGAAGTTAGCTCTCACACCTGCTCCTTTCCCTTCCAATTCAACAAGCCACGACTCCTATTTTATTTTTGGCTGTTTCAAACACTCTGCCCTTAGGAGCATTTTCTAACTTGTAGATGCTTGCAAGCACCCAACCCTTCAGCTGTTTTCCTTGGGCTTTTGATAAAATCAACCTCGTCCTTCTACTAGATTAGCCAAGAAAATTATCACAGGTCTCACAGTCTTCTAACCAGATGTTAGATGCTCCCCGCCCTCTCTACCCCCAGAATTTGAGTTTCCATGGGGACTGAGAATACAGATGGCCAAACCTCGCTCCCTGCCTGCTTGCCATGCATCTTCAGGCAGCTGTCCACGTGGCTGCATTCCTGGCTGCTGGAGCAAGGAATGGGAATGAAATCATTTTGCAGTGAAAAAATATAGGAAAGCTTTTGACTCGCCAAAGGAATGCTGCCTGTGTAGTGACATCACAGAGCCGGCACAGGAGGCCGACTCCACAGCTCAACTCTGCACAAGGTGCTCCCTCGGGCACTTATCTCTTAGCAACCAGGCTGCAAGCAGAGGCTTCTTTTCTGTTCACAGCAACCTCTTCCAACTTTCTGGAGACAATCATCGAGTACGTGGCCGCAGCCTTGGGGACATCTTGGGCACTCCCCACCTTAGCACAGGCTACTGAGTAACTCTAGCCTCCACTCTGCTTCTCCTTCACTGTGCAGTACAAAAGAGCATCGACTTGGGAGCCAGGCTTTGCTTCCAATTTCAGTTATTACTAGCTTTGTGGTCCTGGGCAAGTTATTGAACTGCTCTATGCTTGTCTCCATCTGCAAATCAGGGGATAATGACAGCACCTACTTCATTGGGTTAATATTAAATTTAAATATATATAAATACAGTATCTTGATATAGGATGCATTGTTTGCTGCCATTACTATTGGGGTTGAAAATCATTAACAGGGGCGTAGCCCAGAGTAAGGAGCCCGACTTCATCTCATCTTTAACTTCATTTCTGTCCTATGCGTGGGGCTCACAGACGTCCTTCAGTGTCAGTCTGTATTTGCCCCTCCCTCACGTTTGTCCTTGACCTGCTGCATTCCCAGCAGTGCCTCCAGTAGCAGTCCATAAAAAGCTATTGAAACTGAAGGCATGAATGAAGACCTCTATTGACCTGCCACTCCTGACTTCCAAAGTAGTTTGCTAAAGGAGACTCCCAACACTTGGTTGAATAACAATTACTTCGAAAACTTTATAGAACTTTTGGTATGTCCTTTGATAATTCTACTTTTAAGGTAGTAATATAAGGTTGCTAAATTTGTTTTATATCCTTGTCACAAAATTTTGAGAAATGACATTTTGATCCAGTTTAGGACGAGAACTTAATCTAACCTGTGTTTGGTAGACATTTAACATCACACTTGTTACTGTTAGAAATGGGTCCATACAGTGAGGTTAAAATTATGCTAATTATAACTTAAATGGGCTCATTCTGCCATTGCTA
Organism: Rhinolophus sinicus; assembly: GCF_057876585.1. NCBI lineage: Eukaryota > Metazoa > Chordata > Mammalia > Chiroptera > Rhinolophidae > Rhinolophus > Rhinolophus sinicus. Next base: position 53,521,219 of record NC_142504.1, on the reverse strand, counting down.
TGAGTCGAGGAAGAAGTTACAATGAATGGATTTGAAAGGCTGTGCTCACAACTGGGCCAGATCATTTTTAACCACAGGCTACGGAATAGTTCACAGGCAGCTATTTCTCACCAGACCCCGAATGAGAAAGAGAACAGCCTGAAGCTTGGTGAAATGGTAACAGGGTGGCTACTTCTTCCACAATTTGGGATTAAACAGTCTCTGGGGATCATTCCGATTAGAAAATGAATATAAAGCTGTCACCTATTCTGCAGAGTTCAGTAATATTCTAAAAGTAATGCACACATTTGTGACTTTCATGGCAGCCAAGGGCATCATCTGTGTAATGGGACATGGGATTCTTCCACTTCTGACCCCTGATTAAACCTGAGCAATGATACTGCTGCTGTTTAGGAAATCTGGTGTTATACAAAACAAGGCCCTAAACTGACAGCTCAAAAGATTTTCTTTTGAAGTCTCTGGTAAAGACGCCCAGGTTGATAACCCTGAATTTGACCTGCCATACTGTAAACATCAAGTAACACCACAAACATTTTTACAAAAGGAAGTTTATTGGTCTTTAAATGGCTCAAATTGCAAATAAACCAGTCGGGTAGTGGCATCAGCCTAAGACATGTGATGCATCTTTGTCAGTTGGCTTCATAGCACCTCAGTACCCAGGAGAGGAAAGGTCTCAAAGCAAAGTGACAATGTTAGTGGTTAGGACCCCTGGTTACATAAGACTGCAATGAGTACACAGGGAGATCGCTGGGCCCGCGGGCGGGCCAGGGTTACATTGGTACTTTATTTCTGCACATGGCATAGTCTATGAAAAGGACGAAATGAAAAATGTACATCTCAAACCCTTTACGGACAAATATTTAACATGACAAGCTGGATGTAATATCTAAAGAGTTGAGTTTCTAAAAAGCCTATTTTTGTTAACTTTACGTACACGTCTGTTACCTGGAATGCCTGAACACATCTTTGATTTACTGAAATGAGGACTGAATAAAAAGAAAAGCTCTGCGAATCAACTGTTTTAGCTCCGTTCCAAAGAAAAGAAAAATCTTTTCCACAGTGGTGGATTTCTCAAATAATGTGCTAGCATCCTTCCAGCCAGCGCACACACAACAGTGACACAGCTCTGAGTGTGGTCTGTGCACGCTGGACGTATTTTCTGCACTGGACTCACGTTTGACTGCTTGATGTTAACTTCAGGAAACTGTAGCTACACTGTTCTTCCTTACAAACACAGACAGACTACAAACACTAATAACTCCTGTAGCGCCAACTGTAACCTCATGAGTACACATTTAAATATTAACAGGTGGCAAGCATGAGCATTTTCCCAAAGTGTTCTAGTGCGAAATGCATTATTAGCACTATTGCTGCTTTCCTGGGCCTGCTCCCAAGAGATCAAAAACTGAACACATGATTAACACTTGCAGAAAGGGATTTCCAGGGACCAGCATCAAAAAGAAAGAGCAGGCTCACTGAAACAAGTGGTGCTGAATCCTTGGTCTAAAACGCTCTCACAAGTAGACACTGCCCTGCATTTTAAACCACCACATAATCAGAAGCAATCAGGAGCTCTGGAACCTTCTTTCAAGAACCAGAGTATGGCACACATTTTAAATTTGGACAGACTCCTAGCAGTTATTTCTCAAGAATCTTCTATACAAAAGCTGTACTCTATACGAGGCATATACTCTCTCACCAGGACACACGGGGCAACGGGCCCATGGCGCCAGTGAGGCCACACCCAGAATGATGTAACTGGGCATTTTTCAGTTTCTAAATTAAGGCATATTCAAAAACTTCCATGTACAAGTTTATACCACTTTTCTAAGTGAATTGCCAGGTAATTAATACAGGCTCACAGATGAATTACTTTCAATTTAACTATATGCAACAATCATGCCAAAAAGTTTTCTTCTCTATTTTACGTAACAGTGGTTTAAAAAAAGTGGTACAGTTTAACTATCATTTTCACAATTGTTATTTTCAAGGCAGTAGAAGACCAAGATATTTTAAAATGATATAAAATTTGAGCTTTATAATAAACCAGAGGAAGCAGCCTTTCCTCCCATTCCCCACCCCCATTCACCTCTAACAAGACTGCCCTCAAAACACAAGCTCAGACGTTACATTCAGGACCGGGGTAACTGTAGGCAAATATGAAATAAGCTGAACTTTGCTTCTTGGTGAAGCCACGTTAATTTCTTTTTTTTTTTTTTTAAATGAATTTGACTTTCAGTGCAGTTCCAATTCATGCTTTTAGTGATACATAACAATTTCCAAAATATTAAAGTAATTTCAGTCAATTGAGCCTTCAATGGCAATGCTTATAAATTATATTTATTAGTATGGTCAAGATAAGAAAGGAGTTTGGGCTTTGATTATAAAATGCAGCATCTTTCTCTGATTCTCTTGGCTAAACTTTTCCTCTTCTTTTTTCCGTTCTTTTCTTTGCTGTCTTCCATCTTTCTGGCTCGAATTTCCCTCATTAAATCAAAAAATACCTAGAAAGATGAAAACAGGGTAAGTAAAGCAAACATAATAGGAGCTTGGTAGTTCTCAGAATCACAGCAGTAAACTTTGAGAGTAAGAATAAATAACCAGGGTGTCAAAAAAATGTCTACACATTTTAAGATATGTTATCTATGTATTACTTTACGAAGCTGAATTGAATTACAGTTGGCTCTCCAGGTAGCAATGTGCAGTATGACGTTCGCTCAAAAGATGGCGTTAATCAAATGACTGCTAGCATCACCATCAACAGGCAGGAAAGTCAAAGAAAACGGCAGAAGCACAGTTGTCGTTCAAGGAGCGCAAGACCATTTTGAAGTGGTGTTTGAAATTCGAGAACGTTGTGGAAATACAAGGACAATGGAGGTGTGAATGTGCAGCAGAACCTCCAGCACGCCTGACAAGTGCACACATTAGTTTGTGGTAAGTCTGAGACGTGTGGTGCTGTGACGTGCACATGGGAAGATCCGGAGGCCTCGCACAGCAGCAAGTCCCGCTGCTTCTGCTGTGGTGTTGGAACCGTTTACACGCTCACCATAGAAGTCTACCAAACAATGTTCACCGTCATCAGAAGTGTCTGGACACTGAGGGTAACCACTTTGAGCACCTCTTGTAATTGCAGAAGTCAAATGTGACTTGTATTCATCTTTTGTTATTGGTATATATTGAGTAGTACATTTTTAATACAGTTTTCCTTTCTTAAAATGTGTATACATATTTTTGGTACCCGCTGTATTTAAGAGTTCTTGTTTGGGGAGTATAGGGAGAAGAAAGCACAAAACTAAAGTCTACTTCTTTAAGTATATTAGGAAAATTGGGAAATTTCCTGAATTATAACTTTTTGGTAAAAATGTTCACATAGTATATGACCTAATCTTTCCATCCCATTTTTTAAGATAAAAATTAAAAAAGCACTACAAATGATAATAGCTCCAAAGATAAAACTCAATGGATTATGTCTAAATTATGAAAAAGCCTAACTATGGAAAACATCACAGATTTTTAAAAGAATGTGGTTTATCTACATATAATGACATGGAAAGAACTACAAGACCTATTTGTTGTGTAATTTAAAAGCAAACCACTAAAATTATCTATCTACGTACACAGAAATACTACATAATAGATACATGCTATATATTTATACACTATAAAATCCTATTTATACAGGGGAAAACAAACAAACACAAACTTTCCTTAGATTCTGTCTGCCCATCTCTAAAATGCAGGCAAACATTTGGAAAGACACATGTGTTAGCAGTGGTTCCCACAGGCAGGGGAGGGGAGTAGAATTTGGGCAAAGAGTAACTCATTTTTTCCTTATTATGCTTTTCTTTCCATATCATGAATTTTTCTTTACACAATAAGCATGTGTTCATGTACTATAACAATGAAAAAAAACAAATACTATTAAAGAGCCAGAGCATTTAGCTAGAAAGGTACTAATAGGTCACCAGATGAAAGCTGGCACTAGTGTGTACACAAGCGGCTTTGTTGGGTGGTCCTCTAAGTTCTGGGGGACTCCTCTGTGACAGGCACCGCCTCCGAGACAGGCTAGGCCCCAGCCCGACAACTCCGATGACAATGACATTACAAAGCTTTTTCACAGGGGGATATACAATCTGCCTCTTTGAAGCATCTCCCCAGTGGTCGGTCTATTTGGGGTTCAGATGAGGATAAGGCATCCTGCAGGGAGCTAGTGTTTGTTTTCTGTGACAAAACTCGATCCTTTCCCATTAAACGGAAGGAGACAATAGGAACACTGCTCCCCCGGAAGATGTGCAGCAGGCATCTGTAGTGGACGACACACAGTATGGGGGACACCAACCACTTTGAGTAAATACTGAGGCGAGAACATGGGTACCTGGGGGCCATTCCCAGAGCCTGCAGATGCCACTACAAGCCTGTGAACTTGAACCAGGCACGGAATCTCACTGCACTTCAGTTTCCTCAGTTAAAAAGCGAGCATGAGAAGAGTATTAATGCTTCACAGCGTTAAAGATGAAATGATTAGTGCTTGCCACGGTGCCTGGCTCCTGTAAGCTTTAACAAACACTAGCTATTTTAACCATTATATTATTTCCTCAGCAAAAACAAACAAACAAACAAAAACACGAATATAACCTAATTCTAGAAGCTGAATAGTAGCTGCAAGTTACTTTTCTGTAGCCCCTGAGGTACTTTACGTGGTAGCCACTCTTCAGACGGTAGCAGTACCAGAAATTAGTTTCAGCATGAACTTGTACCTCAGTTTACATGCACCCTCATGTAATGTAATTCTGCTCTGGAGATGTAACCAATGACTGTAGACAGTATTTCCCACAACTGGCCCCGGCAGTACTTTGTATGAGCTTTTCCAGAATCGTCCCTTTCCAGCAAGAGGTGGAGTCTCCTCCCCTTCCTCCTGAACCTGGGTGGGATTCTGACTACCTTGTCCAGTAGAATGAAGGGGAAATAATGCTGCATAACTTTGGAGGCTAGGTTTTCATAAAAGGTGGTGTTTTCTGCCTGGTTCGTATTTACCTGTCACACTTGCTCTTGGAACACGTAACTGCCACCCTGCTGTAGGGAAAGCCTAAACCAGCAATCGTGGAAAAGGTCACATGGGCAGGGACGGAGGTATCCCTGGACAACGGCCAGCAGTGACTGGCTGAACCAGACGCGGTGAACAAGCCATTAAACCAGTTTGGCTGCTTTCAGTCCCCAGACTTGCAGCTTCTCAGACTTGAAGCAGCAGACCTGAGGGGCACAGACAAGCCCCCCACCGCGTGCTGTCCACATTTTTGGCCCCCTGAGTCCGTGTGCATAATAAATGGCTATTTCACCATTAAGTTTTGGGGTGTATTTTTTTACACAGACATAGTAACTAAAATAGCTTTAGACCTTTAACTTTCCTCTTTTGAAAAGTAATACATGCAAACGGCAAAAAAACTCAAACACAGAAGTCCAAAGGGGTATTTACAGTGAAAAAAGCATTTCCCGGTGACCGTTCTCTGGCGATCACAGGTACTAGATTCTACATACCCCTCGGATGTAGGCACGCGCCTGTGCGCGGGAGAGAATTTAAAACACAGATGCAGCAGATTCAGACGCTGTTCTGCACTTCGCTTGTTTCCTCACTTTATGCTGAAGGCCATTCCCTACCAGCACACTCAGGCCCTCTGCTGTCTTTGTTAAGGTTATACAGTCCTCTGTTATACAGACACAGCACAATTTTAACTGGTCCATCACTGGAACGTGAACATTTGGTCTTTTGCTTCTTCTACAAATAATGCTTCAATTACTACCACTGAACATACATTTCCACGCAGATGTATGATTTTATCTGTATATAAATTTTTAGAACTTAAATTGTTGAGGTCATAATTTTGATAGATGATAGTCAGATTGACCTGCACAAACACATGCGAGTTACTGTTTCGCTATACTCTGGTCAACAGTATATTATCAACCTGTTGCTTTATTTTCCAATGTGACAGGTAAAAAAATGTCATATTTTTAAATTGCACTTCCTTTTTTATAAGACAGACTCAGCCTCGTTTCAAGTTGAAGAGTGATTTGCATTTCTTTTCTGTGCATGCCTGTGTATGTTTTGGACCATTTGATATTGGTTTTTTCTTACTGTCCTGTGAGAGCGCTGATAACGCACACCACCACACTTTGCAAGGGCCTCTGATGCCTGCCAGCAGATGACACTACAAGGACTGTTAGGAAGACAGTGTCACAGCTGGACAGTTACTGTCCCCTTGCCTCCCTGTACCCCTTCGTTCTAGTAGGTTTTAGACTGTGTTCTACAACCTGCTCAAGGTATCACCTAGGAGGAAACAAAGTAGATATGTATACTATGATAATGTTCAATGTTACCTTTCAAAATCCCAAACACACTGAACCTTAAAACACATTTTCATTAATACTTTCAAAAACATTTGCGTAACTTTAGAAAAAAACTGGCATACTGAATAGAAATCTTGTAGCATTCACTTTGTACAGATGTCTTGGACCTATAGGAATCTGACCACGTGACTAAAAAATTAATCAGCTATGACAATAATGACACTATCGTTGCGATCTACAGTAAATGAACAGAAAGAATCGCTAATATTTTTAACCTAAGGGTTTTTGGATCAGGGTTATGAATCTGCAGGTATAAGCACTAAAACCTGAGGACACCTCGAGCCCAGGAATCTGTGTTTATCAAGCTGTGTAGCCATTTTTCAGTTAGAATTTGAGAGGGAGCTGATGGGTCTAGATGGTTGGGGGCTGAAAAAGGCCCCACCTGGAGGGCTCTCAGCACCTGCGTGGCCTCAGCCCAACAGGCAAGCTTCCTAAAGACTGAAGATGGCCTCTGGCAGCAGAAGGAAATGCACCTGGGAAGGCTCCTTGACGCGAAGTAAGGGTGTCCCTCAGTAAGGGTGTCCCTCGTGGTCTCCAGGAAGGGCCAATCTGAACAGAGTGGGAAGATAAAGACAGCGGAGGGTTTCCCTTTCCACTCAGGGAATAACAGAAGTTTAGGGTGGGGAGTGTAGCTGTACTAACAGAGATCTGAAAATCCTCTAATGTAGGGCTCCTTCACCTTGGGAGGTCCCTTGACATCTGAAAACTTAAATGGGGCCAAGTAGTTGTCAGCTCTGAGGAATCACACAATTCCTTCTAAAGTATCCAACTCATCAAGGGGTGGGGGAAAAAAAGCAGGGATTCAGGTCAGGAACTTTGTCAGTACTAAAAAAAAAGTATATTTAGCTGCCGTGTCTCATGTTTTAATGCCTCCCGGAAACCAAGGGACAAGGTGAAGTCACATTCCTACTGTGCTGTATTTGAGCATTCAGGGCTGATCAAGATCAACATGTGTTAAATGGCTACTTGAAAGTCTCACACCCTCCAGACCAACAGCCTAGTTACAGCAAACAAACCTACTGTAACACCGGCAGTAAGGAGAGTGGCCTTTACCTTGTCAACATTAGCACGCGTCTTAGCCGATGTTTCCACATAGTTAACATTCCACTGGTCAGCTCTGGTTTTCGCCTCTTCTACAGAAACCTGCCTTTTATCTTCTAAATCTGATTTGTTACCAACCAGCAGAAATGGAACATTCTCATCTTCTTTTACTCTTAAAATCTGCTCCCTGGATAAGAGAAAATGAGAGAGAAATATTAACATCATCTCTATATGTTAAAGTAACAAAATAAATACCATCTGCAACGAGCATTTATGTTTGCGTAGACAATCAGCTCATTTATTACACGGCAGGAAATGAGCAGCACTTCTTCCTTATTCTACCACCAGTCATTTGAGTCACACCTTCACTTCACTGACAAGGAAAAGTACACCAAGACAGACAGTATAAATATGGCAGATCAGGTACGAAATGAAAGTGTCAAATGCAACTTCTGCTAAATGCGTTCTAGGACCCCATCCAGGATACAAGACATTTAGTCATCACATCTCCTCAGATTCCACTTGGCTCTGACACTTCTCAGATATTCCTTGTTTCTGATGACCTTGACTGTTTTCAGGAATGCTGGTCAGGTAATTTGTAGAAAAATGTCTCAACTGGTATTTGTCTGATGTTTTTCTCATGATTAAACTGGGGTGATGGGATTTGGGGAGGACACAGAGCGAGAGGGTGCCTTTCTTATTACATCCTATCACATCAAAGGTCCAACTAAATGTTTTCAAAGCCCCACATATGCCAGGGATATCTGGAAGTCAGCTCTTGAGTATAGATTTTGTATTAGAGATAAGTTACATGCTGTGAAAGTGTCTCCAATTTTAAAGGTATCATGACCCTGCCCTTCCTAGTCACGTGACTCTGAGCAAAGTCCTTCTTTGCCTCAGTTTCCTCATTTGTAAAATGGGACAATACCTTTCTGAGCCGAAGTACTAATGGACTTCCCACTCAGCCTCACTAACCACCAGGAATGAGACTGACTCAGGTATTTGTGACTCTAGCACTTCTGGTCATATTACACACAGTCATTGATTTATTTCTTAATAAATCCGTACTAAGCTACAAGTCATGTGCTTCAGGAAACCCATATTGAAATTACAGTGTGACTAATGCTACCAGAAACATGGCCCTGGAAAGCTTGGACCTACAGGTTCAGAGGCGAGAAGACAATGTTCTTCATAGTTAGTAAGTTGATTTTTTTATCAGCTACTTCCCTGGATGTCAGAGACAGAAAACGCTATGTCTATAACCTTCATATGCATTCTCTTAACACGATGCTCCTTTTAAACAGAGTATGAGAGGCTATTACAGAATTTTAGAATAGGAAAGTACCTTTATACACTGATACAGCTTCTACATTTTTGGCATAAGGAAAAGTGAGGACCAAAAAAGGTAAGCGAGTTTTCTAACATTTCTTCCAAATGTTTACTAAGCATTACATGTCATATGCTAGCAACTGTGTCAAATATGGGTACTAGGAACACAGACATGGGTAAGAATCGGGTTCTGCTCTCGAGAATGTCGATCCTGTCAGGAAAAACACATACAAATCAAGCTCAGCAGAACAGTGTGGTAAGTGTGCTGTGGAGCGGGGCAAGTGCACCACACAGAGATGGGGAAACAGACTCTGCCGTGGTGGTGGGAGGACCAGGAAGGCCACACACAGAGAGGAGCGGACACTTGTGCTGTACTTCGCAGGTTAAACGTCGTGGACAGCTGACTGTCTCAATAATCCCTTCCCTATCGCTGGTCAGTCACTAAGACATTGTTATTTATGGGCAGGGCAACACATGGGAGATCCAACTGAAGAGTGACGAAGGACCGACTGCAGCAGTAACAGCCAAGACTTTTCTCTCGGTGTACAAATCACTTCTTCACTTGAGACAGCACTTCGGATGTCATGACTACGGTGATAAAGTTTATTCCATCACCTACAAGAGGAACTGCTAGACATAATAAGCACTCAAATATTTGTTGAATGGATGAATAAGCACTAACATTTATGTAACTTGCAACTTGTCTCCCAGGATTACAAGTTTCAGAATCTGCCACCCTTTGCACTTCATCACATACGAGTATAAAACTCCTTCCTTATAGAAACCAACAAACTTAATTTTACAAATAAATCTGTATTTTAAAACGTTCTCAGTGACATGCTTTTTTTGCAGAGAGTATTCCCTTAGAATCCTTTAAGTTCCTGAGGCTTTCAAATATACACAAAAAGGAATACTCTGCATACGTCCAGGTTCGGTTTTTTGCTCAACAACCTGAAAACACTTCTTTCCTCGTCCACAGAAATCCTTCTTATCCTTCAGGCTCATCTATTTCATGAAGGCCTCCCGGCTTCTCTCCTTTCCTGGGTCCCTTGGAATGACCACTGTCCATATCTCCTACTCTGTCACTAATTTACTCTTAGTTTCATGCCTTACACAACTAAGCTGTGTGAATCTTGAAAACAGGATACATTACATGCTTCTTTTGTGTTCCCCATACCCAAGCAGACACTTAACACAGAAATAAAAATATACAATTAAAGGATACTTTTGTTTATGCATGTGGTATTTACGAAACTACTCAGGAACTTATTTATGTCACATTTTTCTTAGGTATAGAGACAACCCCTCTCCCTTTCACGACTACCCTCTCCCCCCACCAACGGATGACAGATTTTGATTAAGGAAACAGTCAATAAGAGATAAAAGATATTGCACAACACAACCTACTATGTCAATCTATGCTATTATTATTTCTATTAAAAAATTCAGCTGTCAGGGCATTTATATTGTGAGAAGGATGGTATGTGCCTGCTGAGCATTACACTAAGCCTTAGTTACCGGGCTGAGAGACCAGTAACTAATGTGGAAACATTTAAAATCTGGGTCAGAGCTCCATTATGTGATCTAAATGTCAGCTATTATGGCAGCAGCAGTACTGTACTCCAAAGAGCAATACTTCCATAATGCCTAAAGACACTTTGGGTCCTGAGACTGTCACAAACTCAAGCTCCAATACAGCTGGCACTGGGCAGCATGTGAGTATAAGTACACAGCGGACAACCACATACTGATATCAAAGAGGGAATAAAAACAATTAGACACAGAGTGAATGACGGCCAAGTTAAGAACCTCTAGCTATCCACTTGTTTCTGAAGAAGAAACAGTCAGGCAGGAAGTCAGAGCTATAACATTCCTCGCCAATATACCTGAAGTCAGCTGTGGCTGCAAAGGATTCCATTTCTGTAATGGAGAAGACACACAGGAAACCCTCCCCGCTCCGGAAGTAGTTGTCTCTAATCGCAGCGTAGTCCTCCTGTCCAGCTGTATCCAGGATATCAATCTGTACTTCCTCCCCATCCAGCACCACCTTCTTCCGATAGCTGTCTGCTTTGGTAGGCTCATAGTCCTCCACAAACTAGAAAAGACCAAAAGCATATCCAGTTTTAAATTACCTTTACTTTTCAAAACTTCTTATTTTGAAATATAGATTCACACAAAGTTGCCAAAATAGTATAGAGGTCATGGATGTACCCTTCATTCAGTTTTTTCTAATGGTAAAAACTATGTTAATTAAATGTTCTTTTTAAAATTTTTTCCATTTTTTAATTAGTTTCAGGTGTATAAAACAATGTATTAATTAGACATTTACACCCCTCACAAAGTGATAATCCCCCTCCCCCAATCTATTGACCCCTGACATAGTATATATAACTGTTACAATTCCAGTGACGATATTCCCTATGCTATACTCCACATTGCATGTATATATATACATACATATATGCATGTATAAAAATTATAGTTGACATTCAATATTATTCAGCTTCAGCTTCAGGTGTATAGCTTACATTTTCATTTTAGACAATTTGGTGACTTCCTCATTTGCAAAAAAATGGGGGTTGAACTATCAGCTCTAGGCTGTTTACAGTTTGAAATCTGTCCCTTTTTTCTTCCTTATTGCAGGTTCGGTTCCAGACCACCACAATAAAGCGAGGAACGCAATAAGCGAGTTGTAATCTTTTTGCTGATGGAGGATCTTGCCCTCAATTTGTAAAAAATGCAACACTGGTGCTGTGTGGTAAAGCGAGGTCTGCCTGTACTTTATCAAGTGTGGAAGAATCGCTTTCTATGTGACTATAAATTTTCATGCCAGAATTGTGGAACTATCTTGAAAGTAAATACATATTTAGGTATGCATTAAAAGTATCATTAAATCTTTTCTTTCTCCAAAAAGAACGAAGTCAATAAAGTTGCTTATACTACTCTGCAGATGGTCAAATCTTGAACTTTGAGATTTCTGCTCAAACTTCTGATTTTTAAAATAGTACAATTAAACAACTTTACTTTCCCACTTCTGTTTTCAGCCTCAGAAATCTCACCTTGAGATGTTGATCAGTGTATTATTATTTTGTGGGGTTTTTATTAGTTTCTTATAAATATCTTAATTTTCTAATATTTTCTTATTGATTGGCTCAACGTCTATACCCTCCTGTTAGAAGTGAACCCCTGGAAGCAGGGACCCTGACTACTGAACTCATCACTGTATCTCCAAAGCCCACAATAGTGCCTGGTACATGGCAGATACTCAATAAATAGTTATTTAAAAAAAAAAGGAAAACAGTGTATTTGTAACTGTAAAAGCTACAGATCATTCTCCCATATTTACATGCTAATAGTTTACAAATATTAAATACTTATGAACATGTATGAATATTTTAATGAATAGAAATATTCAGGTCTATCAGATATTATGACTATTAAATGAATATTAAATATTTATGAATAATAAATGAAGGCTTACGCATTTAGCAAATGTCAGGCATGTGAATAGTCTTATTTTTTACCTCCTCAGTGTCAAGAAGGAGACTGATTTAAGGATTAGTTTGAAAGAAGAATAGCTAGGTTCTGGTCAAGATGGCAGAGGAGGTAAACTCTGTGCTCGTCTCCTCCCACAACCACACCAAAATTACAACTGAATTACAGAACAACCATCATTGAGAATTACCTGAAGACTAGCTGAACACAATTACTATAACTAAGGATATAAAGAAGAAGCCACATCGAAACTGGTAGGATGGGCGGAGATGCAAAATGGGCTGGTCCCACAACCATGTGTTAAGATTAAGAATCTGGAGGGTTATTTCGGCTGTGAAGGGTTCCCTGAGGAGCAAGGGGTTCCAGCCCACACCAAGCTCCCCAGCCTGGGGCACCAGTGCCAAGAGGAGTCCCCAAACTTCTGGCTGTGAAATCCAGAGGGGACTGTGTTTGAGGAGAGGGAGCTGCTAGAGACTGAGGCAAAACTCTTAAGGGGCTTGCACACAGACTCATTCACAAACTCACTTGCTCTAAGCTCCAGTGCAGAGGCAGTGGCTTGAACAGCACCAGGGACATACAGAGAGAAACTAAATTGACTAACTTTAGGACGAGGGCTGGAGGGGCAGGGGTTGGGGCAATTCTCTCTGGGGACAGAAGTGCTGGCAGGCGCCATTGTTCCTTTGTTGAACTCCCCTCCCACCTAGCTGGCCAGGTGCATGTGGGAGTCAAATCTGTGCTCTCCATTAACTTGGCTAACACTGCTCACCTCCCCCTAGTGTTTCCCTGAGAACCCACCCACCCAACTCACCTGACTGGCCCAAGCCCCTTCCAGAAGCTCCTCCACACAAGCAGCCTGCCTTGGTTCATGCTGCAGACTTTCCCCAAATCTCTCACAGACCCACAAACCCCAAACAAGCAGCGGCTGACCTCGGTGTACCTTGTAGCTGTTGCTAAGTGGCCCCAAGTCCAGCAAAAACAGCAGGCAGTCTTGGCCTGGAACACAGCTTCAACAAATCAGCCACACACCCGGCAAAAGTGGCGGCTGGCCTCAGAGCACACTGTGGTGCCAAACAAGGTCGCAAGCCTGGTACAAGGGGCAGCTGGCCTTGGTTCACAGAGTAGCCTCTCCCAGGCACCTTGAAGCCCAGCACAAGTGGCAACCATCTGCAGATCACTTTGTAGCTCTCACCAAGAGGCTCCAAGTATGGCACAAGCAGTGGCTGACCTTGGCCTGCTCCAAAGTACATCCCAAGAGGCTCCAGAACCAACACACCTGGGGACTGGCTTCAGCTGACACCAGAACACCACCCAACTAGCTTCACAAATGACATACACAAAGGGCAGACTCAGCTGGCACCAGAGCTCCACTGAAGCAAATCCCGCTTGGTGAGGACAGCTCCCATACTACAGCTCATCTGCTGTAGTCAGACAGCCCTCACAGCCGGTCAGCCTTAGGGTTAACCCAACCCACTGATGTGCCAACAGCAATCGAGGCTGAACTTCAACAGGAGAGGACACAGGTTGGGTAACCTGTTTGAGGGTTTGTTTTCTCATCTGTAAAATGGGGATCGCATCACCTATCATGCAGGACTGTTATGAGGATTAGGTAAGAAAGAGTAACCACATCGCTTCTGTTGGGAGGACGAACTGAGATAAATGCTTAAATTAGATTACCAACTCTTAAATCAGTTAGACTTGGTAACAGTCCTCTAGGGAGAGAATCTGGGTCAATAAGATCTGATATAAATACATGCACACAAATATGTTAACTTGTCTAGTCATTTTATTTTAGGGATATAGCCATTACCTGTTTAAAGGTGAATGTAATGCCATGCCCAATACACAGTAAGTTAAGATTTTTCACTGAAGTTATTAAGGATACCTTATGTACATTAACCTCAAGTATCAATCAGGTATTATATCCACCAGTTCTATTAATTCAAGGTGAGAATTGCCATTAAAACACTAAAAATAAAAAAGCCAGAGTTAGATTTCTCAAAAATAGGTACTGTTTTCAGTTTTGTTTTGCATTTTAAAGCATGAGATTTTTATGAACCTTGAGTTCTTGACTTGTTAAATCAAGTTGTGTATAAATGTTGGCTCTAAATTTAAAAATGGGGGAAAAAATGATTAATAGCTTTCAAGGAGTCAAGGAATCCACCCCAAACAGCACCAAAACTAACCTAGAGAAAAACGCTCTGGAAGCCCAAGCTGTGATATCCATGACACAAAACCAGCACTTACCTCGTCGTACATGAACTGCAGGGTCAGCGCGGACTTGCCCACACCACCACTGCCCACCATGATGACTTTGTGTAAGGCCAGGGAATTCTGACCCTTGGGCTTATTCGTGGCCATCTTGTGACAAGAGTTTTCACCGAAGGATTAACAGGAATCTACAAAGAATGAGAGGAAAAGTAATGGTCAGTACATTGTTCTTCAGAATTTCAACGTAGGAAAGAGATATGATGTCCTCAGGCTTCAAGATACTACTTTTCATTCTGCAGTGATTTTAAACAGATGGCAAATGAAGTACGCTCACTTAGGGTTACAACTGCTTACCACAGAACACCATGCAATAAAACAAATCTATGACTCAAGGGCCTTTCTCTTCTAACAGTTTCCAGTAATGAGCTGTGACCAAAAGTGAAAATTTCCCAGTGCAACCATATGCTGACAATAATGGAGTATAGTTTCATGAGAATATAATCACACATTATGAAAACAGGTACAACAATCACTTTGTTTTCCTATTAACCCTTCCTGCCACTAGAAATAATCAAAGAGATGTTTCTTCTAATTTCAGTAAGAAACTGACCAAAAACAAAACAAAACAAAACCACCACCAATTTAAGGCTTACTTACTGCCAATTTATAAAAGAAGAAACGGCATCCCAACGACTTGGTGGCAGGATTACCAACAGAACCCAACACCACCTACCAATTCCCAACCGTCTTACATGAGCAGCTGAGTGCCTTGGGGTGGACAGCCCGAGGTTCTGGGTCTCAGGTGGTGCCTTCTCTGGACTGCATGTCATGTTTACTACATTTCTGTGCTCAGTGTGGGAAGACCAGCTTCCTCGAGAAGCTGCAGCGGTGAGGGACACTAAAGGCACCCAGTTACCTTTGGCCATGGTACCAGGCATTATAAAAGGAGGCCATGAGGTCACAACAAATACTGAGTCTGCATGAGGCCCAAGCAAGGAGACTTACTGGAGGACGCAGGTGCCAGACCCTCTCTGACTTGCTTTGGTCACAGATCACACCCCATCCTGCCGGCCTCCCTGCTAATCCTGCACCAACCTCTCCCAGCGTGGCGACATCAGATCCATCCTGGGCTCCTTCAGTTCTCATGCGCTCTTCTCCCCATCCTGGCCTTGGCGATGCAGCTTCCCCCACTTGGCATATTCTTGTTTCAGCTGTCTAACTCCTCTCCGTTTTTGGGTCTCAACCTTACCTCAAACTCTCGGCCTAGATTAGACTCTCTCCTGCCCTGTACTCTGTCATTATAGCATCTGATACTTTTCCTTTATAGCCATTATCAAGTTGAAATTACTTGAGCGTGTCAGTTATTTAATACGGGTCTTCTTCCCTAATATACCAGAAATACCTGGAGTACAGGGGCCATGTCTATTTGGTTTACTTTACGATTAATGTACTAACATGACTTGGCAAAATCAGCCATTCCATTCCGATGTGCTGAATGAACAAATGTTCAAATCTGACTTAACCTCGTGCTTTAGACTAGATTGGTGTAAAGCAACTGTTGTTACTAGAGACTCAACCACAAGCTGGGCAATGGCGCGTCTGCAGTCAGCCCCACACACTGCACTGGCCCTTTGCGCTGGGCACTGCTTCAGGCTGCGCTCAGAAACCACGCCCGTGTGCCTACTTCCCAACCCAAGAAAACATTAGGAAACAGACTCCACAATCTGCTATCCATTTAACAACATGAATATATTAACATACTTCTTTTGAGACTGCTTTTAATCCACATGGAGCATGATTGAGATCACATTGTATATGCTTTTTTTTATTTTTAAGATTTTATTGGGGAAGGGGAACAGGACTTTATTGGGGAACAGTGTGCACTTCCAGGACTTTTTTCCAAGTCAAGTTGTTGTCCTTTCAGTCTTAGTTGTGGAGGGTGCAGCTCAGCTCCAGGTCCAGTTGCTGTTTCTAGTTGCAGGGGGCACAGCCCACCATCCCTTGCGGGAGTTGAACCGGCAACCTTGTGGTTATGAGGACGCGTTCCAACCGAGCCATCCGGGAGCTCAGCGGCAGCTCAGCTCAAGGAGCCGGGTTCAATCTTAGTTGCAGGGGGCACTGCCCACCATCCCTTGCTGGAGTCGAGGAATTGAACTGGCAACCTTGTGATTGAGAGCCCACTGGCCCATGTGGGAATCAAATTGGCAGCCTTCGGAGTTCAAACCGGCAGCCTTCAGAGTTAGAAGCGCGGAGATCTAACGGCCTGAGCCATCGGGCTGGCCCCTGTATATGCAATTTTTGATCCTGTTCTTCTATCATAAACATTTTAGCAGAAGCAGCTTGAACTGTAAAACGTATGGTAAAGAATCCACACTTGGAGGCTAGAAGTTCAATTCAATTCAACTTAACCCAACAGACAAGGGCTGAGTGCCTCTTTCCTGGGTACCAAGGACGTGATCATTAGATTCCGAATGACTAGCAACTGCTCAGGAACAGTGTACATCAGATAGTAACTAAAAGTCTGAAAGACACCAAGTCTAAGCAGGTTTATCAAGTATGCTGCTGCTGGTGTGTCTAAATAAATCAGGAAATAACTTCTTTGTCACTAATTATGACCCTTACTGGGCAGCTGTAATCATTTCACTGCTTCGTCACTGTTTTATTTTTGAAATAGTAAATACCACATGAGCTCAGGGTGTTGCCATATCAATCAATACTCTAAGAAGTGTATGTGTGCATGTGTGCGTGCATGTGTGATGAGCAAAACATTTAGCTGTTACGCCAACTGGGTTAGAACATCTTTCCTCCCAGAACAATTTACTCGTAAACAATAGTCCGTGACTTAGAAAAGGCAGAAGTCCCAAAAACATTTTCCAAAATGCAGTTATTCCCTAATAACTATGAGCTGTACATCCCATACTTTCAAGAGGCTATCCAGGAAAAGCAGTTTTCACCAAGCACGAACTCCTCTCCCCACATTTCAAAACCATGGCATTCCACAGGTGAGCTCCCCACCACTAGTCTAGGTGCCATTTTGATGGTAACAAGCCAAATCTCCTGCCGACCTGGAACTTCAGAAAAACACACATATAAATAAGTACCTTCCATTTGTCATGCTAAGTGCAACAAAAAAAATAAAGGGGCACTGGGATAAAAAGTGGGGCGGGGTCAAGGATGAGTCCTTTGAAGAGGGAGCCCCTGAGTTTCACGAAGGACCCAGCAGCTCTGAGAAGGCGGTCCAGACTCAAGGAATAACAAGTGCAGAGACCTCCGATGAGAGAGGGTCTGACATGTTATGGGACCAAACGCGGAGTGGATGGAGCTTTGGGAGTGAACAGGAGTTGAGACTGAGAGGTAGGAGAGGTCAAATCACAAAAAGCCTTGAAGGCTGTGGAAAGGTGTTTGGGTTTTATTATAATAGTAATGGGAAGCCTCTGGAGAGTTTTAAAGCAGGACAGTGACATAACTTCATTTATATTTTTAAGAAGATTGCCCTGGCTGGTATGTGACTGGATGCTAGCACAGGCTACCCCACAGTCCCTGCAGGACAGGATAGAGATGTGGGTGGTGGCGGTGACGGCGGAAGCAGCAGCAGAAGTGGCACTAGTGCTGGTATAACCACCACTACCTTCTATGCCAGGACAGCGACAAAAAGCCATTACGAGTCCTCACTGCTCTGAGAACCTCATGAGTATTAACTTAGTAGGGCACCACATTTCCTGTGTGAACAGTCCTATGAGGTGTGTACTACTTTAACTTTATTTAAAAGATGAGGAATCTCATCAGAGAAGGTGACTTGCTCAAGGCTGAGCCAGGATTCAAACTGAGGCAGCCGGGCTCTCCTCGCCACTCTGCTGTTCGGGATACTTTTGGAGAAACAGTCGACAGGACTTGACTGACTAAGATGGGGAAAAACAAGAGTAATTTCTAAAACTATCTGAATGTGCGGTGGTACCACTACCTAAGACAGAGAAAGACATGGAAGGAATGGGCCCGGGAAAGTTCTGCCTTAGATATTCAACTGGAGTTGTTGAATAGGAAACTGGATCTTCTAGTTGGGAATTCAGGGGTGAGGGTAGAGATGGAGGCAAAAACGTGAATGTCAGCTTACATACGGTATTTAAAGCCACAAAATGGAATGAGCTCCTTGGGGAGAAGATGAAGATGGTTAACAGAAGGCAGCAGAAGACAGATACCTGAGACAACTCAACAGTCTGGTTCAGGAGAAGGAGGAACTCTAGTGATCATACGGTCATAAAAGTTGGTTAACTGTCAGATCCTGCTGAGAGAATGGAAGAGCAATGATGAGGTAAGAGATGAACAGAGAACTGACTACTAGGTTTAGCCAGATGGAGGTTGCTAGCGCCTCTGAGAAGAGTCCTTTCCCCAGTGAGGTAGGAACCACAGCCTGCAGGGGGTGGGTTGAGGAGAAAACAGGAGGGTCAGAAATGGACTTCTACTCTGAAGATGAATGGAGATGGGGCCATCGATGGACAAGGGCTTTTGTTTGGCTGCTTTTTAATTATTAATAAGATGTTTATGTGATAATCACCTAAAAGAGGCAGAAATTAATGATGAAGAAGAGAGGTTGCCTCTAGCAGCAAAGTGCCTGTAGGAGCGGACCCAGGAGTAGAGACCAGGGCACACAGGGAGGGGGACATCTCTTTCTTTGTAACAGGAGGTGAGCTCAAACCAAGAACACGGCATAGGTGCTGGCTGCAGACAGATTTGGTTATTTCTGTATTAACTGTACTACAGCTCCTCAAATAAATATGATCACACAGCTAATTTAGTGAGAGTTGGAACTCCAAAGCAAGCTTGTCTAGATAGACAACTAGAACACAGAGAAATAGATCCCAGTATATACTATAGTATATTTTATAATTCATTTCAAAGGCAAGAGATAATATTCCGATACAAAAAATTACTATAAGATCAGCAACTATAGGAAAATGGGCAAAAAATATAAATAGTCACAGAAAAAGAAATACAAATGGCTCTCAATATGCTCAGGCTTGCTGGTAAGAGAAATACGAATAAAATTATATTGGGACACCACTGTTTCACCCATCAGATTGGTAATATGTTTGCAAGGCTCAGCAATATAGTCCCTTGGCCTGCTTTTTGTGTGGCCTGTGAGCTAAGAATAGTTTTATGCTTTTGAAAGTGTGTAAACCAAACCAAACCAAACCAAACCAAACCAAACCAAACCAAACCAGGAGAGTGTGTAAGGCTCACAATAAGCTACTTACAGAAAGTCTGCTGACCCCTTATTCATCGATTGCGGTGTTAGTATAAATTGGATACATGTCAGGAGGCAGCTCAAACATACTGTTTAAAGTGAAAAAACCAAGATATCGAACAATGTACCTTGTATGCTATGAACTACATAAAAAGTTGAGTAAAAGGATTATTTAGGAATTTACTTGTTTATATATCAGAAAGTGTATTAAAAACGGTAATACAGAACTGCCTGTGAGGATGGAAACTAAGCCACCAGGGAACAGATGTGGGGTAGTGGCTTTTTGCTGTGTACCATTTTGATTTTTGTATCATGTGAACATGTATTTGTTTTAAAAATTAAAATGAAAATTAGTTATAAAGTAAATCAATACTGTAAGCCTGTTTATTTCTTGCACTCACTTGGCAAAAGTCCAACTAACTACCCTCCTGGCACCTTATACAAACTAGGAATTGGAGGACTGAACCTTAATTTTAATTAATAGATGACTTCTCCATGTGTACGTGTGTGTTTGTTTTCCCCCTTAAGTAATAAAATAGGGATCCTTGAATTCCAAACGGTTTGGTTTATTTGGTTCCTCAATTATTTTCTACCTTTTACTGTTCAAGTGTTTAAAAGTGATGTCCTAGAATAATACTACAGAATCTATTTGGCTATGGGTGGGCTTCAAGTTCTCAAACTTACTGTTTTTCTCTGCTCTATCCAGAAACTAGACACCTACCTGGGTCTTACATTAATGTTTGCTCCAAAAGATGCATTAGAGCTGATGGTCCAGCTAGGTCTTATTTTCGGAGAAACACGGTACACCATGTTTACAATGTTCATTTAAATTACGAATTACCTGATTTTTTTCCTTCCCTCCTTCCTTCTTTCTGCCATCAACAAATATACTGAGTGCGACAAGGATAAGAGATCCTTATTTGTACGGCACTGCTCGAGCTTAGGGATAAGGAGTTGAATCCTATAGGCCTAGGTCCCTGCCCTCATATGTGCAGTTAGCGGGTATTCATACTGTGTTAGTTTCCTGTTGCTGCTGTAAAAAATTACCACTGACTTATGATGGCTTAAAACAACACAAACTTACACGTATTGTCTTCTGATTCCAGGGACCAGAAGTCCAAAATGAGTCTAAAGGGACTAAACTCAAGGTGTCAGAAGTGCAGGCTCCTTCTGGGGGGCTCTGGGAGACTCTGCTCCTCACCTTTCCCACCTCTGAGACTGGCTTTTTTTAGTCCCCAACAGCACCGCTACAATCTCTTTCTCTGGTCATACAACCTTCTCCTCTACTCGTGATTACATTTAAGGCCCACACAGATAATCTGAAATCATCATCCCATCTCAAGAGCCTTAACTGAACCACATCTGCAGGGTCTCTTCCACCACAGAAGGAAATCTGCACAGGTTCTGGGGATTCAGACGTGGTGTCCTGTCAGGCCACTGTGCAGCCTCCCCCACGCAGGAGGTGGGCCACGGACTCCAGACCACACACCTCCAATCCAAACTCGAAGCTCTCTATTTTAAACATTAAGAAATTGTCTAACCAACAATCAATCTAGTTCTCTAATACCTGATAAGGAATACTCTACCAAAGTATTTCATACAAAAAATTCACACATGACACACTCTATCTGTATTAAGAATCTCTGCTAAATTTAAAAAAAGGAATTTAGTATAAAATAAACAATTTTAGAAGAGTTAGAATATACCTGACCAAGAAAACAATATACACAATTCTATTTTGAAAGGGATTTAAGACTATTTAGGTTTATTACCAGGCACAGATAATATCACTGGTGTATTTTTCCAAACATTCAAAGAACAGGTATTATCAATACTATTTAATGTTCCAGAGCACAGAGAAAGCTTCCAAATTCTTTTCAGAGAGTTACCTTCATACTGATGCAAAGTTCTAACAAAGCGAGACTAAAGGAAAAGTAAATTGACTGACCTATCACGTGAATGTGGTGCAAGAACTTAAAATGCTACCAGATGGATAAATCCAAGTTACCAGGTGCTGTTCAATCAGGTATGCAAGAATGTCTCTATATTTTAGGAAGTAAATATAATTCTTTGTATTAATACAAAAAACATGATTATCTCTACAGGATACGGAATGACATTTGATAAAATTCAAAGTCCACTGCTTATTAAAACCCTTAAATAAAGAAGAAATTTATTGGTGTTCACTTAATACATCCAGAAACTGGCTAGCTTAAAACCCAAACCATAACAATACCGTAAGCTTAATGATAAAATAAAAGCATTCCCACCACTGTCAGAATAAGAGTGACCACTCTCATCACCCTTATTTAGCATTGTGCTGGAAGTAATATCTGATGACACGAGAAAGGGAAAGGAGGGCAAATGAGCATTATAAACTGATAACATGATTTCACACTTAGGCCAAAGAAATCAACTGAAAAATTGCTATAAGTAAGAGATTTAAAGGGTAATCAATATAACACATTATAATCAATGTTATGTATAAAATACGTTATAAAATCCACGCTATATAAAAATAAATATAATACAAAGAGTACATAACAGAATAAAATTAACACAAACTATGTAAGATACACGTGAAGACAATAATGACAACATAAAGGGTGACTTGAATAAATACAGGTCCTGTTCTTCGGACAAGACTGTATACTGGCAAAGGCGCAAAACCCTGAAAATAAAAGACTATTAATTACTAACATATAAAAATTTCTTCATGATAAAAAAATAAGTTAAAAGACTTTGGGGTCATCTGATCTATCTCCTAGAGTTTTCTTTACCCTTAATCTATGAAGAGAAATTCTGATGTTGAAAACTGGCTTTAACTTTTTTTTTCTAAGGCAGGTTGATTTATGTACAATAAAATCACCCTTTTAATGAGTTTTGATAAATGTAGTTATGTAACCAACACCACAATCTAGATATAGAACAATTTCCAACATTTTAAAGTATGCAGTCAAGCTCTACAGGAGCAACATTCAAAGTCAGAAAGTCCCTGAGGCAATGTTTTACTTTAGAAATGTAACCATATTTTCTAATTACCCAAACTGCACTGAATAAGGAGAACACAAAATTATAACAAAGACTGAACTAAGGAAGGCACTATTCTGTTTTAAGGGTATAGTAGTTGAAAACTGTTTAATGAGGGCTTAACCTTTTGCCTTGTCTGCACAGTCACATTTATTTATATGCCTTGCCAGGCATGCTGTCAGACATCAAAGCACAGACTCTTAAAATCACTGAAGCTCAAAGTACTTTATCTCCTTGGGTCTCAGTCTGTTTGTAAACATAATGTTAAGATGAATAGAACAGCATATGTAACATATTCAAGTACACATAGCAAGGATGGGTAATGTAAACATTCAGGCATGTTTACAGAAGACCCTCCCTTTATATGCAATATATTCAGCCCCCAGTCAGTGCAAAATTCTTACCAACAACACAAAGGTAAAGCCCTCACCACAGTTAAAACTAACAAAAAATTTCTACAATGCATGAGGAAGTGATGGCTAAACTGAGACTTGAAAGACTATCAGCGGAGCAGGTGAACCTGCAAAATAAAGCTCTATGAAGGGTCAGAAACAGAACTTTACATGCCAGGAATTTAGATTTTTATCCTCCGAGTAATGGAAAAACCACCAATTTTTAAGAGAGACCACGACCCAGAAGAACAGCTGGGAGGCTACAGGGCAACTATGACCTGAGTTTGGACTAAGGCGAAGATGTGGGTGGATTCAACAGATATTAAGGGTAAAGAGTCAACCAATCTGGGGACAGATCAGATGTGAGCGGTGAAGGAAAGGGAAAATTCAAGTGAAATTACCCAACTTTGTGGCTTGAGTGGCTATGGGTAAGGAAAAGAAGAGGAACAAGCAGCTTTTTTAGGAGGTGGTGAGACGAGTTGGTGAGAGGAAATGATGGAAATCAATACTGATCGTTTAACAGATCAAAATATTTTAAAAGCATCTAAGTACAGCATAGCACAAGGATAAGTGGTTTAGGTAAAACCACCACATTATGACTTAATTTCAGCAATTATGAGAAATAAGAGGGTGGAACATGAAAGATGGAAGAGTACGAGACCGACAAACCACTATTTACAGCAATTTTAACATTTGTCTTTGAACCCCTAAATGTGCTTTTAAAATAAGATTACGTAATTTAGGAAAACATTTAATAATTATTAATCATAAAGAATATACATTTTGCTTCTGTATTCCTGTAACCCTGGAAGGATACATAACAGTAACCTTTTGAATTTTAAGCCATGTGAACGTACTACCTATCTACAAATTAAATACATCAAAGGTAATTGAATTTACAGGCTAAAAAATCGGATGAAGAAATAATATTCAAAGCCTGGATGCTTAACAGATCTGATAAAAAAAGTGTCATTATATCTCTTTAGGTTCTACTATGTATGAGCTATAAGTTAAGTGTATACATACTGTTAAGAGTTTCTCTTGTTGTTATCTTTATGAACTTGATATTGTCTATGAAAGCTCTGCTAATTTAAAAAATGCAAGCAGAAAAAAATAATTGAATTTATTAACCATGTCTGAATGATACAGCTTAAAAATTATTCAACTGAATAAAACTTGTATTTTTATTTCTTTAATAGCTTCAAGTGTACAAAACATAATGATTAGACATTTACACCCCTCACAAAGTGATAAGCGCCCCCCCAAGTTTACTACCCATCTAACATCGTATATAGCTGTTACAATACCATTGACCATATTCCCTATGCCTGTACTACGCATCCCGTGTGACTAAGACTTATATTAACTCACACACATGAAGAAATACTGACAAAAAGTTGAACAGTAAATAGTCATTAGCAAATGAAATACTTTAAAAAAATCTAATACATGAAGGGGCGGCCGGGTGGCTCAGTTGGTTAGAGCGCGAGCTCTGAGCAACGGGGCTGCTGGTTCGGTTCCCACATGGGCCAGTGAGCTGTACAACTAGATTGAAGACAATGAGCTGCCACTGAGCTTCCAGATGGCTCAGTGGGTTGGAGCGCGAGCTCTTAAACACTAAGGTTGCCGAATTCGACTCCTCCACTCCCGCAAGGGAGGGTGGGCTGCACCCCCTGCAACTAACAACAGCAACTGGACCTGGAGCTGAGCTGTACCCTCCACAACTAAGGCTGAAAGGACAACAGTTTGACTTGGAAAAGTCCCGGAAGTACACAATGTTCCCCAATAAAGTCCTGTTCCCCTCCCCCACCCCCACCCCCAAAATCTAACACATGAAGACATCTGTTAAATCCCACTTTTTAATGCAGGTATCATTGGTAAGTTAGCTCTTTGTATAGTGGCTTCTCGATCTTTTGGTTTGCTTTTGGGTTTCCTTTCTGTTTCTTTTTCCTATGCCCATTTTCTGAATCAACAAGCATTTACTGAGAGTCAGACAGTGTGCTAGGCACTGGGAGGGAGTGTGAGTGGGTCAAGGACGAGCCAGTCAGGGTCACTGGCTTCAGGGACCTTACAATCAAGTACAGAGATGTGGGGAGGGGTTATTAAGTAGTAAGGCACAAGTCGGCCTTTTGCATCCCTTTCCATTTAAGTCACACTTGCTTTTCTATGGTGTTTTGTTGACTTCATAGCTGCAGGTTTTAATGGCTGTCTATTATATCACCCTGTAGATGTACAGCAGTTTACTTACCAAACCTGTAATGTAATTAGAGCTGTTCAGAATTATTCAATATTATCACAGATGAACTTCTATTTCTACATTTAAAATGCTTTCCATGAGGTAGATTCTAAGACATAAAAATGAATGAATGGGTTGTTTAAGATTTATTAGGCAGCCCTGTCCAATTGCTTTTCTAAAGTGCCATGCAATTGTTCACAACATCCTACTATTAGCAATGGGCATTCTTTTCTTTTAAAAAACGATTTTTGATTTCATTACACGAAAAGAGTGAATATTTTCCCCACGTATTTATCTATTTGTGACTTGTTCATTCAAAGCCTTTACTAATCTGGCAGCAGTATCTTGTATTGCATTTTGTGTCGTTCCTTGTCAGCGCGGGCTAGGCTTGCTCTCCTCTGCTCTCCCAGTCCACTGCAGTAGTGTCCCCTGCTGCTGGGTAGATCTGCTTCCCACACCAGATCAGAAGAGGTAACAAACTCTGTGTTCACTGACATTTTCATGGACATGCTTCACTTCAGGGTTCACGGTAAGGAGTAGGTTGATACTAGGTTGGATCGTTCTCCAAATACCAAACCAAGGAGAGTATACCGTGGGTCACTAACTCTTTCATTAGAACTCCTATTCCTCTTCACCCTGAGAGTTTAAAAGAATTTTCTGAAAGCAGATTTCCAAAATTCGCATGGGACCAGTGTTGCTGCAATCTTTGTCTAGGCGGGGTGTGTGGGTAGGGGATCCAGTTAGCTCTTAGTAGATCCTCTTGGAATCAATCTCGTGTCTTATCATCTCTTCAGCTCTCTGTCCCTACTGACATGAGCTTAAATCCTCCTCAGGATCTGTGGGAAGAACAGATCCCACTCACAGCCTTCCCTCAGTCTGCTCGACGGGCTTCCTCCACTTGGCTCACCATCTCCTGGGGCCTGGAACTCCTCTGATTTGCTGATGGTCACTCCATCTGTCCCATTCTCAGTGCTGTTCTGGATTTACAAATTTCTGCCTGTAAAATTTTTCCCCTCTGTCATTTCAGGGAGTTGGGGATACATGAGTTAGATACATGAATTTAGACTATTGGCTTTCACCGTAAATGAGTTAAAATTCTAAGTTGACTTGATTTGGAATCCCAAAATATTTCACAAATTTAGAAACTGAAAATCTCAAGTAGAGACATCTAATTAAAATTAACCTGAGTTTTAAATAATACAATTATTCAGTACCAGTTTTAAGGATAAATCAGTTTCCTGATATGGGTGACCAAAGAATCATAAATAAAGAAAAAGGTTAAGATAAGGCAATATCTGGCATAAAAAGGAGTGGGAATGAGGCACAAGTGGGAGAGAAGAGAAAGGAGAGCCAGTAGTCTTCATTGCTACCAAGGGCTGAAATAATTTCTTAGAAATGTTTTCTTTACTGTATTGGGACAGGTTAGCTAAAACTGAAAATGTGTATGGGGACATATTGATCAGTCATGGCCCTGCAAATGATGTACTGAAACTATTTTTACTTAAATAGCGTTGATCACTCTTCTCACTTTCACGTTGCTTACATCATGCATGCATGCATGGGACTTACGTTCCTCCTTCTCCCAACAATTTGTCATGATTATAAAAGTAACAGGTGCTCATCATATATAACTTGGAGAGTAGAGAGAAGAGGGGGAAAAGTCACTTGTGTGGTCCTATCACCTAGTGGTAATGTTTTGGAATTTTTATCTTCTATAGGACTATCTTACACAAGGCATTCAATCAATCATATGGTTCAAGAAGCTCGAAGATCCAAAGCAATCAGACAAGAAAAAGAAACACAAGGCATCCAAATTGGAAAGGAGGAAGTAAAATTGTCATTATACGCAGAAGACATGATACTATATAGAAAGAACCCCAAAGACTCCACCAAAAAGCTATTAGAACTGATAAATGAATTTAGTATAAAGTAGCAGGATACAGAATTAATATTTAGAAATCAGCTGCATTTGTATATACCAATAATAAACTATCAGAATGAGAAATCAAGAAATCAATCCCATTTACAATTGCTTCAAAAACAATAAAATACCTAGGAGTAAATATAACCAAAGAAGTAAAAGACCTGTACTCAGAAAATTATAAGACACTGAAGAGAGAAATAAAAGACACAAATAAATGGAAACACATACCATGCTCATGGATAGGAAGAATTAAGATAGTTAAAATGTCAATACTACCTAAGGCAATATACAGAGTCAATGCAATTCCTATTAAATTACCAATGACATTTTTCTCAGAAATAGAGCATATAATCCTAAAATTTATATGGAACCATAAAAGACCCCTAATAGCCACGGCAATCTTGAGAAATAAGAAAAAAGTGGGAGGTATCATGTTACCTGACCTCAAATTATACTACAAAGCTATAGTAATTAAAACAGCATGATACTAGCATAAAAACAGACACATAGATCAATGGAACAGAATAGAGAGCCCAGAAATAAATCCATTCATATACTGTCATTTACTCTATGACAATGGAAGCAAGAATTTACATTGGAGTAAAGACAGTCTATTTAATAAATGGTGCTGGGGAAACTGGACTGACACACGCAAAAAAATGAAAGTGGACCACCTCCTTACACCATATCTGAGAACAAATTCAAAATGGATTAAAGACTTAAATGTTAAGACCCGAAACCATAAAACTCTAGAAGAAAATATAGGGAGTAAATTTGCAGACATTACCCTGAGTAATATTTTTATTGATATATCCCCTCGGGCAAGGGAAGTAAAAGAAAAAATAACATATGGGATTACATCAAACTTAAAAGTCCTTTCACAGCAAAGGAAGCCATCAATAAAACAAAAAGACAAACTACTGAAAGGGAGAAGATATTTGTCAATGAGACATCTGATAAGGGGTTAATATCCAAAATTTATAAAACATGCATTCAACTCAACACCCAAAAAACAAACAACCCAATTAAAAAATGGGCAGAGGACATCAAGAGACATTTCTCTGAAGAGAACATACAGGTGGCCAACAGACATATGAAAAAATGCTCAACCTCACTAATCATTAGAGAAATGCAAATGAAAGCCACCTCACTCCTGTCAGAATGTCTATCATCAATAAATCAACAAACAACAAGTGCTGGCGAGGATTTGGAGAAAAGGGAACACTGGTGCACTGTTGGTGGGATTGCAGATTGGTGCAGCCACTATGGAAATCAGTATGGAGGTATCTCAAGAAACTGGAAATGGAACTAACTTATGACCCAGCAACTCCACTCTTAGATATCTATCCAGAGAAATCCAAGACGCTAATTCGATAAAATGTATGTACCGTATGTTTATTGCAGCATTATTTACAATAGCCAAGACTTGGAAACAACCGAAATGCCCATCAGTAGACGACTGGATTAAGAAACTGTAGAACATTTATATAATGGAGTATTACTCGGACATAAAGATGAAATCTTACCATTTGCAACGATTTGGATGTACCTAGAGAACATCATGCTAAGTGAAATAAGTCAGTTGGAGAAAGACAAATACCATATAACCTCATTTATATGTGGAATCTAAAGAACTGAATAAATGAGCAAAGTAAACAGTCTCAGAGATATAGAGAAAAAACTGATGGTTGCTGGATGGAAGGGGAGGGGATGGGAGAAGGGGAGGGGATTAGAAAGTACAAATTGGCAATTACAATATTGCCACAGGGATATGAAAGACAGTTTGGGGAATATAATCAATAATGTTGTAAAGATTTTGTAGGGTGTCAGATGTGGGCACATGTCCTATGAGGGAGAGTACTTCATGGATGGTGTAGATGCCTGACCACTGCACTATACACCTGAAGCTGAAACTGAAAAATACTGAATGTCAACTATAATTTAATATATATATGTAGTCACAGGATGTGGAGTACAGCATAGGGAATAGAGTCCATGGAATTGTAACAGCTTTATATGATGTCAGAGGAGCAACAGATTGGGGGAGGGGGGGGTTACACTTTGTAAGGGGTGAAATGTCTAACTATTACATTGTGTTGTACACCTGAAACTAATAAAAAAAAAAAAATCACAATACCTGCAGACAGGCCAACAATACTGGAGAAAAATAGTATTTTCATTTATTGAGTGTTTGCTCTACATCAGATACTTTTTCAACTACTTCATTATCTCACAAGACTCTCAACAGACTTTATAACTATTATCCACATTTTACAGGTGAGAAAATTGAGCCATATAAAAATTTTTAAAAATGCCCCAAATTACACTGCTGGTGTGAAACCAGGATTTTTAAAAATCCAGATCTTAAGTGTTTAGCATCCAAACTTTACAACCACTATAGAAGAAATTGGTAGGAATGACCTTTTTTACAACGCTGGGGGCCAAACAGTTTTAGAGGCAATTTCTTTTAAACATAAAAAGGTCATTCTCTTGGGTAGCACAGAAAAGCTACCTAAATCATTTTATTTGGGTTAATAAAAGTCAGTGTTACCAAAATAGCAGTAATTGTACCCCCGAAAAAGCAATATTACAATTTCATTCATGAACATAAACATTTCACAAAATACAAACACCTGAATTTTAGAAAGAAAAAAAAAAATCCATTAGTTACGTTTTATCCCAGAAATAATAGCTTAGGAATGCCATAATATAATCACATGAATAAGCGCAACGAGAAAAGCCACGTAATTGACACAAAAAGGCATTAGATATAATTCAATATTCCTTCCTGGTAAACTTTTTTTCTGAGTTAAAACACCAGAGGCTGCCTGTTGTTTATACACACACACGGTGCCAAAAAAAACACACCGTTTAGTTATTTGTAAGAAAGTAAAAAACTATTAAAATCGTAATACACAATATATACTGATAACAAAAGAGGAATACAAGTCACGTTGACTTCTGCAATTACAAGAGGTGCTCAAAGTGGTTACCATCAGCGTCCAGACATTTCTGATTACAGCAAACTACTGCTTGAGCAACACTGGCCAAAGTGTCCATTTGTATACATTTTTTGGCACCCCTGGAATGATTACATATATATGAAATCATTCCAGGGGTGCCAAATATATACATATATATAAAATGAAATGCTTCACAAAACTGAAAGTCAATTTTGTACAGGAGCCACACTAAACTTCTCTGTATTTGAAAAAAGTACATATGCCCAGGGACAGCCGGATGGCTCAGTAGGTTAGAGCACGAGCTCTGAACAACAGGGTTGCCGGTTCAATTCCCATGTGGGATAGTGGGCTGCTCCCCCTGCAACTAAAGACTGAAAAACGGCAACCGGACTTGGAGCTGAGCTGCGCCCTCCACAACTAGATTGAAGGACAATGACTTGGAGCTGATGGGCCCTGGTGAAACACACTGTTCCCCAATAAAATTTATAAAATAAAATAAAATAGAAAATATAAATAAAAATAAAAAAGTATGTATGCCGATTTTTAAGGAATGCAAATTAGAGTGAACATGAGAGTGGGAGGTGGAAGAAAAGCTCAGAATTCTCTTTCCTGAGTTTTAATATTCTTGTCTACAGTTACCAATGAACTAACAGAAAACTTTTGCCCACAATTTTGGGCTTATCTAGAGCCCACTTACCCAGAGATTTCAAATCTGATTAATAAGAGCACAACACATAAATTACCATCAATGAAGGGAGACAGCTACTGTTCAAAGAAATTTGCCCCGTTTTCTCTTGGCTACATTACAATTATAAATCACGTAGATAAGCTGCACTGTCAGTCACCTGAGTCAAGGCAAGTAATACTGAATTGTGGCCTGCTTACTACTATCGATTCTGTTTTATGAAAACGCAAAAGACTATATGAAAAGTGCCAAATGCCAGATTTAACTCATATGAGAAATAATGTGCAGTTACAAACTAAAAGAAAAATGACTCAGAAATTCTCTGAAAATCATGGAAACATCTTATAGCACTCCAGATTTTTCCTTCCCAAGACTCAGTACTGATAAATCTTGAGATTTGATCATATCTTAAAGTTAAAAATGACAGTAATTTGCGGAGTCATGGAACTAAAGTTTCAGTTTGTGACATGACCACTGACTATATAAAAAACATACTTATCTGTATAAAAGAACTTTTACACTAAAAGAAAACCTAAAGAGAAAATTCTCTTACAGGCGTTTTTAAGCAGGGGTATGAATCAGAATTCCTGCGGAGCTTTTATAAAATGTATTTACCCCGGACCCATGCATGAAGATCGTAACTCACTGGGCTAAGATGGGCACAGAGTATATGTATTTTGTAAAAAGCTGTCTAGATAATTCTAATTTGCATTCTGGTTAAGAACCATCACTCAGTATATCTATAAAATTGAACCACACGAAACTGACAACCTGAGATCTTTTTATTTTTTTTACACATAAAAACTGCAGTTTCATATGGTTCATCTAATAGAAAGCGGCCATGGATCAAAAACAACTAGCATTCACTTTGTACCCTGCACTAAGTTCTTTATACCTGTTGTTGACAGTTTGATAATACTAGGCAAGAGGTGGGCAAAAATAAGCCTGGGCTTTGTATGAGGAGGTAAGGGGGACAGAGAGGAAGCTAAGAATGAGGAGGAGCTGAGTCAGGGATGATCCCACAGGCAGAATAGTGCTATGTTCAGGATAAAGACACTGGGTTTCGAAAGGACTGACGGAGGCAGGAGAAGAGACCGGAGAACATTAATTTAAAACAAGTCCCACATTAAACAATTTTCCATGGTCTTAAGGAAGGGACAGACCTCCTCAGTCATTCCCAACATGTCTAACAGCAAGAATATGGACTAGAGTGCTTGTCCTTACTCTCAGTCAGAGAGAGGGGAGGAGATGGGGGGGTTACAGAGTAAGCAAGAGCATGCCCTCTCTTTGAGGGGCTTATTGGGTACAGTGAGGACTCATCAGGAGTGGTTGGCAATCAGGCTGAGCAGCAGGCCCATGCACAAGCCAACCTCCAATCTTTTCAAACTGTATTATTAAAAGCCAATTATACATTTTAAATGAGAACATTAAACATGTACCTGAATTCAAACCAGTGGTCAGAAGCAAAGCTGTAGCATCTCACTATCACATGAGGCCAACAGGCTTCAACTAGTAATATAGAGGACAATTTGATTG
The DNA here is from genome assembly GCF_057876585.1 of Rhinolophus sinicus. NCBI lineage: Eukaryota > Metazoa > Chordata > Mammalia > Chiroptera > Rhinolophidae > Rhinolophus > Rhinolophus sinicus. Next base: position 53,488,733 of record NC_142504.1, on the reverse strand, counting down.
ATGATCAAAGAGAATATCTGGAAGGTCTGTGTCCCACAGAAAGTGAGATTTTCCTGGGAAACCTCATCCAACAATAGCCTTAAGTATATTAACCTATTTCTTCCAATTTTACATGTGATATGATTTCAACAAGTTACTTTCATGTTTACCTAGAAGTTTCACCGCAAGGTATTTCTTAAGTCAAATAAATATGATGCAACTAAAGAACCACAGGGGTGGATGGGTGGCTCAGTTGGTTAGAGCTCAAGTTCTGGGCAGTGGGGCTGCCGGTTCAATTCCCACATGCGCCAGCAAGCTGTGCCCTCCGCAACTAGAATGAAGTCAATGAGCTGCTGCTCAGCTCCCGGGTGCCCAGATGGCTCAGTTGGTTGGATCGCGGGGCTCTCAACCACAAGGTTGCTGGGTTCGACTCCTTGACTCCTGCACGGGATGGTGGGCTGCGTGCCCTGCAACTAACAACGGCAACTGGACCTGGAGTTGAGCTGCGCCCTCCACAACTAAGATTTAAAGGGCAACAACTTGACTTGGAAAAGTCCTGGAAGTGCACACTGTTCCCCAATAAAGTCCTGTTCCCCTTCCCCAATGAAAATCTTTAAAAAAAATAAAGAAGCACAGAAGGCAGTCTTAAAATATCCAATTCTCTCATTTTTCATATGAGGAAATGAGGGCTTAAGAAGAGTTAGGTCACTTGCAAGAAATTCCACAGGAAGTTGTGGTAGAGTTAAAACTGAAACTGACTCAGGATGGCGTGATCCAGAAGATTCTATGTACCTGTGCTAGTGTGGTTAGATTAGCTGTGAAATCACCGTGTACTTGCAAATGACTTCTGAAGCCGACAGAATACGCCTAACCCTCATTTTCACGCTACCCTAAATCTGAGGTTCGATTCAAGGGGTGGGCTGAGCATGTTTGTTGTACTTACAACTGGTACCCACTTACAGGCTTCCACGTTCACCAATCCATCGTCGGTGAATGCTGAGTTTAGCCAGTGGAATCGAGTTTAACTACCTTCCTGAGGGACTTGGCCTCAGTGTGACCCAGTAGTGTCACGTCATGTCAAGTTTTCAAAAACATGGTCTTGGTTACACAGTGATAGGTGCTATGTGAAGACAGAGACTTGTTACAACAGACTCTTTAACAACAAAGTATTCTGGTTGCCAGATAACTGGCTGTTTCTCATAAGTCACCTTTCCTCCTTTCTGGGTTCCTGCTGTCATCAAGACTCAACAGTGGCTCCACAGAGAATCATAACCAATCCTAAATTAGTGAACCCTGATTCTAAAGGTTTGAAGGGAAGAAAAATAAAATATTAAAGCTCTTACATGCTATTTCATAAGATTCCATATTGAGAAACAGCAAGCATGAATAGATGAGGCCTATATTTTTTAATTCCAGTACTCTAAATTCTTAGGCCTAAAAATAGCTGTCATTCTCATAAACCCAAGAAAGAGTCAGAAGCAAGAAAATTCAGGTGTCTCCGAACTTTGAATTGCTAGTTATGTTTCAGTTGACTGAAACAGGATGCAAATATAATGTACAAAGAGCATGGTATCAGGAGTACTGGCCCTGCCACCCCCCAAGATTACATACTAACTAATATACCAAAGGACTCATACAAACCCCCCCCCCCATTATTAACACTACCTGTTGTTCATGTAAGTGCAACCTAGCACAATAAAAAGTGAAATTACCTGACATGGCTTACTTAAAATTCTTCAAAGACTCCCTATTGCTCTTAGGTAAAAATCTAAATTCCTTACTACTGTCTGCCGATATTATCTGCCCCTGCTCGTTTCCTCTGTCATTCTTCTCCCCCTTAAACCTTGTATACCTTAATCATGATGCACTTTTCAATTCCTACTAATGAAATATTTGTGGACAATTTAGGGAAGTTTGGCTTAAATGGTAATAAGTTACCATTTGTAGGTAGTTGAACAATGGTACCAAAAAAGGGTAACAGACCTGTAGGGACTGGTGTGCCAGAATGGGAGAAAATTTTTAGAATTTAAAACTAAGATTACTGAGGAAAAAAGGCATATTTTGGCTCACTGGCAGAATCTTCCTGATGACTTACTACAGTCAAATATGGAATGAACTGTCTTTAAGTTCCCATAAAAGAATTCACACAGAGAAAGGCAGGTGGTGGAGACTGGGCTGACTACACTTAAACTTCAGACTCTATAAATACTCATTGTAGCTATTTATTTCTAAAATGACAGATTTCATGCACATTGATTTCATATTAAATCAATGGTGAAAGTTGCTGATCTATATGACTCGATCAAAACATTTGCAATTAAAAGATCTTTGGTGATGTGAATGTACATAAAGGTAAAGAAAGCTATTAAAGAGAAGCTCTTCTGTGAAGCATTTCCAGCCTCATGAATGCTCTCCAGGCCTGAGTGGTGAATTCCTTGGTGGTTCCAGAGCATTATGGACAAAACTTCTATCCGTGCTTCTCACCATGTTAATTACGGGAGCTTTTCAACAGTAAATAACTCTTTTCAGTTCTGTAACCCCAGCACGTAGCACAATATCTAGCAGATAAAGTACAGACATACACATTTGAAAAGGAAATCAAACCCTAGAAAATGACTTTGGAGAACAGGTCATCAGTAGGGGTAAAATTCCGAGGCACCCCCCAGGGAGAACAGGAACCCCAGCTAAGAACAGCTGACTGAGGATATGGGCGGGGAAGGAGAACCAGCAAAGGAGACAGACTGCTCTGCTCCCACATCTGATCATACTGCGTTGTATTACCTGGAATTACCATGTATTATGCATTATGGACAAATTGAACACTGGTCTTGGAAGCTAAGTTTGGTTTTACGAGACTAATGTTCAAAAAAAGCCCCTGATGGGCCGGCCCAGTGGCTCAGGCGCTTAGAGCTCCGTGCTGCTAACTCCGAAGGCTGCCAGTTCGATTCCCACATGGGCCAGTGGGCTCTCAACCACAAGGTTGCCAGTTCAATTCCTCGACTCCTGCAAGGGATGGTGGGCTCTGCCCCCTGCAACTAAGATTGAACACGGCACCTTGAGCTGAGCTGCCGCTGAGCTCCCGGATGGCTCAGTTGGTTGGAGCGCGTCCTCTCAACCACAAGGTTGCCGGTTCGACTCCCGCCAGGGGATGGTGGGCTACGCCCCCTGCAACTAGCAACGGCAACTGGACCTGGAGCTGAGCTGCGCCCTCCACAACTAAGACTAAATGAACAACAACTTGAAGCTGAACAGAACCCTCCACAACTAAGATTGAAAGGACAACAACTTGACTTGGAGAAAAGTCCTGGAAGTGCACACTGTTCCCCAATAAAGTCCTGTTCCCCTTCCCCAATAAAATCTTAAAAAAAAAAAACCACAAAAAACATTCAAGACAACCACTGTCTTAAAAAAAAAAAAAAAAAAAGCCCCTGAAAAAAATAAAATAGAATTGTCAGAGACAACTCTGCTACGTTGAGCTGATAGCTGATGTTTCTTAATAAACTAATACAACCATGTCAATGTTACATGACATTTGACTAGAAAGAAATTCAATAAGGTCATTTAGTAAAATCATTATAGCAAGTAGCAAATCTCTGCAAAACGTTTTTTGCTTCTTACCTTATATATATATTAGGAGGCTTAGGCATTTGAGGGACATTAGATGTGCTGTGTTCTCATATCCAACCCAACAGGTTTATGGGAGATATGTTTATAGTGACTGAACTCCATCTGCCAATTAACTGAGGAGATGAAGAACCCGATAAAGTCTATGTACCCTCAACACAGAGCCCCACCAGGGTCCTAGTTGAAAACTAACATAAATGTTACAAAGCTTATACTTAACAGTCATTGCTTTTGCTAAACCTGTATGTGAACTATTAGTAAGATCTGATATTTGTTTTTTAAAAAAGGCTGTCATAATTATGGTTGTGCACACAGAATTAACAGCAAGGATATTTCTTGTAACATTAATAACGTTACATTTTGTAACATGAAATGTTACAATTTGTAAGATTTTTGTTACAAGTTGTAACACAAAATGAAGGATTACATATGGATAGCCATACAATGGAATTACAAAAAAAAGTATTAAAAAATGACACTAAGCACTGAAAGAGACTGAAAAATGTTCTCAAAATATGTGAAAGCAGCTTACAAATAGTATTTATGTATGAACTTCTTAAACAGATAAGCACTATAACAACAGGAAAAACATTAGATCGCAAAACAAAATTTTAGTAGGAAATCGTTCAGAGGAACGTGAACAATGTTTAATTTCCAGGGCTTTTTGCTTATCTGTATTTGGTTTTCTACCATGAATATCACTTTTGTAATCAGGAGAGAAAAAAAAAAAGCTTTGTAAAAAAGAAAAAACTATTTTAAAGTGTTTGTTTGGGCTTTAATATAACCAAACTGCCACAAATAGCTGCTGTGGGCCAATTATGAAAACACTGGTCACGTGGCAAAGCTGGACTGGCAAAGCTGGATGCACCACACAAGGTAACTAACTCACAAATTCTGCAGCCATTCAAGCCAGCCTCCAAGATGGCTCTCAATCATCCCAATCCTCCGGGTATTCACGCCCTTCTATCATACCAGCTGATGTAGTGCTGCAGCAGGTTATAAATCAGGCTTCTGTCCTGGGTAGTCTCTCTCATTCCTCTCTGCCGGGAAACAATGCTGTGAGCAGTCCTGGGAGACAAGTGAAGTCTGTTGCCACCATGTGAGTGACATGGGAAGCTGAGCTGCAGACCCAGCCGAGGCCCAGGTGACGGCAGTCCTGGCTGACACTAATGCAGCCTCATGAGAGACTGAGTCTGAACCATACAGCTAAGTAACCTGCTTCCAATTCTTGACCCACAGAAACTGTAACACAGTAAATGTGTGTTGTTTTAAGCCACTAAGATTGGGGTAATGTGTAACGCAGCAATAGCTGACTAGACAGTGAGCTTACACCTTTGGAGAATAGAGCCCCTCCCAAAACCTAGCACCTAAGCTGTGTAACTAACTCTTTTTGCTCCAAATTCCAGGTCCTGATGCCCTATTTCGTCTGACCCAAACCACAAGTGGTATTTGAATACCTTTTCAAAATGTCCAGTTCCCTAGATCTGCCTTCTACTTCATCCCCTCTCCTACTCATATTTCAGCCCATCTTCTCTTCTAATTACTGCAAATCTAGGACTAGCAAACTCCTATAAAGAGCCAGATAGTAAATGTTTTAGGCTTCTCTGTAGCAACTACGCAACTCTTACTCTGTATTTTGAAAGCAGCCATGGACAGTATCTAAATAAACAGGCATGGCTGTGTTACAATAAAACTTTATTTCAAAAACAGGCAGTAGGCTGAATTTGGATCTGGAACTGTAGTTTGCTAACCCATGCTAGAAATGGAACTAGTAAGACCAGTGCTTCCACTCATGCAGTGAATCCCACTACCTCCAACTGACTCAACAGACACTGCTCGGAAATCCCCGCACCACCACGCATCAAGCTGTCCTTCTCTACTGGATGCAAACTTGTTATTTCTCCTATCTTAAAAAACAAAACAAAAACTCTAACTGTGCTTCCATGTCTGGAACTTACTGTATCTGATTTTGCTCCTCTTTTGTTAAGGCCCTCAGTGATCTTCACATTGGAAATCCAATGATCAATTCTCAATCTTCATTATACTTCACTTAGCAGCAGCTGACTGAGGTGATCACTGCCTCTTTCTTAAAATACTCTGATTTCCAGGGTACCACAATCACTTGGTTTTCCTCCAATCTCTATGGCTGTACCTTTGCCATCCCTCTCACATTCTAAACGCTGGTGTCTCTCAGGGTTCAGCCTGGACCTCTTTTTTCTGTCTATATTCATTTCCTTCATATCTTGCTCAGTACACTTCCATATGGGATGACACCGTAATTCATACCTCTAGATTTCATCTCTCCCCTGAACACCAGACTCATATTCAACTGCCTACTCAACATCTTCAACTGGCTGTGTACGCCAAACTTAACTGTCTAAACTCCATGCTGTCCACAACAATCTCCTAATTTCACCACCTTCACGTGCTTTCCCTTTATCAGTAAATGGCAACCCCATTCTTCGAGTTGCTCGGGCCAAAACCCTGGAGTCATCCTTGACTCCTCTTTCACAGGCAACATCTCATCTGGCAAATCTGTAAGCTCTACCCTCAAAATATATCAACTCTTGAGAAGACTTCCCATGTTACTAGGAATAAAAAGCCTTCCAACAGTCTATAAGGTCCTAAATTATCTTGCCATTCCTTCTAGATGATTCACACAAAGCTCCCTCCCTCACATCCTTTAGGACTCCCCTCTGAAGAATGGAAGATTCACGAGAGCGGATTTGTTTTGTTTTTGTTTACTGAGATCTATTATCTTAGATAATGCCTGACTCATAGTAAGTCCTTAGAAATGTTTGTGGACCAAGTTAACGTGAAAAGAGACGAAAAGTACTTTATAAGTTGATGGAAAACTTATTGGCAAAACAAATTGTGTACATTCACTTTTTCATTTCCCATTTTCATAGTGCTTTTTACATAAAGTCCCTAACTTATAGCAGAAAGACTACTACAATGTGAGTCAACGGACATAGATTCTGCCACATACGAGCCTGTACAGACTAGTTTTTTTTGCCTTACTAAACTCTAATGACCATGGTTTCAGAGCTGTAAAATAAGAATTGAACCAAGAAATTTGGACTCCTTTAAAACCTATAAATTTCCACAAGTTTGCATATGACTTCAGAGGCTTGTGCGATGACAGACGCTCCCCAAACCCTCAAGGATCTGACCACAGGCTCCGTAAAGGTGTGCACGAGCCTGACTTCCTGGAAAAAATGTCACGCTGTGTAGAAGTGTCACAGCAGCTGATAAGCTGATGACACAGAAGTGACACAAACACTTATTTAAGTACTTAAAATATCCAAGGCTTTATGTTAGACACTGAAAGAGTTATCTTCCAGTCTTCAACAACAACACTGGAAGGTAGGTAGGAATTTTCATTCTTTGTTTAGAGTTTTGTAATAGACCATGTAAATGAGGCCCCAAAAGTTATGTAACATGTTCCAGATCACACAGCTAATAAATGGCTGAGCTAGAATTCAAACACAAGCCTGTGAAACTCTAAATCTACACCATTTCCAATGTACCATATATCAAAAGCTTTCATTACAAGGACGTAACATATCTGGGACAGTCACAGATACCAAAGGATCTTCTGACAGACAGACAACTGGCTGGACTTTACCTCTAGTATGTTTACAAAAATCATCTTCATAGCTGAGTAGATTTCCAACTAGAAAGAATCTGCTCCTAAGCTCAGTTATATTTCTTCATACAAATAATAGCTATTCCTGATTACTTTTAAAGGAAAGGAAGCTAAAATTTGTGGATGAATGCCTACTGTGTTCTTGTATTTCATAGTATTTATCAAAATGGCCCTATAAGGCAGGCATCAGACAGGGGAAAAAACAAGATTCCTAAGATTGCACAAGGGATAATGCATCTTCGATATTAATAATCAGCTAAGAGGAGATGTGAACAGAGTCCATCTGTTACCAACTGTTACTGTTCATATCTTGGATATGCACAGATAACTCAAACTTAAAATGACTAAAACCACCTGTTCTTTCTCCTAAACCCCCCACTTCAACGAACGGCATGCGTCACCAGCCTCTGAGGCTCAGGGACCCGCAACATCGGTTATTCTTGATGCCTCGTCCCTGACTCTGCGTGTATAATTCATCACTAATGTCCTATGTATCCCACCTCCTTAGTATTTCAACTCCAGCTGCCTTTCTCAACCCCATCTCCAACTCAATTTAGGACATCATACGTATTTTAGCTGACACATGTCAGAAATATTTGTATTTTCATCTAGCAGTACAAAAATTTTGTTCTTGTCACCTAAAACCTATGTGTTTTCCAGCAGGATTTGTTGATAGTGGGATACATTTTAAGTTGCCTTTTGTTTTGTCCATGTTATTTTAGCCACTTTCATGGCAGGAAGAACAAGTGTTGAAGGAGTGTAATGTGAATTTCATTATTAAGAGGCCGTAATGGATGCTTCTGAGCACTTACTGAGTTCAGAGAAATTATATGAAGTGTTTATTCAGCATTGCATTACTTTAAAGGTTAGTAAATATGTGGAGGTTTTCTTGTTCTGGATAGTTAGTTTTAAGCACTGTATTAGCTTTGTTTCATACCACAGTTCCATAATACTTTATCTAAAACTTCCTGGCCTTGATTTGTTTTAGGATTCAGAATTCTTAGAATTTAATAAAGATAATTTCATGCATACACTAAATATTACATAATTTGGTGCAATGCCCTTTCATCAAAATCGTATTTCTGTGGTAAAATGCATCACTATTCACACTAATACAAATAGTCTTTTGTCTGTTCAGGTCAGGTTTTGCCTCAAATCAATTTGCACCAAAATTACTTGGAAAAACCTTCAATTTTCAGACCTTTCTGTGTTTTGATATTGTGGTTAACTATTTGGTAATACCCTAAGAAACAACGAGGTTTATCATTTACAATATACATCAGAGATTGTTGGTCTCGGTGTTCCTCTTCTTTTGTAAAAGAACTTCCAAGAACTTTGCAGGGTGTGCACCTGCCCAGAATAATGACTACAGTTAACTGTGGCTAGGTAACTAATTTCTGACCAGTGAGATAAAAAAGAAATGATGTATGAAACTTCCAGGAAGAAGGGTTCTAAAAGTAGGGGAGGGTCGCTTGCCTTAAACGTACTTGGAATGACTGGAAATCCATGTTGTACCATGAGGACAACCAATCGCTCAAAAACCGGAAGCATGCTGGTTGCTAGGTAATGTGGGGGCCACAATATCAGCTCTGGATTTGCCTTATGATATACTTATATCATCACAGAAATACATTTCTAGTTTAACTCTTATTTTGGGTTTTCTGTTATTAGCAGCCAGACTTAAACCTAAGACAGAATTAGTTAGTAAATTGATATTACATTCTCCCATTTTAGTCTGGCCTACTTCTCAGATCTGATTACTTTGTCATTGTTTTCTTCCATGAGGCTGATAAAGAACTTACACTAGGACTGAAAATAAGTTAGAGCTCCGCCATTGTCTTGTTGCCGACCTGCACTTGCATGAATCTCTTCATGACTTCGGTTCAGAAATCTTATTAAATTATCTATTTCGTAAGGGTGTTTTAGGTAAAACTTAGATAATTACTTACAAATCTACCTGCCTAAGTAATGTAAATTAAAAATACAGTAATATCCTGAAAGTAAGTCAACAGCTGGTGAGAGCACTCCTCTCCTCCTCTCTCCGGATGCCCACTCTCTTCCCTAGGACCTCCTGAACCCCACCTGTGCTGTGTGCACCTGACAGACACCCAGTGAGTATGTCAGGGTCCCTCAGTATGCCGGCTATCAGTAAAGCTTCATTTCTCAGTTTTTAAGATTAAAAACATGTGTAAATACAAGTGCTAATATTTTCCCATATTCTAGTGGCTTATTTTGTATTCATCCTCAGGTGTTCGTAAGCCGGCTCTCAAGATCACTATTCTAGAGAATGCACTAGAAGCGATAAGGCTATCGGGCTGGGATACTATGACTCTTGGAACAATTCAGGTTGACTCGTAATTCACAGCTATCATAAAAAAAATGAAACTGGAAATGCACAAAATGTTATGTCATTAATAAGGTTCAATCTATAAAAATAAGACCTTTAAAATATGAGGAGGGACCATATCCTCAGTCATTTGTGACACCAAGATAATATTGATATGAAAACCTGAAAAGGCAAGGAAGAAAATTATAGGCCAACTTCTCATGAACATAGATGTAAACACATTAAAATATTAGCAGATTAAACCCAATTATATATATAAAAAGTTAATATACCATGATCCAACTGGATTTATTCAAGAATATAAGGCTAGTTTCTACATTTCACAAATCAGTGTGAATTCACAAAAAGGGAGAAATCATCTCAACAAATGCAAAAAAATGCATCTGATAAAATTCAATATTGACTCATCCATAGCAAACTGGAAATGGAAGGAAACCTCCTTAAACTGATAAATAGTACTTACAAAAACTTTACAGGCGAAACAGGAAGTGGTTTCCCCAGGAGGTAAGGTCGAGACAAGAGTGTTACTGATCATCACTTCCAGTCAGTAACGTCCTAGGGATTCTAATCAGTGCAATAAGCAAGAGTGAGAAATAAGAGGCAAAAGACTGGGTAGGAAAAAGCAAAACTGAGATTATTCATAGGCAATATGCCAAAAGAATCAACTTATCAATATTCACAAATGAACTTAATGAAATTACTGGAAACAAGGTCCTAACTTATAACATATTTCAATATATAAAAAGTAATTACTGGATCAAGGACCTAAATGTAAGACCTAAAACAATAAAACTCTCAGAAGAAAACAGGACAAAAGTTTCATGACATTGGATTTGGCAATTTCTTGGATCTGACACCAAAGGCTCGTGTAACAAAAGAAAAAAATGGACAAATTGTACTTCATAAAAATTAGAACATTCTGTGCATCAAAAGACACTATCAACAGAATAAAAAGGAAACCCACAGAATGGGAGAAAATATCTACAAATAATAAATTTGATAAGGTATTAATATCCAGAATATATAGAGAACTCCTAACTAAGACTCAACAACAGAAAAACCAATCTGATTTAAAAATGAGCAAAGGACTTGAACAGACATTTCTCCAAAGAACAGAATGAATGGCCAAAAGACATATGAAAAGATGCTCAACATCACTAATTACGGAAATGCAAATCAAAACTACAAGATACTACCTCACATCTATTAGGACGGCCACCACTAAAAATAAAAAATAAACAAACAAAAACCAGGAAACAAGTGTTGGTGAGGATGTGGAGATTAGAACCCTTGTGCACTGTTGGTGGGAATGTAAAATGGTGCAGCCACTGTGGGAAAGAAATAGTATGGTGGCTTCTCAAAAAATTAAAAATAGAATAAACATAGATCTAGCAATTCCACTTCTAGGTATACGCCTACAATAAATAACTAAAGCAGGGCCTCGAAGAGATATTTGTACACCCATGTTCCTAGCAGCATTATTCACAATAGCTAAATCATGGAAGCAACCAAAATGTCAGTGGATAGATGAATAGATAAACAAAACGTGGTGTATATATGTACAATGGAATATCACTCATCCTTAAAAAGAAAGGAAATTCTGAACTGTATTACAACATGGATGAACTTTGAGGACATTATGCTAAGTGAAATAAGCCAGTCACAGAAGGACAAATACTGTCTGGTTCCACTTATATGAGGTACTTAAGAGTAGTCAAAATCATAAAGACAAAGTATAATGGTAGTTACCAGGGGCTAGGGAGAGGGGAGAATGGGCAGTTACTGTTTAATAAATAGTTTCAGTTTTACAAGATGAAAAGTTATGGGGATGAACAGTGGTCATGGTTACACAACAATGTGAACGTAGTAGTATTAAATATACTACTAAATTGTACACTTAAAAAGTTAAGGTAGTAAATAGTACATGTATTTTACCACAAAAAGGTGTAAACAAACAATAATGTAATTACAATTAGAAAATAAAAATTTTTAAATAAAACATGTACAGGAGTACATTAGTTATCTACTGCTGCATAACAAATTACCCTAAAACTTAGTGGCTTAAAATAACATTTATTATTTTAGTTTGAGCAGCTTCAGTAAGTTTTAGTTCAAGGGCTCTCATGAGGCTCAAGATGTCGGCACACGGCAGTCATCTGAAAGCTGAAAAAGTTGGAGCATCTGCTTCCAAGATGGCTCAGTAACATGGCTGCAGGAAGCCTCAGAGTTCTCACCATCTGGGTCTCTCCACTAGGCTACTTGAATGTGCTCATTACTTGACAGCTGGCTTCCTCCAGATGAGTAATCCAAGAGTACAAGGCAGAAGCTGCAATGTCTTTTATGACGTAGTCTTGGAAACCAGACAATGTCATTTGGTCGACTCTATTCAATGTGTAAGGGAACTATACACAGGGTGTGAAGGTTACCAAGAGGCAAATAACTTTGGTGGACATTTTGGAGGATGGCAACTTTACATAGAAAACTATGAAACATTGCTGAGAAAATTTAAAGATGACTTAAATGACGCTGTAGGTCGTGTTTCTGGGTTGAACGCTCATTATTATAAAAATGTTAATCCTCCCCAAATGCATCTATAGATTCAATGCAATCACAATAAAAATCCCATCAAGGTTTTCTGTGGAAATTGATAAGCTAATTTTTAAATATATACAAGAAATGTGAATGCCAAGAACATCCAAGACAATTTTGAAGAAAAGCGTCGAAGTATGCAGGGGTTGGCAAAGTAGGCCGCTTGGTGTGGTTTTTTTCCTGTAATGTTTCTTTTATTCAGTTTTAATGATACATATTTTCTTAAATGTTGAAACAATCTCAAATTTACAGAAAAGTTGCAAGTTCATACAAAAGGTTTTTCCCCAAGCCATTTGAGCTTAAGTTATTGACATGATGCACCATCTCACCTAAACACCTGTGTTTATTCCCAGCAAACACAGATAACCTACTACAAACCACAATACAGCCATCATCCCTGGGAAATAAACATGAGCACATTCCGACTACAGAATCCTCAGACCCTACCCAATATTCTGCACAGGCTCAGAATCACGTGTTTGTTGTGTTTAGTTGCTGCATCTGTTTGGTATCCTTCAGTCTGGAACAATTCCTCATTCTTTCTTTGACTTTCAAAAACTTGACAATTTTGAAAGATTACTGGCCAATTATTTTGTAGAATGTCCCTTGATTAGTTCCATCTGATTAGATTCAGATTGTGCATATTTGGCAGGAACAATACAAACTTTATGCTGTTTCTTCTGTCTGCATTTCTGTTTAATAGACTATTTTTTTAAAACAATTTTAGGTTCACAGCAAAATGCCTCTTTTTGTATGTAATGTTTTACTCCCATTTGTTTATGTATTGTCTGGCTGCTTTCTATTTACAACAGCTGAGGTGAACACATAGTTGTAACAGAGACCACATGGCTTGCAAAGCCTACAACACTGAATATTTGGCCCTTTAAGAAAATGTTTGCTGACTCCTACTCTGTTGACTATTAAGACTTACTACAAAGCTACAGTAATTCAGACAGTGTGGTGTTAGTGAATGGGTGGATAGATCAGGAATTGGTAAATGTGTAAAACGTGCCCACTTTAAAAGGTAATCTTGCCTGAACACCAACTTGAAAATTAATTTCTAACCTGTTTAAGTCTACAGTGTCACTAGACTTTGAAAACATTTATTAAAAACATACACATGAAAGGCAACACATTTTGATGAGTTTTTAAGAAATAATTGGTATCAGGGAACATGGAATTAGCAAGACAAATTTCATTAAAAAATCTGTTAATTACCCATTTTGATATTATATGTTTATGAGGCATCTATTTCAACTATGACAGCCATTAAAACAAATATAAAACAGACGGAACCTAAAACCAGGCCTTTGAATCATCATATCACAGTGTTAACCTCCACTAGAATGAATACTCCACATGAGCAGGATTTTTGTGTATCTTATGGTCTATTATATCCCTAGCACCTGGAAAAGGGCCTAGATAACTTATTTTAATTTTTTAACATTTCCAGCCTATTTGAGATATAATTGACAAATATAAATTGCATATATTTAATGTGTACAATGTGAGGATTTAACATACTAATTATTTGTTGTGTGAAAAGTTATAATAAAGCACATTCAACTACACTGTCACTAAAGTGATCTAGTGCAAAGTATTTTTATACTATTAAAAACAAAATTTTAAAATACCTTATATAACCTCTCATTACTTTAACTTTATGGCTTATAATGTACACTGTATAACTGTACAGTAGTATATGTACATGATTTTAAAGTAAATACACACGTGGAAGTTTCTAGAATTCTGTACTGATGGGGCACATGATCAAAGAGATTACTCCTCTGTAGCAAAGGTACTCAAAGCATAACCAATTCATGACTAGGAAAAAAAAATTTGACAGAACATTTAAAAAAACTTAGAGGAGAATTTGATAGTAATTTTATGTCTGTTCCATCTAATTTTTAAAATGGGCTTGCTTTCTGTCTTTTTGAAATTTCATTTTTCTAGTAATTCACTGTAACTGTATTTTACGCAGTATCAGTCTGCTAAGCATTGACAATTTTAAAAGCAGTCCCTCACCAGAGATCATTTCGGAAGCACTGCTGGAGATCAGAATGTGTCCCAAAGTTTTTGATGGCTCCCCAAGGGCTTGACACAAGAGACTCTATGATCCGCCTACAGTCCTCCCAGCCCTCTCCTCTCAGGCTCTTTTCACTTCACCCTTCTCATCCCTCAGGAATACATCACACTAACTCTATCGCCACTGTATGAATTTTATTCCCTGGTCCTGAACACTCAACATCCAACTCAACCTGAACCATCTCCTTCACCAAACTCCTTCCCATCCTTCTTGCGGTCACCTCTGGTTCCTTAAGCCTAGGTTAGGTGCCTGTAGCTTTGGATGCATCTAGCACAATGCCTGGCACGCAACACGTGCTATTCATCCAACAAATGTTCTATTAAACAAGGCCTATGCTCACCTCACCACAGCATGCAGTCCCCCCAAAATGTCCTATACTGCTCTTCAAAGCTTTACACACTGCTAACAATAAAAGGTATCTATCAGCTTCAAATAGAAAAGAAAAAGCAAACAATCAAACTATAATTTCTAAAGGTTAAAAAAAACCTCAATTACTATCATTCTGCCCTTTCTCATTTTATTTGTGAGACTATTATTGCCAATAAGTCCCAGTTTGGGAATGAAGCAAACAAGTATTAGTAAAACTGTGATCTCAAAAGTACTTTCATACATGACTGCCTTAAAATGGAAAGCTGCTTTCTGAACCCTACTGCCCCACCTCTGCTCCACACTGTGATACAGACTTAAGAGGTTTACAGATTAATACATAAATAAACTGCAACAAGGAAATGTCCTGCTGTTTGTCCTTGGCCCTACCTAGTATTTTAATGTTTATGGTAACACCTTACACGGACATTAAGTTGAAAAATGAGTCCCAAGTCCTGACCTCAAATGATGTTACAATCTCAATATTTTAAACAAAGAGCACTTCACATTTTTAAGGTTTAGGAAAGTTTTCAAAACTTCTAGTTGTATCGTATTTCTTAATCTATCAATGTAAAGAAACAGCAAAAAGTAATTTATAAGCAGAAACTGGGTTTTCCACATTTTGCACAAATCTGTCAGGTAATGACATACAATGCACACTGCACAATGAAACTTCTTAATATGAAGTTACTAAAATGTCACTAAAAGCACCGACAAGCTTACTAGTTTACAGTCCTCAATGGTAATAATGCTCTGAAAAGGATTACTGCTAGGTTTTAAACAACCAAAAAGAGAGTCCATAAATATTCTTGCACTTATGGACTTATACATTTTAACTAATCTTTTTTTAATTGAAAAAATTGTTAATATTTGTATCAAAGATTTAATCGTGTAATAAAATTACATAGTTTAAATTCATAAGGGCAGTAGCTATTTGGCTACTTACAGCAAAACAGCCACCAAACGAATAGCTGGGGTTTGGAAGAAAAGATGAAGGCTGAAACCTAAAGTATTTCTGGAGTAACACAATCTTATTCCTTTACTTCCCAATCTAAAAGAAAGCAACGCTAACTAGATAATTTAAAAAGTACTCACATGTATTTTTATATGAAAATTTAAACTATGTTTCGCTTAGCCTAATAATATTCTCTAAATACTGAAAAACTGATAGCAGGGGAAGTGGGCCAGAATGTTGTAAAACATAAAGGGAAGTCAAGCTGTGATAAACCTTAACACATCCAAGATGGGAAAACCCTGGTAATTCAGTCAAGGTTGTAAGAAATGATAAATTCTCACTGCATAGATTACCTCCCTAAATCAATCATCAGTGAGTAAAAATACCTACAATTTAACAAGTACCTTATTATACCTAATACTTAACATAAACACATTAAAAAATAATCATGGAAATATCCCCGAAAGACAATAATCAATGAGAAACATGCAATTTAGCCATCAGAAACAGCATTTGGGTAAGACAGTATTTTAATTTTTGAAATGTATTTGACAAAAATTTTGAGTTCAAAATTTTATCTCTCAAATTCCTCAACTTTACTGAATGATTTTTTTAAAAAACTGACAGCCCAGAATCATAATAGTCAATAATTATCCTGTTCTCAGAGGCTATTAGGAATTCAGGGCAGTTTTCCTGGATTCAACAGCCCTAGAACGTGGAACTCTGAGTTTTCCTATCGTCATTTTACAGTCTTTCTGCCTCTCCGTTCTTTTCATACTTGTCCTTCACCGATCACTACCTACTGCTATATGCTGCTTCCACAGCATCCCTTCACCCCTCAAAACCGTTTGGAAGCAAACTACCAGGCACATTGTAATCAGATATTAAGTAAGAGACAGCAGGCTCTGAGTGATGGCCTAATTACTCTCCTGAGAATCGATGCATAACAAACAGTCTTTAGTGCTAGGACCTTGCATTTCTACTTTGGATGCTCAAAAGTATGCTGTTTTTTCTTATTTGTTTGTTTTTAAACCTTCCTACCTAACAAGTGCTCAAATATGTTTGTGTACAAAGTGCTTCTCCAGAGAGCAAATCAGGAACAAAAAGAAGTCACAGAACAACAGACTTCGGTTTGAAACAAGGATGGATTTTTAAATCAAAATCTAAAAATGACGCAGATTTATACAATACCATGACAAGTGGTAGGGGCTGGGTAGTTTTGAGATTTTTGAAAAGGGTGGAAGAATATACTAGATGACCTTTTAAGCCCATTCTAACTCTATGAGAGATGATATATAGAAAATCCAAAACCAGAAGTTCTCATTTTCACATTTAATTTTCACACTGAAAATAAATCCTGAAGAGTATGGAAGCAATGCAACAGCCACACCGTATGCGAAGTTACTTATTCACTTTCATGACAGTATTAACATACCAGTTATATCAGTCTATTAAGAGTGTAGATAAGAGACAGTCAAGTGATAAAATTTACTTCTGTTCCATAATAAAGCTACTAGCACTTACTAAAAAAAAAAAAAAGGTTTCCATTTCTGAGCAGGAAAATCAGCATCGTCACCATCAGCACACACATCATATACCCAACGTCATAGAAAGAAACTGCGAACTATACTTACTTTAAAAAAAATCATTTCAAAGATGAATCACATAACATATGGATACTGACAGAGCTTGAGAGTCTAAGTAAATGAAAGAGAAGAAGGAAACTAATTATAAAAATTGATTTCAGCAATCTGTAGGAATGTAGGAACTCCAAGACAGTTGGTAAAACCCCCACTCAGAGAGCTAAAGAAAACTACATAAAGGAACACTCAAGAGAAGTACAGAAAAACCAGCCACAATTATCAAATAATTATCACTGTCAATGTAGGTTGTCATCCCCGCCTCTAAGGGAGGCGAAAAGAGATCTGTGGAATGTTTTAGCTTAAACCAAAGATCACACGAGTTTTGTTTAGATAAGAAAAAGTGCTATCAGTGAAGGCTAACTTAGAGTTAATCAGATAACAAACATGATTTCTTCCAAATACTCCACATATTAACCTTCTACTTATTACTTTTGGTTTAATTTCATAAAAGGGGGCCAAAAGTGGCACGATGCTCCTAAAGCATCAGACATGTGACAATCTGTCTGGCCAGCACCCTTCATCCCTCTCCTTACTGCATTCTAACAGGGCTGCAGACCAGGCTGCTCTAACTCCCTGAAAGCAGGGCAAGAGACCCAGGCTGGCCAGAGCACTCCATTCCTTGGGCTTTTCTGGAAGGGATAGTGAGGAAGGCTGCCTCTTTCTGCTCCTCAGGGAAGAACCGCACTGGGATGAAGGTGGCAGCCATACAAAGAGAGTAGGCCACTGGGATGAAGAAGGAAGCGGAGCTGAGGGCAGGAGACAAAAAAACAGCAAAATCCTGTTTTGCTTAAAGTAGCCTAAATGGATTTCTGGCTCTTGCAACTGAAAGCGCCCTAATACCTATAGTATCCCTATTTGCTTCTCATGGTTAAGAGGGGACCTTGCTTACTGACTGTACTTTCTAATCCCCTCACTTTCCCCCTTATCCCCACCCCCCTCCCATCTAGCAACCCTCAACTTTTCCTCTATGTCTCTGAGACTGTTTCTGATTAGTTCATTCATTTATTCTTTTCTTTAGATTTCACATATAAGTGAGATCATATGGTATTTGTCTTTCTCTGACTTATTTCACTTAACATAATGTTCTCTAGGTCCATCCATATTGTCGCAAACGGTAAGATTTCCTTCTTCTTTACGGCTGCGTACTATTCCATAGTATAAATGTACTACAGTTTCTTAATCCAGTCGTCTACCGATGGGCATTTCAGTTGTTTCCATGTCTTGGCTATTGTGTATAGTGCTGCAATAAACATAGGCGTGCATAAAGTTTTTTGAATTAGAGTTTTGGATGTCTCCAGATAGATGCACCTGAAACTAATAAAAAAAGAAAAAGAAAAAAAGGCTAGGAAATTGAAAGGCAAGGCAATAATAAACACAAAATTTAGTGTTTCATCACTTCTGTTAAAGAAAACAGGAAGGTGGACTAGGAAAAAAGCACAGAGTTGATGCTATGTTTCGTATGCAAAATGTTTTAATTATTAAATTTTTTGGCATGTTTATATTTAAAAAAAATAAAAATGAAAAAGAAGGAACCTTGCTCACCACTTAATTGCAGAATGAAGATGAAAGTAACTATTACTGTCATTACTGATTTCTTCAGTACTAGGCACATGGAAGAATTAAGAACAGAAGATTTAACTTTTATTCCAACCCTTCAAAAAAGCCCCATGGCAAATTAGAAAAACAGAGCAGGGTTTATAGTTAACAACATCACACAAAAAACAGCATTCTCTGGGAGAAAATCTCTGCAAATCGCTTTATCTATTGAAGAACACAAAGAACTATTTCGATTCAATAATGAGAAGACAACCCACTTTTAAAAAACAGGGAGATCTTGGGGGTGGTCGGATGGCGCACCTGGTTAGAGTGCGAGATATCAACGACAAGGTTGCCGGTTCAATTCCCGCATGGGATGGTGGGCTGCGCCCCCTGCAACTAGATTGAAAGCGGCGACTGGACTTGGAGCTGAGCTGTGCCCTCCTAACTAGACTGAAGGACAACGACTTGGAGCTGATGGGCCCTGGAGAAACATACTGTCCCCCAATATTCCCCAATAAAATTTGTTAAAAAAAAAAAAAAAAATCCAGCCTTCCACTTCCCTAAAATAAGCAAAGGACGTAAAAAGGTAATTCACAAAATAAAAAATATAAATGACCAAGAATGTACAAAAAGTTCAAACAGTCTTAACCAAATAAATATAAACTTCAAAACAAAATAAAACAGAAAGTCAGGAATGTGTTTTACGATCTAGACCAAACCAAAGGATAAGAGATAAACAGAGCAAATGATCAAGTTTTATTTTATTCTGAAGGACCAAGAAAACTACTAAAAACAACAAGCAGCAAATAAAATTAAATGAAGTAACAGGCATAGAGAATTATCTTAGTTGTAGTATTTAGACACATGATGTAGGGAAACCTTGGTGACTAATAGGGTAATGGGAAAATTACCCGTAATCTAAGCATTAAGAGACCAGGGTTGGTGTCCTAGAATCCTGAATTGTCAGAGGATGGGGATTTTCTGTCAGACAAAATGTGCTAGGCAGAAAGATGAGGGGAGACAGACTGTCCTCAGACTAAAATGGTGGGGTTTGAGAAGTAACGGGGAAAAAGAGGGAACATAAAAGATCAGCCTCTTAATAACCAAGCCCTGCCATTAGGGTGGCAGCATATACCTGCCAGAGGATGAGACCTAAGGGTCTTCCAGGTAGGGAAGCCCCCTACCCCCCAAGGCTGAATGGCATGTCAGTTAGGAAGCTACACCCAGAGAGTAAGAGATAACATGGATGCCAGGAAAAGTGGGGATGGACAACTGGCCATGCACCAAGAGTCCTCTCCTGGTGAGTGAGAGCTCCTCAGCCTAAGGACAGAAAGAGATTATTAAGTACCCCACCTACCAGCACTCTTGGGACAGTGAAGATGGACAACAGGCCATGAACTGAGAATTGCAGAAACTTCTAGAAAGGAGCTCCTCAGCATAAGGGACAAGAAATTAATAAATATCCAACCACTCAGCACTCCTGGGAAAGGAAATACTTAGACTGGCAGAGATAGACAATGAGATGTGGGTTAGGAGTGCACACACGGGCCCAGATAAACTTGAAAAACAATGTACAGAGAGTACGCTACTTAAACTTTCTGGATGAATTAGATGGCACTGTAATAAAAACCTTCTCCAGAAGCTGGGAGACTGAACACTGAACACCGTCCATAGCTGCACATGGATGGAATGTGTGCAGGTTGGGCCAGTATCTGATTCCACACCAACACATCACTTTCAGCCAGAGAACTGGGTCTTCATAAATGAATTCTGGAGAAAGAACTGCCTCGAAGTCAGATGATCCAGGTCCTACAAACTTGTCTAGAACCCCCCACAGCTGTGTACTCTAGACCACCCCAACGGATACGATAAACTCATCTATAAACCTGCCTTCCCATTCAACCTACAGCCCTGAGCAAAGCCATAACCACATCAACACAAGGTGAGCCTAACTCATTTGCAAAACACAGAAACCACTTAAGACTGTGAAAGCCTAGAAGGGAACCCTTAGATCTGCACAGACCTACGGCAGTTTCTGCCTAGAGGTCACCCTATGGCATCCACGGCTGGTTGAGCGCAAGACTACGGAAGAACGGAACAAAACTCAGGGCTGGTTGTACGCACTGGGAAACCACGGAGCAGTCTTACATTGCTCATCATTGTACTTTGCTGCTGCCCACCAAGAAAGTCAACCTATCTTGACTCTTACCATGTCAATCTCCATTAAGCATCTCTTACAGAGAGTGTGAAGGACTGCAGTCTTTGAAACACATACCCATAGCTAAACTAATATACAAATGTACATCTTTGTATATCCACAGAACACAATAAAGCAATCAGCATATCTACTAAAGACACTGTGGTACAGCTATTTAACATTGTTCTGGAGATACTAATCAATGCAGTTAGATGAGGTAAACAATGAGAAGCATAAACACTGGAAAGAAACGGGCAAAATTTCTATCTACTGGTGATATGACAGTATATCTGAGTCTAAGAGCAGCAATGATAAATGAACTCAAACAAGAATTCAGCAAGGTAGCAGGAAAACTCCAGAAGTCCGCAATATTCATATACATGAATAATAACCAGTTAGAAGATAGAATTAATACAAAAATTCTATTTATAATAGCAACAAAAAAGATTAACTACTTATGAATAAATTTAACAAGAAATGTTCAAAACTTACATGAAGAAAACTATAAACCATTCCTCAAAAGTAGATTTAAAAAAATGAAGACATCGCTTGTTCTAGGTCAAGAGGTCTCAATATCATCAAAATGTCAGTTTTCTGTAAGTTAAATCATAAGTTTGATGTGATCCCGATGAAAATAACAATGAGCTTTTTAATGGACTTAGACAAATTGATGCTGAAGTTCATATGGAAAAATAAAACATGCAAGAATAGCAAGGAAAATACTGAAGAGGACGAGCTGTAATGGCGTACTAGTCCTACCAGGTATTAAATCACACTGCAAAGCCTCTATGATTAAACCAGTGTGGCACTTGTGTGTGGACAGGAAACCCAGCAGGATAAAATACACCCAACTACATATAAAAATCTTTTGTATGATTAAGGGGGGAAATTATTTTTAAAAATGGCACCGGACAACTGGATAATACTGTGGAGAAAGATAAAGTTAGATGCATTCCTTACACCATATACCAAAATATATTCCAAATGGATCAGAGACTAACTGAAAAATGAAACTCTATTAGTACTACAAGAAAGCATGGGTGAATTCCTCTATAACCTGGGGGTAGGAAAAGCCTTTCTAACTTTGACTAAAAATCCAAATGCGATAAATTTCAGACTACTCAAAAACAAACTTTTGCATGGCAAAAACAAACCAACATAAGCAATGCCAACAGATGAGTGGGGGCAAAATACTTGCAATATGTCAAAGTTAAAAGGCTAAGATTCTTAAATATAAGCAACTTATAAAAACTGAAGAAATAAAGACCAAAAATTATTTAGAAAGTAGACAACATGAACAGACAATCAATTTAATATTGTAAAAAATGGTCCTTAGGGGTGGCTGGTTGGCTCAGTGGTTGGAGCACGGTGCTCATAACACCACCATCGCCAGTTCGATTCCCACATGGGCCAGTGAGCTGCACCCTCCACAACTACATTGAAGACAACGATTTGACTTGGAGCTGATGGATCCTGGAAAAACACACTGTTCCCCAATATTCCCCAATTAATAAATAAATAAATAAATGAAAAATAGTCCTTAAACACACAAAAGATGTTCAATTCACTTGCAGTACAAGGAATACAAATTAAAACTACACCAGGAAACCATTTCTCATCGATCTGAAGCTTGGTGACATACTCTGTTGGTGAGATTGTGGCACTCATACACTATTCGTGGGAATTCAAAATAGTACAACTGCACAGGGAGAAGAATTTGGCAAGAGCTAACAAATCTATACATACATTTATCTCGAAGCCATACCTCCAACAATACAAATATACACATATGCAAAGTTTTTCATTATAAAATCATTTGTAATTAAAAATATTGGAAATTACTTAAGTATCCGAGTATAGGAGATTGGTTGAATAAGCCATGGTACATACAATGGAATACTACCCAGTTAAGAATGTAAGTTATTTAATTAATGTGTTTTTTTCCCAAATAGCTTCTGAATTGTTAGGACATAAATACTTATTAAGTTGCTTGGACCTAACTATCTAAGACATTAAACTGTTACATGTTTCTTTGGGACGCTATGAAAATATTACTGACATAATAAGGCTGCTGTGAACTGAGAAAGTTTGGGAACTTTTGATAAAGACCTGTGAAGCGTGTATGTGTGAGTGTAGTTATGAGGTTACTGTGGAGAGTAGTCAATGAAATTTACAACAGGCTAATGAGGCGCTGTGCACAGGATAGTAAATGCTGTGATAGATTTTATGGCAACACATAAGAGCAGCCCAGTCTTGGTTGTTTTTTGTTTTCAGGTTTTTTTGAGGGATGGGGTTGAGAGAAAGAATCCAATCTAGATACAATTTTTGGAGAGGTATAACCTAAGCTGAGTTCTGAAGGACTAGTAGGAGCATACTAGACTGGGGAAAGGAGTGGCTAAAAGTCTGGGAAGACAACGAAATGGGGGACTGAGAAAATGCTAGCATTCCAGAAGCTTGGTATTGCTGGAACGGAATATACTGGAAGAAAAGAGATGAGGCTACTGGGTTAAGGAAGGAGAAGATCTTGAAGATTTTGTCTATGAGATTAAGGGTAAAAGGAATTTGGTTGTTATTAATGAGCAAGGAGGAGCTATAAAAGGGTTTTAAGTAGGGGAGGATCACGACTGCTCTAACCAAGTATGGAGAAAGATGGGAGGAGGAGAGCCAACCAGAGGTTAACGAGCTGCTGCAGCAATCCAGAGCAGACCTAGACAGTGCAGCTGAACTGAAGCACTTGCGACCACTCAGCGGTGCAGCAACCTCCAATTTCAATGGGTTAGATTACTATGCTAGCTGCTCAACTGCTTGAGGAAGCAGAAGAGATCCTGTGGCTGAGACAACCAAGATTACGATTTTTGTGAAAACCAGGGATCTGTGCCCCATCTTCACAATGCATCTGGGAGAAGTCATTTCACAAGCCTGCTGTTTTATTCTTCAAGATGACACTGTCAAACGGTGATACTTAGTTTCCATGAGTGAATTCAGCAATGAAATTGGATCGTACACTTCAAAGAAATTACTGTGTCAAGCATTATGTCTACTGCATCTCATCCAGGAGTAGCTGTTTAAGAACAGCATCATAATAATTTATGGAAGCTTGTTTTGGCTTGTACAGACTACCCTTTTAACATTGAGGAATGAAGTCTTCACCTTCAGGTATACTTTTCTAAAATTTGTTCACAAATCTTTTAAAAACTCAGAGCTTTAACTTAATTTCTTCTGTATTATAACCAAATCTTTACGAGTAAAATAAGGTAGTAAGAAAGGTGTCTTAGAGCTAAAGAGAAAAACAAAGAATAACTGTTACTAATTAAGGCTAGATAATGAGCTGCGTTTTTTTAAAGCTATGTATTTTACATAGCTATATACTTTTTTTAAACCAAGAGATGAACACATCCTTCAAATTAAGCCCATTTAAAAATGCACTACAGGGCCGGCCCGGTGGCTCAGGCGGTTAGAGTTCCATGCTCCTAACTCCGAAGGCTGCCGGTTCGAGTCCCACATGGGCCAGTGGGCTCTCAACCACAACGTTGTCGGTTCAGCTCCTCAAGTCCCGCAAGGGATGGTGGGCAGCGCCCCCTGCAACTAAGATTGAACACAGCACCTTGAGCTGAGCTGCCGCTGAGCTCCTGGATGGCTCAGTTGGTTGGAGCATGGGCTCTCAACCACAAGGTTGCTGCTTCAACTCCCGCAAGGGATGGTGGGCTGTGCCCCCTGCAACTAGCAACGGCAACTGGACCTGGAGCTGAGCTATGCCCTCCACAACTAGGACTGAAAGGACAACAACTTGACTTGGAAAAAAAGGCCTGGAAGTACACACTGTTCCCCCAATAAAGTCCTGTTCCCCTTCCCCAATTAAAAAAAATGCATTAAAAAAACCACAAAAACAAAACTGCACAGGAAAGTGCAGAGAATTCTTCTAGCACTGAATAGCAATTAGACCCTTACAAGAGTTCTGCCCTCTTTAAGACTCCATATTAAACCCAAAGAGAAAATGATATATAATCTGAGATGGTAAAAACAAACCCACTACACCTTTGCTTCTTTTACCATTCTTCCACTCCCCTACAACCTCTCCCTCCACTGTCTCCTTTAGTGAAAGAAAGTAAAAACAACATGCTTTCAGGAACAACTAGGTTTCCAATAGTTCTCTCAAATCTCAAATACGTCAGAGGCAAAAAGCAGTCATCAAACACCAGAGTTCCTAATACTCTGCTTTTCCAGGACACTTACAGGAACAATGCCCAACCTTTTTTTTTTTTTTTAAATCACAGCACCCATAGAAGGTGATAATGCTGTATTTGTAGGCACACCAGAGATAAACAGAAAACTGGCTACTGCCTGAGGCCACCTGGCCAGGGTCACCAGTAACCTCAGGCCCCACTTGATGACCAACAGTGCTGAGATCAGTGTCTTCAGTTTCCTGAAGCTCAGATCAATCAAAATCTCGTTTTCCTCAGTCTTTTAAGATTAAATGCAATACCAATGCCCTCAGAAGTCGTTAACTGTTACTATCAGGAGGGTTGATGGGTTAAAAAAGGGAAATCTGACCTCTGTACAGTGGTAATGTCAATGAGATAAATTGCAGGCTTCCCTCTCTTTAGTGTCTAAAAATTAAAACATTTTATAAAACAATGGAAACCATGTACTGTCTCCCTTCTTCTTCTAAATGATATATTTTTCCTCATTAACAGCCTCTTATTAAAGTATTTTTAAAGTGACTGTCTTTGCCACCCATCTACGTAAGGGTTCCAAGTATATATACACTAACACACACACATATACATGAAGTGATACTGATACACTTATTTACGCTTTGTAGAAGCTGAGCTTGCAAAACCAGTGCAGGACCACCACCTGACATTTGGAAAGGAAAGATATAAGCACTTTTTTATTTGGATCTCCATAAAGTGAAAATAACCCAACCACCTATAGACAAAAATTATCTCCCACACAATGGTAGAAAATATTGTTTCTTATAATTAGCCCTTTTTCCCCTGAAAGCCCTGCGAAGACAGTGTTGTATGAAGAATTGCTTCAAAATAGACGATACAGATGACTGCATACTCAGCAGACACACCAGAGAACAGGATCTGAATCTCTGAAAAGAAATGTGAAAGTGGCTGTTGGTGGGTAAATCATGCCAAGGTCACATCAGGATGTCAGAGGATTTCATGTATCCAGGGGAAGAATGAGCCCCGATAAGCAATTCTGTGATGCACCACATTTCCCAAACAGCGGTAACTCCCAATTTCCTCTTTTTGATTACGGTAGGCTATGGTTATCAACTCCAAACTTAAATCTACTATCACCAGAAAATCTCCTGATAACCTTGGACAAACATGCTCAAGTGGTAAACATTTACCAATGGAATACAAGTTATTATAATCCTCAATCACAGTACCCTACAGATAATTTTAATCTTGCAGGTGAGGACAGTATTTTGAGAACAGCAAAGTCTGTATGTATCAACAAACTGGAACAAAAACAAACAAACAAAACACCTAACCCAAAATAAATGACTCTGGGAAGGCAACTGTGAGATCACCTACACATTCATTCATTCAGCGAAGAAAGAATGAATAACTTCTGTGTTCTAAGCCAGGTAGCATGGAAACACAGGGATGAGTAAGACATGGCTTCTGCCCTGAAGAAATTCAACGTCTAAAAATAATGTTTTTAGAGCCACAGTCATTATATAATAATATTGTATTAATACACAGAAAAACATAAACCAATATACATTTAAATGTATTAGTAAACATAAGCTAAAAGAAATGCCTTCTACAGTGAGTTTACTAATGAAATTTGTTATCCAATTTTTTGGGGAACATGATTAAAGTTGCAATTTACTTTCAAGACCAGAATTAACTTACGCCATGTTTTGTAAAGGTTTCCCCTACCACCACCACCATCAAACACAATTTGTAAATTAGGTGCTTTTCAGCTTGACACTCCAGTAGGGCGTGGCACTGGAGTTCTCACACAACCTCAATGACACTTGGATGAGCTCACACAAGTCTGGACATTCTGGTTTCCGGGCAAAGGCCAGTTAACTCCTTAATTCTCTCTAAACCTTGAAACAACACTGCCACCTCTGTGCTTGGTCACCCCCGCCCACTTACCACACATACCCAGGCTAACGCATACAAACCACGTCTTCCACTGGAAGACCTTCAGGAAGAAACCACGGAGGAAACACCCCCTCACTCAAAACATCTATATTTCCCCGTTTTAGAGGCTGGGTTACGCGAATATGGGCCAAACCCGTGCAAGACCCCAGGACCGGCTATTCGGTTCAGCGCGGAAAATCTAATGACTTCATTCTGAAAAAGCCATTCCTTCAACTAGCCCAAAACCTTGGCGGGGATGCTTAAAAAGCGACTGCTCTAGTACAGGCAAGAAGTGGAAAGAAAGGGACGAGGGCAGAGAGACGGAGTGAAGCACGGTGGCGGCGGGACCCCCAGGTCGCGGGCACCGCCCAGACCCGGACCTACGCGCTAGGGCCAGAGGTGCGGCGTGACCTTCCAACCAGGCCAACTCGGAGCAGGTACCCGGCGCGGGGGACCTCGCCGCAGCCTCCCGTTCTCCGGGGTGCACTCGCCCGCACAGCGGCAAACACGGCGCCCGGAATTCCAGCTCTTCCTGCAGCTCGTTTCGGGCAGAATACGGGATGTGCAATCTCGGCGGCCGGCCCTAAGCAAGGGCCTCCGCCCGCCGCCGCCAGGACACACCCCCGCCGCCGCCCCTTCGATGGCCCCCGCCGCTCCCGCAGCGGCCCGCGCGGGCATCGCTCACCTGCACCGCAAACCAGTCCACCGCCTCCAGGGCTCCGGAAGCCGCGGCTGAGCTGACCTCGGCCGTAGAGTGCTCGGCCGTTTTCCGGGAGGCTCCGCGCCGGGAGCGGCAGAAGGAGGAGTACGACGGGCGGCGGCGCGGAGCCTGGGCGGCAGGAGGAGGAGGAGGAGGAGGTGGAGGAGGAGGAGAAGGAGGAGGAGGAGGAGGAGGATTTCGGGCGCCCTGCTCGAGGGAGTTCCACCCTCCTCCCCAAGGCTCTGCAGCAGCAGCCGCAGATCCCTTCCGGGGCGCTGGGGAACGGGGCGGAGCCGCAGGGGGAGGGACTTCCTGTCCTCGGGCGGAGAGTAGGGTATGGGGGGCTCGGGCTGGAGAACAATGGCTGGAAGGGCGTGGGCTTCCCCGTGTCCACCCTCTGCGTGTTGAGGGCGGGTTGCGTTGCCTTTCGGGCGGCCCGACCCACAGCTGCCTGCGGCCGACGAGGTGAAGTCACCTCCTAGGGGGCCCGGGAGTGGCCGCGGCCTCGTGGAGGTCCCCGGATCTCGGCGTCGGTGCCGCGACGTCCTTGTCTCTCTTCTAGGGGATTAAAGGGAGTTCTTGGGGAAAGGAGGGGGAGACCGAAGGCCGCCATCTTGCTTCTAGGGGCAGCCCCTTCTCCCGGGGTGTCCTAGTATGGAGGTCGCTCCGTCTCGAGGCCGGGGATTCCTGGAGTGGAGCCAGCGATGTGGCTGGTCACCGGATTGATCAATCGCCTGCCCTGGTTGGAGGGTCTCGTTGGCTGCCCCTGGCCTCACGTCTAACTGCTGATCCCTGGAGAACTCGCTTCCGCGGGTGGTCTGGAGACTTGAGGGTCTCAATCCCCCTAGGGCACTTTGGGTCTGGTGTGGTGTTGAGCTCATTCTGGTGTCCCACCCTGTGATTTGGTAGCTTAAGTTGGAAGTAGTTCAACAAAATCGATTGCTTTATTTAAATCCTTTCACAGATTTGAAATAGAAGGTTTGCCTAACATTCGTTAGCAGCTGCAGACCCTTATCTCTTGACATTCTCTCATCTCCCTCCGCCCCCAAATTCAGTACCAACTCCCGTGCTTTGCACAACCCGTTCAAGGAATGCCCAGTCTAGTGGGTAGACAGACATGGAAGCATATAATTATGATTGCGAATATGGTATATAACGGTATACAGAGGAAAGAATTGATGACGATACTGCGTTAGATTTTAAAGATAAATAGGAGTTTCCCAGCACAAAAAAATAGGGGATGGAATGGCAAATCCATATCCTGACAGGCCATGCAGCACAGGGACAAATAATGTGTGTTGAGAAATCTGAGTGGTGATTACAGAACTTAAAAGTTCAAACCTGAGTTGCTGAAAAAGATGAGGCTGGAGAAGCAGTCAGGAGCCAGATGATGAGAACCATCTTTCCAACCATGGCGACGCAATGACTAAAGTGGAGTAATGTCCCTGGATAGTTGTACAATTTAAACTGTAGGTAGAGGGCAGGTTAGCTGGGAGGAGCACAGCAAGCAAAGAGCTTGTAGACATGCAATCGCAGAAATGAAAAAGGATAAAAGGACCATTATGTGAGTGGCAGCCAGTATCCAAAGATGGATTCCTAAAATATTCAGGAGGCCAAATCAACTGATTTTGATAATTGATGGCTGGGGTCAGGTGCTGGATAAGAGAAGGGGAGTGGCAATGATGTCATGTTTTGCTTTTTGAGGAGGATTACAATAGATTTTACCAAATGAGATAAGGAAAGGTTGGGATGGGATGGGATGGGTGAGGGGGTGCAGAAAATGAGTGCCATTTTGGACCTGGTGAATTTGAAGTACCAATGGTGCTATCTAATGGCAGTTGTTATATGGATCCAGAGTTCTGGAGAGGATCTAGGCTGAATTTAGAAACACTCCAGGTTTGTATTACCACATCCAGGCAGACTGCAGTCTCACTTCACTGAGCAGTTTCAAAACCACTTCTCCTTTCTCCCTACCTTTTCTTAGGAAAATTGCTTAAATGTTACATTTAAAAAACCCACATGTACTGATACATGCCTCTCCGTAGGCTAATCAAATGCTAATGGTCTAAGGATCATAAAGGTTAGGCTTACAGAGAATTGAATATGACAGTGATAAATAGTATAGCGTCATAAATTCATAAAATGAAATATAATTTTAATAAAAAGGTTTTAAAAATGTAATCATTGACAGTGGACATGCTGGCCACAGATGAAGGATTGAGAAGGACTGAATAAGTCCTGCAAATATCTGCTGAATGGAGAACTAGAAGGAGGATGACTTCAAAAATAAGCAATGGGAACACAATGCAAGACAACTTTAAATTCATTTATCAGCGTGTCTCAGCTGCGTCTTGGTTGTTCACAGCCTTGCGAATCTGTCTTAAAGCATTCAGAAATAGAATGCATATTTTGAGCAGACACTTCAGAAAACCACAAATAGCAAAAGCCCTATAAATAATAGCTACAGTATCAAAGACTTAGTTTTTATTCTGCAGCATTTTGAACATGAAAAATGAGGACCTCACATATCTTTAGTTTTCAGATTATTCAAATACATTATTTTCAATTTTCCCAAAATAGAAATACATTTAGGTATATTAACCATATAATGAATAATATACTGAACTAATATACTGAACAGGAAATGAGAACAATGATCCTGAGTCCCTTTTTTGTTCATTGTTCATTGTATGACAATAGCAAAGTCACTTACCCTCTCTAAGACCTAGTTTCTTTGACTAAGATAGAGATATAGCTTTGTACCAGCCTGCCTCTCAGAGATACTATAATAAGAAATTAATGCTTTATAAGCTCTTTGAAGTACTTGGATGGAAGGGCATAATTGTAAATGCATGTTAATAATTAGCACTAATATCAGTAGAACTCATGAGCATTCCTAGATTTGCTGCCTGGGCAACTCAAAGATGTTGAAACAGAGACATGAAAGATTCTGTGTTAAGATTTCTTCTTGATTTGTAAGTTTAATTTTTATCTATGATCAAACCTGTATTTTAAAAGACAGATTGAGTAAAATGTAAAAGGAGAGAAGTTTCAGTAACTACTACAATTCTTAAGTTTGCTGCTACTTATAGCTAATAAATACTTTGGGAGAAGTATATGGTAGGTGTACTTTTGTTAGAATCATGTTTCAGTTTTAACAATTCGCTGCTGTTATTGAACTGAAAATTTCTGTTAAAAGTGTTACTCATGTCCCTACAGAATAATAAGAATTTATATGCAGTTAACATGTTTGTCTGAATCATCATGAAGGTGAACATTCCTGTGAAGCTCCTGTCATTTCCATCATTGTTTAACCAGAAATACAAAAACATATAGTCCCGTGAGATTTTTGTACAATGTCATGTTGATGTAAGAAATGTCCGAAACTATAGAAAGATTTTATAAAATTTTATTTGAGCCAAATTGACAATTGTTGGGAGGCAAGATCTCAAATGCTCCAGAGATTTGACAATTTTGCAGTTTCTTTTATGCATTTGAAATTGAGGGAATGTAAGGAAGATTGCACGAAAGTGGGAGAAAGCAGGTGGGACTGGATTACAGGAGAATTAAGGTTATATTCTCTCTTGAGGTGGTTACATTTATTTCAAAGGTGCGTTAACCTAGATGGATGAGAATAATGGACAGCACCTGCCTAGAGCGAAGATAAAAAAAGTTATATACCTGGGTGTGACTAGCCACCATGACCTGCACAGTTAGGGATTTGATCAGATCGCCTGGGAAGGTTACTTTCAGTAGGACCCTTTTCATCCACTGTCTATCCCTAAAATAGATGAAATTTTACCCATTAGATTGGTGGCTTCTGAATTTCTCTTGAAAAGTGTATGCATATATGAACACATGTAAATATATTTGTGGTTATATAATATGTATATATTTATACGTGTACTTATCATATACCAACTTATAAAAATATTATGAATGTATATTAACTATACATGTAGTAACAACAACAAAACTTCTGAGGTGTGTTAGAGGCCAGACAAGAAAGTAATTGGTTAATAGCAATTTGTCACTATTGGGGAAAAACAACTCAAAATACATGTTTTATTAATAGAATTATGAGCATTGTTTATGACACCTTAATATTTGTATTATTACATTTTGTTTTCACTACTTTGTGAGATAAGCATTGTTCAAAAAAAAAAAATAGAGACAGAGATTAAAGACTTGCTACAAATTGTCAAGTAGTGTCGCGTCCAGCGCAACATGGGCAGTGAGAGAACGAGAAGGTGTGGCAAAGGGTTAAGAGAGAAACAGAAATCAAGAAAGTTTTGAAACAGGCCAAGGGTCTCACAGCCCCAAAGAACTTAGAGCCCCGAATCGGGCCACCTTGTGGCTTTTATTGATGTACATACAAGGAAGTAGCATTGTTTTTACTACATCTGTGAGCCTCATACACCGTACCAGAAAACTGGTTCAAACCAATCACTCTTCCCTGTCGAAAGTCCCATGATGTATTAGTAATTGTTGTTTGTACCTCCCCAGGGGACAAAACCTTTATGCTGAAACTTGCTGAGATGGAGAACTGATGTTATCACATCTAGAATCACTTCCCAAGCAGGTCGTGGGAAGGAATACAGCCACAGAGGCAGAAGCTCTCCTTAGACGGGGGAAGGTGGGGGTCTATGCCAACCTCTGTCAACCCCGTGAATTCTCCTGGTGGTCCCCACATGACTGTGCCTGTCTTAGGTCATTCCTTTCTTGAGTAACCTTACCCTTCATTGGCAAGCCAGCCATCCTTTGGGGCCAAACAAGGAGATGGCATAAAGGTGAAGCAATGTCCCTGAAAGGAATGGTCTCACAGACTCTTCTTTCTTTTTAGGGGTAGGCACGAGGGGACAGCCAGCCAGGCAGCTGCATGACAACGAAGTAGCAGAGTCAAACTCAAATTCTTATCATGAGACTCAGATGCACTGTTCCTTCTAGTACTTTATACCAGGGTTACCAGCTTGATATGACAGTTATGCGAGAGTATGTATTTATAGTATGGTTTATAATATGCATATGATTAATTGCCTGCAGAATCTCTAAAATTCAGCCAAACTTAAAATTTTTAAGCTTCTTATATTTATGACTGTATCTTCACTGCCTTGAAAACAGGCACTTAGTCTTATTCATCTTTGTATCCTTCATGGTATCAGGCATAAGTACTTAAATACTTTAGGGCTGAAAATAAATATATTGTAATGATTAAATAATTTAAGGGAAAAAACCCATATAATCACCTCGAAAACTTTTAAGTGTGTGTGCGTCTTTTCTGCGCATTCAGGTAAAGAGCATTTGTTTTTGTGTATTTTGTAACAAATTGGTGAGGCCATTGCCTCAGTTTCCTGCTTCATTTTTATTGGCCTCAGGCCTTGGAGGGATAGGCTAAGTAGGTACCATAGATGACACTCACCGGTATACCATTCTTAATGTTTCTTTTGGATGCAGATATTCTAGATGACCCTTTTGTCATCCCCCTCTAATGAGAATCCAGAAAGAGTGGAGATGTGACAATTTAGGTCTTTATAATGCTTGCCTTCATATCCACCCTTGTGGATCACATATTTTCATATTTTTTTCTATCGGGATTAGAGGATGAGCCTACTAGAATAATAGTTCCCAAGCATCGCTGCTTGTCAGAATCACCTGTATAGCTTCAAAGGCAATTCAGATTCTCAAGTCCCACTCTAAACATAGTCCATCAGAGAGTCTTGGGTAAAGCCCAAGGTAACTGTAACACCCTCCTGTGAATTCTGATCACCAGTCAGGTTTGAGAAGTTTTGGTTTCAGTAACTTATCCAAAGTCATGCAGAACCTTAAATAGAGCTGGAAACTAACTCGAATTTTATGAGCCAAAGTAAGTTATTATCACTGGACTTTTGCTGTTCTTTTACTGACTGCATGTGATGGGGTAAGACGGAAAGGTGGAGAGGAAGACAGCAATTTTATTATTTTTATTTTTAACATTCTACTACGTGGTTTTCAGATTAAATGAGTTAATAATATCTGTAAAGTGCTTAGAACAATGCCTGGCACATGGCAAGTACATGTAAGTGTTAACAAATAAGTCTCCATTGTCTAATTCCAGCATTCACTTTGCCCAGGGTTAAATTAGGTAGAATGCATTAGATGTAAACATTTTCTATGTAGAAAAAAAAGTATGTAAATAATGGTGGAATCCTCAGCCTTTTTTATCCATGGAAACTCTGAATTTGTATAGCTGAAAAAATGTCTATATTGTTTCTTTTAATATTTTCGATGTATTAAGAGAAATATTAATATACTAAGTAAAAATTTGTATTTGCATCTGTGTAGTATTTTTATATCCTTTTATTTAAGATATAGTTAAGGTACATGGGATGATATATTCTACCTTGTCTTATTACAGAATTAGTTCCAAAATTGATTATTATTGTTATGTAATCAAGTATTTTTAGAAGCCATTGTCTATTTGGACTTATCTTCCAAATGAAATATTTCCCTTGAATGAGGTAATAGATATCCTTGATTCTATTTAATTTCTCTATTTCTCTATAGGTTTCTTCATAGTCTTTCAACCTTGAACAAGTTTTTATACTTGTTAACTATATATAAAAGTATGCATTTTCATCACTGGTAAATGAAGAAATCAGTTCAATGTTTTTAATGGCTCTTTGATACATGTTGACAAGGTCTGTAAAAATATGTGTTTGGTCAACATCTGTTGCTATGAAAATTGATACCCATTTTCATTTTTTGGGTTTGTTTGTTCCAGTTTTATAGGTTGCAATATTTTCCCATATACCCAGCATCAATTTCTAGTGACTCCTGTATTCTTGTGTATGTATGTGCATACACACAGAATACCTTCATATCTTCATGCTGAATACTAATTTAGTCTTTAATATACTTCATTAAAATGAATTATTCTGTCACACATGACTTGATTTGTCCTGGGAAAGGGTAGAGGTAGGAATAGACCAGACAGAAGGTATTTATAAAGTCAGGAGAGATCTAGTATGTAGACTGGATTAGACCAGAAGGTACCGATCTGAGAAGCCAGAAGAAAGAATCAGATAAAATCATCAGTGAAGCAACTATTTAACTCCAGAGACAGCTAAGAAAAGGGAATTAAATTAGCATTTATTGAATATTTACTATCTTTCAGACATTTTGCAAAGCACCTTACAAAAGAAGGAATGACTGGTGAGAACCCATAAATCTAGGTGGTTTAACCTAGGGAGTCAGAGAAAATTGTTTTAATAAGCAGGACACTTGAACAAATTCTATTACTCTCTGCCTTTTAAAGTACTTACACTGTAAAAAAGAAAAGAAGAAAAACAAAAATAAAAAATACACTATATAGTTTATTATAAGAATTAAAAATTACATGAGATAGTACAGGTTGATCATTTTAATCAAACTTACAACTTTTGAACCATACCTATCCCTTCCTTTTTCATTCTTTTCACAAGAGAAGGCCATTATCATTCAGTTGTATTTGGGATCTCAACTCCTCTGCTATTGAGGGCCTTGCTCCAACAATTATTCGCTTTGTGTTGTGTCTTCAACCTCTCACAGTCCTGGTTCCTTGCCATTAGCATGCCCATTTGTTTAATTGTCATCGTCTTACATTATTTTTCTTCCCTCTAGCTTCTACCCAAATTCTCCTTCCTTTCATTGAAGATAAACTTTTGAGAGCATTTTCTGTGCTTGCCATCTCTACCTTTTCATTTCCAAGTGAGTCCTCAATTATTTGTAGTCAAGCTTTCCATTCCCAACACTGCTGTGAAACTATTTCCAAAAAGTCACCAATATCATCCCTATTATATGATATCTCTTAATTTTTAATGTTTCAACAACATTTGAACTGTTGACCATTGCCTCCTTTTTGAAACAATCTTAGCTTCTGTAACACCACAATTCACTGTTCCTTTCTGGCCATTCATCCTTGTCTTTTGGACACTTCTGTTTTTGCTGAAATATTGCCATTCCAAGGAATTCTAAGACTCATCACTCTAGTCTAGTCTACACATTCTTCTTGGATGATCTTATCTATGCCCATGTTTTTATTTTCTCTACATTGCTGACTTCTAGCCACAATCTCACTCCTAAGCTTTAAAACCAAATATCCAATTCCCTGCTTAATGTCTCCTGGGTGTTTTATAGGCACCCACCTCAAACACAGCATGCACAAACGAACTGATGCCATCACACACCAAGGGCCCAAAGCCAGAAATCTAAATGTTCACTTTGAATTTCTGTCTTCCTCTCAATATCCACTCAATCACTGGGCTCTGTTAAATTTTC
Source organism: Rhinolophus sinicus (assembly GCF_057876585.1). Lineage (NCBI taxonomy): Eukaryota > Metazoa > Chordata > Mammalia > Chiroptera > Rhinolophidae > Rhinolophus > Rhinolophus sinicus. The sequence continues at coordinate 53,452,651 of NC_142504.1, read as the reverse complement.
CCCCTTAGTATATCTCAGAATCATCCATTCCACTCCATTTCTACAGCCACTTCCCTAATTCAAGCTGTTATTACCTGCTTACTGTTACTGCAGTATAGATCAAATAGGTTCAGTCTTTTCCTCCTCTAACTCCACTATTCACACTCCCACCATCATGATCTTTCTAGAAAGCAAATAGGATCACAGCAGTCCTCTGCCTAAACTCCTCCAATACTTCTGTTAATGTCTGGATAGTCTGAATTCTTTCACGTGTCTTATACAATCTAATTTCTGTTTGTCTCTATAGTCTCATCTCTCGTCACTTACCTCATTTACTATTTCCCTTACTACTGACACACACACACACACACACACACATCTAGCTCCAAGAATATAAGCACCTGCTTTTGTACATACTGCAGTCCAAACCATGTATGAAAGTTAAGTGAGCAAAAGTTAACTAAGACATATTATACCAGGTTTTAAAGATTATAATATAAACATTATAAGATTACCAATTGTTATATAAAAGTTTTAGTTTTTAATGCTGCTATATTTATACACATATATTTAAAACATAGATTAAACACTAAATATGATAAATTAATTCACATTTTAATCCTCTCATTTGTGGTCACGTTTAGTAGACAAAATTTATTTTCATGTTGAAAAGAAGTTGATATAGATTTTGCAAAGTATTGATGCCATTTTATAAGACATTTTGTTAATGTCTTATAACTGAAAAATTACTGAGAGAAATTTGAATTCCAGCTTTCTTTTGATAACAGATTTTTTAGTAAGCTGCATCCCTATTTCCATTTGTACTATGTTCTTTCTGTGTTTGAATCATTGGAACACTTATGGATGGTAATTATCAATCCATAATTTTAATAACATTTTCATTTCTTTTTTCACTGTATTTTATGTTTTAGACATAATTGTCAAGGATAAATTTTCATTATTTCCCAAATGTGCTTTAATATATTAGTTCTTTTCCTACACATTTAAATTCATAGACAATCAACTTCAAGTCCATTAAGCATCTGATTTAGGCTATAAAGATTCACAACTTCAGGCAAATCTAATGATTTCTTTTTGGCCTTTGTCCCAATTATATTGTTAGCAGCACTTTCAGTTTTTTCATTAAGTTTTATAAAATATTAAGTTCAAATGCAGTAAATTATTTAAACAATTGTATAAACACCGCTGTACAAAGATGGCATTACTCTGAAGTTAAGCTATTAATTGGTAATTAACACCACTATGTAATAAGAGCTTCACATTTTTATCAGTGGATATGTTCCCAGTTCAGCCTAGAAAAAGTAGAAGGAGGGATGGGAGGGGGTTAATGGGTGAAGTCCAAGACCACCTATCACGCGGGGCGGCCTTCAGGGTCTCTCGTCCCGCTCCCCGCATAAGAACGCAGGATACGGTGAGGCCAAAAAGGAACACCCATGGAGCCATAGATAGGGGAGTCACACCACCATATTCTCGCTGGTGGCTGGGTTGGAAACACAGGAAGAAGGAGCCACATGATCTGCAACCTGCCGTCCACTTCTCTCTGCCAACCCACCTCACTTGCTAGCTGCAATCCGCGTTTGCTAGCTCAGCCATCATCTTCTTGCTAGCCCCCATTTGCTGCTAGCATAGCCACAGCAGTTATATTAGTGGCCAATGGCTCACTGGTTACAGCTGACGGCCAACTAGCCACAGCTGATGGCTATCCAGTCACAGTTGATGGCCATTTACTACCTAAGTGAACACCTTTCCATGTGAGGCCGAGAGCCTGGAAACTGCACTCCTGGCTCTGTCCCCACACCACCTCTTTGTGTTCTTATCCCTGCTGTTTCTTCTGCCTGGAGAAAATCGCTCTACTCTTTCCCCACTGTGGGGACAGAACCCCAGAGAGTAGTTTACAGGCTCTCGGCCTCACGTGAAGGGGTACTGGCTCGGGTGGTGAATGGCCGTGGGCTGTAGCTGATTGGCCGTCGGCTGTGGCCGGTTAGCCAATAGGCCGCTGGTATAACTGCTGCGGCTACGAGGATTGCCGAGGAGCCGAGCAGAGCCGAGGAGAGTGGAAGAGGAGAGCCGAGAGAGAGGAACAGAGTCGAGAGAGTGGAGGAGAGTCGTCGGTCGGTCAGTTGGCGGAAAGGCGGACGGCAGGTCGTCGTCCGGTGGGCCCAGCCTCCAGTGAGACCGTGGTGGTATGGCTCCCCTACCTATGGCTCCGTGGGTGTTCCTTTTCGGCCTCACCATATCCTGCGTTCTTGTGTGGGGAGTGGGAGCAGAGACCCCGCAGGCCGCCCCGCCTGAAAGATGGCGCTGCGAGAAGGCCTCCGCGCACGACAAATGGCGCAGTGAGCAGGGTCTCCCGCACGACACCCACCAACCTCCTACTTCCCCTTTGCTCATCTTTCACATCACAGCCTAGATGCCACTTCATCCTGGAAGCCTCTCCATACTTTCCTTGATTACCGTAGGTGGTAGGTGATGGAGGCATGTGGTGCTTTGTGCCTTTTACTTTCCTTGGCACATGTCACATTTTATTGGAATTGCTTGTTTGTCTTTTTTAGGAAGGACAGGAATTTTTTCTATTTTGTGTGCTGTTATATGCCTATATTAGATCAATATTATTTTTTGAATGAATCATGGGGAAAATTATGAAGGTAAGTGTCCTCTGTGTAAGATAAGGTTATACTGCAGTAACAGAACACAGAAAATCTCAGTGGCTTAACATCACAAAAGTTTATTGCTTGCTCATGCTACATGTACACTGCCAGTTTGCTGGGATTCTCTGCTTCTCCCTGTCACTTAGGAACTCAGCTGTTGGAGGAACCAAGTGACGTGTTTCCATAATCACTGCAGGCACTGAGAACCTGCAAATCTTGCACCGGTTCTTAAAGTGACATACTTTTGCTCATAGTTCGTTGACAAAGGAAGTCACGTAGTCATGCCTATTCAAAGTGGGTAACCCCACCAGGTGTCAAGAGGAAGAGGGAAACATGAACATTTGTATACAACCCAACAATATCATACCCTCTGTCTTAGTCAAGACTTTTAGTTGCATGTGACATAAAGCCAGCTCAATCTAGCTTAGGAACAAAACTAATGATAAGATCACAGAGCTGAAAGAAATTAAACCACTCAAAATGCAGGAGCCTCTGGGCCTCACTGATAATTGGAACCAAAGACTCTTCCAAATCTTGCCTCTATTTCTTTCTGTAGGTTGGCTTCAGTCTCTCCCAGTACAGAACGACTGACTGTTCACATGGTCACTGATGTCTTCCAATCTTTACGTCTCATGGCTGCCACCACTCCAGAAGGCCAAATGTTTCCAGTTTCCTTAGTAAATCCTGGGTAAGGCCTCCGATAAGGTCTTATGGGTAAGGTTTTGTAGGAGTGATGTTCCACTCTTGAACCAGCCATCTGTGAGCAGAAGTAATAGAGCACAAACGTGGTGCCTGCTACTCACCCCTCAAAAATTGGGGCCTGTGATAGTTAATTTTATGTATCAACTTGGCTACACTGTGGTACTCAGTTATTTAATTAAACTCTAGGTGTTGCTATGAAGGCATTTTGTAGAGGTGGTTAACATCTATAATCAGTTGATTTTAAGTAAAAGATTATTCTTTATCATGTGGTGGGCTTCATCCAATCAGTTGAAGGCCTTAAGAACAAAAACAGAGGTTTCCTGGGAAAGAGGAAGTTCTATTTCAAGTCTGCAATGGCAGCTCCTTGCTGAGTTTCCAGCCTGCCCAAGTGATGTATGGATTTTAGACTTGCCAGCCCCCACAATAATGTGAGCCAATTCATTAAAATAAATCTCTCTCTATATAATTGCTTTTGCTTCTCTGGAGCATCCTGACTTATACAGGGACCATTCCAGGATATGATAGAATCACTGGGCTGGGAGCCAGACAGTTATCTCAACAGTATATCAGTGACAGGAAGAAAGAAGATACACAGAGGAGTGGGAAAGAAAAAAAGGGAGGATGGATAATGAAAAATATATATGGTAAAGACTATTACAATATGGCAAAGTATTGACTCACATATGACTAGCCTTATGTTACCTAACCTTGTCCTCATGCATAAGTAACTATATCATCATTGAAGTATACTAAAATTATCCCTTTCTGATTCAGATTAATTTATTCCTTCATTTTGAACTACCTTTGTCAGTAGATGGTAAGTTTTCTATAATTAATGTCTTAGCATGTTTTCTTTTTTCTTATATAACATTTTTACACTTTATTTTCTAAATAAATGTGTTAGTTTCCTCTTGCTACTATAACAAATTACCACCAATTTAGTGACTTAAAGCAGACCAAGATATGATGTTACAGTTTCGGAGGTCGGATGTCTGATGTGGTGGCAGGGCCGTGCTCCTGCTGGAGGCCATAGGGAGAAAGCCTATGCTCCTCTTTGGCCAACACGCAGAGGTCAGTCACATTCCCGAGCTCATGGTCCTCTTCAGTCTTCCAAGTCTGCAGTCACAGCACTCCAGTCTCTGATTTGTCATCATATCTCCTCTTTCACTCTACCCGCCCTGCCTCCCTCTTATAAGGACTCTTGTGACTGCATTGGGATTACCAGAAAATCCAGGATAATTTCCTGATCTCAAGATCCTTAACTTACTCAGGTCGACCAAATTTCTTTTGCCATGTGAAGTAACAGACTTACAGGTTCCAAGGACTTAGGATGTAAACATCTTTGGGTGGGGGCAGTATCCAGCCTACCACAATAAATATTTATATTGTAAATAAAAAATCAAATAATATTGAAGTGCCCTTTCAATAATATTGAAAGGCAAGTATTTCTAGCTTTTATATCTGCTTCTTCCAATATTTATCTTCATCTTTCTCAATAATGGGTTTACACTGTCATTTCTTGTTTTATCAACTGTAAACATTATCTGTTGACTTACAATTTGATAGATAACAATTTGGCTGTGTTATAAACAACCTCCTAAACTTTCTCCATCTCCGCAAGGGCTCTGTCACATGTATCATCCCAATTTTTAACTTATCTGGAGTGCTGTACTGAATATTTTATAGTCATTCAAGAAATTATTGGCTATTGAAAGATTTTAGGCTATAGGCAAATAATATTTCACTTTTATCCTTGCTTCTCAGTCAATTTTTAAAAGTTGCATACCTTTATAACAATAGGCATCTTTGTTGACTTCAAGATTATTCAGTAGTTTCATTAAATTAATTTTGCTGACAGAAATAAAGAAGTCAAGGGAGACTGAACAGATACTGTGGTTTTTGGATTTGGCCTGAAGGTTATCAAGGATTTCAATGGAAATGGGATCAGCGCAAGATGTGACAAGTGATTATAAATGTAATGGCTTAACACACATTTATTATCTCAAGGTTCCACGGATAAGAAGTCCTGCACAGATCTCTCTGGGATAAGATCAAAGTGTCTGCATGGTGCATTCCAGAGGCTTCCTGATTTCCTTGTCTCATAGCCTCTTTCCTGCACCTTCAAAGCCAGCAACATCATGTTGTCATCTCTTTGGTCCTCATTTCCAGTTTCCTCTTCCACTTCTCAGGACTCTTGTAATTACATTGAGCCCATTAGGGTAAGCTGGATGGCTTCCCTATCTTAAAAATCAGCTGATCACCTGATTAATTCCATCGGCAACCTTAATTCCCCTTGGCTATGCAACCTGTCATATTCACAGTTTTCATGAATTAGGACACTGATACCATTCAAGGGGAGGGGTATTACTCTATCTACTATAATGAAAAAACAAAAGAGAGGATCCAGGCAGTCCTAAAAAAGGGGGAAATTATGGCATTAAGTAAACACCATAGTTTAGATGACTTTTTGGTAACAAAGATCACTGAAGACCAGATAGTCCATGATGTTGGGAATATTTAATATTCTTACAGACTGGAAAGAACTTTGAAAGTGTGTCTGTCTCACTGTAATTTCAGCCATTCGTCCTATTTCTAACCTGTGGAACTATTCAGAATCAGTCTATATTCTACATACTAGTTTTCAAATAAATTAGACTTTTGTTGTATTCTCCCAAGGTTTTTTTCCTAGTGAAATATTCTCAGCTTATTTTTCTAATCCTCATAATATGAATTTTTTTGATGCACTCTAGTTTTGTCAGTTGTCATAGAATGTAATGCCTTTGTGGGGACAGAGCCAGGAGTGCAGTTTCCAGGCTCTCGGCCTCACGTGGAAAGGTGCTGGCTCAGGTAGTAAATGGCCATCAACTGTGATTGGATGGCCATCAGCTGTGGCTAGTTGGCCGTCAGCGGTAACCAATGAACCATTGGCCACTAATATAACTGCTGTGGCTACGCTAGCAGAAAATGGGGGCTAACAAGAAGATGGTGGCTGGCAAGCACGGATTGCAGTTAGGACGGCAGGTTGCGGACAGTGTGGCTCCTGCTTCCTGTATCTCCAACCCAGCTGCCAGCAAGACTATAGTGGTATGGCTCCCCTACCTATGGCTCCGTGGGTGTTCCTTTTTGGCCTCACCATATCTTGCGTTCTTATGCGGGGAGGGGGACCAGAGACCCCGCGTGACTCCCTGCATGACAGCCTTAAACTAAACACATTATTCTAAATGTGTTTTAACTCTTTTATACTAAAAAAAAAATCAACTTTGAGTGTGTCTTTATATTCTTACATAAAGGAACTTTTTGTTGAGTCACTGAAATAATTATTTATGATGATATACTAATAATCAGACTAGCCTTAATATATTGCAAGCTGTCCAAATACTTTACATGAATGATTCCCCAAACTCTCTCTATATTTGTTCCTTCAGATTCAAATGTCAGTGGATACCTAGCAACCCTGATTTTCTTAGGTATCTATCATCTGCCTTGTGACTCAGAAGGTGAGTCATCCTTAGCGCAGGAGTAAATACTGATTGGTCTAAGCCAACTAAGGTGTTTCCAGATGGGAGCAATCCCCCTTGCCAGGAGACTGATTTAATGGCAGGCATGTGACACAGTTCTGGCCAACTAGGCATGTAGGAAAGTCTGCTAGAGTTGCCTCTTGGAAATATTTCCTTATTCATAAAAAGGAGATTCCAAGAAATGGCATTTTTTCCTGTCTCTGGATGTATTGCCAGAAACTGCTATAGTTTTGCTATCAGCTAGTAATGTCAAAATAAAGATATTAAAAGAACCTGAGTCCTTCATGTCAACCAACTCCTCCTCCATATTTCTGGCCCTTTCTCTACACTTCCTATTATATGAGACAATGAACTCCCTTCCTGTTTAAGTCAAGTTAAACTCTTCACCTGTAATATAGTAATAGTTACTGAGAAAGTTGTTTAGGAACTCTTTATTCGTTTATTTAGATATTATTCGTTCTTTAAAAGAAATTAGAGTATGATATATAAATTCTATCTTAATAAAGCTATTTAAAAAAAGACATTTACAGTGTACTCCGCTGGGTCCCACCCCCTCCACCCCCAGAGACCAGCATAGTTTGGCACGTAAAGATTTCTTAGGTTGATGGTGTTGTGTCCTGGTTGTGTCCCTCTGCAGTGTTCTCCTTTCCTCTGGCAGATGTCCCAGAGTGGTAATCCTTTTCCCTTCTGTGATTGTGCCATTGGATGTGAACTCAGATCCCCTTTATTCAGAAATTTACTGTGAAACCATCCAGAAAAACTCTGTATTAATATCCTAGTCAATAAAGAGAGAATAATTGAATGGAATGCTTGGAAATGTTCCCAGGCACTTCCTCAACCTTCCTCAATACTATAGACTGGGGAAAAAAATCCCAGTCTATAGTATTTCTATTCACTAATCCACAGGAATAGAATTGGAAGAGTGAGTCAGAACAAATGAAAGCCCTGTTAGTGGGAGGTTCTGGAAAAAAAGCAGTCTGATTTTTCAGCAGAGCAATGAGATAGGAGCACCAGAACATGAGGGATGTGGTTCTCTTTCCAAAAGACTTATCTCTAAAAGGTAAAAAATTCAAAGCATGTTTTAATGGGGTGCAACAGGATTGGTATAAATAGAATACAGACACCTATATATGGAGCAGACTTTTTTTTAAAATTGGGGAATACTGGGGGACAGTGTGTTTTTTTTTTCCAGGACCCATCAGCTCCATGTCAAGCCATTGTTTTTTCAATCTAGTTGTGGGGGGTGCAGCTCAGCTCCAGGTCAAGTTGTTGTTTTCAATCTAGTTGTGGAGGGTGCAGCTCACTGGCCCATTGAAACGAATCGATGACCCTGGTATTATGAGCACTGTGCTTTAACCACTGAGCAAACCAGCTGCCCTGCAGATTTTTCTTGGATAAAGGAAAAGTGATGTTCCACTTCCATCAATGGTTGAGTAGTTTATATCAGACCAACCATTCCACAAGTAACACTTGTAAATGCTGGACAAACTATAAGAAAACAACTAGATGAAGGCATTAAAAAGTGACCAAGACAGGCAGAAAATGGAGGGGAGTCAACACTTGTAAGAAAGGAAAGAAATCAAGTGAGTTTTCCATTTGTTATGACTCTTCACCTGAGGGCAGAATCCAGTCAACATTATACAGGGTAGCTAAGACTCAGAAACTGTTCATACATGCAGAGCCACAGAAGAGTCCCAAGACTGAAAATCTACCTCTGTATGTGCAGGGCAGGGAAAGACCGAAGAAAGAGGCTGACCACTCCAGTCTGGTAATTGATAGAGTTTATTAATGGAAACTTACAAGGCATGTCTTGGGCAGCTGCAAAACAGAATGGATCCCTGTGCCACTTGGCAGGTGCCACAGAATTATATAGGGTAAAGGGGGATAGTCACAGTACTAGTACATGAATGACACCAGGTAGGGAAATTACATGCTTGACAAAGTCGGGATAACAGCCTGTTCCAGGAACCAGCACATAGCAGGAGGCAAAGGAAGGGTGCTGATTTATGTCGGAATGAACATCAATTGCGATCAGATAGTCTCTAAAACGGATTTGCAGAAAGCGACGTCTATTCTGGCCAGGGTGCAACTCTCTGGACAGACAGTGGTTACATCATGGAACAGTTTCTCTTCCACAAAAACTTTTAACTTTACAGATTAAATATTCACAGTCAATGATTAAAACAACCACGACTGAAATGTGAAGACTATTCCAGAAAAGAGAGAGTCATAAAGGGGGTCCCCAGCTTATGAGTATAAATTCTGCCTGAACATCTGGTTGACCCCTGCACTATGTGTGTGCAGGGCAGGATCCAAGTAGCCTCTTAAGGCTATAACAGAACAGAAATTTTAGCTGCTGCCCAATGTAAAGGAAACAGAGTTTGGGGTTTGAGTTCTGCCTTGTTAATTTTCTACTGAAAACAAATCAATATTCTTTAGAAGAAAATACCAGAGTTCAGAGTCTCTACAATGTATCAATCACCATGTCCAAGATACAATCCAAAATTGCTAGACAAAAGAAGAAACATGAAAATGTGACCAATACTCAAAGGAATCAATGGAGACCAACCACAGGATGTCTCATTTAATGGTGGTTATAACTATAGCCAAGGATGTAAAGAAAATACAACTTTAACAGATAAACATTCAGGAAATCTCAGGAGAGAAACAGAAACTAAAATGAAGTAACCAAATTGAAATTCTAGAGCTAGATATTGAAATATCTGATATAAAAAATTGACTGGATAGGCTTAACTGCAAATTGGAGATAATAGAAGGAAGAATTAGTATCCTTAAAGATAGGTCAACAGAAATTATTTAATCTGAAAAAACAGATCTGACAGAAAGTCTTCGAAAAAATGAACAGAGCCAGAGTGACTTGTTAAACAATACCAAGAAGTCTAATATTATGCGTAATTGAAGTCCCATAACGAGAGAGAAAGAGAGACAGAGAGAGAGACCCCAAAATTTGAAGAATCAATGGCCAAAGTGTTTTCAAATATAGTGAAATGTCCAAGATGCTTGGCAAACCCCAAGAAGGATAAGATACAAACAGAACCACACCCAGGCACATAATAATCAAACCACTGAAATCCAAAATTAAAGAGAAATTCTTTAAAGCATCCAGAAAAAAAAACCAACACATTGTAAACAGGGCAAAAATGTTACATAATGACAGCTGACTTTTTCTAGAAGCTAGAATGCAATTAAATGGCATATTTAAAGTGCTGAAAGAGAGACGTCATCAAAATGGCGGCGTGAGGTGAGCCTCTGTAAATCTCCCCTGGAATTTACAACTAATCGAACAACTATAATTCCACAAAGGACTCCCTGCACAACAGACAGGCAAGACGAAGAGACCCACTACGGAATTCACCTAAATGTGGGCGAATCTCACGAGCAGGGGAGGAGGGAAGGGAGAAGTGCGGAGAGGGAGCCGCGCGGGCGCAGGACGCAGACCTAGCTCAGTGCTCTGAGCTCGCTGCTTCCTGGAACTACCGCAGCTGCGGGAGAGGGAAGAACTCGGACTGCTAGGGCTCTGCTTATGGCCCACAGGGCTGAGGGGGCAGCATATAACACGGCTGAACCCAACGCTCACGGCAGAGACCTCGGAGAAAAGACTGAGGGAAGAAGGCTGAAAATGGTGGTTTAAGCCCTCACTGCCGAGCAGAGAACAAAAGCCTTAGGCACTGAGACTAGCCGCCCCCTCCCTACCCTCCCAGAGCTCGCCCCGCCCCCACCTGCCCGGTGCTAGAAGCGGAAGAATAGTAGTATCAGATCAAAAGAACAGAATATTTGCTGTTCTGAGAAGTGTGGACGACAGACACAGTTTCGCAGCCCAACTAGTTCTGGCAAAGGGGAAGGAGCTGTGGAAGCAGGACCAGCTGTGGTGGTGGTCGCTGCCATTGCTCTGGGCCACCTCTCACAACTCACCCTGCTCCTGGCCCCACCTATCTGGGTGGATCCCTGCAGGAGTAAACAGAACTGGGGAAACATACGGGCTCTGAATCAGGTGCAGGAAGAGCTTTGGAACTTCAAAAGTTCTCCGCATACCCACACGCGGACACTGCGCCCTGTAACCCAGGCGAAGTATTAACAGAGGAGAAGCCCATCTCCCGAGGAATCTCCCATTGTGTGATAAGCTGGAATAGTGCAGAGAAAACATAGCACTACTGTGTGAGAGAGAAGAAAAGGCTGCAGTCGGAGAGAAAATAAAACATTCGACCAACAAGTACTGGAAAACAAAAGAAAGACCTCTTCTATCAACCTATTGCAGAAGCCACTCCTGTAGATGTCTAGGAAGAGAAATAATAAATCAGTAATTGCCATGAATAACCAAGGCAACGAGACAGCTCAGAAAGAAAGTGAAAAGTCTCCAGAAAAGGAACTTAAAGATAATGGAAATATGTGACTTAAATGACAGAGAATTCAAGATTGCAGTTCTGAAAAAACTCAACGAGATGCAAGAAAACACAGAAATGCAGTTTAATGAACTCAAACACAATCAAAGAACAACATGAGCATTTTTACGAAAGAGATTGAAATTTTAAAAAACAACCAAATAGAATTTCTGGAGATTAAGAACTCAATAGAAGAACCTGAAAATGAAATAACCAGCTTAGGTAGTAGAGTTGACCAGATGGAGGAAAGAATAAGTGACATCGAAGATAGAAACCTGGAAATAACACGGATGGAAGAAGAAAGAGACTTGAGACTTAAAAGAAATGAAAGAACTCTACAAGAACTTTCTGACTCCATCAGAAAGAGCAATATAAGAATAATGGGCATACCAGAAGTACAAGAAAGAGAGAAAAGAACAGAGAATATATTCAAACAAATTGTCGATGAGAACTTCCCAAACTTGTGGACAGCACTGGATCCTCGAATCCAAGAAGCAAATAGGACACCTAATTACCTCAATCCCAACAGGCCTTCACCAAGGCACATTGTATTGAAGCTGTCTAAAATCAACGACAAAGAAAGAATCCTCAAGGCAGCCAGGAAAAAGAAGACGGTAACCTGCAAAGGAAAGCCCATTAGGTTATCATCAGATTTTTCAGCAGAAACTCTACAATCCAGGAGGCAGTGGAACCAAATATTCAAACTATTGAAAGAGAGAAATTATGAGCCAAGAATAATATATCCAGCAAAGATATCCTTTAGATATGAAGGAGGAATAAAGACCTTTCCAGACATACAGAAGCCGAGGGAATTTTCTAATACACGACCTGCACTACAAGAAATACTAAAGGAGGCTATTCGACCACCATCAACAGGGACAATTTGTGGCAACCAAAACATAAAAAGGGGGAGAGTAAAGGCCTGAACTGGAATATGGGAATGGAGAAAGGAAGCGTGCTGAAAAAAATGGAATACTCTAAATATCAAACTTTCTTTTACATAAACTTAAGGGTAACCACTCAAAAAAAAATCCAGAACTGAAATATATACTGTAATAAAAGAAGAAACAGAGGGAAACATCATAGAATACCACCACACAGAAATTATAGACAACAACAAAAAGGCAAAGAAACAATGGAGACACAGCCTTACCAGAAAACTAAAGATAGATATTCAGGAAATTCTCACATATCAATAATCACCCTAAATGAAATGGACGGAACTCACCAATAAAAATGCACAGAGTAGCAGATTGGATCAAAAAACTAAACCCAACCATATGCTGTCTCCAAGAGACACATCTCAGCTACAAGGACAAACATAGACTCAAAGTGAAAGGGTGGAAATTGACACTCCAAGCAAATGATACCCAGAGAAAATCAGGTGTAGCTATAATGATATCAGATGAAACAGACTTCAGGGTGAAAAAGATAACAAGAGACAAAGATGGACATTTCATAATGGTGAAGGGGACTGTACAACAAGAAGACATAACAGTCATCAATATTTATGCCCCCAATCAGGGAGCACCGAAATACACCAAGCAACTACTAACAGAACTAAAGGGAGAAATTGACCAAAACACAATTATACTAGGGGACTTAAATACATCATTGACAGCTATGGATAGATCATCCAAACAGAAAATAAATAAGGAAATAGCAGCCCTAAATGACACATTAGATGAAATGGACATAATTGACATATATAGAGCACTTTATCCTAAAACATCAGACTATACATTCTTTTCTAGTGTCCATGGAACATTCTCAAGGATAGACCATATATTGGGACACAAAATAAGCCTCAGCAAATTTAAGAAGATTGAAATCATACCAAGCATATTCTCTGATCACCAGGCTTTGAAACTGGATATCAACTTCAAAAAGAAAGCAGGAAAAAACTCAAATACATGGAGATTAAACAACATACTTTTAAAGAACGACCAGGTCAAAGAAGAAATTAGAGGAGAGATCAAAAGATACATAGAAACAAATGACAATGAAAATACATCCTACGAAAACTTTTGGGCTGCAGCGAAAGCAGTTTTAAGAGGGAAATTTGTATCATTACAGGCCTATCTCAAGAAACAAGAAAAATCCAAAATAAATAACCTCATATTACACCTTAAAGAACTAGAAGAAGAACAGGTGAAACCCAAGGTCAGCAGAAGAAAGGAAATAACAAAAATCAGAGCAGAACTAAATGAAATAGAGAACAAAAAGACAATAGAAAAAAATAATGTGACAAAGAGCTGGTTCTTTGAAAAGATTAGCAAAATTGACAAACCCTTGGATAGACTCACTAAGATGAAAAGAGAGAAGACACTAATTAACAAACTCAGCAATAAAAAAGGGGAAGTTATCACAGACACCATTGAAATACAAAGGATCATCCAAGATTACTATGAAGGACTATATGCCACCAAATTCAATAACCTAGAAGAAATGGACAAGTTCTTAAAAACATATAGCCTTCCAAGGCTGAACCATGAAGAACTGGAAAATCTAAACAGACCAATCACCAGTAACGAAATTGAATCAGTCATCCAAAACCTTCCCAAAAGCAAAAGTCCGGGACCAGATGGCTTCACTAGTGAATTCTACCAAACCTTCAAAGAGTATCTAATACCAATCCTGCTCAAACTCTTCCAAAAAATTGAAGAAGAGGCTGTACTCCCTAACTCATTTTATGAGGCCAACATTACCTGATACCAAAACCTGGTAAGGACAACACAAAAAAAGAGAACTACAGACCAATATCTCTGATGAATACAGACGCAAAAATCCTAAACAAAATTCTAGCAAGTCGAATACAACAGTGCATTAAAAAGATTATTCATCATGACCAAGTGGGGTTCATCCCCGGGGCACAAGGATGGTTCAACATCCGCAAATGCATCAATGTGATACATCACATAAACAAAATAAAGGACAAAAATCATATGATTATATCAATTGATGCAGAAAAAGCATTTGACGAGATACAACATCGATTTATGATTAAAACACTTAATAAAATAGGTATAGAAGGAAAATACCCTAACATACTAAAGGCCATATATGACAAGCCCTCAGCTAATCTCATAATTAATGGTGAAAAACTGAAGCCCTTTGCTCTACGTTCAGGAACACGACAGGCCTGTCCCCTATCACTTCTGCTTTTCAACATAGTGTTGGAAGTCCTTGCCAGAGCAATCAGGCAAGAGAAAGAAATGAAAGGCATCCAAATTGGGAATGAAGAAGTTAAATTATCACTTTTTGCAGATGACATGATGCTACATATAGAAAACCATACAGACTCCACCAAAAAGCTATTAGAAACAATCAACGAATACAGTAAAGTTGCCGGCTACAAAATCAATGTAAAAAAGTCCATTGCATTCCTATATACTAACAATGAAATCTCAGAAAAAGACATACAAAAACCAATTCCTTTTGCAATTGCAGCAAAAAGAATAAAATACCTAGGAATAAACTTAACGAAGGATGTGAAGGACCTATACGCTAAAAAGTATAAGACACTTTTGAAAGAAATTGAAGAAGACACAAAGAAATGGAAAGACATTCCGTGCTCATGGATTGGAAGAATCAACATAGTTAAAATGGCCATATTACCCAAAGCAATATACAGATTTAATGCAATCCCCATCAAAATCCCAATGGCATATTTTAAAGAAATAGAACAAAAAATCATCAGATTTGTTTGGAACCACAAAAGCCCGAATAGCCAAAGCAATCTTACAAAAAAAGAACAATACTGTAGGTATCACACTCCCTGACTTTAGCTTGTACTACAGGGCTACAATAATCAAAACAGCATGGTATTGGCAGAAAAACAGACACATAGACCAATGGAATAGAATTGAGAAGCCAGAAGTAAAACCACATAAATATGGACAGATAATTTTTGACAAAGAAGCTAAAAACATACAATGGAGGAAAGATAGCCTCTTCAATAAGTGGTGCTGGGAGAATTGGATAGCCACGTGCAAAAGAATGAAACTGGACTGCTATCTGTCACCATGCACCAAAATTAATTCAAAATGGATCAAAGACTTAAGCATAAGACCTGGCACAATAAACTGCATAGAACAAACATAGATAGTAAACTTATGGACCTTGGTTTCAAAGAGTATTTTATGAATTTGACTCCAAAGGCAAGGGAAGTAAAAGCTAAATAAAATAAACGAACGGGACAATATAAAGTGCTGAAAGAAAAACAAAACCCAAAAAACCTAGAGTTTTAATCTAATATATATTTAATAAAAGTATCTAGAATTTTGCATCTCTACTTAAAAGTACCTTTCAAGGATTAAGAAGTACAAATTGGCAGTTACAAAATAATCACAGGGATGTAAAGTACAGCATAGGGAATATAGTCAATAATTTTGTAATAACTATATATGGTTTCAGATGGGTGATCACTTTGAGAGTTATATAAATGTCTAATCACTATGTTGTACACCTGAAACTAATATAATATTATATGTCATCTGTAATTGAAAACTTTTAGGGCTGGCCCGGTAGCTCAGGTGGTTGGAGCTCCATGCTCCTGACTCCGAAGGCTGCCAGTTCAATTCCCACATGGGCCAATGGACTCTCAACCGTAATGTTGCCGGTTTGACTCCTCGATTCCCGCAAGGGATGGTGGGCTGTGCCCTCTGCAACTAACAACGGCAACTGGACCTGGAGCTGAACTGCGCCCTCCACAACTACGATTGAAAGGACCACAACTTGACTTGGAAAAAAGCCTGGAAGTACACACTGTCCCCCAATAAAGTCCTGTTTCCCTTCCCCAATAAAATCTTTAAAAACAAGAAAAAAGGAAATTTTTTAAAAATTCAAAAAAAGAGAAAGAACAAAAATAAAATAAAGACATTTAAAAATAAATGAAAACAAAGAGAGTCCATTGTCAGTAGTCCAGTGCTAGAACAAATGCTGAAGCACTATTTAGTACTATGTGCCAAACAACATCCTCCGTGTTTTATGTAGAAGTTTGTGTTTCCCAAAAGCCAAGACTGGAACCAAGTTTCAAGTAAAGTAGTTTATTTGGTAGATGTTATGGGCTGAGTTGTGTCCCCACTCAAAAAATAAATAAATAATGTGTGTGTGTGTGTGTGTGTGTGTGTGTGTGTGTGTGTAATATTAAAATATATATATCTCCTAACCCCCAGTACCTCAGAAAGTGACTGTATTCGGAGATAAAGTCTTTAAAGAGATAAGTTAAAATGTGGTCTTTAGGGTGGGCCCTAATCTAAGATGTTCTTATAAGAAGCGGAAATTTGGTCACACACAGAGACACCAGGCATGTGAGTGCACAGAGATGACCATGTGAGGACAGAGCAAGAAGGCAGCCAGCTGCAAGCCAAGGAGCGAGACCTCAGAGGGAATTAAACCTGTTGACACCTTGATCTCAGATTTCTAGTTTCCAGAACTGTGAGAAAACAAATTTCTGTTGTTTAAGCCACCCAGACTGTTGTTATTTTGTTATGACAGCCCTAGCAAACTAGTATAGTGGGTGATCCCAGGAAACATGGTAATGAGAAGGAGAAAATTATGAGATGTTCTAAGTTAGAATTACAGCTGCCAGAGGATGAGAGAAAGAGAGAAGAGTTAGCCTGTTAATAGCTGTGGATCAGCTCTGCCAAAAGACTGCTCACATTCCCATGTTGTCTGTTGGAATTTGGAATTAATTTCCAGGTGGCTATGTCTGGGATTATCCAAAAAATGAGAATAGTCAGGTGTCTTGGAACCCCAGGAGCCTCTGCTTAGTTACACACACGAGCTGTACCAACTGTTCTGTGGACCCTGCGGCAGACTTTGCTGCCGCTACCCCAGAACTAGCCCCCATTCACCTTCTCCCATCCCCTTTGTCTATAGCTAATGTAAGTTCCTTCGGAACAGCTTACACCTTTCTCTCCTCTGCTTACAAAACTCCTACCGTGTTGCCCCGAAAATACGACCTAGCTGGACCATCAGCTCTAATGCGTCTTTTGGGTCAAAAATTAATATAAGACCCGGTCTTATTTTAATATAATGTAAGACCAGGTCTTATATAATAATATAATATAATATAATATAATATAATATAATATAATATAATATAATACTGGGTATAATATAATATAATATAAGACTGGGTATAATATAATATAATATAAAAGACTGGGTATAATATAATGTAATATAAGTTAATTTTTGCTCCAAAAGACACATTAGAGCTGATTATCCAGCTGGGTCTTATTTTCCGGGAAACACGGTAGATGTCGAACTTGTCTTTTCCACCTAGCCATGCTGCTGCTGGTGGTTTAGACTCCGTGCCCGAAATGATCTTTCTTTTTTTCTCTTTTTTTTTGCTAGCAATGACCTAATAAACCCTTTCTTTTAAATAGCCTTTCAGCCCCAGAAGTTAAGATTCTTTGTTTAACAGTAGCGAAGTGGGGAAGGAAGAAAGGGAAAGAAAGGCAGCCAATAAAATGTATTTTATTAAGCTCTGTGGGCAACAGCTAAAGCGGGCTCTCCAATGTAAAGGCTGAGAGGGATTGCTGAAGATCACAGTAGTTGAGGGGACAGGTGTTGGAGTCCGGCAGATAGGGTTCAATCTTACTGGCTCTTTATGTAGGGATAATATTACTGCTTAATAAAAATAAAATGACATAATCCATGTAAAACCCTCAACTAGTATTTGAGATAATTTAAGGGCTCAATAAGTACCATTATCTTATTTAATTTCATGACAACTCTGTGAGATGCATATAAATGATAATTTCTCTTAAAATAGCTCCAATAATTAAAATGACTAAATTTAAGTTCTGTTTGATTGATTATGATTTTAACTCTGTTATTGTGGTTTACAGTGTTTAGTATAGTGTCTTAATAAATACTTAATATACTAAATGCTTATATAGTATATATTCAATAATAATTCATTTATATACACATATGATTTTCACATTGATGGGGCTGGGCTGTACTGAAATTATATTCCTTTGTGTTCTGAACCTCCTGTTTCTATAATCACATACTGTAAAACATAACACATACATATTTTACCAGTGACATGTCAGGTGTTTTCTTCCTGTAAATCCCGAGGTTTGGAAAGGGGCTTTTGGTGAGTCATTGTCTTGGTGTCTTGTGGTGACATGTGACCTTTTCTTTTGCCTACTGCCTCCAAGAATGGCTTCCTGAAATAAGGCTGCAGTTCCCTAATTGCTGACTGGTCCCAGCAGCCTTGGTGCTGTGGTAGATGCTGCCACTCATTCCTGGAATTACCCTGGATGGGCCTCCTGAGGCCTCCGGCAAACAGGAGAGTATTTTGTTACAGAGATGTCAGGTACTTAAGTAAATTACTTTTCATTATGGATAACACAAAGACTCTTTACACAGCATTAGTTATCAAAAATGGATTATTTTATTTTCAGTAGTTAAGAGGAATAATAATTTAAATACAGAAGTTCTATCTTCACATTTAGAAAAATAATATTCAGGTCATTTAACTGAGACTGAAAGATCCAATTTACTGTTAAAAAATGTATTATTGGGGAAAATGTTGAAAACATACTTTTAATAGTTTTATTTCTATTAAAAATGTAGACATTTTATTGATTTCAATAAAAGAAAAAAATCAATTTGTGTGTGTGTTATAACCAATGTTGGAGTTGGGAGATTTAAAAAAAGGATTTAAATTAAAATATTCATTCATTCATTAAACAGATATTTATTTATTTATTTACTTTCAACAGATACTTATTAAGCAGAAGTATTATGAAGCAGTAGTCCAGAACTACAGTCACAGCTGTGAATAAAATACACTGAAAATAATTACTACCTAATATTTGAAAGAAATATTTCAATAAACAATCCCGAAAAATTATGAAAAATTAATGACCCCAAACAATTGCTTACATTCAGCAAATTTCAAAAGAAACAGCCAATCAAATCCCAAATAACGAGTCAGGGATAGCTAACTTATTTTCAATTTAGAAAATGATTTACCGAAACAAAACAAAACTAGAAAATTGAAACAATCACACATTACAGATAACTAAGAAAACTTCCATGAAAATGGCTAAGGCAATAATTGAACAGATTAGTCAAA
Organism: Rhinolophus sinicus; assembly: GCF_057876585.1. NCBI lineage: Eukaryota > Metazoa > Chordata > Mammalia > Chiroptera > Rhinolophidae > Rhinolophus > Rhinolophus sinicus. The sequence continues at coordinate 53,433,282 of NC_142504.1, read as the reverse complement.
GATTGTCAGCCATTTAGAAACGTTTATACCCATGCACCAACAAGCAATCCAAAATGGGTCTATATATCCAACCGATCCAATGAGATAAGATTCCAGGGATAGAATAAAATCTAGCAGCCATCTGAATGTTCCCACAAGGTCTACGCCTTGGTGGGTTCCCTTGGATGCTTGATAGGCCCTTACTATGTGTTCAGGAATTCTATTTCTTCTGTTCACTCAGAGCGATCAAGTTCCAGTAAATTAAGTCATATAAACGAAATCCAAGAAACCTAAATAAGTCAGACTGATTATGTCGCTTTATTCATTAATAAGTTTACAGTGGTCAAAATCCTCATAGACATTCAAGACACAATTCCCACCCCTCCCCAAAGGGGACTTGGATATTTTAAGGAAGTCTCATCTAGACTGTGGGAGAGCTAAAAGAATGATCCTGTGGAATGCTATTTGTTCAATACGTGTATGAGGTGTGAAAATTAAGTTCACGAACTTGCCACCGTGTGCTTACATTGGTAGCACTGTACAAATAGCTCAGTAAGCCCTTGCATCACTACAATGTACCAGCTCACACAGGGCTGTTTATGAGGGAGTTTTTGGCCAGTAAACAAATAACTGTATTGGAACACCCTTCCTACTCACCTGATCTGGCCCCCAATGACTTCTTTCTTTACCTGAAGATAAAGCAAATATTGAAAGGAAGACATTTTGATGACATTCACGACATCAAGAGTAATATGATGACAGCTGTGGTGGCCATTCCAGAAAAAGAGTTCCAAAACTGCTTTGAAGGGTGGACTAGGCACCGGCATCAGTTCATAGCTTCCCAAGGGGAGTACTTTGAAAGTGATCACAGTGATACTCAGCAATGAGGCATGTAGCACTTTTTCTAGGATGTTCGCAAACTTAATTGTCAGACCTCATACATTGAGCACTCACTATGTTTCTAGCACTGTGCTACATGCTGAGAATCCAGATTTTAATAAAATCTATTTAATGCTTCAAAAAGCTCATAATCTAAAAGGGACAACACTAAGGACTAATTATAACACATTATGTGGTAGGTAGGAGGTACAGGGAAGCAGGAGAAAATGATTACTTTAGCCCTGGGAGAATGAGTAATGAGAGGAGCTGATACTTCAGTCAGATTTAAAGACGATTGTAGAAAAAATTCATTCCAGTCACAGTAGCAAATACAAGGACATGGAGTATTTAGGAAACAACATGTGCTATTATTACTGATGTGTGAGGCTTTTGGTTGTACTTACAGGAGATGACATTGGAAAGGAAGGGTGGGACCAGTTTCAGTCATGAAAAGATATGGAAGAGAGCAATATGATCAACCTTGTGTTTTAGAAAGATCTGGCGATGTTGAGGACGGGAACTACGGAAGTAAGGAAGGAAGTTAAGAGGGTATTCCCACAGCCCAGGCAAAACTTATAAGGCAGTAGAAGTTAAAGTCAATGGATTTTACAACTATCCCTGAGCATGACTGAGCTGTCGCTAAAGAAAACTTTTTTTTCTAGGACAGTGTTGGATACACACCAACAGGTATTTCCACATTGATTCTCCTTTTTCTCAAATCCATCCAAACAATCATCAAACGATTAAGTCGATGTCTTTCTCTTTTATTAGATATTAGACTTCTGTCTCCCCATGGAGTTCAGGAGACAACCTAAATCACTGACAAGATTTTAAGAGAGATTAGGCTGTAATAATATTAATACTACCTATTACGTATTAAAGTCTAACAATTTCCTTACCAGATAGGAAACAGGCCTTTTGTTATACCAGAATTCCTCGGAAGTTTGGGAGTTAGATGGGATTACAGCCTTGGAGGGGGGTTAAACACTATGGAGAAGAAAGGGAGGTTTCTTGCACAGCTAAGAACCGGGTTTGAGCTATGTTCTTTATCTAAAATGTGTACTTTCACTAAGACCCAACAGGATCTGGGGTTCCCAATTACAAAGGAAAAGAGAATTTATCTCTGAGTGTTGTTACACACATCAACAAGACTGAACACGACTGATTCTAATTAAGGAACCCAGATAGTGCAATACTGATGCTCCAGCAGGAGGACACATTTCAGATTTGAAACACAAGCACTCCTTTGTACGTGTTCAAGAATGCTATTCCTAAACCATCAACAAATAGCTTGAATTTCAGATTTCAGATTCTAAAACACGTGCTCTTGAAGCCACTGGACTAGCTATATAGAAAGCTATAGCAGATTTTTATCTACTGCTATCATTTTTCAAAACTCATCTATTTGTAAGGTAAATTAGTTTCTATTGCTTCTGAAATTACTGTGAGTTATTTTGAGAATAAATCATTTATTTTAAACTAAATTAAAATAAAACTAACATTGTATACGGTTTACACTTTAAAAGTAAATTCTAAAAACTGAGTGTGATTTCTCTAGAAATCAGAAGCAGGCACAGAATAAACAGGAAGACTTGTTTAATCCATTGATATGACCGTAAATGGATGCAGTGAGCAAACAGCTTCTAACCAAATAGCCACAGCGTTGATATAAGGGGGGAATCCTTCTTTTTGGGAGGAGACTTACCAGGAAAGAAACACTGGAATTCCTGTCACTGCTGTGGAGTACGTGGGGGCAGCTATATGTTTTTCCTTCTTCCAAGCTTTGCCAAGCTTCCAAGCTCCCTACATGTACAAAGGACTAAGTAACACTAGCTTTTCAAAACCAGAAGTCCACAGTAACATGTTAATGAAATCTAAGTTGGAGCAAAAGAAAGATTGGAGAAATGTTAACATCTCTAAGAGACAAGTATAGCGGTTTGGAGCTTTTACAAGTCCTGGAAACCAGCAAAGGTGAAGAATAAATTGGAGCCAATTAGCCAAGAAAATGAAATAAAAAACTAAACAGTGATTAAAAAAATAAACAGTAAGGAAGAGATAAAAGTTTTTGTTTTCTAAATGTTATTCTAAGTTGTCATATTTAAAGCAGAGGTTTTTAGACACAATACCCTTTCCCATAACTAATATATTGAAATGCTCCCTTTACTGCCTTGAAATGAAATTTATAGATAATATAATTTATCCATATACATAATTAAAAAATTATGATAGTGCACTAGTTGTAATATAAAGGAGAAGTAAAAGGAAGAGAATTAACAGCAAAAGAAACTGTATTTCAATAGGTAAGTGCGTGGGCACAACCCACCCACTAAGGCATAACAGAGCAATCTGCCCAGAAGGGCAGACCGACTGGGAGGAGCCCCGGGCTTGGTACCAGGAGCAGTGTTACTGCCAGTTGGCAAATTTCCAAACACAACATAGTACTACATCCTTCTATTTAGATAGTCATTGTACCCCCAGAAAATTCAGTGTATATTACACCATACTCCCCCCCCACCAAAAAAAAGATAATTTGTATTTTTAAAGAAACTATGGTACAAAGATGGTAAAAAAAAGAGGTTGTAGAAAAAATTGAACCTGGACACCTGATTTCAAGTCCTTAATTGTCCGTTTTAGTGGACGTTGGCTCTTTGAGGCGCCCAGCACCTGAATCTCCTTCCTGGATTAGGAGATCCCTCACAATGTGAAGGTTGGTGGGAGACACAGCTCTTCCTCCCAGTGTCAGGTACCAGATAGTCCCTCTTCCTGCCCCGGGGAGAACAATTGCCTGGGCTTAGAATTGGAGGGGAGTAGAGCAGCGTTTAGTTACAGGTTAGTGCAGGTGGCTGTGGTGCTGCTGTGAGTCAAGCCAGCTCCAGGGGCTGGTAGTGGCTGGCTGAGCTCTGCCCCTCTCTTGACTTTCTGAACTTGGTTCTCCCTTGGTTCCTCAAGTTCCATTGACCAGAATCAATTTACTGATCACAGCCAAGATCTCTGGCAGGTCCCATTTTCTCTGGTCCTCAGTTTCTTCACACGCATGATACATAAAGGCTCCTTCCAGGCTTGATGGCTGGTAGGCAGTGAGTGTTTGTAGGCAGCTGTTGGGGGGAAATCCTTTATCTGTAGCTTGAGCTTTAGATTCCAAAGGCCTTCAAGTCTGTCACCACATTTGGCTTGGAGGGACAGCGGGTACCAGGGGCACAGTGTGAGCAGTATTTACCCCAGTGCCTGGCACACACAAAACCCCCATAAGTGACACTGCGATAACTGACATGGACTGACACGTAGGACATGTTTCTAAGTGAAAAGATAAAGCTGCTTTTTGTATATCTGGTATGATCTCATTTCAGAATGCATTTTGTTTTGCATGCCAGTTATCCTCTCTGAATATAGTAGGTATTTAATAAATATCTGTTGAAGCAATAAATTTCTATAAAACTTGTGCCCTTTGCTACTATTTATATAGAAAGAGTCTGGAAGAATTTGAAGGAGTGGTTCATTAGTTTTCTAGGGCTGCCATAACAAGATACCATAGCCTGGGTGACTTAAACAACAGAAATTTATTTTCTCATAGTTCCTGGAGACTAGAAATCTGAGATCAAGGTGTCAGCAGTTTGGTTCCTTCCGAGGCTCCTCTCCTTGGTTTGCAGAAGGCCACCTTCTTGCTGTGTCCTCACATGGTCTTTCCTCTGTGCACACACGTCTGATGTCTCTTCATGTGTCAAATTTCCTTTTCTCATAAGGACACCAGTTAGACTGGATCAGGGTCCACTTAAAGGCCTGGCTTTAGCTTAATCACTTCTGCAAAGGCCCCGCCTCCTGACACAGTCACATGCTGAGTGACTACGGCTAAGGTTTCAAGCATGAATTTCCGGGGGACACAATTCAGTCCATAATAGGTGACAATATGGAAGGCTTACTTTTCCTAAATAATATTTTCTACAATGTTTCAATATTTTACAAGGAGCCTAATTTATAATTTGGAAAAGCCATCATGTCTGAACAAAACAAATTCTTTTTTATATTTAAAATATAGTTAGATTCTAGACTTAATTATAAACAGATTTTTCATTTACATGAATGTCTTCTGGGCATTCGAAAGTCGTGAGGGATGCAGGACAATTCTTCGTTATGAAGGATTGACCCAAGCATTACAGGATACACAGCGACCCCTCCCCACAACTATTGCCAATAGTACCTGTACCCATCACAACCAAAAAATGCCCCCATAGTTTCCCCAAACTGCCCCCCCCACTGACCATTGCACTTTATTTATACTTATATTTATACTTATATTTGCAAATGTTTAAGTTTTCTTCTTGTCTCTCCGTTTACTTTCTCTTTTAAAATAATAGCAGAGGAAGAAGTCATGCTACTTACCTTTAGCTATGCCAGTGGGAAGGTTGGCTGAGTCATGGCAGAGTTTCATGATAGCTAAAGTTGTTGTCTAAAGACAGTTAAACCTCGTTTGCTGCAGGTTCTCCAAATTGCAGGCATAGTGCTCAGGAGAAAATACAGAAACAACACGCGTGAAGTGGGCACTGAGCTTGTGCCAGGCACTGTCCCAAGCGCTCTACATACAGATTCATTTATTCTTCATAACCACCCATGAGTGCTATTATTTGATAGGTGAAAATACAGGCACAGATAGGTGAAGTGACTTGTGGGTGATGGCGTTGTGCTTCGAAGCAGGCAGTAGGTTTCAGGGCTGCCATGCTTAGCCGCCACAGGGTGCCAGCTCCGTCTTACTGAGCACTTCTGTGCACCTGCGGTGAGCGCTTTATAGACATGTGGCACGTGTTCCTCACAGAAATAATGAGATTGCCACCATTTCACATATTTGGAAACTAAGAGGCCCAAATCTCTTTTCAGAAGCACACAGCTTGCATGCAGTTTATTAACATATACAAAATAATGGCAAACTTAACCAAAGTTATCCCCACAATTAAAATGTGGAGAACCAAAGAAATTATATGAATATATTTTCTCTTCCAAATCCATTTAAGTTAGTAGTCAGTCACTTCTGATTGAATTTTCTGATGTTCTAAGCATCTTATTACTGGATAAGCTATACTGTGGAAAAGTGATTTATATGTATAATATTGGTTTTCTCCAGGAAATAATGAAAAATAACCTCACGGGGCTAATAGTAGTCCTAATTTTTGTTGTGGTTTCTAGCTTTATTTTTTCAATTACAATTGACATTCTATATTATTTTACATTAGTTTTAGGTGTACAGCATTAATAGTCCCAATTTTGTGAACTGATTTTCTCTTTTAAAACAGAAGCAATATTATGACAAATCCAACAAAAGTTTCATTTTTATTTATTTATTATTTAAAAAAATTTCATTAAGAGAAAGCAGTCCAAGGGATTTTTTACGAAAGCCAGTTTTCATGCTACTGAGAATATACCCCAAATCTTGGGTCACCACTAGTTGGTGTAATTATTAGTATCAGCTGAAGTAAAACCTTATAAAGGCTGTCAGAAAATGCATAACAGGCCGATAGGAATGGCTTCTAGCTTATCCATACCCCTTTCTCTTCAACTGGGGTTTAAAGTTGATTATGAATAATACTTCAAGAAATAAACTTCACGTTTTGATATCACTGGAAAAACAATGAAAAACTTAATAAACCTTTTCTGATTTCTTGTTGTGTTCCCCCTTACCAGATAGTAAGTAGTCTGGGGATCTTTTTCTGGTCCTCTATTTTGAATTAAGTGCATTTACTTTTTTTCCAGATTGCTTTTCAGGATAAGGCACACATAGTTCTTTCTCTTAAAAATGATTCCTTTTCCAAATATTTACACATTATTAATGTACAACAGTACATCAACATAAAATTCTGAAAAAGAAATCCCTTCAATCCACATTAATACATTGTTATATCTGAGAATACGTTTCCAATTTTTATCTGCAAAATACACATTTTTGAACATAATTTGTCTACATATGTACATAACATTTTCAGTGACTTTCACTTAAAAATGTATCATAATTATTTTCCTTGTTCCTATAGTTCTCAAAATGATAACCTGTAAAGGAGTGTATACTTTTCTTTGAGTAGAAGCAATTTTTATTGTTGGTCATTCAGGTTGTTTCTAATTATTCTCTACTCTCGATGGAATGTGGCAATGAATATCTTTCTGCTGTTATCACCTGTTTATTTCCTTAGATCAAATTTCTAGAAGTGGAGTGTCTTTCATTTGGCACATACCTCGCTATATCAGACCAAAAGCCATACCAATCTTCAGCTTGCTTCTTTACCAGCCTTCGCTGCTCATTCTTTCCACCAACCAAACAACTCTGTCAGTGGCCACTTACTCTGCTTCACCTTCTCTAGCTGTCCTTTGGGGACTTCCTGGGGACAACAGTAACCTGTGATGAGGTCAGAAGTCTCATGTTCACCGTAAAGAGGCAGAGCCCAGAGCGGCCGAGTGAACATGGGTCATATCTCTGACCTCACTGCTGCTGAAGGCAGGCCTTTGTTTTAGCAACCGATAGAAAGAAAACTGGTCTCTGACCTGACAAAGGGTCATGATCAACACTATGTCCGATCCCAGACATCACATGAACCTCACACAGACCTATAAGAAATTATAGCATTCTGAATAGCAAAACAAAGTGATTTCAAATGAAAATAGTCTAATTGGCTCCCACTTGAGATTTAAATGTCTAAAGGCATTAAATGAGTTTTCCTTCCATAATCAACTCCATGGCAGTACTTTCTAGTACAGCTGATGGAGTGAAAATTTATGGTTAGTTTTTAACATGTGAATTATCATTGAAGTATCCCAAGGATAATGTGATGCTTCACGGTATAGTTTATAATCACAAATTAGAGTCCCTGGTTATTTTAAGATCTGGTTTTGGAAGAAAGGTACTCTGCAATATTTCCAGTAAAAAAAAAAAAGATATTTTATTTTCAGGTTACTTACATTATATACTTATTTTAGTCCAGTGTCACTTTATTGGCAAGGACTGTCAGTACTTGCGTTGTCAAATTACTCTTATTTTATCATTACAAGGGATTTGGCAAATCATTTATGTTTTGTGTTTAAAAATTCTTTACAGAACCATATACTTATTTTATAAATAACAAAGCAATATTACATAATGGTGACTATGCAATTCATAAAGAAACAGTAGCTGGAATGAGTTGTATTGGATGTGAGGAAAACCTATTTGTATATTTGTTGACTAAAAAAAGGGCTGTGACATACTTGATAGGTTAACAAAGTAAGTTGTTGCCTCTCCATATCTTTAAATTCTGAGATGTTTGCGTGTGTGAGATACAGAAATTTACATATATATATTTCTGTATATAAATTTATATATATATATATATATATATATATATATATATATATATATATATGAGATTGAGATTGTTTTTTAAAGAGTTTAGGTATAGTCCTGCCTGACAAAGTATAGATACTTCAAGCACGTGAAATTGTAATTTTATAATCACTTCTGATTAAAGGCTGTATGCTTTGAATTCTAGGTGCATATTTTTAGGCCTCAGGGATTTGGAGAATAAAAGGTGCTTTTTGTCTTGAGAACGGGTTTCCTGATGATTAGTTACTTTGATTTATAAACATTCTCAGCCTAGAATTTAAAAAAATGGGGGCCACCCTAATTTATTGAGTTTTTGGGCATACCTCAGAAAATTCTCCCCACTCTCCCCACTCACCCAAATGATTGTTTGGCATAACTTTAGGGATAATCATCGGCTTATTGTCCATGTGACCAGGAAGACTAAGCCGTTACACATCAGGATGCACCAGCACCACCCAGTGGCCTTAAACTAGTCTAACAGCTTTTCGGAAACAGGATCCAGAAACCCGGGGCTGCTATGCGTGCGTGAAAGCACCAAGATTCAACTTTTGCAGAGTTGAATCCGTTGTGCGCAGTTCTGATCTTACTCTACTTTCTGGAAAGATCAGACTCTATGTTTCAGGGCAAGAAAATGGAGTTTGGAGTATCTTAAGGACTCTTGGCTCTTTTTTGCAGACCGGTAGCAATACACACTATATTTGTAAGTAGTAAGCTAACACCCTGTTTTTGAAAGTAGGAATTTAGTACAGCTAAAGAAATCATCACAAATAAGTGACAAAAATTATCCTCTCCACCAGGAGTGTAGAAAGTCTAAGGAGTCCAAGGGGAATTTAGTTTCTATACAAGCTAAACAGACTTTTCTATACCACTTCCTGGATGACAAAGATTCCTCCCAGCAAGGAATGATATTTCTCTTCTAGGTGTGCAGCAAACCAACCTCTGGTAAATTTTTTGTTCCTAGTAGCTGCTGATTGCTACGCACATCTTATTATAGAAAGATAATTGTTGGCTAGGCCAGATTTGAAAAATGCAGCAAAGTAGAAATTAACAGCAAGGGGGAAATACAGTTCCTAGTCCCTCTGCTAAGCAGTCACCACTACTGTTGTCATGTTGTGTGCCTGTCCCCAGCAAACCCTGGAGCTAGGTTTGCCGGGCCATTTAGTAGCTGGGAATTAGACAAGTTAGTTTTCTCGGTGACCCGGTTTCCTGATCTCTAGGATGGGATAATTCAGTTCCACTGCATAAGGTTATTATAAGGATTAAACATATTAACATATGTAAAGTTTTCAGAATAGTGCCTGTATGTGTTAGCTAGTATTACTTTTCCATGCCTCTATTTCCTCCAACTCCTTCTTACTGTTATTATACTATGCACCAGGCATCCTGCTAGAAACTAATATTTTTGTGTCCTTCCAGATTTTTTTTGTTTTCCTGTCCTTTATTAGCTGAAACTGTACTATAAATATAATTTTGTATCTTTAAAAATTATATTGTAGTATTATTTGTTCACTAGTGCAATTTTTAATGATAGGTAAGTACTATTGGCTATTACAGTTTAGCCTGGTACAAGATGACAAAATTTATATATGTGGATTTTTATTGCCATGCAAAACACAAAGGAACATTTTAAAAAAGGCAAACACAAAGTTTTTCTAAAAACAAAAGAATATAACATGATGTATTTTGGAATCTTAAATTTCTGGTTTTATTTTCATTTTGGCTAGTAGATTCATTTATTTTTTTCCTAAGCAACACCATGCATCTATGTACAGAGTCTGTGCTCGTGATGTAACAATGAATAAGGCACTTTCTTGAAAAACACTGAGGGTTGAGATACTCAAAATGATGAAGAGGGAATAGTGGGAAGAGCAACTAATTCTGCTTGAGAAAGTTGAAATCTGAGCTGGTATTGAAGGATAAGTACGACTTCTTTAGGAAGGCTGTGGAATAAAGTATTCTGGGCAGAAAAGTCAGGGATGAGTAAAATTAGAAGCTGATAATTATCTATAAAACATTGTAGTAGTAGCATCTGTAAAATATTGTGTGCAAGGGGGAGGAGGAGGCAGGGTGGGCGATCAGATTGACAGTGCTGCTTGGGCCCAGAAAAACTCAAGCATGTAATTTATTCAGTAGAAGTAAGTAGTGATAAGTAGAATAAAAAGTGCTGTTGCAGAAGGAGGGATTATAAAAGTAGGGATGGTTCATCATGTCCAATGACAGACTGAAAACAAGCCCGGGGCAATTGTGTGGCTTTAGCCATCAGGGACCTTAGCCAAAAGCAGATTGAAGCTGAGGGGTGAATGGGGAGAAAGCAATTTGAGACAGTGACAACAGACTCCTCTTCCAGAAAGTTTGCTGAGAACAGGCAGTAAATGAGAGGAGAAGCAAGAAAGGCAACATGGTGGGGTGATATCTTAATGATGGAGATTTGAAAATTTCTGGAGAGCAAGAAGTCTGACTGGTAGTTTATTAACACAGCATATTTACTTCATCCATTGGCCTGAAATTAAGAATAAGGTTTAAAAAATAAGTTATACCCTATTCCTATGTATCTACATACTTTCTGTCTCTGTATTTATTTATTCCTCTGTATCTAACTGGAACACAAAGCTTTAATTTTCGTTTGAAGATGGGTGAGAATCACAACTTGGACTTGGTGCAAGGCTTTTATTTTGCTTCACCACAGAAGCAGTTTACATGCAGTGCTAGGGATAACGAGATAAGGATGCAGGTGGGTGAATTCAGCTGCCCACTTCCTGTTTATCACAAAAATTTTGGTGGCCTCAGCAGCTCTAGCAACTGAAATGTCAGAAAAGCATAGTATTGTGGGCTTCTCCACTCTCACCTTTAGAAAAAAAGAAAAATGCCAGATACATCGGCATCTAGAAACAACGTATTTCAGGTGAGATTTCAGTTTTTAAGGAAGCTGAATCCCTCAGACCTAATGACTGTCCTAGGCCTTGAAACTCTGGCTGTGCCTGCTCTGGGGCGATCCTGCCTTACATTTATGCTTATGTAGTGCCTTTTCCTGGGAAGACTTGGCAGGCCTACAGCATGTAAGGCAAGGTAGAAGACATAAGGTGAGCGGTTTTCTTTCCCTCACCCTTGGTGGTTCTGGCAGACTCACATTCCTGGAGCACAAGTGTGAGCATACCGTTCATATTCCTCTGCAGTCCAGGAACTTCTGTATTTTGTAAAAGGCAAAGCAAATGTTAAGAGATGTTTTCAACCCGACAGCCTCATCAACTCAGCTAATTCTCTTGCCTTCTTTTTCTATGACCATTTACACGAAAACACCGTATTTCTAATGGTGGCATGGAGTTACTTTCAGGGAATCTGACAGCGAGCCCCGATAAAATCTCAAGACTTGCTGCAGTCATGAAATTTTTTTACACAAGGTGACTTTCTTGAGATGTATCATTAGAATGGACAGAGCAAAACAAAGACTTTATAGAGACTGCTTATAATATTCCATGAGGATGGGATTTTTCCTGTACCCATACATGTGGAAAAAAGATTAAAAATTAGTAAATCTCTGAAAGTGTTTACATCTAGAGAGAGATAAACTTTTTAAAAAACCCAGCTGTCAAATGTCACTTGGTTTTCAGCATGTTTTAATAAACCCTGAATCACTGCCTAGTCTTTCGATTTCAAATGTTTCAATTCCTTAATGTTCTGTGAACTTTGAAGAAGTTGTTAAGACCACAGTACTACATTTTCTCAATCCCTTCAAAGACTCTTTATCAGATTCTCTCTTTGTCTCAGTATATCTGCCTTTTAGATGGTAGATGCAAATATTGGTGAAAAACTAATTAAGGCTAACAATGAGGGGTGATTATTTGGGTGCCTCTGACGTCAGGCACTTCACATAAATTTGTTTCAGCAAAAAAGTGATATAAAATCTTTTCCTGATCTTATATGCTCAGGTCCTAGAGCAAAGGTTTGATTATAATTTTATCTATGCCAGGCTAAGAATACAGGTCAGTGGTTTCAGTGTTTTATTCCTATGTGAACATGAAATAAAACTACAGTTTAGATATAATAATTTGGCAAATTGTTAGGCAACACTACTAACTCCTTAATACTTGTAAAAACTAAGTAGATTAAACATGAAATGTACTTTCTGTATTTTTCAAGGAATTGTTTTTACTTTTAATTAACATGAAACTGAAACAAGTATTTGTATTTTTAGTGTTTTTAATGATCAGTATAAACATTTCTTCAGTTTCTTACATTTACAACCTCATACTTTCAAAATATGTCTTCATATATGTTTTATATGTGTGTGTGTGTGTATTTACAATATTAGCCATTAGGTTATTTTTAGTAACTCTGGTCTGATTAGCTGGTGATGAGGTCCTAACCACCTGTGGTGACAGAGCAGAAAGTAGGGTTAGGTCCTTATAAAATGTTTGATTTGTGTTTACTTTTGCTAGTGAGTCTGAAAATGCTTGGTTTGGATCAGAAATTTGAAAATGACAATGACAACGGGAATTTCTGAGCATATCTTAAACTACACAAAAATTATCAGTGACAGAGAAAAAAGACTTATGTTACATTTAATAGTGTTAATTTTGAAGACATTTCAAACTTCCATGAAGGATTGTGAAGTGTTCAATGCAGACACCAGTACAAATTTTGGTAAGCTTATTAAGAAACAAAACCCCCTAAGAAATGTTCTGAACGTTATTTTCATTAGGAAAGTGAACTTTTACAGCTGTTTAAGGTGCTGTAATATGTCTACTGACACTCCCAGCTGTTTTACTAAGCTGGCTGTCTGCTCTAAGATCCAGGAGAGACTTGGGTTTTCAGAACGTGTGTGCTCCCGACCACATTGTGAAGATGAACAGTCAACCCCACCAAGGCTCTTGTTACATTTTTTGTTCAACTCAGCATTATTTTCACAGAGTCTTTCATCTTTAGCTTTACCACTCTCTTTCTCAGTTGGAACTACATGACAAAGGTCCATATCCTGAATGGAGTCCAATAAATCTACAACATGGGGCTGTGGGGTAACTGATTTCAGATGTTTGAGAACACACTCTTCACACTGGCCAACTGCATCCAGAAGATTATTTATTTTACCGATCAAAGTCGAACTGTTATCATGAAGGTGACACCAGGAGAGCAAAGCACTGAATGAAAATATAAACAAGAGTTAAATAGGAAAAAAAATTAAATAATCACAGGCTTTTAGAATTTTTGATACTAAGCCCTATATGTTTCTTTTCTAGATAACAGCATGCAAAACTGAATTAATAATAATGCAAGTCAAAATCAGGAAAGTAACAATGGTAAAAACAGGATTTAAAACTATATATATAAGGATATTATCTTTCAATAGAAATTAAACAATTGGACTCAATCACATAAACTATTTATAATTCATAACCACTCCTTCACATCTACTTTTCCTCATTTTAGATTTTCCTCTTTATGACTGTGTAGCTCCTGCTGATGAGGGATACAACTTAGAGAAAGATACACCAGTTTCTCCTTTAAGGATATCAAACAACTTCTAAACTAGTGAGTCTCAATCTTGGATGCATATTAGAATCATCCGGGGAGCTTTTAAAACTATCAAGGTCCGAGTCACACCCCAGACCAATGAAATCAGAATCTCTAGAGGTATTATTTTTTAAAACGTCCTAGCTAATATCAAGGTGCAGCCAAGGTTGAAAGCCATTGTTTTAATCATATACAGCATTTGCTTGCCATTAAAACTGAAGCTTAGGAAAAAAGTTTTGAGGCAACTTCACTTTCCCAACTTTGTTGTAAACAGACTGTTTGCTGAGCTAACCATTTTCTTGAAGAAGGTTAGAATTCTTCTAGTCCTAATAAATATTTTTCTTTACTTTTCTAGTACAGACAGCACTTCTGATTTTTGATATTTCAGATTGTTCAGATAACCATGACATAAAATGGTTGTTAAAAATAATGATGTTTCAAAAATGGAATCAATTGATATAAAGATTTAGCGATAAACTTTCTAAGATTATAAAAGATTAACTTGATGTGAAGATGAACACTTGATCATTTTCCTACTGTAGTAGACTACAAATTCTGATTCCTGAGCATTGAATTTTCTAAAACCTTAAACACAGTCATTATTTTTTTTGTTTTGATGACTTTTATTTTTTACCCTTTTACAAACCATAATTCTTTGCATCATCTTTTCTATCAAGGGCGGTTTAAACGGTATAAAGTATCAAAGAGGACAACCCTGTCACGCTTCTTGCTCCATATGCCATTATTGCTATGGGGTCTTGATAGGTGTTCAATGTTCAGGACTAAGGGAAATGGTATCATTTTTCTCTCTATACCAGCCGTAATTTTTGTCATATACTTCTAGTCAAGAAGTCTGTAATACTACGTTCTGTCACATGTGCAAGACTAAAAGCTTTATTCAAAACCTGAAAACCTTCTAATTACTTTGATATATAGATTGGTGGTAGTTCAGGTTGCAAAAAATACACACCTTTCTATCATTGCTTTGCCATAAAGGACAACACCTGGCTCACTTATTAAAGTGGATAAACCCACAATTTTGAGTTTTTGATGGCATTATCATTCTATGTTCTGTAGCACTCGTGTGGATTTAACACTAGGAAAAGCATTTTAACACTTTATTTTTACACATTACTTTTATAAAAATCCTCCAGTAGTAATGAGGTTAAAATGACTGAGCATTTAAGTTTAAGGTAAGTTAAAGGCAAGTTTTAAAAAATTACCTCAAAGTTCCTCTGAGTTGTCCATAGTTTATAATGACTTCTGCACCTTCCTTATAACCTTGATTGAAGCCTTGTTGCAGAGTAACTGCTTTGCCAGCCTCTAGTCCATCTCTATAACCTTCCTAAAAATAAGTAATGAAGAATTGCAGCTGTAACTAACATCAAGTGAACCACTGTAGATTTTCCCTGAAAGTCATAGAACTAACTTAGAAAATCGATGAAATAAGACTTTCCTGTGTATATTTAACATAAGGTTCTATAACATATGGCATAGCCACACAAAGTAGGCTATGCTCATAAAAACGTATTATTTGTTTATCTCGTTTTTGAAGTCTAGACTTACTTGGTACACTTAAAAAAGTACTAATTCTTATACAGTTTTTAAAAAATCCTGTGTTAGCAATGGCATCACAGAAAAGATACATAGAAAGAAGAATTATGTGTCTGGCCCCTTTGCAACTGATAGGATTGGTGTGGGAGGGTGAGGAGGGTGAGCGGTAAGCAGAGTTATTGAAAGTCTTGAATAATTAACTGGAGTAGAGGAAGAGGAAATTGGTTTAGCAAAAGGAAAATGACAAATCTGGTTTTAGAAATTTTGCTTGATACCTAAATTCAATCAAAGTACAAATTCTCTGTGGGCAGGGATTTTGTCCTGCATCTCCTCTGGTGCCACAGCACTCAAAAGATGCTCAATAACAGATGCCCCCGCCTCATATAAAGTATTTCTGAAACTGACAACATGGTTGTTGGGCTAAACAAATATTATTTTACTGAAACATTAAACAAAAGCAGATTTACGGGCAATTTAACTAATTGTTGGCAAGGATATTAAGTAGAAGTGGACCTCACTATTTGGGTCCTGACTCTGGAATGCTCCACCTAGAAATTGGGTGTGTGGTATTAAGCTTAGTCTTATTGGATAGTGAGACAAATTAGAAATGGACAAATCACACCTAAGAAATAAAAAAAGAAATTAACTTTAATATTTCCTCACTTAGCCACCGGTACTCCATATTAACTTTCCCTCATTGCCCTTTGACAACATTCTTACGTTCACTTTTTCCGTACAGATTAATACCGCCTCTAACTTTAGGCTCCTCATCCATTCGAGCAACCCGTGTAAACTGTGTACATGTCCTCGGACACCCATAATTAGTACAGTCAGTTTATATATTATACACTTCTCCTCCCCCTTTCTCTGTGGTCCTCATCAAACTGTACTCTCCTCAACGTTTAGATAGTTTATTTTGGTCGGACCCAGCGTCTAACCCACCCCACAGACCATCGAGGAAAGCTCCCTGTGGTTTCACACGCTTTCAAGTAAGCCCTTGGGAAATCCTAGCAGGACGCGGGCCGGACTGTGTAACAAGCGGTAGGAAGGGCAGCGCCTGGCCAGGCCGCGACCACCCTGGCCTCTAATCTCCGGACGCAGCTTCTTCACAACTTCGCACCCCTCTCCCCACGACCCAGCATATCAAGGGATCCCCGCGCCCTCCACACAGCTTTACTTTGACGCGTCTCTGCATGTGGCTCCGCCATTCCCGCTGCACCAGGAGCGACTCGTCGGCTTCCTCATCAAACACTTCCCCCTCTTCTCCTTGATCGTCGAGGAAAGTTGCGGCTTGAACCCACGACATCACCGAGGTAACCACAGGCCGCTGAGCGCAGGAAACGCCCGCAACTCCTTCCGGTCTGAGGGGCGGGGCGACGTCTGCGAATCGGGGCTCGCGGGGCGCGTGCGCGTACGCGTGCGCGTGCGCGACGGGGACGGTCTCGGGTGGGACCTACGTTCCGCCGGCTGTTTTCGCTCCCTGGTATTGTCGGCCTTCCTCAGTTGACTCAAAGTGTTGGCGGACTCCTGTGGTGGGCGAGGCGGATTCATTCCTCGCTGGGCCCGCCGACCTTGACCTCTGCGGGTCAAGACAGCCTGAACCCTTTGCGAACACTTTATTTCTCCTAGGGTCTCCCTAGTAAACTGGGTTTTGGAGTCGTGCGCGTTTGTAAAACTATTCAATGTAGTTCAGTTGATGGGCTATTACTAGGCACAGGCTCCGGTGTCTTTTAGAATCTCCGTCTGTGCATTTAAGGGATTTGACAGCCTGACGTTTTAATTATTAGGAGCGTGGAGCAAAGGAAAATAGAATCGAAAAGTTAGACCCTGCGGCCATTTTGAGTTCAATAAATGTATAGTACACGTATGAAACTGAAATATTTCTCATTGATTCACAGTATCCTTCACTGGTTTCCTAAAAGTAGACTATTGGCTTGGTGAGGGCGGAGACTTGTTTATCTACAATATACTCAACACCAGTAAGGTTCTGACACTAGTAAATGCTGGAACAGATGCTAGTGAATGAATGACTCCAGTAGTATTCCTGTTTTGCCTTTTTCTGCATGGTCATGTGGTAATGATGATTTATTTATCTAGCAAATCTCTTTGACTGTCTGCCCTGTGCCAGGCAACGTTGTAGGCTTTTGGGATACATCAGTGAGTGATACAGACAAAATTTCCAAACTCTTGTGGACTTTACATTCATGTAAAATTGACGGTAGATTAACAATAAGCACTATATAAGTAAATTATATAGTTTGTTACAAGATCATGAATGATATATGCTGTGAGGAAAAAAAGTAAGGGGAACCATTGTAAGGGTGATGGTATACTTTTAAGGATTTAGCATAATAGCTTGGTTTACTCAATTATAGTTTGATTTACTTTATTTTGTAGTTTATTATTATTTTTTTCCTCGTCTTTGTTTCTCTCCCTCACTGCCCCATATAACTGTTTCCCAAGGCTACATGCATACCTTGTTCATGTAATTAATCAGCAGAACACTAACTTGCAAGAAACTGAGTCAGCCTTCAGCCATCCTGACACCAGCAACCAGGTTGAGATTCCAGACTGTGATTTTCTGTCAGATGATATATGAATCACCCCTAAGACCAGGTTTGAGATAACCAACGGGGAATAAAACAGACCCCAGGAGTCGTCCTCCCAGAGGAGTCGCATGACTAACCCCCCCTTTCCTTTGTTTTGCTTCTTGTGTACCTATATAACCTTCTGACTGTTCTAGGAACGGAAAGGTGGCCTTTGAGACAGTAGTCTGCCATCTTCTCGAAATGCTGGCTGTGGGAACAGAGCCCCGGAGAGTAGTTTGCAGGCTCTTGGCCTCACGTGGAAAGGTGCTGGCTCGGCTGTGGCTGATTGGCTGTCGGCTGTGGCCGGTTGGCCGATTGGCCGCCGGTATAACTGCTGCGGCTACGGAGGAGGGCCGAGGACTGCCGAGGACTGCCGAGGAGCCGAGCAGAGCCGAGGAGAGTGGAAGAGAGGAGAGGAACAGAGTCAAGAGAGTGGAGGAGAGTCGTCTGTCGGTCGGTTGGCGGAAAGGCGGACTGCAGGTCGCACGTCCGGTGAACCCAGCCTCCAGTGAGACCATAGTGGTGTGACTCCCCTACCTATGGCTCCGTGGGTGTTCCTTTTTGGCCTCACCATATCCTGCGTTTTTGTGTGGGGAGCGGGAGCAGAGACCCCGCAGGCCGCCCCGCCTGAAAAATGGTGCAGCGATCAGGGTCTCCCGCACGACACTGGCATTTTGAATAAACCTACTTTTCTATTCACAAACCCTTGTCTCTCGATCTTTGGCGTAGGAGCAGCGAGCAGCTGAAACTTAGCTCAGTAGCACCATGAATCTGTGAGTGAAGGTGGTTGGGTGGTGCAGGTTATAAATTTAAATGTTCAGAGAGTATTTGGTAGATCCATGGAATGTGTATAGAAACATTCTATACTTGACCACAAAAAATGCCTTGATAAACTTAAAAGAATAGGGATTTTACAGGTCATATTCTCTGATCATAATCCAACAGAATCAGTAATAAATAATAAAAATAACCCCAATAATTTAAACTGTAATATTGGACATTTGAAACACCCTCCTAAATAACATTTGGATCAAAAAGGAAATAAAAATTAAAATGACGTACAGTAATCAATTAGAATACGTCCAAAAAACATGGGACTAGATGAAAGCTGCCTTCAGGGGCACTTCCATAGGCTTAAATGTCTTTATTATTAAAGAAGAAAAAAATACATAAACTTACTATATATCTTAATTAGAAACAAAATGGTAGTAAGGGAAGCAGTAAAGATAACAACTGAAGTTATAAAATAGAAAGCTCCAAAACTTGCATAAATAAGTCCAAAAGCTGATTCTTTGAAAACACCAATAAAATAGATAATCCTCTCTTGATCCTGATTTAAAAAAAAAGAAAATTATGCAAGATAGACATGAGAAAGGAAGTAATGATGCAGAAGGAAATTCAAATATTACAAATTACTAACTGAAACTAAAAAAACCACACATTTGAAAACCTAGGAGATATGAATGACCTCCTAATAAAACTGATCCAACAAGTAGGAAACATGAAGAGACAAATTATAATACCGTGTTTCCCCAAAAATAAGACCTAACCGGAAAATAAGCCTTAGCATGATTTTTCAGGATGACATCCCCTGAACATAAGCCCTAATGCATCTCTTGGAGCAAAAATTAATATGAGACCTGGTCTTATTTTCGGGGAAACATGGTAGAAAAATTGGAGATTAAATATCTATAAAAATAAGGTGGAGACTTGATAATTTTATAGTTAAATCCTTTTAAAAGAAGAAAATATTAAAAAAATATATATTTACATTCTAAGGCAAAGAAAAAGATGGTAATTCCCTAAATCATTCCATGAAGCAAGCCTCACTGTCACTTGATAAAGTTAGTATCAAAAACCTCCAACGTTCAAGTTAGCTTAGGAATATGTATTCAAAAGAGAATCTAGTACCTTATCAAAAGAATAATTCAAGAGGTTTTAGTCAAGGAAAGTAAACTCTTGAAATATTAGGAAATGTATAAGCATATTTCACTGCTTCACCACTTATTTTTTTTCTCTCCCCTTCTTCTGCCTCCCACCTCCCCACTCCATTTCAAGCCATTGTTTCTCACTCTAGTTGTGTAGGACACAGTTCCCTGGCCCATGCTGGTTATTATGAGCCTTGCGCTCCCCCCAGCTGAGGCATTCCCTGGATGCCAGCCGCTCATGTTGGCCACCGGCTGTTCCTGGCAACTGTACAGCAGCTCAATGCAGCCTAGCCCCAAGGAGAGCTGTGGTTCACAATCTTAGCTGTAGAGGGCTCAGCTTACTGGCCCATGTGGGAATCAAACCAGCGACCACAGCGTTAGGAGCATGGGGCTCCAACCACCTGAGCCACCTGGCTAGCCCTGCTTACCAATTTAAAGGAGAAAAGCCATATGTTATTTGATAAATGCTGAAAACTTACTTGACAAAATTTAAAAACCACCCTTAACACAATAAAATAGAAACTAGAAATTGACACTTTATGAAAAATCCAGCAGTGAGTAGTATTCTAAACAATCAGATGTTGAGATATTTCCTTTAGAGAAAAGAGAGAACACCTGATGATCACCGTTATTATTTGACATTCTTTTGGAGACTAGTGAATGCAATAAGAGAGGTAAAGTAATCTACATAAATGTTAGTTAATAAGAGATGACGTTATTCTTTTTGCTGTTTATAGATTGTGTGCCTAGAAAACCCAAAGGGCTTCAGATAAAAATAGAATAAGGGAGTTTGATAAAGTCTTTGGGTATAAAAAAGTAGACCAATAGCCTCTTTATTTTCTAGCAATAACCATCTAGAAATATAAATGAGATCAATAGTCCACTTGCAATATCAAGAAATACTGTTAGATATAGTATTTATATATACATTTAGTATTCTATATTTATTAATATAGTATGTATAAATGTCAAGAATATAGTTTAAAAAATCAACTTTATTGAGGTATATACATGCAGTAATATACATATATTTTGAGTGTACAGTTTTGATGTGTTTTGACAAATATATACATCAGTGTAACTACCACCCAATCAAGATATAGACATTTCCATCACCCTAGAAATTTCCCTCATACTTCCTTGCAGTCAATTCCTCACCCCCTGAGGCAACACCCATCCAATTTCTATCACTCAAGATTAGTTTTGCCAGTTTTAGAACTTCACAGAAATGAAATCCTATCTGTCTTTTTGTGTATTTGGTTTCTTTGACTCAACATAATGTTTTTGAGATTCATTCATGTGGTTGCACGCACTATAGGTTGTTCTTGATACTTGCTAAGTACTCTTCATTGTACAGACGTACCATAATGTATCCATTCACTTGTTGTGGACATTTGGATTTTTTCCAGTTTTGCACTATTTTGAATAAAGCTGCTATGAACATTCCTATGAACAAGTCATTTTGTGTACACATGTTTTTATTTCTCTTGGGTAATATCTAGAAGTGGAATTGTTGGTGTGGGGGCAGAGCCCCAGAAAGCAGTTTCCAGGCTCTCGGCCTCACATAGAAAGGTGCTGGCTCAGGTAGTAAATGGCCAACTGTGATTGCATGGCCATCAGCTGTGGCTAGTTAGCCGTCAGCTGTAACCAGTGAGCCATTGGCCACTAATATAACTGCTGTGGCTATGCTAGCAGAAAGAGAGAAAGAATGGGGGCTAGCAAGAAGATGGCGGCTGGGCTGGCTTGTGTGGATGGCGGTTTGCGGACAGTGTGGATCCAGCCTCCAATGAGAGTATAGTGCCGCCAGAGAGAATATAGTGGTATGACTCCCCCATCTGTGGCTCCATGGGTGTTCCTTTTTGGCCTCACCATATCCTGCGTTCTTATGTGGGGAGCGGGAGCAGAGACCCCGCAGGCTGCCCCGCATGACAAATGGCGCAGCGAGCAGGGTCTCCCGCACGACAGTTGGGTCAGATGGTAAGTAAAAACTCATCACCCTAGAAACTGCCAAATTGTTTTCCAAAGTGGTATTACACTCCCACAAGCAGTGTATTGGAGTGCCAGTTGCTCCACGTCCTCTTCCTTACTTGGAATTGTCGGTCTTTTTAATATCAGCCATTCTGATAGATATGTAGTGCCATCTCACTGTGTTTTAATTTTTGTTTTCCAGATGACATTATATTGAACATGTTTTCCTGTACTTATTTTCCATTTGCCTATCTTTTTAATGAAGTCTTTGCCCATTTAAAAAAATTGGGTTGTCTCATTGCATTTTATTTTATTTATTTATTTCTGTTTTGCAGGAAAGCAAAAAAAAAACGATATGTTGAAAACGAAAGTATGCCCTTGAGAGGAAAGTGTGAGTGAACTCAGAGAATGAGTTGTGCCCTTCTTGCATTTTAAAGGTTCTTTATATATTCTGAACTTAAGTCCATTGTCAGATATATGAATTGCAAATATGTTTTTTGCATAGTTATAGTCCATTGGGAAATAGCTGTGGAGATAGATGTAGGACTTCATGATGTTTTGTGGGGAAGGGAGCATAATGCCTGTGAAAGATAAAAGGAGGAGGAAATGTGAGTAGGCAGAGAATCTGATCCCTACAATAGAAAAGGGAGGAGGAAGCGGGATTGGGCCGTGGGTTGGTATGTTGAGATTGGTATGTAGTCTTGGCCAACATGAAAGGAAGCTCCGGAGCCAGCGGCAAAAAGGAGGCCTGGCACGGGGCGCAGGGCCTCGCCCTGGTAGCTCTGCCATGCTCAGTTATTGGTAGAGGGTGCTATGGAAGACTGTGGCGGTGGGTAGAAATCTGAGGCAAAACCTGGGGGTGCTCCTTTGTCAACAACCAGATGATCTTCCAAGGGCCTTTCAAGTGTGTGATTCTATTTTTTCCAAAATAGCTTTTCTTTTTAAAAGGAACTGTAAATCAGAGTGACATCCCCTGCGTAAATTTTGGTGTCACAGTGTGAACTCACAGTATTTAGTAAACTTATCTTGCAGCTGAATATCTCTCATATAAATACTCTATGACGAGGTCAACCTTCAGGATTCACTCTTTTTTTTCCCTATTCTTCTGCTTATCGTTCTCCTTGCTTTTCTTTCAAAGCCTTCAACAATTCTTTTTTATGTCCTTCTATTTCCTATCTCCTGCTAAGTTTCATTCTTTATCTCAGTCTCTCACACTTTATTTGTGCCTTTTGCAGACTGCTTTTTGTAGCTGGTATCATAAACTATAAGAGGGCACAGACCTTTTTCTCGGTTCCTCTTTAAATTTTCTAGTGTACTGGCTTTAATTTACGTTAAGTCTCTGGCAACCAGCCAGCAGAATTCCTGATTTCTATATTCCAAAGGAAGTAGCTTTCTACTTTTCCTCGTCCCTTCTAAACTTTCATATGTTCTACGAAACTTGGTGGTATCCAGTGACTAAGTCCTTGGGTGCTGTTTTTCAATTGCTTATATCAGGTTTGCTCTAAGGCTATATAATATGTGTTAACAAATAAAATTGTTGCTAGTGTGGAAAATGGTGGAGGAGCTTCCAAAATATGGCTTCTAAAAAGAGGGCTTTAGAATAAGTATAGTAGATAGTAGATTGATCCTGGGTAGAGTTGCCTCTTTTATTTTAAAGTATTGTGTCTACAGAAGACCCCAGTGATAATATAGCTGTCAAAGCTAAGAGGAAAATTATTAGTTCGATATAGAATGTTTGTTGAATATTAGAAAGGAAGAAGAAATGTCAGACAGGAAGGATGATTGATCTTTCAAATGGCTTATTGATGGACAGCTATGTCTAATAGCATTTAAGCAAATTTAAGTCTGTCTTATTTTTTTAAAAAGCCTCCCTCAACTCCGAGCTCTTCTCTGGCTACTCTGCTCTATGCTTCTCTTTCTCTTTACAACTAAACCTCTTGAAAGGGTCAATGTCTCCACTTCTGTGCCTCTACTTTTTAACCCACTTCAATCTGGCTTCCAACCCCACTACTCCATTTAAAATGGCTGTGAGGGGTTAAGGGGAAATTCCCACAATATTTTTGCTGATGACTTTCAAATTTCGCCTTCCAGTCCAGCCCTTCTCTGTGCTTTTGACTCATGTATCTAATGGTCTGTAGGCTATCTTCATTTAGATTTACCACATAGAGTTTAATAAATCCAAATTTATCTTTTGTTCTTTTAGTGTTTTTCCTCCTCTTATGTTTTCTAGCTCCTTGCTGCTCAGACTGTGCTGCAGACACTCTCAGCATCAGCATCACCTGGGAGCAGAGTTTTGCTCCCATCCCAGACCCACGGAATTAGAATCTGCATCCTCAGGTGATTCATATGCACAGTCAAGTTTGAGAAGTATTGCAACTCATTGAATGGTCACCACATCTGCCCCCTCACCATGTCCTAATATGAGGTGTGATCAAAAACTACAGTGAATGTTTAAATAAAAAAAATATTACAGTAAAAGACACATTGCCATTAATCTCCTTCAAAATACTCCCCCTGACTTCGAACACGCTTATCCCATTATTCTTGCCACTTTCTGAAGCAGTTCTGGAAGTCCTCTTTCATGAGTGTCTGTCATGCAGGACGGCCTGTGGGGTCTCTTGTCCCGCTCCCCACATGAGAATGCAGGATATGGTGAGGCCAAAAAGGAACACCCGTGGAGCCATAGATAGGGGAGTCATACAACTATAGTCTCGCTGGTGGCTGGGTTGGAGACACAGGAAGCAGGAGCCACACTGTCCACAACCCGCTGTCCCAACTGCAATCTGCGCTTGCAGGCTCAGCCACCGTCTTCTTGCTAGCCCCCATTTTTCTGCTCATGTAGCCACAGCAGTTATATTAGTGGCCAATGGCTCACTGGTTACAGCTGATGGCCAACTAGCCACAGCCATCCAGTCACAGTTGATGGCCATTTACTACCTGAGCCAGCACCTTTCCATGTGAGGCCGAGAGCCTGGAAACTGCACTCCTGGCTCTGTCCCCACACTCCACCCCTACAGGGTCTCGCCTCACAATCTACGCGACAAGCATCTTCCGCGAGGTGCCCTGTGCGAGGAGCCTGGAGGTGAATGCAATATCCTGGACACAGCCAGGCTCTCTGGGCACAACCAGGGTTTCTCAGGGCACCACCAGTTCTTCTGGGCACAGCCAGACTTCCTGGGCTTCTTAGGGTACCACCAGTCTCCCCGGGCACAGCCAGCGCCTTTCAGGGCACTGCCACTCTCTCTGGGCACAGCCAGACTTCCTGGGCTCAGCCAGGGTTCTCAGGACACTGACACTCTCTCTGGGCCTCTCAGGGTACCGTGCTGGAACAACAGCGACTCACAGTCAAGGTGCTTACATATTCTCGATGGGGGCTGGTCAAGACACAAAAGCAAACATCCACCAGTTCCACTGCATGGTGGCACGTTCCCAAGCAAACAGTCAAGCAGTCCATTAAATTAGGGATAGAAGGCCCTTCCCCATAGTCCAGTCATTTGCCAAGTCTGCGCGTTAGCCTCACAATGTGTGCCCTCTCCGCAGGTCAAGGGCTCCAAGTCCTCCCCAACCTGGGGGTGAGGGCCTCAGCAAGCACTTCCGAGCCTACAGGGCTGCAAGGACCTTTGCTTTCTCCGGCCTATGCTGGTTGGGGAACTGTCCACGTCTTTCCACCCCTCCACGAGGGTCCAGCTTTCCAGCAGCTGCTCCTCCTGGTCTTCCTGAGACTGAGTGTTCATATGCACAAACCGCTCCACTGCCTTTCGGAGAACTTTGGCCGGCACCGTACCCTGCTCACTGCACCATTTGTCATGTGGGGCGGCCTGCGGCGTCTCAGCTCCCACTCCCCACATAAGAATGCAGGATGTGGCTAGGCCAAAAAGGAACACCCCCGGAGCCAAAGATAGGGGTTCATACCACTATAGTCTTTCTGGCGGCTGGGTTGGAGACACAGGAAGCAGGAGCCATACTGTCCGCAACCCACCGTCCCAACTGCAATCCACGCTTGCCAGCCCAGCCACCATCTTCTTGCTAGCCCCCATTTTTCTGCCAGCATAGCCACAGCAGTTATATTAGTGGCCAATGGCTCACTGTTTACAGCTGACGGCCAACTAGCCACAGCTGATGGCCATCCAATCACAGTTGATGGCCATTTACTACCTGAGCCAGCACTTTCCATGTGAGGGCGAGAGCCTGGAAATTGCTCTTCTGGCTCTGTCCCCACAGTGTCTTTACTTCATCCTCCATCATGACAATGTTCCATGTCACACATCACTTCGGGTATGGCAATTTCTGTCAAATAAAAACATTATGATGTGTCCTCATCCACCTTATTCACCAGATCTGGCACTGTGTGGACAGAGCCAGGAGAGCAGTTTCCAGGCTCTCAGCCTCATGTGGAAAGGTACTGGCTCAGGTAGTAAATGGCCATCAACTGTGATTGCATGGCCATCAGCTGTGGCTAGTTGGCCGTCAGCTGTAACCAGTGAGTCATTGGCCACTAATATAACTGCTGTGGCTACGCTAGCAGAAAATGGGGGCTAGCAAGAAGAAGGTGGCTGAGCTAGCAAGCGCGGATTGCAGTTAGCAGGGCGGATTGCAGTTAGCAGGACGGATTGCAGCTAGCAAGTGGAGTTGGTTGGTTGGCAGAAAAGTGGACGGCAGGTTGCAGATCGTGTAGCTCCTGCTTCCTGTGTCTCCAACCCAGCTGCCAGCGAGACTATAGTGGTATGATTCCCCTACCTATGGCTCCGTGGGCGTTCCTTTTTGGCCTCACCATATCCTGCATTCCTATGTGGGGAGTGGGACCAGTGACTCCACATGCCACCCTGCATGACAGGAACTGTGTGACTTCTGGCTCTTCCCCAAAGTCAAAATGACCATGAAAGGAAAATGTTTTGAATTCAATTCAGGACATCGAGGCAGCCACAATAGTGCAACTAAAGACAGTCACAGAAGAGGATTTCCAGAACTGCTACAGAAAGTGGCAAGAATGATGGGATAAGTGTGTTTGAAGAGAGTGGGAGTATTTTGAGGGGGATTAATGGCGATGTGTCTTTTACTGTAATAAATTTTTATTTATTTAAACATTTACCATATTTTTCGATCATACCTTGCATTTCTCTCATTTGCCCATTTTTCTCCATTCCCAATGCCACTTCCCTGGTTCAGGCTACCATCCTATCCTACCCCTGGATATTAGAACAGCTTCCTAACTGGACCCCTGCCTCATGTCCTATCTCCTTTCTGGTCCTTTTTCACTAGTACCCAGAGAATTATTCCTAAAGCAAAACCTGAGCAGGCCATCCCTTCCTTAATTCCCTGAGATACTTTCTGATTGCTCTCAAAATGAAGTCCATATGCCTTTACATGGAACTAAATGCCATGTGTGGTCTGGCTTCTGCTCACTGTTCTGGCCTTACTTGCTACCCTTCACCTGCACATATTCATTTTACCTTTGCCACATAATTTTTCCTCTGCCTAGAAATGTATTCTCTCCCTCTACAAAAGCTACTTATATTAGATGCACTTCCATTTGGAAGTTTTCTCTAATCTTCTAATTCTGGGTCAATTGTGTGTTATAGTCTTTACCACTGTATAGTATAAATTCTAATTGTCTGTATTCCCTACTAGACTATAAACTCTTTGAGGCAGGGACTGTGTGTCCTAGTTAATGATTTTATCCTTATTGCCCAGTATAACACTCAATAAATATTTGTTAAATGAATGAATTTCATTAAAAAATTTTAAACACTATACTCTAAACAATTCCATGTTCCAGTATAATTTTGTAGTAACAAATTGTGTCTATAAATCCAGATTAAATAAGAATTCTCTAACATTAGGATATTATAGAGGAAGATAGGGTATGCGAGGCAAGATATAACAAGTTATAATTAAAAATCACCTTTCATGAATTAAAACAACCTTTTCAATTTTGTAACCATGTTCTTAATTGTTACTTATTCAAAGGTCCATACATGTAATAGATCTTAGCATGCATAATGAATCTTATACTTCTTGGTCTTTCTCATACTTGTGTTTCCTAAGTTTTCCCAGTGATGACTTATGAATAATATAATTTCTGAGGCCATGTATACCTGATGTCAATATTGTCATCCCTGTTTCCTTTTCATTTTATTTGTCTGATATTTCATTACATATCCTGTTACTTTTAACTTTTGGATCACTTTATTATAAACTTGTTGCCCGAACATATATATATTTATATGTATACATGCACACACATTCATGTATATCCTATATTTGTACGTATATATGTTTTGGTATGATCTGAGAGTCTCTTAATGGGGATATTTAATCCATAAGCATTTGTTACACTTTGGTCATATATTAAAAGGATGAAGCTTTGTGGAGGAGAGCTTTATTCCTCCTTTCATGAGGGCACAGTAGTGGATAATGGGGTTCAGAAGATTAGGGCACAGGTCCCTGGAAACAATAGGATCAAGGAGGTTAGCTAGGCTGGCAAATAGCTTCTGATTTTAAGGAGTAGTGTCAGAAGGTAGGTAGGGTGGAGGCAGTGCTGGAGATGGCAGAGGACTATGGCTTCAAGGAGTGCTATTTAGTTCCTACTTTGTTAGCAGGAGGTGAGAGCAACCAGGTCTGACCCCTTTGGATCCTAATAAATATCCCTGGGGATTTTTAGGCATTGTATAGAATAAGTTAATCAGGGAAAGATTGTCAAGTAACCCCAGTCAGGTTTGGTTATCAATAATTGTTTTTTTCCCCACTCTGTCACACATTTAATGTAATAATTACTGTGACAATTGTAGTACTAAGCATTGTACTCCAAAACTGTATTTTCCCGAAAATAAGACCAGGTCTTATATTAATTTTTGTTCCAAAAGACGCATTGGAGCTTATTTTCAGGGGATGTCTTATTTTTTCATGTATAACAATCTATATTTATTCGTGTACAACAATCTACATTTATTCATTTATTCACATACAAAAAACTACATTTATTCAAATACAGTCACGTCATCTTCTGGAACATCGTCATAACTCTCCAAACCATGAATTCCGGCTTGCGACTCCATTTCCTGTAGAGCCATTGGCTCCAATCTCTCACGTCCAGCAATAGAGCTCTCCTTAAATGAGCACTTCTTGTCCATGTAGCCTGCTCATAGTGCATTGGCAACACACTGTCAGTGATTTTATCCCATGAATTCTTCACCCAAGTCATGACCTCTTGCAGGCTAGGCTTCACAAAGTTTCCACGCTGATTTCTCTCCATTCTATTTTCAATGTAGTCATTGATTTCCATGTGCAAATGGTCCTTAAATGTCTTGTTTATTGCAAATCAAGAGTCTGGAGATAGGCAGTCATTCCTGCGGGAATCATTATTTGATCTATTCTTCTCTGCAAGGAAGTTCTTCATGTCTTTAGCGTGATGAGTGCTGGCTGAATCCCAGACTAGCAAACCTCTTCAGCCACCTCGCAAAACAGTGGCAGCAATTAAATCAACCCATTTCCTTATAATTCCTTGTGCACACCAGGCTTTTTCAGTTTCAAGAACATAAATGCCTGAAACACGTTCAACCTTATTTTTCTTGCCCTCAGTGATGAGTAGAGGTGGGGCTTTCTTTCCATCCAGACGAATTGCCAAAATATGGGTAATGTGCACTTTCATAACCAGTGGAGGGAATGTAGATTGATGAGGCACCCCTCTGATCAATTGTCATTTGAGATCCTTGGCCCATAAACACTGCAGTTTCATCCATAGCAATCATGTTGGAGAGTTGGTATTTAGAGAAGTCTATGTCATCAACAAAGGACTTGAATGCAAGTGCACGTTTAATAACTTCAGTATCTTCCAGCTTGAACAGTGTTGTCGATCTTAGAGACAGTTCATAGCGCTGAAGGAAGCCATCTAGCCAGTGTTGTGATGCTTTGAATTCTTCTTGGGTATTTCTAACTGTGGTGCCATTGCAAGGGCAAATGCTTAAATATTAGCCCGGTGCACAACCAAAGCCTTTGCTCTCCTGTCAGCAGTCCAGCTCAGGAAGTAATGGTTGCTGACCTGATCAACACTTGCGCTTCATAGCATTTCCTTGTCCACTTGTTGACTGAGGTTATCATACTCTGCTCATCATTTTCGGACCACTTGGAGATCCAACTTCTTCTCTTTGCAGAAAGCCATAAGATTCTTGCCCTGGAAGTCCTCCACAATTCCTTTCTTGTACTCGATGGAATAGCTCTTTCTTTTTGCACTCATCTTGTCTGGGGGTCAAAATATTATTCCCTTTAAATCTACCACTAAATCAAGTGTTAATGAAAGACTTACGAGACAGGAGTGGCAACAAGAATGGTGACTGTTAAGAATGATGGTCCAGAGACGTCATCAAAATGGCAGCATGAGGTGAGCCTCTGTAAATCTCCCCTGGAACTTACAACAAATGGAACAACTATAACTCCACAAAGGACTCCCTGCACAGCAGACAGGCAAGACGAAGAGACCCACTACTGAATTCACCTAAAGGTGGGTGAATTACGAGAGCGGAAGGGAGAAGTGCGGAGACGGAGCCGAGTGGGCGCAGGACACAGACCTAGCTCAGTGCTCTGAGCTCCCTGCATCCCGGAACTACCGCAGCTGTGGGAGAGGGAAGAAGTCAGACTGCTAGGGCTCCATTTATGGCCCACATTGCTGTGGGGACAGCATATAACACAGCTGAACCCAACGCTCATGGCAGAGACCTCGGAGAAAAGACTGAGAGAAGGCTGAAAATGGTGGTTTAAGCCCTCACTGCCGAGCAGAGAGCAGAGCCTTAGGCAGGAGACTAGCCGCCCGCTCCCTACCCTCCCAGAGCTAAACCCGCACCCACCTGCCTGGTGCTAGAAACGGAACAGTAGCAGTGTCAGATCAAAAGAACAGAATATTTGCTGTTCTGAGAAGTGTGGACTGCAGACACAGATTTGCAGCCAACTAGTTCTGGAAAAGGGGAGGGCGCTGTGGAAGCAGGACTGGCTGTGGTGGTGGTCGCTGCCATTGCTCTGGGCCGCCTCTCACAACTCACCCCGCCCCTGGCCCCACCTATCTGGGTGGATCCCTGCAGGAGTAAACAGAACTGCTGAAACACACAGGCTCAGAATCTGGTACAGGAAGAGCTTTGGAACTTCGAAAGCTCTCCGCATACCCACACGCGGGCACTGCACCCTATGACTCAGGGAACTGTTAACAGAGGAGAAGCCTGTCTCCCGGGGAATCCCCCCATTGTGTGAGAAGCTGGAATAGTGCAGAGAAAAGATAGCACTACAGTGTGACAGAGAAAAAAAGGCTACAGTTGCAGAGAAAATAAAACATTCGACCAACAAGTACTAGAAAACAAAAGAAAGACCTCTTCCTATCAACCTGTTGCAGAAGCCACTCCTGTAGATGTCTAGGAAGAGAAATAATAAATCAGTAATTGCCATGAATAACCAAGGCAACAAGATTGCTCAGAAACAAAGTGAAAAGTCTCCAGAAAAGGAACTTAAAGATATGGAGATATGTGACTTAAATGACTTAAATGACAGAGAATTCAAGATTCCAGTTCTGAAAAAACTCAACAAGATGCAAGAAAATACAGAAAGGCAGTTTAATGAACTCAGAAACACAATCAAAGTACAACATGAGCATTTTACGAAAGAGATTGAAAATTTAAGAAAGAACCAAATAGAATTTCTGGAGATTAAGACCTCAATAGAAGAAATTAAGAATGAAATAGCCAGCGTAGGCAGTAGAGTTGACCAGATGGAGGAAAGAATCGGTGACATCGAAGATAGAAACCTGGAAATTACACAGATGGAAGAAGAAAGAGACTTGAGACTTAAAGAAATGAAAGAACTCTACAAGAACTTTCAGACTCCATCAGAAAGAGCAATATAAGAATAATGGGCATACCAGAAGAGGAAGAAAGAGAAAAGGGAACAGAGAACATATTCAAACAAACTGTCGATGAGAACTTCACAAACTTGTGGACAGAACTGGATCCTCGAATCCAAGGAGCAAATAGGACACCTAATTACCTCAATCCCAAAAGGCCTTCTCCAAGGCACATTGTATTGAAGCTGTCTAAAATCAACGACAAAGAAAGAATCCTCAGCAGCCAGGGAAAAGAAGATGGTAACCTGCAAAGGAAAGCCCATTAGATTGTCATCAGATTTTTCAGCAGAAACTCTACATGCCAGGAGGGAGTGGAACCAAATATTCAAACTATTGAAAGAGAGAAATCATGAGCCAAGAATAATATATCCAACAAAGGTATCCTTTAGATATGAACGAGGAATACAGACCTTTCCAGACATACAGAAGCCGAGGGAATTTTCTAATACATGACCTGCACTACGAGAAATACTAAAGGAGGCTATTTGACCACCATCAACAGGGACAGTTTGTGGCAACCAAAACATAAAAAGAGGGAGAGTAAAGGCCTGAACCGGAATATGGGAATGGAGAAAGGAAGCGTGCTGAAGAAAATGGAATACTCTAAATATCAAACTTTCTTTTACATAAACTTAAGGGTAACCACTCAAAAAAAAAAAAAAATCCAGAACTGAAATATATACTGTAATAAAAGAAGAAACAGAGAGAAACATCATAGAATACCACCACACAGAAATTATAGACAACAACAAAAAGGCAAAGAAACAATGGAGACACAGCCTTACCAGAAAACTAAAGATGGAATGACAGGAAATCCTCACATATCAATAATCACCCTAAATGTAAATGGACAGAACTCACCAATAAAAAGTCACAGAGTAGCAGATTGGATCAAAAAACTAAACCCAACCATATGCTGTCTCCAAGAGACACATCTCAGCTACAAGGACAAACATAGACTCAAAGTGAAAGGGTGGAAATTGACACTCCAAGCGCAAATGGTACCCAGAGAAAATCAGGTGTAGCCATAATGATATCAGATGAAACAGACTTCAGGGTAAAAAAGATAACAAGAGACAAAGACGGACATTTCATAATGGTAAAAGGAACTTTACAACAAGAAGACATAACAGTCATCAATATTTATGCCCCCAATCAGGGAGCACCGAAATACACCAAGCAACTACTAACAGAACTAAAGGGAGAAATTGACCAAAACACAATTATACTAGGGGACTTAAATACATCATTGACAGCTATGGATAGATCATCCAAACAGAAAATAAATAAGGAAATAGCAGCCCTAAATGACACATTAGATGAAATGGACATAATTGACATATATAGAGCACTTTATCCTAAAACATCAGACTATACATTCTTTTCTAGTGTCCATGGAACATTCTCAAGGATAGACCATATATTGGGACACAAAATCAGCCTCAGCAAATTTAAGAAGATTGAAATCATACCAAGCATATTCTCTGATCACAAGGCTTTGAAACTGGATATCAACTTCAAAAAGAAAGCAGGAAAAAACACAAATACATGGAGATTAAACAACATACTTTTAAAGAACGAGTAGGTCAAAGAAGAAATTAGAGGAGAGATCAAAAGATACATAGAAACAAATGACAATGAAAATACATCCTTAGAAAATTTTTGGGATGCAGTGAAAGCAGTTTTAAGAGGGAAATTTGTATCATTACATGCCTATCTCAAGAAACAAGAAAAATCCAAAATAAATAACCTCATGTTACACCTTAAAGAACTAGAAAAAGAAGAACAGGTGAAACCCAAGGTCAGCAGAAGAAAGGAAATAACAAAAATCAGATCAGAACTAATTGAAATAGAGAACAAAAAGACAATAGAAAAAAATAATGTGACAAAGAGCTGGTTCTTTGAAAAGATTAGCAAAATTGACAAACCCTTGGCTAGACTCACTAAGATAAAAAGAGAGAAGACACTAATTAACAAAATCAGAAATGAAAAAGGGGAAGTTATCACAGACACCACAGAAATACAAAGGATCATCAGAAAATACTATGAGGGACTATATGCCATCAAATTCAATAACCTAGAAGAAATGGACAAGTTCTTAGAAACATATAGCCTTCCTAGGCTGAACCATGAAGAACTGGAAAATCTAAACAGACGAATCACCAGTAACAAAATTGAATCAGTCATCCAAAACCTTCCCAAAAGCAAAAGTCCGGAACCAGATGGCTTCACTAGTGAATTCTACCAAACCTTCAAAGAAGATCTAATACCAATCCTGCTCAAACTCTTCCAAAAAATTGAAGAAGAGACAGTACTCCCTAACTCATTTTATGAGGCCAACATTACCTGATACCAAAACCTGGTAAGGACAACACAAAAAAAGAGAACTACAAACCAATATCTCTGATGAATACAGATGCAAAAATCCTAAACAAAATTCTAGCAAATCGAATACAACAGTGCATTAAAAAGATTATTCATCATGACCAAGTGGGGTTCATCCCCGGGGCACAAGGATGGTTCAACATCCGCAAATCCATCAATGTGATACATCACATAAACACAATAAAGGACAAAAATCATATGATAATGTCAATTGATGCAGAAAAAGCATTTGAGGAGATACAACATCCATTTATGATTAAAACACTTAATAAAATGGGTATAGAAGGAAAATACCTTAACATACTAAAGGCCATATATGACAAACCCTCAGCTAATCTCATAATTAATGGTGAAAAACTGAAGCCCTTTGCTCTACGTTCAGGAACACGACAGGCCTGTCCCCTATCACTTCTGCTTTTCAACATAGTGTTGGAAGTCCTTGCCAGAGCAATCAGGCAAGAGAAAGAAATGAAAGGCATCCAAATTGGGAATGAAGAAGTTAAATTATCACTTTTTGCAGATGACATGATGCTACATATAGAAAACCGTACAGACTCCACCAAAAAGCTATTAGAAACAATCAATGAATACAGTAAAGTTGCCGGCTACAAAATCAATGTAAAAAAGTCCATTGCATTCCTATATACTAACAATGAAATCTCAGAAAAAGAAATACAAAAACCAATTCCTTTTGCAATTGCAGCGAAAAGAATAAAATACCTAGGAATAAACTTAACGAAGGATGTGAAGGACCTATACGCTAAAAAGTATAAGACACTTTTGAAAGAAATTGAAGAAGACACAAAGAAATGGAAAGACATTCCATGCTCATGGATTGGAAGAATCAACATAGTTAAAATGGCCATATTACCCAAAGCAATATACAGATTTAATGCAATCCCCATCAAAATCCCAATGGCATTTTTTAAAGTAGAACAAAAAATCATCAGATTTGTTTGGAACCACAAAAGACCCCAAATAGCCAAAGCAATCTTAAGAAAAAAGAACAATACTGTAGGTATCACACTCCCTGACTTTAGCTTGTACTACAGGGCTACAATAATCAAAACAGCATGGTATTGGCAGAAAAACAGACACATAGACCAATGGAATAGAATTGAGAACCCAGAAATAAAACCACATAAATATGGACAGATAATTTTTGACAAAGAAGCAAAAAACATACAATAGAGCAAAGACAGCCTCTTCAATAAATGGTGCTGGCAGAATTGGATAGCCACGTGCAAAACAATGAAAGTGGTCTGCTATCTGTCACCATGTACCAAAATTAATTGAAAATGGATCAAAGACTTAAGCATAAGACCTGACACAATAAACTGCATAGCAGAAAACATAGATACTAAACTTATGGACCTTGGGTTCAAAGAGCATTTTATGAATTTGACTCCAAAGGCAAGGGAAGTAAAAGCTAAAATAAATGAATGGGACTATATGAAACTTAAAAGCTTCTGCACAGCAAAAGAAACCATTGACAAAATAAAGAGGCAACCAACTGAATGGGAGAAGATTTTTGCAAACAGTGCCTCCGATAAAGGGCTAATATCCAAAGTATACAAGGAACTCATGCAACTCAACAACAAAAAAACAAACAACCCAATTGAAAAATGGGCAGACGACCTGAAGAGACATTTCTCCAAAGAGGACATACAAATGGCAAATAAACATATGAAAAAATGCTCAACATCACTAATCATCAGAGAAATGCAAATCAAAACCACAATGAGATATCACCTCACCCCAGTCAGAATGGCTACCATCAACAAGACAAATAGTAACAAGTGTTGGAGAGGCTGTGGAGAAAAAGAAACCTTCATACACTGTTGGTGGGAATGCAGACCGGTGCAGCCACTATGGAAGGCAGTGTGGAGGGTCCTCAAAAAATTACAAATAGAATTACCATAGGACCCAGCAATCCCTCTCCTGGGAATCTATCCAAAAAATCTGAAAACATTTATACATAAAGACACATGTGCTCCAATGTTCATTGCAGCTTTATTTACGGTGGCCAAGACATGTAAACAACCAAAATGTCCTTTGATAGTTGAATGGATAAAGAAGTTGTGGTATATATACACAATGGAATACTATTTGGCGGTAAGAAAAGATGAAATAGGACCATTTGTGACAACATGGATGGATCTTGAGAGTATCATGCTAAGCGAAATAAGTCAGACAGAAAAAGCAGAGAACCATATGATTTCACTGATATGTGGTATATAAACCAAAAACAACAAAAGAACAAGACAAACAAATGAGAAACAGAAACTCGTAGACACAGACAATAGTTTAGTGGTTACCAGAGGGTAAGGGGAGTGGGGGGTGGGATATGAGGGTAAGGGGGATCAAATATATGGTGATGGAAGGAGAACTGACTCTGGGTGGTGAACACACAATGGGATTTATAGATGATGTAATGCAGAATTGTACACCTGAAATCTATGTAATTTTACTAACAATTGTCACCCCAATAAACTTAAAAAAAAAAAAGGGCACTACGTTGCCGTGCGTACAGACAGCTGTGTTGGACTGCAGGAGAAGATGGCGGTCTCCACAGAGTTAAAGTTCCTCGTAATTTTCGCTCGTTGGAAGAACTTGAAGAAGGACAAAAAGGAGTGGGCGATGGTACAGTTAGCTGGGGCCTTGAAGATGATAAAGATGTGACACTTACAAGGTGGACAGGCATGATTATTGGGCCACCAAGGACAAATTATGAAAACAGAATATATAGCCTGAAAGTAGAATGTGGACCTAAATACTCAGAAGCTCCACCATCAGTTAGATTTGTAACCAAAATTAATATGAATGGAATAAATAATTCCAGTGGAATGGTGGATGCACGGAGCATACCAGTGTTAGCAAAATGGCAAAATTCATATAGCATTACAGTTGTACTCCAAGAGCTAAAACGTCTAATGATGTCCAAAGAAAATATGAAGCTTCCACAACCACCAGAAGGACAAACATACAATTAATTTTTGGATCTGAAACTTGTCTTAAATCAACAGTCTTCTACTCATGTTAATGTATTGATTAAATATCACAATGCAAAATACACACACATTAAGTGAAATAATTCCAGCTGGTAAACATGACTGGGACATTTGTAAGAATATATTTAATATATATACACCTATTATGTTTTCAGGTAACAGGAGGAAAAATGCAGCACAATTTTTTTTAAGGCACTGTCATTTAAACATAAACCTGGAGTATTCAAAATAGAATTAAGGCTTACAAGATGAAAGTATGGTGAGAAGTGTCAGATAACTGTGGAAGCATGTGTATTTCTAAAAAGTAAAAAGCTCAAGAAGGAAAAGGAAATGGCATGCTTTATCCCTCTCTCTTAGGGAAACAGTTTTCATTTTAAATTGTCTAGTAAAGTAACAGGTACAATGAATATTGTCACAGATTGTTTTAATTTTTGAAGTGATGTGGGTGCTGACTACTAGTAGTATCAATAGTATGTCCAGAATTGTTTTGATACCTGTATTTATAATAAAAAAATGTTGTAGGCAAGGTCGATGAATTTCTGTTAAGAGATGTTCCTGTGTGTTACATGTAACAGACATGGTAAACATTTGTTTACAGTCTTTGTTTGACAAACCGTGCATTTAAGTTTAAATGAAATCAACAAAAAGGAAATAGGTGTATGGATATGTGATTTTGAGATTAAAGTTAGTCTTAAAATGTAAATAAAACATGGATGGTGTCCTCAAAAAAAAAAAAAAAAAAGAATGATGGTCCAGGGACCGGCCCTGGTGGCTCAGATGGTTGGAGCGCCGTGCTCCTAACGCCAAGGTTGCATGGTTCAATTCCCACATGGGCCAGTGAGCTGCGCCCTCTACAGCTAAGATTGTGAATAATGGCTCTCCCTGGAGCTGGGCTGCCGTGAGCAGCCGGAGATCGGTGTGAGCTGCCGCTGGCTGCTGTGAGCCACTGTGGGCTACCATGCCGCCGTGGGTTGCAGTGTGCTACCAGGAGCGATCGGTGGCCAGTGTGAGTGGCCAGCAGCCATCTTGAGCGGCCCGCAGTCAGCAAGAGCTGCTGTGAGTAGCTGTGAGCGACCGGCAACCGACTGCCTCAGCTGTGTCCTACACAACTAGACTGAGAAATAACAGCTTGAACCAGAGTGGGGGGAGTGGCAGAAAAAGCTGGGGAAAAAAAGAATGATGGTCCATACAAAAGTGATGAAAAATTGCCAGCACCAAAATTTAGAAAACGTTTCTTTATTTTACACGAGTGCATTAAGTATGTCTGTTACAACACACGACATACTGAATTATGAAGATTCATATTAGACACAACCACATCCGTTCATTATCAAGTGCGTTACGTTATTCGTGCATTGTCTGTACTCCAATTGGTCATTCGGCAGTAAATCTCGAGTTCATCTGTTTACATAGGCGTTTACCTCTTGTCCAAAGGCACTCGCTTGGGTATTTACAAATACTTAATTATAATTTATATTATCATTTATTTTAAGTATGAATGTCAATAATATTATTTATTTATATTTATTTATATATTAATATTATTATTTTATAATTCAATATGTCCATCTGTGTTGCAACAAATGTACTAAATGCGTCCGTCTGGCTGATGATCTTAACTGGGGC
This sequence comes from Rhinolophus sinicus, assembly GCF_057876585.1. Classification (NCBI taxonomy): domain Eukaryota; kingdom Metazoa; phylum Chordata; class Mammalia; order Chiroptera; family Rhinolophidae; genus Rhinolophus; species Rhinolophus sinicus. The sequence goes on along the minus strand of NC_142504.1, from coordinate 53,394,640 downwards.
TTATTTTTGGGGTAGGGCTTATATTACAAGCAACCGGAAAAATCAGGCTCGGGCTTATTTTCCGGTTAGGTCTTATTTTCGGGGAAATGCGGTAGGTACTGAGAGAGACAAATAAAGTTCACCTTCCTGCTTTCTTCCCACCTTGGCCTTCTCTTTCCCGGTTGTGGGTTTTCTCTCTCTTTGGGATGGGCCAAGTAGAGGCAGCATGAATGCTTCCAGTTTCCCCTAAGATCCAGCTGGTGGGCAACTGAGGCTGCATTGCACTATCCCTAAGTGCACCTGACTTGTGGAGGCCACCAAGCCTATTAAGGTCCTGGCCTCAGTGGGGCCACAGCACTTTCCCTTGCAGTGATCTCTTGAACCAGTCCCTTCAATACATCCCTGGGAATGAACAATTATGAAAAGGCCCTGTCTCTGTCCAAGGAGTTTGCCTGGAGGATTCCCACTTTCCATCCCCTTTGGTGTTAGTGGAAAGACTTCATTTGGAATGAGATTTGGAGACTGTTCCCCATTGGGAATATGGTAGACATTGCTAATATTCAGCATTATCTGGTTCTTCTTCCATTTCTGGTTACCCAGAATACTGTACTTTTTAACCTGTTAGCCCATAGGTAGGTCCAAACATTGCTGATTCTGGCCAGTGGCTAGTAAGTGGCAATTAAATTCTTCATTCCCCAGCTTAGGCTCTTAAAGCTACTGCGTGAGCTCCAGCTCTTTCTTTCTTGATGTGGAAATCACAGCTGTCAGGTATTTAGATGGTGGGGTCAGAAAATGGGAGCCAGCTTGGGTCTCTCTCAGAAGGAGCTTCCCTGGAGAACCACTGGACCTACGGTACACTTTGTGTGTACGAGGTTAGACAATTAAGTTCGCGAACTCATCTTAGAAAAAAGTGCTATATACCTCATTCCTGAATATCACTATGGTCACCTTCGAAGTACTCCTGTCTTGTGGGGTGGCCTTGCTCGCTGCGGTATTTGTCATGCAGGGTGTCATGCGGGGTCTCTGCTCCCGCTCCCTGCACAAGAACACAGGTGGTATGCAGGGCAGCCTGCGGGGTCTCTACTCCTGCTCCCCACATAAGAACACAGGATGTGGCTAGGCCCAAAAGGAACACCTACGGAGCCATAGGTAGGGAAGTCATACCAGTGTGGTCTCACTGGAGGCTGGGTTCACACGACGTGCGACCTGCTGTCCGCTTTTCTGCCAACCGACCGACGACTCTCCTCCACTCTCCTCAACTCTGCTCTTCTTCCCTCCATAGCCGCAGCAGTTATATTAGTGGCCAATGGCTCAATGGTTATAGCTGACGGTCAACTAGCCACAGCTGACAGCCATCTACCACCCGAGCCGGCACCCCTCCATATGAGGCCGAGAGCCTGGAAACTGCTCTCTGGGGCTCTGTCCCCACAACTCCCCTTGAGAAACTATGCACCAACGCCAGTGCCTAGTCCACCCATCAAAGCAATTTTGGAACTGTTTTTCTGGAATGGCCATCAGTGCTGTTGTCATTAATTACCCTTATGTCCTGAATGTCATAAAAATGTCTTCCTTTTAATCCTTTATTTTTGGGTAAAGAAAGAAGTCATTGGGGGGTGTTCCAATACAGTTATTTGTTTACTGGCTAAAAACTCCCTCACAGACAGTGCCGTGTGAGCTGGTGCATTGTCGTGATGCAAAAGCCATGAATTGTTGGTGAAAATGTCAGGTTGTCTAACTTTTTCATGCATCCTTTTCAGTACTTCCAAATAATAAACTTAATTAACTGTTTGTCCAGTTGGTACAAATTCATAAAGAATAATCCTTCTGGTATCAAAAAAGGTTAGCAACATCATTGCCACAAGTTCGCAAACTTAGTTGTCAGAACTTGTAGGAGAAATGAACTTTAATTTGTTAAACTACTAAAATGTAGGTGTAAATATGTTATCTAGCAGAGCCCTACAAATATAAGTACTATGTGTGGTCTGTCTGATCTCTGGATGTTTTCTTATATACTCTCATGGTCTCAAATAGCACCTAGGTGTTTCAACTCTCCCTGTCCTTATCAATATCTTCATACCACAACTTACCTCTGCTTTAGACTTACATGTTTAATTATAAACTGGATATCTGAACCAAGAGGTACCATAGGAACTTCATACTCAATATGTCTAAAACTGAACTCATTGTCTTTCTGCCCCAAACCTGGTCTTCCTTCTTCCTTCCTTCTCAATATTAGATAGTGACACCAATGTGCTCTCTGGCAATAGAGCAAAGAAGTTGAGTATGGGCAACGAGTAGATAAACAAAGATAGTATATCTATACAATGGGATATTATTCAGCCATTAAAAGGAATGAAGTACTGATAAATGCTCTAACATGGGTGAACCATGCAAACATTTTGCTAAGTGAAAGAAGCCAGTCACAAAAGGTTACATACATATTGTGTGATTCCATTATATTAAATGTCCAGAATAGGCAAATCCATAGAGACGGAAAACAGACTAATGTTTGTTAGGGGTTGAAGAGACTGTTGAAGTGGAGAGTGCTAATGGGTACAAGGTTTCCTTGTGGAATAATGAAAATATTCTGGAATTAGATAATGTTGATAGACACACAACTTTGTGAATGTACTAAAACCCACTAAAATTGTATACTTTAAAATGTGAGTTTTATGGTGTGAAAATTATGTCTCAATGAAAAAAATTACCTGTAGAGAAGAATGAAAATTTAAAAAGTCAGTAGCTTATACTTCTGGATAAAATAGAAAATTGAAGGCCAGTTTTGAAGACAGTCTGTTATTTTACTGCACAGATTTCATTTAAGGAATAAAACATATGATCAGTGTTTGGAGACCATGGTATCTCTAATAATGATATAGCATCAGTGTTTACAACATGAAGCCAAACTCAAGAATACAATTTATACTAATCAGTATTACTCCAAGATGGCTAGCAGAATGAAAATGGAGAATGGGACAAAAGGCATTAAAAATGTATTAAGTTGAAGCATATGTAAGTGTAAGATTAAAAACTACATCATATAAATCTGGAAATAAAAAATGTTTTGTGGAATGTCAGTTAAAGTTATACTCAGACAGTTTTTTATTATGTAATTAAAATCTAGTTGACTAAAATAAAGTATGGGCTCTGGTGTTAGACTGCCTGGGTTCAGTCAAAACTCAGTCCTTGCACTTCTGGCTGCGTGGCCCTGGTCTTAACTTTCCTTTGCTTCAATTTTCTCATCCATAAAATGGAGATCATGCCATAAATTGAAAGATGTATCATTATATTATGTACCACTAAAAAAAACAAATGCTGCAATGAAAATCACAATGAGCTACTACTTCATACTTACTAGATGGCTATAATCAAAAAGTGACTGAGAGACCAGTTTTCAGACTAGCACATAAGGAACTTAGAAGTTTTCATTTTACCCTAATAATGAAACATTGAACAAATGGAAAAATCAACAATTATTCTTAGATCCACAAGACAAACTGAAATTGCAGAGACAGAAAGTGGACACACAATCACAACTTACCAGAGCCCAGACACAAAAGCAGAAACCTTGGCAGGAACCAGTGTCAGGGTAGGAAAACTTGAACTATAATTGATGAATTGCTGGAGGCCCAGAGTGAACTAATCTGAGAGTTATAAACTCCAGGGGGACCTAGTAAGAGGAAATTCCCCTCTTGGAAGCAACCAAGATGTTCTTTAGTGGGTGAATGGATAAATACACTGTGGTCCACTCTGATGATGGAATATGATTCAGCACTAAAAAGAAATGAGCTATCAGGCCATGAAAGGACGTAGAGGAAAGTTAAGTGCACATTACTAACTGAAAGAAGCCAATGTAAAAAGTCTACATACTGTATGATTGCAACCATATGACATTCTGTGAAAGGCAAAATTATAGAGACAGTAAAAAGAACAGTGGTTGCCAGAGTTTAGGGGAAAAAGAGGGACGAATAGGTGGAGCATGCGGTGCATGCTTAGGCCAAATGCTGCTTGTTTGGGTTTTGTGAAACTTTTGAGAGTTTTTAGGCAAGTTTGCGGCATGAGCCAAGACAGGCTCTTTGCATTGAAAAGCCACTGGAAGTGGCTTGAGTGTGCCTGAAACTTGGGTGAGGCAAGGTCTCAAAGAATCACTAGGGTGGGGCAGGTGAATGGTGTTAGCTGGGTTGATGGAGACTCAGATATAGCATTGACCTGTGTCTGCATGCTGGGTGGGGGAGGGCTCAACAAAGAAACAATGGTGTCATGCATGGTGTCAGGCGGGGTCTCTTGTCTCGCTCCCCACATAAGAACGCAGGACATGGTGAGGCCAAAAAGGAACACTCACGGAGCTATAGATAGGGGAGTCATACCACTATATTCTCGCTGGCGGCTAGGTTGGAGACACAGAAAGCAGGAGCCACACTATCCGCAACCTGCCCTCCGCTTCTCTCTGCCAACCAACCTCACTTGCTAGCTGCAATCCGCCATGCTAACCTCAATCCACTCTTGCTAGCTCAGCCATCTTCTTGCTAGCCCCCATTTACTGCTAGCGTAGCCACGGCAGTTATATTAGTGGCCAATGGCTCACTGGTTACAGCTGACGGCCAACTAGCCATAGCTGATGGACATCCAATCACAGTTGATGGCCATTTACTACCTGAGCCAGCACCTTTTCACGTGAGGCTGAGAGCCTGGAAACTGCTCTCCTGGCTCTGTCCCCACAAATGGATTCTGCCAGCACTTCTGTCTGGAAGAAAGTTGCCTCTCCAGCCCTTGCCCTGAAGCCAGAAAACTCAGTTCCTCCTCGTATGTCTCTGGTGCCTTTCAAGCTGCTGCCCCAGCACTGGAGTTCAGAGCGAGTGAGTCCATCAGCAAGTAAGTCCTTGCACGGTCCTTTTAAGAAGAGAGCCTGGGGCTCCAGTTGCCCTGTCTCACTCCGCCATAATCTCTGCTGGTTTTCACAGCCTGAAGTTGTGGGACTTCTCTCCCCAGTACTGGAACCCTGGGCTGGGGAGCCTGGTGTGTGGCTGGGACCCCTTGCTCCTCCAGGGGCTACCTCTGTAGCTGAGATATCTCTCCCGATTTTCAACTGGCACATATGGGTGTGGGACCAACCCGTTTCACGTCTCTGCCCCTCCTACCAGTCTTGAGGTATTTTCTTCTGTATGTTCAGGTGATTCTTAATGATGGTTATTCTGTGGTTTAGTTGTAACTTTGATGTGCATAACTTTGAGGTCATGAGAGGAGGCAAGCACAGCATTTACCTACTCCTCCATCTTGACTGAAAAATCTAGTTTTGCATTTTATATTTAGGTTTGTGATCACTTTGAGTTAATTTTAGTAAAAGGTGTAAGATTTTGTCTAGACTCATTTTTTCCCATGTGAATTTCCAGTTATTTCAGCACCATTTGTTGAAAAGACAACTTTTTTCCCCATTAAATTGTCTTTGCTCCTTTGTTAAAGATCAGTTGACTATGTTTATGTGGGGCTATTTCTGGGCTCTGTGTTCTGTTCCATTGGTGTATTTGTCTATTCTTTTGCCAATACTACACTGTCTTGATTACTGTACCTTTATGGTAAGTCTTGATGTTGGATAATGTAAATCTGATTTTGTTCTTTTCCTTCAGTATTGTGTTGGCTATCCTGGGTCTTTTGCCTCTCTCTATAAAATTTAGAATCAATTTGTCCATACTCACAACATAATTTGCTAGGATTTTTGGGATTTGCTGAATCTATAGTACAAAGTGGGGAGAACTGACATCTTGACAATACTGAGTTTATCCATGCACATGAAATATCTCTTTATTTATTTAGTTCTTCTTTGATTAGAGTTTTGTAGTTTTCCTCATATAGATAATGTATTTTGTTAGATTTATACCTATGCATTTCATTTTTGGGGGTGCTAATGTAAATAGTAATATGTTTTTATTTCAAAATCCAGTTGTTCATTGCTGGTATACAAGAAATGATTGACTTTTGTATATTAATCTTGTATTTTGCAACCTTGCATAATTGCCTATTATTTCCAGGAGTATTTTTGTCAATTATTTTGGCTAATGCTGTGCATTAGATCTCCAGGAATTATTCAACGTCTAACTGCAAGTTTATATCCTTTGACCCAAATTTCTCCAATTACCCATCCTCAGCTCCTGGTAACCATCATTCTACTGTGTTTTTATGACTTCAGGTTTTGTAGATTCCATATATTAGGGATATAATACAGTATTTGTCTTTCTCTGTCTGACATCTCATTTAACATAAATGCCCTCAAGGTCCATCCATGTTCTTGCAAGTGGCAGAATTTCCTTCTTTCTCATTGCTGAATAATATTCCATTGTATATATAAGTCACATCTTTATCCATTCACCCATTAATAGATTCTTAGGTTGTTTCATATCTTGGCTATTGTGAATAATGCTATAATAAGCATGGTAGTGTAGATATCTATTTAATATTCTGTTTCTCTTTCATTTGGATGTATACCCAGAAGTGGTATATATGAGTATTGCTTGATCATATGATAGTTCTATTTTTAATATTTTGAGGAACCTCCATATTGTTTTTCATACTGGCTGCACTAATTTACATTCCCACCAACAGTGCAGAAGTGTTCCATTTTCTCCATAAGCTCTTTAACATTTGTTATGTCTTGTCATTTTGGTGACAGCCATTCTAACAGATGTGAGGTGATACCTTACTGTGGTTTTGATTTGTATTTTCCTGACGATTAGTGATGTTGAACACCTTTTCATGTTCCTGATGGCCATTTGTACGTCTTCTTTGGAAAAACATCTATTAAGTTCCTCTGCCAATTTTTAAATCAGATTTTTTTTGGTGTGTGTTTTTGTTATTGAGTTGTATGAGTTCTTTATATGTTTTGGGTAATAGTTTGATATAGTTCCACTTGTTGATTTTTGCTTTTGTTGTTTGTATTTTGGTGTCAAATCCAAAAATCATTGCCAAGACCAATGTTAAGGAAATTTTCCCCAATGTTTTCTTCTCAGAGTTTTATGGCTTCAGATTTTATGTTTAAGTCTTCAATACATTAATTAAGTTATTTTTTTGAGTGGCATGAGACAGGGTCCAATTTCATTTTTCTGCTTTTGGTTATCCAGTTTTACTAATAATATTTCTTGAAGAGACTATCTTTTCTCTCATTGACTATTCTTGGCTCCCTTGTCAAATATCAGTTAATCATATATGTGAGCATTTATTTCTGGGATCTCTATGCTGTTGCATTGGTGTATTTGCCTATTCTTACTTATGTCAGTAACATACTATTTTGATTACTATAGCTTTGTAATATAGTTTAAAATCAGGAAGTATAGCATCTCCAGTTTTGTTTTTCTTTCTCATGATTACTTTGGCTACTTGCAGTCTTTTGTAGTTTCATAGAAATTTTAGGATTTTTTTTTTCTATTTCTGTGAAAAATATAATTGGAATTTTGATAAGGATTGCCTTGAATCTATGAATGGCTTTGGGTTGTATGGATATTTTAATAATACTAATTCTCCTGATTCATGAATCTGGGATCTTTTTCCATTTGTTTGTGTATTCTTCAATTTCTTTCATCAAAGTCTTGTAGTTTTCATTGTACAGATGTTTCACTTCTTTGGTTAAATTTATTTCTAAGTATTTTATTGTTTTTGATGCTATTATGAATAGAATTGTTTACTTCTTTTTCAAGTATTTTATTTTTTATGTATAGAAATGCAACTAATTTCTGTATGTTGATTTTCTATCCTGCCACTTTACTAAATTAATTGATTAATTCCAAAGTTTTTTGGTTGAGTCTTTAGGATTTTCTATAATGTAAGATATAACATTTTCAAATAAAGACCATTTTACTTTCTCTTTTCCGGTTTAGATGCCTTTTATTTTGTTACCTTGCATGATTGCTCTAGCTAGAACTTCCAGTACTCTACTGAATAAGAATGATAATAGTCGGTATCCTTGTTTTGTTCTTGATCTGAGAAGGAAATCTTTCAACCTTTCACCACTGAGTCTGATGTTAACTGTGTTTGTCATATATGACCTTTGTTATGTTGAAGTATGTTACTTCTACACCCAATTTGTTGAGGGTTTTTATCATGAAAGGATGTTGCATTTTGTCAAGTGCTGTCCCCACATCTATAGATGATCATATGATTTTTATCTTTCATTCTATTAATGTGGTATATCAGATTTATTGATTTCATATGTTGAACCACCTTTGCATCCCAGAGAGAAATCCCTCTTGATCCTGGTGTATGATCCTTTTAGGGTGCTATTGTATTTGGTTTGCTCAATATTTTGTTGAGAATTTTTTCATCTATATTTATTAGAGGTAATGGCCTATATTTTCTTTTCTTCCAGTGCCTTATCTGGCTTTGGTATCAGGGTAATGCTGGCTTTATAAAATGATTGTAGGAGTGTTACCTCCTTTCCAATATTTTGGAAAAGTTTGAGAAGGATTGGCATTAATTCTTCTTTAACTGTTTGGTAGAATTCAACAGTGAAACCATCTGGTCCTGGGTTTTTCTGTGTTGGGAGGTTTTGATTACTGATTCAACCTCTTTACTCATTATTTATCTGTTTAGATTGTTTTTTATTCATAATTCAGTTGTTATAAATTGTGTATTTCTAGGAATTTATCAATTTCTTCTGATTATCAAATCTGTTGGCATATAATTGTTCATAGTAGTCTATTATGATCCTAAATATTGTATTAGTTATAATGTCTCCTCTTTCATTTCTGATTTTTATTTGCATATTCTCTCTTTTTCTTAGTTAATATAGCTAAAGACTTGTCAATTTGTTTATCTTTAAAAAACAACAACCCAGCTCTTAGTTTTGTTGACATTTTCTATTGTTTTTCTCGTCTCTATTTCACTTATTTATGCTCTAATTTTTGTTTATTTACTTCATTCTGGTAATCTTGGGCTTTGTTTTTCTTTTTCTAGTTCCTTAAAGTGTAAAACTATGTTGTTTATTTGAGCTATTTCTTTTTCTTTTTTATTCCTTTTTTTTTTTTAAATTAAAGTTTATTGGGGTGTTAGTAAAGTTACATAGATTTCAGGTGTACAATTCTGTATTACATCATCTGTATATCACATTGTGTGTTCACCACCCAGAGTCATTTCTCCTTCCACCACCATATATTTGATCTTTTTTTCTTAATATGTGCATTTATTGCTATAAACTTCCCTCTAAGAACTGATTTTGCAGCACCCCATAGATTTTGGTATGTTGTGTTTCCACTTTCATTAATTTTGAGATATTTTTTTTATTTCCCCTTTGATTTCTTCTTTGACCTTTTGGTTGTTTAGGAGTGTGTTGTTTAGTTTCCACATGTTTGTAAATTTATTTGTTTTTATGACCTTGACAGCGCTGGCTAAGTATCCTGTAGAATGTCCCCAATATGCATTTGCCTAATGTTTTTCTCGTAATTAGACTGGAATCATGTTTTGTTTTTTTGAAAGAATATTTGAGAGGTGAAATGCCCTTTCATCACATCATAGCCGGGGTAAATGACATCTGCACCATATTACTGGGGATGTTAACTTTCATCACTTGGTTAAGATAATATTTGCCAGGTTTCTCTATGGTAAAGATATTATTTATTGCCTGTCTTCACCATTAGAATGTAAGATCTATGAGAGTAGAGACGGTAAATGTTTTCTTTACTGCTATATCCCCAGTGTCTAGAACAATGTATGGGCCATAGTCACTCAGTCAGTATTTGTTGAATGAATAATGAGTAAATTGAAGGATGAATTAGATGATCCTTAGGTTCCCACTCTATTTGAAAATTTGTTCTGACCTTACATGTGACTACTAACAGCAATTATAAAGGGTATATAGTCTATATACATGAACTGTATTATAGTGCCTGCTACCAATTACTCAATATGTACGGGCATTAGCACATATTGGTAGACAGGTGACTTATTAACACTATTTAATTTTGGCTTGAAAAGCCAGGGCAAGATTATCTAGCCCAACTTTGTCCAGGTTGGGAGTTTGCGTACAGAATTTGAAGGAAGTTAGGTTTTAGTAGGAGCTAGACTTTCAAATATCATTTGTACCACTTCTTAGCATTGTGTTTCTTGGCATGTGATGACCTATTTGAATGTTCTCATCTCTGGTATGGGAGAAATGGTTCTTTTCTTGTAAGTTGATATTAGGATTTAGTGAAATCATACAGCCAGTGCTTACTCAGTGCCTGGCATTCTGCTCAATAAATGCTGGTTTACTTTTTCTCACAATCTTCTGAAACATGTGGTCAACTCAATTCTCTTATTTTGGGACAGTCATTTTCTACAAAAGAGCATATTTTATCTGGAGGATCAGTACAAATAATTCCATTTCATTAGAGAGTCGGTGATTTAATAATTTACTTAAAACTAGGCTGTGGTTTTTATTATAAAACTCATCTGGCATATGTGCAAAGAGTCGTTACTATTTTCCTACTGGCAAAAAAGCTGATGGGATATAAATACTTTACAAATGTGCACAGAACAGTTTACCCTCATGTAATGTCTGCATCTGAAGACATACCACATGGTGCCCTGCAGTGGATATGGCTCAACATAAAATTTGTCACTTCCCAAGAACTTGAAATATTGCCCCATTTCTTATCCCCTTGCACTGCACGTGTTTATTTGGTAATGTCGGTCTTGGTCTGCCTCCTTATTTCAGCAGCTGAAGTAAATTTAGTCCTGTTTTATAATTTGCCACATGATTGAAGGAGTCAGCAGGTCTGTATTACCCCGGTAATGCAACTAATCCTGGTTTTTAAAGAAGAGAGGACAATGAGCACTTAGCTTGAGGATAGTATGTTCTGTGGGAATGTATGTTCTCTGCAAGTTGTTTATGATATTTTTCTGTACAGCCAGAGGAGTGGAGGGACATATTTCAAATTCCCATTGGCAAGGGCTCCCTGTTCATTTATAAGGATTTGTAAAATTCCATCCCTTTGAATCTTGCCAGCAATCTCTGGTTATCCTCCAGGCTTTCTTTCATAAAGCTTTCAACACACAGAGCTCAGTGGGCCGGGCAGGGAGTGTGTGTGTGAGAATGTGTGTGTGTGTGTGTGTGTGTGCGTGTGGCTTTGTAAAGCTGCCTTGATTGAAATGACAATATTCTGTCACTTTCTGGTTTGAATTTACTCTAGCAATAAAACGGAAGCATCCCCTGCATGGGGAGGCGCAGCAGGCGAGTCCTTCATTTAGTCGAGTCAGCTTAACGTAGATCGGTGTCCTGGTCTCCTTCTGGGTGATTTCTGTTGCTCTTCTCTAGAGCTTCTCATCTCATCTCATCTGCTGAGTTCAGGGGAAAATCACTTCCCTGGAGCTCTGGTAGTTGTCCTTGTGGGAAGAGACAGGGATAACGTTCAATCTTTGGGGATAATAAGTGTGAGTGGAATTTGCCAAGGGTTTTATGGTTTAAAAGTGTCTATATTTTCTATTTTCAACTTCTTTTGGAAAGTATACGTCACCAAATATTGGGGAGGCAAAGTTTTTGCTTCTCAAATCGTCAGATAATGGATAATAGAGGTTGTCCAGCAACACGGTTTTTTATTACACCACAGGGGCAGAAACCATTCACTTCACAGGCTTGCTAAGGAGCGGGACAACACTCAGAGGAGACTTGCTCTTATGGGTCTGGAGGCTGGCAGTCCAAGCTCAAGGTGCCAGCCTGCTTGGGTTTGGGGGAAGGTGCCCTTCCAGGCTACTGACTGGCAACTTCTCACTGAGTCCTTATGTGGTGGAAGTGGGGCAAGCAAGCTCTCAGGGGTCTTTTATAAAGTCTAGGAATAGAAAACAGGGGGCGGAACTCTGATCTGATGGGCCATGGAGACAGTGAGAGGGGGCTGAGTTGCAGAGGTAGGAGGGCCACATCTTGCCCCAATGCGAATGCATAGTAAGTCCCTGAAATTTTCTAAGTGGAGGAATGGTCTGATTTCTTTAAGAAGATCACTCTGACTGTAGTCTGGAGAATGGCTTGGAGGGAGGTAAAGAGAGAAAAGAATGATGTGCCCCACTCTGGCTTAGGAGTTCCTCCTATAATTATTAAGGCACCTGGTGCTTTTTTTGTGGATAGCACTTATTATCATAATCACAATTTTATCTTTACTTGTTTATTGCCTCCACCAGTCTGAGTGCTCCTTCAGGGGAGGGATTGTGTCTTTTATCTCCATGCCGTACGATAAATGTATTTTTCAAGGAATGAAAAACAAGTGTTCTAAACTGAGTATCTAATGCATTTTTTTCTCTCTAGGTTTATAGTTCTGTCATCTAAAAAAAAAAGTTTCAACTAAGGAACTGTCCAGCTATAACATTCTGTAAACCATATTTGGTGGAGAAGAAGGGACATTTTCAGTGAGGCATCACAGTAAGAGGCCTGAAGAAGAGTGGGATAAATAGGGTGCATATACTCATATGCTGGAGGTGGATGTGGCTAGGAGATAAAGGCAGACTCTCTTGACTGGAGTAGGTAGCTAAATAGGTTTTTTTTAAAAATTCTTTAAATTTATTTTCCAATTACAGTTGACATACAATATTACATTAATTTCAGGTGTGCAACATAGTGACTAGACATTTACATAACCTACAAAATGATCACGCCGATAACTCTAGTACTCACCTGCCGCCATACTTATTACGTTAACTATATTCCCTATGCTGTACTTTACATCCCTGTGACTATTTGAATAATTGTCAATTTATACTTCTTAATCCTTTCACCTTCTTTACCCATCTCCCAAAACCCCCTCCCATCTGTTAACCACCAATTTATTCTCTCTATCTATAAGTTTGTTTCTGTTCTGTTTGTTTATTTATTTTGTTTTTTAGATTACACATGTAAGTGAATTCATATGGTATTTGTCTTTTTCTGTCTGACTTCTTTCACTTAGCAAAATACCCTCTAGTTCCATCCATGTTGTCGCAAATGGGAAGATTTCATTCTTTTTATGGCTGGGTAATATTCCATTGTATATATGTGCTACATCTTCTTTATCCATTTGTCTACTGATGGACACTTAAGTTACTTCCATATCTAGTCTATTGTAAATAATGCTGCAATGAATATAGAGGTGTACTCTCTTTTGAAATTAGTGGTTTGGATTTCTTTGGTTAAGTACCCAGAAGCGTAATTGCTAGGTCATAAGGTAGTTTTATTTTTAAATTTTTCAGGACCCTCCATACTGTTCTCCATAGTGGCTGCACCAATTTACAATCCCACCAACAGTGCACAAGGGTTCCCTTTTCTCTGCATCCCATTGTTTGTTGATTTATTGATAATAACCATTCTGACAGGCATGAGGTATAGCTCATTGTGGTTTTAATTTGTATTTCCCTGACAATTAGTCAAGTTGAACATCTTTTCATATGTCTATTGACCATCTGTATGTCCTCTTTGGAGAAATGTCTATTTAAGCCCTCTACCCATTTTTAAATCAGATTTTTTTTTTGTGTGTGTGTGTGTTTTTTTATTTTTTTATTTTAAGGTGTATGTATTCCTTACGTAATTTGGATATTAACCCTTTATCTGATGTATCACTGGCAAATATCTTCTCCCATTCAGTAGGCTGTGTTTTCGTTTGCTGATTGTTTCCTTCACTGTGCAAAAACTCCCTCACCTGAGAAGACATATCCAAAAAAATATTGCTGAGAATGATATCAAAGAGTTTACTGCCTATGTTTTCTTCTAGGAATTTTATGGTTTCAGGTCTTACATTTAAGTCTTCAATCCACTTCCCATTGATTTTTGTGTATGATGTAAGATAGTGGTTCAGTTTCATTCTTTTGTATGTGGCTGTCCTGTTTCCCCAACACCATTTATTGAAGAGACTGTCCTTTCCTCATTGTATATTCTTGGCTGCTTTGTGGTATTGACCACATAAGCATGGGTTTATTTCTGGGCTCTCTATTCTGTTCCATTGATCTATATGTGTATTTTTATGCCAGTACCATGCTGTTTTGATTACTATGGCCTTGTAGTATAGTTTGATATCAGGTAGCATAATGCCTCCAGCTTTGTTCTTGTTTCTCAGGATTGCTTGGCTATTTGGGGTCTTTTATGGTTTCACACAAATTTTAGGACTGTTTATTCTATTTCTGTGAAAAATACCTTCTCAGGTTCTTGACTTACCTGGGCCGCTGTGCTTGCTTCAGAAACAAGTTCTGTGACCATATCAGCAACTTTTCCCAGCTCCAGCTTCAGAGACTTCCCTCAAATATATTTTTAGATCAATTGCAATTCATTAGGAAAAGAAAGAAGAATGAGTAGTTGGCCTTCAACTTTTTCACTCCAGAGTCTCTTAGAACTGAACTTGCTGACTGGTTAGGTCCGTCCTTAGGAAATTAAATCTTTCTCCTCCCTGCTCAACCCTCCCCCTGCATCAAATTATTAACAATAGTGTTGAAACAGATAAAACTCAGAATCTCCAGCAGATCTCTGGGGCAGGAGCAGGGAGGGGAATTTAATGGCAACACTACAGGCTTTGCAGGGCCTGTCCATTGTAGAATGACCAGCAGACCTCATCAATCCCCATGTCTCATGTAGACTCTGGGGGGGCTTAAAACCATATTCTTCCAATGCCAAACCACAGTGCAGTGAGCAGCACAGAGCAGGCATCCAACAGGAACATCATGATGACTCATTCTCAGAGGAATGCTTTCCAAGCATTTGCCACCCCACCTCTTATTTGTTTCCTTTATTTATAAGAGAGTAAGGGAGGGGAGGAGAGAGGAGGGGAGGAAGGGAGAGCAAGGAAGAGGAAGGGAGGGGAGAGAAGAAGGGAGGCGAGGAGAAGTGTGGGGAGGGGAGAGGAGGAGATCACACCATCAACCAGTGCACTATGTAGGACATGCCACACTGAATCACTACTTAACTGGCCAGGCCTGGGCATGCAGGTCCACTAAGGCTCAAATTCTAAGATGTGGTTCTTCAGTTCAGCCTGGAGAAATTTATGCTTGTTGTAGCAAAGGATTCAATAAAGTGAGCGCTGACTGGACTTCCAGAATCATAACCACAAAAGACCATTTTGTGGTTTTTGTGGCTATTTTAGTTCACTCCCAGGACCAGAGTACATTTGACTCTCTGAAGGATAATCTCCAGTACATCATTCAATCTATCCTCAAATGCCTCAAGCAATGGGATTTTCACAGCTTCCCTTGGGAAGTTATTCTTAAGGTCGAATGAATGGCCAGGGTATTTTTCCTGATATTGAACATCCATCTTTCCCTTTCTTAACTTCCTCCCTATTATCCTGCGGAATAAGTTTCTGCTCTCAGCATTGTCTTTTTCTCTTAGTGTTTACTGATGCATTTCCCAGGCACACTTACCGTACCACTCAGCATCTATGCACTCAAGCCTCAGAGATCAAGAAATGGCTAAGAAATGCAATGACAAATAAAGGCTGAGCCACCTGGCAGGCATAAACATAAATGAGATGTGAGCCCCAAATCTCAATAAAAAAGGGATCATCATCAATCCACCCTGTGCTCAGAGCCCCACGACAACAGCGGATTACTCTGCGGAGAGAGAGGCTCTGCCAACGCGACTGTTCTGTGATTCATTTTCACAACCTGGTGAGTTCTCCCATCCCCAAAACGATTTTATGAAACACCAAATTTATCTTATCATATGTATCTTTAATTTCATTCACCCAGCATGTTATACTTTTACTCTTTACTTTGCTTTGCTTCAGAAACAGGACATGGTATCATGTAATGTGAGAAAACTTGGATTCTATCCGTCCTGCATTTGACTTCCGGGGGAATCTCATAGCCACTCCCCTGACGCCTCATGGGCAACCTCAGTCACAAAATAGAACAATGTCAATTCCCCTGGAAAGAGTGTAAGTTACCTCAGGTCTCTTACAGGACATGGACTTCCTGCTGTAGAGTGTTATTTTGTTTGCTTGTCTGTTCAGTCTTCTACAGAACTTTACTAGGTTGCCTTTTTCCCCCCTATAAACCAATAAGATGAGGAGATTACTGCTTGAAACTTGCAATCCCATTATCTGTCAGCCTGTGAAAGATAAAAAGTGCCACTAGTGTATCCAGAAAGTCATTTTTCAGTAGCCATGGGTGACAAGAATTACATTTCTTTACCAGGACGTCTTGGTGTGGCATATCATAAATATTCAGGTTCTGCAGACTTTTAAAAAAGATATAATATCTTTCTTTCTTTCTTTTTTCTTTTCTTTTCTTTTTTTTTTTTTTTTGTAGAACACTAGCTTCAAGGTCAGATTCAGGATGACTCAAAAATAGGAACTAGGAATTCTTATACATGAGAGAAAAGGAGTAGTTGGGGAGTAGGCTGAAGGAAATTAAGGAAGTAGAAACTGAAAAGTGAAGTAGGGGTCAGGGTATGGGTTTAGAAGTCATGTAGTGGAGTGCATTACCCTTAGACCTCAGGGGCCTGGTTGTGGCCCTCCTTCAGCTGGCCTTTGCCATGGGATGGGAAATCAGGAGGCCAAGGGATGTGCCCACCCGGAGCCCATGCCACTTATGTATAGACCACCCGTGAAGTACCAGGGACCCTGGACTTTCCCACCCAACACCCATCTGCAGAACCAGGGGAGGAAAGAGGCTGTGAGTCAGGGGCCTCCATTTGTATTACTGTCCTAGGTCTGCAAATGCTGGAGACAGGTCTGTGCAAGACTCCAGGCTTAGAACTTTTCTTATAGAAACACTGAATTTGCACATAGTTCCTGATAGAATTAAGCTGGCTTGCCCTTGCTCTAGAGTCAGCCCTAACTGTTTTCACCTCTATCTGCTATATCACTAATGGGGCAAATAATCCATGTAATAGTACCAGGACTTCCTGGTCCATAGTATGGTTCTTGATGTACTGGAGTTACTTAAAAAAGAGAAGGCTGTCTGTTTTAGAATTTAGGAGAATCCCATGATAGCCACACACTGAGAGGAAGGAGGCAGTGTTCCTTCTGAGCCCGACGAAGAGAGGGAAACTTTCACAGAGACTTTTGAATCAAATGCAGTCCTGTCCTGAGACCTGGGCAGCCTGGTCCCTGGTCCAGCCCTGCACCTCACGGCACTCTGGTTTTCGGAGTGCCTTCCCTGAATGTTTCTCTTTCTCCCTCTGATGCTGAGATGGGCAGGAGTAGCCATGCCATGCAGGTGGGACTCATTGGCCCTTGGTGGCCATTTCTCTTCTTTAAGGCATTCTCCCATCCTCTCCCACTCACGTGGGGTGGATCAGATGCCCCAGGGGATCTGAGCCTCATGCCTGTGATGTTCTGGGACTAGAGACCCAGCTCCAGAAGGCAGCCTGGAGAGAGATAGCTCCTACTGATCGATTGGTATTTCTTTCGTGGGATCATGAGAAACTGGGCCAACAGATGTGCTGTTACACAGGTTTTGGTGACTCACATTGTTCATATAGACAGAGGCTCTGCAAAAAAATATTTGCTGGGGCCCCACATACTCTAGGAACAGCCCAGTTAAGTGCTTGTGCAAATAGTAATCTCTTCCCCCACTTTTACTCCTAATTTTGCTGTCTCTTAAATCCCATAACAAGGACCCAAATTCTATAAAGAGCAAAAACAAAGGGGCAGAGGGGGAAGTCCTGAGTGTTTCATTCCCCTGTCTTCTTTGACACAGATGGCATAGCTTTCCAACTTCTCAGCTGCTTGGAGCCTTGCCTTCAGTGTTCACACGGGGTGGTGGCCTGCCTGAATCCTGCAGGCATTAAGATGGAGGATGCCTCATCAGTACTGCAGGATAATTAAGGGTGGTAATGACAGATCCCTGGCAGTGGCTGGGGGAGGAGGTGACTTGAAAAAGTTTTCTGTTGATAAAATGGAGTTCCCAGCACATTCTGCTACGTCCAAAACGAACCCCTTCCCGACCAAAGCCTTTTTTGGGTCTGCCCTAAGAAAGGGCATGTGGAGGAGGGAAGATGAACACCTGTCTGAGGGGTGATGCCACAGCTGCTGCTAATCATGTTGAAAAGCAGCTCACTGGGCACATTATATTCATTATCTGGTCTCATTCTAATGACAAAGCTTGAGGTGGGTCCTGCTATTCCCATTTCATAGACAAGAACATGGAGGCCAGCGTGGTGAAATATTTTGACCAAGATCATGTAGCCGGTTAGTGGTGAAGGCAGGATTTGGACCTGGGTCTCTCAGACTGCTTTTGGCCTCTTTGTGACCCGAGGGACTTATGGCTGTAGTGGGCTGAGGAAGAGCTCTCCTGTAAGAGAAAAACGGGGGCTGGAGGGCCTTACTGGGGCTCAGGAGTCAGTTCTGGGATGGGCTCCTTGATTTCTTTTTAAAAGCTTTAAAGTACGTTCAGTGACCAATTCCTCATTCCAAGTCAGCGGCTTTGGAGCATGGCACACTTCAGCTGCTCTTAAAAGGTAACTGAAAAGTGGGTGTGAGGTATTGACATTCAAAAAAAGGGAAAAACTGTGTTATGGTTCTTTTCACCCCAGCACTTCAAAACCTTTCTAAAGCACCTCGTGGGAAATCCTGCTATCACACCTTGTAGAGTTAACAACGGACCATATTCATTTAGGAAATCCATGGCAGATCAACTCTGCTTTGGAGGAATGGAGCCAGGCTTGGCCCCTCTCACAGCTCAGACCCTAACCCTTCCTCAGTCAGTCACTCTGGCCCTATGTAATTTGGAATCTATGTTGTCAGCACAGTTCTTTTTAATTATTTTGTTTATATGTTGTTTTTTTTAAGGAGTTTTTTTTTTTTTTAAAAAAAAAACAGTTTTATGAAGGCTTTGAAGTATACTCAAAATGTGACTGGTTAACATAGCAGCATAAGAAAGAAGTGAAACAAGAATAAGTAACAAAGGGAGTCTGTAAGGAGGCAAAACCAAACACTTGATAAAGTCAGAGCTTGTCATTCTTCAGAGGTGCCAGAGTGGACCCACACTCCTCCAACCTCCTTCCCGGTGGCGCTGGCAGCCTTTACATCTACGAACCCTCTCCTGTCACACTCAGCTCTCAATTCTGACTCAGAGTCGGGCAGATCTGGTTCAAATCCCATTCTGAACTCGCGTTTGCTCTTGGACAAGAGATCTAAGGCGTCTGAGCCTCGCCTTCCTTTTCTTCAAAAGAGGACCGTAAAATCCTCGTCCCTATCCTGTTTGAGGAATAAACGAGAGGACAAATGTAGGACCCTTAGTGCAACGCGCTACATGATACATTGCCGGACGATTCATAGGTTGAAACCCAACCCCCAGGGTGACGGCATTAGGAGGTGCAGCCTTTGGGAGGTGATTAGGTCAGGAGGGCTCTGGGGTTAGTGTCCCTATAAAAGAGGCCCCAGAAAGCTCTTGCCCCTTTCCAGCCCCCAGAACTGTAAGAAATAAATTTCTATTGTTTATTTCTGTTACAGAAGCCCAAGTGGATTAAGAACTCTTAGCATAGCTTTTGCCCCTTTGGGCTCTTAGTGAGGGTTATATATTTATCTTTATCCCAACTTCTGTTTTTCCTCCCTTTCTTCTTTCCTCAATTTTTCTTTTAAAAAGTGATATAATCAATTCAATTTTTCTCTTAGGATTGGTCAAATCTTAAACTGCTCTCCTAGGAGAGCACACTGGACAAAAATGTTTTTATGGAGAAAGTGGTATGGGAATTCCAGGCACTGGGTGCAGTTCCTGAGGAAGATGAGGTCCTGGGTAGTCCACTGTAGAGAAAATTGCAGTGGGGTGGGTTCAGGGCAGGTGTATGTGTGTGTGTGTGTGTGTGTGTGTGCGCGCGTGTGTAAAAGTGGGCACACTTATATGTGTATACGTGCAGGTGTGGCTGTGCATACATGTGTATGCATGAGTGTCTGAGAGTGTTTGCATGCATGTGGATACACAGGTGAGCATGCGTGTCTGTGTCTGTAGGATCAGAGGGAGATGTCTGCCTATAGCGCAAGACTTGCTGTTCACTCTGGAGGTTAAGAAACGAATGAAGAGAGACCTTCTTAGAGTTTTGGTGTTCATTGAAGACTGGAGGCTTTTTTTCCCCTCTCAGAAATTCCTTGCAGGAAATGAGGATATAAGAGAAAACGTGTAAAGGCTTATTTGAGCAAGGTCCCCTTTCTTCTGGCGAGAAGGGGCTCTCGGGAGTCCTCGTTAAGAACTCAAGGACTCATTCTCCTCTCCCCTCCCCTCCATCCTTTCTCCTTGCTTTACTTCAGCTCCTTGATCTTTGTTCTCACTGTCTCCAGCCTCCTCTGCCCCAGCCTGGTTCCCTGCCTGCATGTCCCTTCCCTGTTTTCTTTTTCCTTTCACCATCCTCCTCCCCTCTCATTTTTCTTCTTCATGGTAGAATGCATCTCTATTTCTCTTTTACTCACATTCCCATTCAACATCCTTGTAAGCTCTGAGAAACGTGTTTTTTGGTCTCCTTTTTCTGGAAACCATTATTTATTTAAAGTTTTTTATTGTTTAATGAGGCTCCTATTCTTCTGTGGAATAGTACTACAGACAGAATTTCAGAGCCTGCTGTTAAAAGCACTGTCATTTCCTTTTCCCGATTACTAAACAATTGCTAGCTTCTTTCATGTTAGCAAAAGTGGGAAAAAATACCAGCACACAGCAAACACACACCAAACTCATAGCTTCCTACCTTTGTACCTCAGTGGCCAGAGTGCAAGAGTGGCTTTAAAACTTAACTATTTACCTGAGGTATTATTTTTATTCTTGTTAATCATAGCATTTGGAAAACAGCTATCTCCATTTTAACAAATATAAGAGGAATTAGAATCCAAGTTGTTCCCAGTAATAAGGATGGACACACAGTATAAATACAAAGTGCCCATGACTTTGAATTATTGGTGCTGTGATAGTTACTGTGGGTGAGACAAAGCCATCCCCAGAGGCAGCGGCACTGGAAGCCACTGGGTAAGTTCAGGCTGGCTTGATCTGGCAACGCAAACATTCTTGGGCAGGAGAGCAGTGTGTTTTGCCTTCGACACAGGTCTTTCCTGGGAGAGGTGAGCGCTAGAGGGTTATTCTGGTTCTTTTAACAGAAGTGGGTTCATGCCGGGCTTTGCTGTTCACTGGCAGTGACATTGGGCAAATAATTTAATCTCTCTCAACATACCTGTTTTCTCTTCTGTAAAATATGGAAAAAAACAGAAAAAGTTGTGAGGAATAACTGAGACAACATACTTAAGTATGGAGCTCAGTGCTGGTACCTAGAAAACGTTTAATAAATAGTAGCTATGCCAACAGTGGAATATATTCAAAGCCACAGCCTACTTCCAGCCCTGGCTATGGTAATATGAGTTAAGGCAAGTGTTCCTAGGAAGTACTCTTTCATCTTTCATGAGAAATGACAGAAGTGTCTCTGAGGTTTGTGCCTGGTGGCTGAAGAGGCCCTTAGTATACCTGAGGTAGTTGGATAAACATCTCAGTCATGGAGAGTGGGCACTGCTGCCAAGGTAATAGGTGACAGACTTTTAAGTCACTTGTGTTTCTTTTTTCATACTGTTCTTGCTTTGGCCCAAGCCCTCATCGCATGCCTGACTTACTGTCAAAGCCTTTCTCAACCTTGCCCCACATTTAATCTATCAAATATTGAAAGTAACTTCAATTGCTTTTTATTACAGAAACAGATTCACTGTAGAAAAGTTGGAAAGTAAAGAGAAATTAAAAGGAAAAAAATGCAAACAATCTCTCCATCTAGAGATAATAGTATCTGATTTTTTTCTACATATACACAGACATATTTTAAACAAAAAAGAAATCGTAGTGTGCATGTTTTGCCACTTGTTTATCCGCTTAAGAATATGTCTATTGCTGTGTAACAAATTATCCCCAAACTTAGCAGTTTAGAGTGACATTTATCATCTCGCACGGTGTGAGGGTCAGGAACCCCTAGGAATGGCTTAGCTGGCGGTTCTGGCTCAGGGTCTCTCATGAGATTATAGTCAAGATGTCAGCCAGGGCTGCAGTCATCTGAGGGCTTCGCTGGGATGGAACGATCTTCTTTCACGATGACTCACTCACATGGTTGTTGACTGAAGGCCTCACTTTCTCACCACATGGGCTTTTTTTCCAACACGGCAGCTGGTTTCCTCCAGAGTGAGGGACCCAAGAGTGAGGAGAAACAAAGCAGAAGCCATATGAGATATGATTCAACTAGCATAAAATTCACCCATTTAATGTTTTATAATATATTCATAGGGTGTGCAACCATCACCACTATCTAGTTCCAGAACTTCTTCAGTACTCCAGGTGGAAAGAAGTCTCTCCCTATTGCCTCTTCCTTACCCCAGTTTGTGTAAATTTGCCTATTCTGGAAATTTCACATAAATGAAATCATACAACACGTGACTTGTATCTGGCCTATTTCACTTAGCCTTAAGTTTTTAAGGGTTATTCGTGTTGTAGCATGTGTCAGTGCTTTCTTTTTATTGCTGAAAAGTATTTCATACCGTAGTATGCATAACATTTTCTTTATCCATTCATCAGTCGATTGATCTTGGGTTGTTACCACTTTTTGGCTAACATGATAATTCTATGAGCATTAGTGTACAAGTTTTTGCGTGAATATTTCTTTTCACGTCCCTTGGGTATATACATAGGAATGGGTCATATGGTTACTCTGTGTTTAACATTTTGAGGAACTGCCTGACTGTTTTCCAAAGAAGCTGCACCATTTCACATTCCTTTCAGCAGTGTATGAGCGTTCTGATTTTTCCACATTCTTACCAATGCTTGTTAACTGTCTTTTTAATTCTAGCCATCCTAGTGGGTGTGAAGCAGTATCTCATTGTGGTTTTGATTTGCATTTCCCTAATGACTAATGATGCTGAATTTTTAATGCATTTATTGACAATTTGTATATCTTCTTTTGAGAAATGTTTATTCAAATTCTTTGCCCATTTACAAAATTGAATTGTCTTTATATTATTGACTTGTATGGGTTCTTCATATATTCTGGATACAAGTTCCTTATCAGATATATGATCTGCAAATATTTTATGTCATTCTGTGTGTTATCTTTTCACATTCTTGGTGGCATTGTTTGCAGCAAGAAAAATTTAAATTTAGATTTAGTGCAAGCCACACTGTTTTCTAGGTGGCTGTATCCCACCTTTCTGACATAATCTGTTTTTATACTTAGTTATTAAGTCCAACCCACACTCAAGAGGGGTTAGTGGGCATCAAGCTCTACCTTCTGAAAGAGGAGAATCAAATAATTTATGGATATATTTAAAAACAACCACATATGTTAATATTAATTTAAATATCACATTTAGTGGTTACAAAGTGGTCTATGAGAAGGCAAAATCTACAGCCAAGTTTGGTTTAAATTGTGGCTTCCTCCTGTAATTACTGTGTGATCTTGAAAAAGATTGCTTAATTCTTTTAAGCAATCAGTTTTCTTAGCTGTAAAGTGGAAATGATGGTATTTGTTTCTACCATAATATCACATATGATCCACAAATTCCTGAAACCTCCCCCCCAAAACAAAACAAAACACATGTTCTACAAAATCATGCACTAAAAGTAACAGAGCTGCTGGGAAAAATAGAGTTGGGGAATACCAAATAAAACCTATGGAACTCTGTAACAGAGTGCTAACAAAAATAGAGTACTAACAAAAATTGTAATAAAAGTGCTAGTAGGGTTTCCTACAGGGTCTGGCACCTGTTCTTCGCGGCATTGACACCTGGACTCGTGCTTCCTTCTTCAAGTTGTGGGTCCTGAAAGGGATTTCTTCTAACCTTCATTAATGCTTTTAATAAGGAAGATATATTTTCATAGCTTTTCATCAGCTGTAGCTTCACCACATAAATTAACATAACAGAAAACCCAGTGGTTCTTGAAGCCTCTAAACCAGCTTTCACTTACACAAAAGAAAGACATTGTGATATAGTTTTTCTTTTTTCTTGCAGTCTTCACTCATTGCTAAGCCTCCTCTTTCATTGTGTGAAAACTTGTCTCTGATCACTTTAAAGCATTAATGTTCTGGAAAAAATCAGGTCTGAACGATGGCTACAAACATCACTCCCCTCCTACCTGTTGTGTATGAGCTAATTCATGACCAAGAATCAGAAGAATTAAGTGTAAAGATGAATCAGATGATGCATGTTAAACACTGAGAACAGTGCTGGGCAGATAGTAGATGCTCAAAAGTTAGTTATTTTGATGATGACTGTATTTGTTTAACTAATCCGGTCTTAGTTTCCCTCCTCTGTTTAGAACAATTCACCACTAAAGAGCTTTTTTCAGATGACGTGATTCTCATCATCCAATAGCTCAGAGCCTTTATCAGTTTCTTTCCGATCTTGACTCTTTGGGACAGGTTATATGTGAGAGTTTTCAAATATGTATTCACTTGTAAAGTACATTCGTGTTTAGCATAGTCTGCCTTTAATTAATAGAAAGGTTTGCTGCACTCAATTTCAGGAAAAAGGATAATGATAAAACACACACATCAGCTTTTATGATGTACGCTGAGTTCTGAGTAGGCATTTGCCTTCTGTATATACACTTTTATTTTCAGAATGCTAACTTCAAGGCTCTGAGGTAATTACAAAACTGTTAAAGCTTCTATTGTTACTCAGAGAGAGATGGGCACGAAGATACCGATTTTATCGGAATATTCTAAAATATGCAAAGAAATAAACTCAACATTTTGGTTAACTCTTTGTTATGGATAAAATTCAATAGAGAGAGCTTACCTTTCTTTAAGCATTTTAATTACTTGAGGCATTGACTCTAATAATAAACACTCACAGGTATCCCCCACTTTATGAAAGTTTCTTTTATGCCACTTCGCTTTTTTTGAAAGACCTGTCTTTTTGGCTAATTGAAAGAAATCTTTGGAAGAATTTTGCTTTTAGGAAAAAAGGCAAAAAGCCAAAATAGTGTTGAGCGCTTGTTTTTCAGCGAGCTTATAGAGGCAGTCTGCACCCAAAGCAGCGACAGTGGCCTCGCCAAGCCCGCTCCCTGGGAACAACACTCAGCATCGCAGCACCAAGCAGCCATGACCTTGAACTGTCTGAGAGCATCTGTGCTTTATCTCGGTTTATTTTGTGTCCTTCTCCTTTTACTATACATTAGTGTTGTTTAAGATTTTGCATGTTATTTGGTAGAATTTAGTAAGTTATTTTCTGGGTCTGGGAATGTGAAAAGGTAATACACAGAATGACATAAAATATTTGCAGATCATATATCTGATAAGGAACTTCTATCCAGAATATATGAAGAACCCATACAAGTCAATAATATATAGACCACCCAATTTTGGTGGTATTGTTTGCAGCAAGAAAAATTTAAATTTAGATGTAGTGCAAGCCACACTGTTTTCTAGGTGGCTGTATCCCACCTTTCTGACATAATCTGTTTTTTAGACTGAGTTATTAAGTCCAACCCACACTCAAGGGGGGTCAGTGGGCATCAAGCTCTAACTTTTGAAATGTTTCATATAAATGAATTGCTTCTTCTCTTTACACCATTTCAGCTTACAAAAGATTTCATAGGAAGGCTCTACTTTCAGATGGGGGCGGGGTGGGGCGGGGTGGGGTGGGTGGGTAGAACTTTATTTTCCAAGTAACTATCATTTGTATCTCATAAAACACAATTCATTGATAATTTGAAAAGCTACTATATCTTTGTCACTAGAAATTCTTTTAAATACCCCTCTTTTCAATTCTTTTGGTAATTACAACCATGACAATAAAAACAATTATGGTTGCTCCTGTTTTTACCATGTCCCGAACTCTGTGATTCACTGAATGAATGTTGTCCTTTAATCTCAACGTTTCCTACATATGTGAATCTGGCACTGTATTAAGCAGACTTTTCTGTAGTTAGGACCTTTAAACACACACACACACACACACACACACACACACACACACACACACACACATTTTTTTTAATTTTTTTATTTTACTGGCTAAAAGAGTGAGCAGAGCAATCAGCACCAGGTGGCGCTAAAGCACTGAGCTTGGAAAGAGGCTACTGGTGCTTTTAAATTGCAGACAGGGACTAGCAGGATGCTCTTTATTAAAGGTTGGGTTAGAGGGAAGAAGGGCAAGCACTGCTCTTACTGTGTCGTGTTCCCAGCCGTTGCTAAGACTTTCCCCTGTCAAATGGTCTAGGGCCCTTCCCCAGAGAGTTGACTCTCTCTAAAGGTATGAACCACAGTACTTTACTGAGATCTCAAGTGGCAAAAAATGTTCACAGTTTTTCTAAAGGAAAATTAAAACAAATCTCACCTGAAATTGCTTTTTGGAGGAGATTCAGTCCTGCTCTTACCATTGTAGGTACCCAGGAATGTAGATTGGGCAAGGGTAGCAAGAGAAGAAAATAACATCCCCTGAAATTCCATCCCCAGGAGTAGACTATGCAAAAGCAGCTTTTGTCACTCCATGCGCATACTAAGTAAAAAGTAGGATGACGGGGCCAGAATTTCCACCAGCTTGGATTTTAGTATTTAATGCAATCTTCCTTTCGTAGAAGTCTCCAATGTGCCATAAGTATTTTCTCTAGGGCTGTTACAAGGAAAATAAAATCTCAAAATAGAGACCATACATTTAAAAATACAAATAATCTCCTTCCACTGGGCATCCAAGAGGACAGAAAGGAGACTAGCAAGAGGCGAAGTCAAAAGGTGCACTACAAGTAAATGTTAACACCTGGAGCCTGACAAACAGAGGCTCTTAAATCAGAGAATGTCTCTGGAAAGAGGCACCCGGAGAGCACTTCCTCTGGCAGAGGGATAGGAACATTGAGAGGGATGGTTTGCAGGGAATTGATTTTTGGGGTCAGATGGGGGAAGGAGGGATGTTTTAAAAAGTGTATGAAATCTGCACCATTAGCTCTTCCTTTTCTGAAGTCAACTCTACTAAAAGAGTAGGCCAGGGGTTAAATATCTTGCTAAGTGCCTGATTTACATGAATCTCTTGTAGACAGATTACCCTAGTCACTGGGAAAGAGGGGTAACAGGTATTTCCTGTTCTCATATCCAGCCTTTCCAATACAATAGGGAGATTTTCTGCTCACCATTTGGGGCTGGTGTTGTCCTATTTTTCTGCTCCCTGTTTCTTCAACAAGAGTGCCAGGGGCTCTTCAGGCCCTATGGAGAGGATCTCAGGGATCTTCTCTCAGGCTGAATTTTCAAGGACAAACAGTAATTCTCAACACTGAAGGTGCTTTAATTTATAGAGGAATCCTTTCCTAACTGCTCTGACAATAGGCAAAGCTACTTCTGTCATGGCAGCCATGTATCTAAGGTTATTTTTAGGAGAGTTAGTCCTTTCACGCTTTTGTGCAATGGTTTCTGTTGTTCCAACTTAACTATGTGATGATTACAAGGTGACACCAGTCCACCAGGCAGCAGGGCAGAAAAGCCACCATGTGTGTATTGTCCCAAGGTGGTTACGTTCAACCACCTTCTCTAAGTGTTCACAGCTAAATGACCACAGTGTGGGCATAGGCACATCCCAGTGTCAACCAGGAACGGTGATGTGATGCACACTAAGGTTGTGTCTGGGCAAAGCCACTGCAGACAGTGTTTAGAGGAATATCTTTTATTCTCCTTTCAAAGGGAACTTCTCTCTATGTCAGTAAACTCTGACAAATGCCTTGATGCTTTTAGTGACTCCTCCTGGGTAGATTTTGATAAAGGTGTGGGAGCCACCCTATAAATTACATTGTACTACAAAATCACCTCTCTCTGGCAGGAGAGTTGAGGCTGGAAATTGAGCAGGGATGCACCAAGGAGCCCCAGGAATGTAAGCTTCCTTTCTGTCTACTCAGAGCCCAACAGAGCAGAAAAACCTGTTGTTCGCAGTGGACTGTACCATACAGCACTGTGCATTTAGGGTTAGAGGGTACTTAGAACACATCTAAGGCATTGATCACAATTTGAAGCAGTATTTTGATATTTATAACTATCATCCAGGTCTGTTAATAACTGTAAAATCTTAAACATGATGTGCATTACAAAACCTCCACATTCAAGCTACTTTGTGTGTGTGTGTTTGTGTGTGTGTATGTGTTCGTGCATGTGTGTGCATGCACAGTACTTAACGCTCACTTATTGTCAAGCTATTTGTGTTTTAATGAACACATTTGTGATTACAGAGGGTATATTACAGATGCATTTTTCCTTCAGTCACTGGAAACTTTTAAGGAGTCAGAAAATTTGAACTAATAGAGATAATGTTTTATGCAGTCCCTTAGCGCATCTGTTGCACATACAGTCAAAGGAGTTCACTGAAATAAATTCTGCGGTTGAATTTTTAACAATGGCTGCATAAATATATGGCCATCTATAACCTTTATGCTCATGGGAGTCAGGAAAATGATCTGTATAATTAACCCCTTGATCGACCTGGCCTGTCAGCTGTCAGGGTGGATTGTTTGATTTTCTGTGTACCCATAAAGTAAAATGTACCTGTGGAGCTCAGGGTAGCTGAATATTTTTGTGGGGCAAAGTTTCTTTTGAAGGACGAAGGAGGTATTCATTCGATAGAATCCTTAAGTTATTCCTTCTCTTTAAATTTCTCAGTTTATGCTGAAGAGTTAGAAGCATAGGGAAATCATCCAGGATCTCAGCTTGGTTACGATGACTCAATAGGTGTGGCAGGTAGAATTCTGGGATGGTCCCAAGAATCCCACACTGTGTCATACCTTCCTTGAGTGTGGGCAGGACCAATGCATATAATGGGATGTCACTCCCTTGACTAGGTTATCTCATATGTCAAAAGTGATGAGATAATCATCATTATACTATATTACATTATCTATGGCTTAGCAGACTGGAGAGACTCAAAGCAAGAGCGCTCTCCTGCAGGTCTCAAAAAAGCAAACTGTCTGTGGAAAAAGCTACATGACATCCTCTAGGAACTGGAATGGCCCCTGGCTGACAGCTAGCAAGAAAGCAAGAACCTTGGTCCTATCACTACAAGGTTATTTTCTCAACAACCAGTGAACTTGGAAGAGGACTCTAAGCTTCAGGTGAGGTGGCAGCCCTGGGAAACTTCTGGATTTCAGCCCAGTGAGACCCTGAACAGAAGAGCCAGCTAACCTGTCCCTGACTCCTGATCCACGGAAACTGTGGAAATAGTATGTATATGTTGTTTTAAGCTGCTGAATTTGTGGTAATTTGTTATACAGAGAGAAAACTAAAATGATAATCTGGGTGTGGGGGATTAATTTGGCTGAGAATTTGCATTTGTAATAAATTCGCAGGTGATGTCCAAGCTGCTGGTCCAGGAGCACTTTGAAAACCACTGTTATAGTTCAACTTCCCATGGAAGCTGATTTTATCAGTGCTGTCACAAATGGACACTCACTGTATGCTTCTGGAATATAACAAATATTAACAAGAAATAATTTACCTATGTGTTTTAAGTCACAACTAAATATAAGTAGTGTGTTTTAAGCTTGTAAAATAATACAAATGTGGCCAGCAACAACAACAACAAAATACAATATTAGAAAAGCAGTTAGGATCAGGACTTAGGAAGTGAGGGTAGAAAAAAATAAAGTAAAGTAAATCTGGTCAAGATGGTGGAGTAGGTAAATGCTGTGCTTACCTCCTGTCATGACAACATCAAAATTAAAACTAAATACAGAACAACCATCATGGAGAATCACCTGAAGTCTAGCTGAAGTGAAGCCCTGCAACTAAGGACATATAGAAGAAGCCACTTCAAAACTGGTAGGAAGAGCAGAGGCGCACATTGAACTGGGTTCACACCTGAATCTGACCGTTAAAAGTTGAGAGGGATATCTTGGTTGCAGAGGTTCCCCCCAGAGGAATGAGGGGTCCCAGCCCCATACTAGATTCCCTAGCCCAGGGTTTCAGTGCCAGAGAGAGAAGTGCCCATAACATCTGGTTGTGAAAACTAGCAGAGGTTGTGGCTGAATGAGACAGAGGGTGGTTGCAGTTCCAGGTGCTCCTCTTAAAGAGCCTGTACATGGACTTACTTATCGACAGAATCTCTGGTTCTGAACTCCAGCGCTAAGGCAGCATCTTAAAAGGCACCAGGGACATACGGGGAGGAACTGAGTTGTCTGGCTTCAGGACGAGGGTTAGAGAGGCAGCTTTGTCCCATACAGAGGAGTTGGTGGAATCCCTTGTATCTTTGTTGAGCTCTCCCCCATCCCAGTGTGAAGATACAGGCTGTCACCCTATCTCATTCTCCATTAACCTGGCTAACACAGTCCATTCACCCTGATTTCCTAAGACCCCACCCCACCCAAGTGGCTTTTCTATATAAACAGCCTGCCTTGGCTCATGCTGCTGACATTCCTAAAATCTCTGAAAGGTTCACAAAACCCAAACAAGCAGCATCTGGCTTCAGCATGTCCTGTACCTCTGGCTGAACAGCCCTAAGCCCAGCACTAGCGACAACTGGCCTCAGTTTGTAGCTTGGACTCTCCAGGCACCTCCAAGCCCAGCACAGGTGATGGCTATCTATGGATTGCTTTGTAGTTCATGCTAGGTGACCCCATCAGTACACAGGCTGTGGCGGGACTTGGCCTGCAGCAGGTCTCCTCCCAGGAGGTCCCAGGGCTGGCACACCTGATGGCCAACTTTGGACTCAGCCGAACCATCACACAACCACCTCTGGGAACAACACACCCAAAGGGCACACTGTGCAGGCACCACAGCCCTGATTAAATGAATCCTGCTCTGTAGGGTTAGCCCCTGCACCACAGCTCCTCCACTGTAGGCAAGGCCATTCCTCACAACAAATCAGCCCAAAGATCAATCCCTCTCACCAATGTACAAACATCAACCAAGGCTCAATTACAAGCATAGGGCACACACAACCCACACATGGGACACACCTGGAGTACCCTCAGCTTAGGTGACCAGGGAGACTGTGTCACTGTGCCCCACAGGAACCTACTGTATAAAGCCACTCTATTAAGACTGGAAGACATAGTAGCCCTACCTAATACATAGGAAAAAAAAAAAAAAAACATAGGGAGGCAGCTAAAATGGTGAGACAAACAAACATGTTCCAAATAAAAGAACAGAACAAAGCTCCAGAAAAAGAATTAAACAAAATGAAGATAACAAATCTACTAGACACAGAGTTCCAAACATTGGTTATAAGGATGCTCAGTGATTTGAGGGAGAAGTTCAACAAAGAGATAGGAAACATAAAAATAGAGATAGAAAACATAAAAAAGAACCAGTCAGAAATAAAGACTGCAATAACTGAAACCAATAATATGTTAGAGGGAATCAACAGTAGATTAGATGAAGCAGAGGATCGAATCAGCGATTTAGAAGATAAGGTAACAGAAAACACCCAATCAGAATAGCAGAAAGGAAAAAAAATCCAAAAAATAGGATAGTCTAAGGGGTCTCTGGGACAATGTTAAGCATACAAACATTTGCATCTTAGGGGTACCAGGAGAAGAGAGAGAGCAAGGAATTGAAAACCTGTTTGAAGAAATAATGACAGAAAACTTCCGTAGCCTGGCAAAGGAAATATTAATAGACATACAAGCCCAGGAAGTGCAGAGAGTCCCAAACAAGATGAACCCAAAGATGCCCACACCCAAACACATAATTAAAACGCCAAAGGTTAAAGACAAAGAGAGAATCCTAAAAGCAGCAAGAGTAAAGCAGTTAGTTACCTTCAAGGGAGCTCCCTTAAGACTGTCAGCTGATTTCTCAACAGAAAATTTGCAGTCCAGAAGGGAATGGCAGGAAATATTCCAAGTGATGAAAAGCAAGGACTTACAACCAAGATGACTCTACCCAGCAAAGCTATCATTTAGAAAGATAAAGAGCTTCCCAGACAAGAAAAAGCTGAAGGAGTTCACCAACACCAAACCAGAATTACAAGGAATCTTAGAGGGACTTCTTTAAGATGGAAAAGAAATAAAAAGATTAAAAATATTAGCAATAAAATGGTAATAACTACGTATCTATCAACAATTATTTTCAATGAAAATGGATTAAATGCTCCAATCAACATATAAGGTGGCTGAATGGATAAGAAAACAAGACCCTTACATATGCTGCCTACAAGAGACTCACTTCATATCGAAGATACGCACAGACTGAAAGTAAAGGGATAAGAAAAGATATTGCATGAAAATAGAAACAACAAACAAACAAACAAACAAACAAACAAAAGCTGGGGTAACAATACTTACACCAGGAAAAATAGACTATAACACAAAGGCCATATAAAGAGGCAAAGAAGGATACAAGTACTTTCTAAACTTTTCTGTGACCAAATTATCCCCACTCTCCCTGTCTGTCTCTTTGCCTTCACTTGTTTTTGCTGAGTAATTTTTTTTTTTTTTGTTTTGTTTTTGTTTTTGCTGAGTAATTTTTGAAGTTATGCACATTCAACACCATTGAGGATTTCCTGGTAGAAAACAGCTAGAATCCTGCTTAATCCTGAGACATTTTACTTCTTTCCTAGTAATCTCAGTCCCCCCTGGTGTAATATAAGCTTACTGCTGAGACTCTGTTAGCTGAACTATCTGGATTATTTTATTTAATACCATACCCATCACCCAAATATAAAGGCTCTGCACTCCAGCCATTTCTATACCATAAGGTGTTTCATATAGACATGCTGAAGGACTCCAAGGAAAAAATATTAAACTTGATTTTGATATTATTTTGAATGTTGCTTGATATAGTGCCTGACCGTGCCAGGTCTGTTGGAGTAGGAAATGGGAGTGTGAATGTGAGTGTGTGAGACGTGAGACTGTGTGTGTGTGTTTGTGTGTGTGTGTGCATTTGTGTGGAGGGTGGGGTGGGGGTGAAGAACTGGAGGGTAATAGTCATCATGTGTGAT
Source organism: Rhinolophus sinicus (assembly GCF_057876585.1). Classification (NCBI taxonomy): domain Eukaryota; kingdom Metazoa; phylum Chordata; class Mammalia; order Chiroptera; family Rhinolophidae; genus Rhinolophus; species Rhinolophus sinicus. The sequence goes on along the minus strand of NC_142504.1, from coordinate 53,361,890 downwards.
AGGAGAGAGGGCCTGAGCAGCACTGAGGTTATTTATTTTTCTGGGATATATATAACATCCTTTTATTGAAGCCAAAGGCTGGCTACCTACCTATTTTGTCCAGCGCCCTTGAAGTGGTAACTCTAGATTTTTTCTTTTTGGAGCTGTGCAGATAACTTTTCTGCAGCCCAGACACCAGCCAGAGGGAAACATCTCCAGGCCTTTAACACCACCATGGCACCCTGTGCTGGATTCTGTTTCATTAAGAAATGAGACTCTACAGACACCAGCTACCTTTTCTGAGTCATAGGTCTTAATATCTGTGTTATGCTGGTAATAGAATATGTTTTTCCCCCCAGGTAAGTTGGGAGGTAGGGAACAAAGAAACCTGATTTCTATTTCAACTTTCATTGTCCTCCCCCATTAGTAAAGCTTTACAAGCAAATCAAAATGTTGTGTTTGGGACCACTCCTGGGGCTGGGGAATTCTATATAAACTTGTCAAACATATGTATGATTCTTTTTACTTAAATTAAAAAAAATTTTTTATAAAAATTATATTTTTTAAGTTACAGTTGACATTCAATATCATTTTATATTAATTTCGGGTGTACAGCATAGTGGTTAGACATTTATATAATTTATGCAGTAATCTTCATGGTAAGTCTAGTAACCACCTGGCACCATACATAGTTATTCCAATATTATTAACTATATTCTCTATGCTGTACTTTATATCCTCCTGACTATTTTGTAACTACCACTTTGTATTTCTTAATCCTTCATCTTTTTCACCCACCTTCCTAACCCTTCTTCCATCTGGCAACCATCAGTTTGTTCTCTGTATTTATGAGTTTGTTTCTGTTTTGTTTTGTTTGTTTATTTTGTTCTTTAGATTCCACATATAAGTGAGATCATATGGTATTTGTCTTTCTGTTTATTTCACACAGCACAATACTTTCTAGGTTCACCCATATTGTTGCAGATGGCAAGATTTCATCCTTTTTTATAACTGAGTAATATCCATTGTATGTATTTACCATGTCTTCTTTATCCATTCAGCTATTGATGGGCACTTAGATTGCTTCTATATCTTGGCTATTGTAAATAATGCTGCAATGAATATATGGGTGCATATGTCTTTTCGAATTAGTGTTTTGGATTTCTTCAGATAAATACCCGAAAGTGGAATTACTGGGTCCTTCTTTGTCTCCTGTTGCCTTTGTTTTAAAGTTTATTTTGTCTGGTATAAGTATTGCTACCTCAACTTTGTTTGTTTGTTTGTTTCCATTTTCATGAAATATCTTTTTCTATCTCTTTACTTTCAGTCTGTGAGTGTCTTTACATCTGAAGTGAGTCTCTTGTAGGCAGCATATATATGGATCTTGTTTTCTTATCCATTCCGCCCAATCTGTCTTTTGGTTGGAGCATTTAATCTATTTATATTCAAAGTAATTGTTGATACACACATAGCTATTGTTTTATTATTCATGGTTTTGATCTTTTTTTAAAAAAAATTCTTCTTAAAAAAGTCCCTTTGCGTTTTCTTATAATACCAGCTTTTTCTCGTCTGGGATCTTATTTTTGTTAAAAGCACTACTATTCTTCCAGTTAGAATGAAAATATTACTTATTCTCTGACTAAAACAGGGATTCAAGGATTCTGGCAATTAAGGGTTCTGATTTAGCCTAGTCAGTAATCAGTTTTGTGATCTTAGACAAGTGATGTTACCTCTTGCCTGATGGGTTCTTTGAGAAGCAGATGCCAAGATGGAAGTAGACTGTAAGAGAATGATTATAGGAAATGACTGTTAGTCAGCTTGTGCTATCATAACAAAATGTCATAGACTGGGCGGCTTAAATGACAAAAATTTATTTCTCACAGTTCTGGAGACTGAGAAATCCAAGGTCAAGTTGCTGGGTGATTTGGTTCTTGGTGAGGACCTGCTTTTTAGCTTGTAGATAACTACCTTCTCAGTGTGTCCTCACATAGTGGAGAAGGAAAGAGAATGAGTTCTCTGGTGTCTCTCCTTATGAGAACATTAAGCCCATCAAATCAGGGCTCCACCCTTATGACCTTATTTAACCTTAATTACCTCTGCTTCCTTCATTTATAGGTACTATCCAGGGTCCTGTGATGAAATGATAGGCTCTATCTCAAAGACAGAACTTGAAAACCAATTTGATAAGGGAAAAGGGTTGGGAGAGAGAAAATATTATAGGATGTTATAATTGGAAATGGAAAAAAAAATGGTCAAAGTACATGAATGACAGTTCACGAAAGACATACAAAAGACATGACCACATTATAAACTATAAACGTTATACACAATTTTGTGATTAAATTTTTTATGATTAAATTTTTCATTTACCATTAACTATTTTTTTAATATAAATTTCTAAACATTGAATTGTACATCTTTTAAAAAATCCTGATCGTTGTATCAATTTATACTCTCAACACAATGTATGATACTTTTTCCCTGAATTATATGGTTTTTGTTTTCATTTTTTCACCCGTGTCTCAAAATCCTGAACAATACTTGATATGCAGGGACTGGTGGGAAGTGGTGATGGCAGTGGGAAGCCGCTGTGATGCCCAGGGAGGGTGGCATCCCTCAGACATAAGGGTTCTGTCAGAACAGTAGAAGGAAAGTTGAAAGAGAGAGAGGAGAAACAGAAAGAAAGAGGAAACTAACTCATAATAGACTTCTTGATGGACCACATGTATTCTCTGGAAACTCTCAGATAGTTGTGGCTGGGTGTGTGTGGGGAATTCTGGGACGCCAGTTGGGTACTTTTATTTAGAACTGTAGTCATTTTAGGGTATTGCTCAAGGACTCTATGAGTTAGTCTGGGCAGAGTTACGCTGCACTAACAAGTAACTCCTAAACACAGCAGTTAAACAACAAAGGTGTTACCTCCACAGTGGATTGGCTAAGGCTTAAATCCACATTATTGCCTCTTCGTTCCAGGACCCAGTCTACAGAGTAGCCATTTTCTGGAACACTGCCGGTGTCCTGACAGAGGGGAAAGACAAAGGACATGATGAAGTATGATTTGCTTACAAAAGCTTTTGGATGAAAGTGACACATATCACACATCATTGGCCCAAACAAGTCAATGACCCCACCTGAGTTCAATGGTGGGACACAGAACAACAAAGGTGGGACACAGAACACTGATAAAGAGTAATAAGGTCTACTGTGGCCCTCCGTGTGGGGGCTGCACCTTAGCTGTGTTCAGGCTTCTGGGCATTGATAGAAGTGGTAAAATGAGGCAGTTCTACAAATTAGTTCCAGGTATCTCTCTCTTCCTCTGCTACATAGGTACCATTATGCTAAACTTATTTGCATTTTAAGCTGTTTCTGTAGCTGTTCCCTCTTCCTAAAAACCTTTTCTCTCAGCTGCCAGTTTGCAAGACTAGCTTTCTCTTGTCATTTAGATGTCAGCTTTGAAGTCACTTCCTCGGACATGTCTTTCTTGCCTGTCTAATATACATGACCCTGGTTCTTCTCCCCTGCCAGCTCTCGTTTTCGCTTCACCATCTTCTATTTTCTTTGCAGCACTATGTCCATCAGAAAACACACTCTATCTGATCATTTTGGTTTACTGTCTATTTATTTATTGCTTGTATTCGCTCACTAGAACATAAGCTTCATGTTTATTACTGTAAGCTCTTCTTGCCGGCCAAGTTCACAGGCTTTATGATGGGGTAGGAAGAAATTGGACTAGTGGTGGAAGGAAAAGGGGAAGGGAACAAAAGCCAAAGCCTGCGTGGATGGGGACAGGTGCCAAGATCAGGATCACAGAGTTGAGAGAAGGAGGTTTATAGGGTGAGCATTTCTGAAGGGCCAAAGGTGTGTGAAAATAAGCGGGAAAAAGAACAAGACATTTAAAGAAGTGCTATTGTTAATGTTCCTGAGAGAGTCAAGAAAAGGTTAAATTACTCTTTAATTATCTCAATTGCTATGATGTGTGTATTTGATCATGACATTCTATATAAAAAATAGCCTGAATTTCACAACCCAAGAGCTAGGCATTGTTAGAACATTGTCCTCTACTGGAATTCTGATTGTGTGTATCACTGTCCATAAAGGCAGTTTCTAGAATAACTTTTGGGTCTCTGTAACTAGGCCAGGTTTTGAGGATTCTGAATAGCCCATCACTCATGCTGCCAATGGGATCAGAACAGTACTCACAGAAAGGTCAGCTTCTTGGGAAGCTGCAGTGTTCATGAGCCAGGGAGGGAGAGGGTAGTATCAGAGAGGTAGACGGAGGCTCTCCTCCATTTCCTCGATATTAGGTCAATGAAGGCAAATGCTGGAGAGAGAGAGAGAAAAAAAAGAAAGATAGATAGATAGATAGATAGATAGATAGATAGATAGATAGATAGACAGACAGATAGATGGACATTTTTATTTGAATAATTTAAAGTTTTATTCTTGGTCTTGTCCTTTGGGGAGGGAACAGCGAGAAGAGAACGTTCTAGAAAATGACCGTTGAAATAGGGACAGAAGACTTGGTACTCCTCTTTTCCCACCCTTATAACTTGTTAAAGTCAAGGGTTAATATGCTGGTCTATGAATTGTGAGGCTGCCTAGGGCATTTCAGTCTGCATATGGGATATTTAACAGAGGGCCTGACTGAATAGATAGACCTCAGCCTGACAGCCTGATGATGACGGAGTGCCTGCCTTGGCAGATGGCCTGGGGTAAGGGGTTCCATGGGCAGATAGTCTCGATGACAGCATCTCCTTATTTGAGATTAGAACTCTAAAGACCAAAACTTCTTGGTGCCCCTGTTGGTGTTCCTGGGGCTTTGTCTAACCAACTTAAGCTCCAGTCTACCTTTCCAAGTGATCTTGGCCAGGCATACCCTTTACAGACACTTGTAGACCACTTTTGAGTAAAGAAATTGGGGTTGGCAGGAGGACAAAATCTAATATAGTTTTCATCATCAGCCATAAAAATAACATGAAAATAAAAGTAACATGTTGAATAATTGACAGAAAATTTTATTTTAAATTCTTTTTTAATAATAGCAAATCCTCAGGACGTCTCTAGAATTAAGTATTTTGTCAATTATTTAGTAAGTGCCTAATTTGCTCTTGCTAGGGAAGAAAATTACATGGTTGTTCCTAAATTATTAAACAATATTTTGATAGCATTGACAGATCAAGTAGCGGTATTGACCAGTCACCTTGCTATAGGAAAACTCTAGAGAAACTTGGTTTTATCTTGCTAGGTGAAATTGAAAAGAAAAAAAGTCATTAACTTCTATGAACTATATCTGCAAACTCTGATGGAAAGTCACACATAAAGTTCATTGTCTTTTATCAGACATAGTAGAAAGCCCACAAACAAATTCTTTTAAGAAATGCCTAAATGAACTTCAAAACTGAAGTCTGATTATTGTTAAAAGTTTTATTGTCCTGGCTTCTGCAGAGAAATTTCATTTGGTGGTAAGATCTTACTCAAGTTTTTCTTTATGAGATTTCATAATCCAGCCATCTTTTTTGCCTTTGTAAATTCATCTCCATAGCTCTCGCAATACCTAGGAAAGAGAATAAATGAATGATCTTTCTGGGAAGTATTTTTAAGGTTGACTTCCTTGCTCCATCCTTTAAGGAGAATGAGTTCGGGGAGAAGAGTAAGAGAAAAATTGGAATTAACACTAAATCCTAAATTTAACTGTCTTTTATTTACTCAGTGAATTGCCCCAGCTTTTGATTTGAGTAGCTGGATGCCTTGTTAAATTGTTCTCCTCTGGGCCACAGACCTTCATCCAGTGTTCAATTAATGAGGAGACATGATATTTTGGGATAATTTTTGACCAAACTGGAAGACGAAATCCCATCCCTCTTGGTGTTGAGGTCTGGGCAGAAGCATTATTTAGATATAGCCTATCAAAAATGAAAGAACATTTATTAGGAAAAAGGTGATTCATTTGTTGAACACTGAACCAAGTGCTGTAATGTGCTGGGTACTTACCTGTTTCCCCAAAAATAAGACCTAGCCGGGCCATCAGCTCTAATGCGTCTTTTGGAGCAAAAATTAATATATAAGACCGAGTCTTATATTATATTAAAGTAAGACCCGGCATTATATTATATTATATTATATTATATTATATTATATTATACCCGGTCTTATATTAAAATAAGACCGGGTCTTATATTAATTTTTGCTCCAAAAGACACATTAAAGCTGATGGTCTGGCTAGGTCTTATTTTTGGGGAAACACGGTATATCATTGGTTCTTACATTACCCTATAAGATGATTATTATTTTAGCCCCACTTGATGAGGAGGTTGGGACATCAAGAGACCCAATAACTTGTTCAAACTTTTACAGGTGAGAAGGGGAGTGGTAGAGGGGAGAGCTTAGATTTGAACTCATTATCTTTTTTTTTTTTTTAATTAAATTTATTGGGGTGACAATTGTTAGTAAAATTACATAGATTTCAGGTGTACAATTCTGTATTACATCATCTATAAATCCCATTGTGTGTTCATCACCCAGAGTCAGTTCTCCTTCCATCACCATATATTTGATCCCCCTTACCCTCATCTCCCACCCCCCATCCCCCACCCCCCTTACCCTCTGGTAACCACTAAACTATTGTCTGTGTCTATGAGTTTCTGTTTCTCATTTGTTTGTCTTGTTCTTTTGTTGTTTTTGGTTTATATACCACATATCAGTGAAATCACATGGTTCTCTGCTTTTTCTGTCTGTCTTGTTTTGCTCAGCATTACTCTCTCAAGATCCATTCATGTTGTCACAAATGTTCCTATATCATCTTTTCTTACTGCCGAATAGTATTCCATTGTGTATATATACCACAACTTCTTTATCCATTCATCTATCGAAGGACATTTTGGTTGTTTCCATGTCTTGGCCACAGTAAACAAAGCTGCAATGAACATTGGAGCACACGTGTCTTTATCTCTAAATGTTTTCAGATTTTTTGGGTAGATACCCAGGAGAGGGATTGCTGGGTCATATGGCAATTCTATTCGTAATTATTTGAGGAACCTCCACACTGCCTTCCATAACGGCTGCACCAGTCTGCATTCCCACCAACAGTGTATGAGGGTTCCTTTTTCTCCACAGCCTCTCCAACATTTGTTACTATTTGTCTTGTTGATGATAGCCATTCTGACTGGGGTGAGGTGATATCTCATTGTGGTTTTGATTTGCATTTCTCTGATGATTAGTGATGTTGAGCATTTTTTCATATGTCTATTTGCCATTTGTATGTCCTCTTTGGAGAAATGTCTCTTCAGGTCGTCTGCCCATGTTTCAATTGGGTTGTTTGTTTTTTTGTTGTTGAGTTGCATGAGTTCCTTGTATATTCTGGACACTAGCCCCTTATCGGAGGTACTGTTTGCAAAAATCTTCTCCCATTCAGTTGGTGGCCTCTTTATTTTGTCAATGGTTTCTTTTGCTGTGCAGAAGCTTTTAAGTTTCATATAGTCCCATTCGTTTATTTTAGCTTTTACTTCCATTGCCTTTGGAGTCAAATTCATAAAATGCTCTTTGAACCCAAGATCCATAAGTTTAGTACCTATGTTTTCTTCTATGCAGTTTATTGTGTCAGGTCTTATGCTTAAGTCTTTGATCCATTTTGAATTAACTTTGGTACATGGTGACAAATAGCAGTCCAGTTTCATTCTTTTGCACGTGGCTATCCAATTCTCCCAGCACCATTTATTGAAGAGGCTGTCTTTGCTCCATTGTATGTTTTTAGCTTCTTTGTCAAAAATTATCTGTCCATATTTATGTGGTTTTATTTCTGGGTTCTCAATTCTATTCCATTGGTCTATGTGTCTGTTTTTCTGCCAATACCATGCTGTTTTGATTATTGTGGCCCTGTAGTACAAGCCAAAGTCAGGAAGTGTGATACCTCCATTGTAGTTCTTTTTTCTTAAGATTGCTTTGGCTATTCGGGGTCTTTTGTGGTTCCAAACAAATCTGATGATTTTTTGTTCTATTTCTTTAAAATATGCCATTGGGATTTTGATGGGGATTGCATTGAATCTGTATATTGCTTTGGGTAATATGGCCATTTTAACTATGTTGATTCTTCCAATCCATGAGCACGGAATGTCTTTCCATTTCTTTGTGTCTTCAATTTCTTTCAAAAATGTCTTATAGTTTTCAGCATATGGGTCTTTCACATCCTTGGTTAAGTTTATTCCTAGGTATTTTATTCTTTTTGCTGCAATTGCAAAAGGAATTGTTTTTTGTATTTCTTTTTCTGAGATTTCATTGTTAGTATATAGGAAGGCAATGGACTTTTGTGCGTTGATTTTGTAGCCGGCAACTTTACTGTATTCGTTGATTCGTTGATAGCTTTTTGGTGGAGTCTTTAGGGTTTTCTATATATAGCATCATGTCATCTGCAAAGAGTGATAATTTAACTTCTTCATTCCCAATTTGGATGCCTTTTATTTCTTTCTCTTGCCTGATTGCTCTGGCAAGGACTTCCAGCACTATGTTGAAAAGCAGAGGTGATAGGGAACAGCCCTGTCGTGTTCCTGAACGTAGAGCAAAGGGCTTCAGTTTTTCTCCATTAATTATAAGATTAGCAGAGGGCTTGTCATATATGGCCTTTATTATGTTAAGGTATTTTCCTTCTATACCCATTTTATTAAGTGTTTTAATCATAAATGGATGTTGTATCTTGTCAAATGCTTTTTCTGCATCAATTGACATTATCATATGATTTTTGTCCTTTATTTTGTTTATGTGATGTATCACATTGATGGATTTGCGTATGTTGAACCATCCTTGTGCCCGGGGATGAACCCCACTTGGTCGTGATGAATAATCTTTTTAATGCACTGTTGTATTCGATTTGCTAGAATTTTATTTAGGATTTTTGCATCGGTATTCATCAGAGATATTGGTCTGTAGTTTTCTTTTTTTGTGCTGTCCTTACCAGGTTTTGGTATCAGGGTGATGTTGGCCTCATAGAATGAGTTAGGGAGTACTGTCTCTTCTTCAATTTTTTGGAAGAGTTTGTGCAGGATTGGTATTAGATCGTCTTTGAAGGTTTGGTAGAATTCACTAGTGAAGCCATCTGGTCCTGGACTTTTGCTTTTGGGAAGGTTTTGGATGACTGATTCAATTTCGTTACTGGTGATCGGTCTGTTTAGATTTTCCAGTTCTTCATGGTTCAGCCTTGGAAGGCTATATGTTTCTAAGAACTTGTCCATTTCTTCTAGGTTGTTGAATTTGGTGGCATATAGTCCTTCATAGTATTCTTGGATGATCCTTTGTATTTCTGTGGTGTCCGTGATAACTTCCCCTTTTACGTTTCTGATTTTGTTAATCAGTGTCTTCTCTCTTTTTATCTTAGTAAGTCTAGCCAAGGGTTTGTCAATTTTGTTAATCTTTTCAAAGAACCAGCTCTTTGTCACATTAATTTTTTCTATTGTCTTTTTGTTCTCTATTTCATTTAGTTCTGCTCTAATTTTTGTTATTTCCTTTCTTCTGCCGACCTTGGGTTTTACTTGTTCTTCTTTTTCTAGTTCTTTAAGGTGTAACATGAGGTTATTTATTTGAGAGTTTTCTTGTTTCTTGAGATAGGCCTGTAATGAGATAAATTTCCCTCTTAAAACTGCTTTCGCTGCATCCCAAAAATTTTGGTAGGATGTATTTTCATTGTCATTTGTTTCTATGTATCTTTTGATCTCTCCTCTAACTTCTTCTTTGACCCAGTCCTTCTTTAAAATTATGTTGTTTAATCTCCATGTATTTGTGTTTTTTCCTGCTTTCTTTTTGAAGTTGATATCCAGTTTCAAAGCCTTGTGATCAGAGAATATGCATGGTATGATTTCAATCTTCTTAAATTTGTTGAGACTGATTTTATGTCCCAATATATGGTCTATCCTTGAGAATGTTCCATGTACACTAGAAAAGAATGTGTAGTCTGATGTTTTAGGATGAAGTGCTCTATAAATGTCAATTATGTCCATTTCATCTAATGTGTCATTTAGGGCTACTATTTCGTTATTTATTTTCTGTTTGGATGATCTATCCATAGCTGTCAATGGTGTATTTAAGTCCCCTAGTATAATTGTGTTTTGGTCAATTTCTCCCTTTAGTTCTGTTAGTAGTTGCTTGGTGTATTTCGGTGCTCCCTGATTGGGGGCATAAATATTGATGACTGTTATGTCTTCTTGTTGTACAGTCCCCTTCACCATTATGAAATGTCCGTCTTTGTCTCTTGTTATCTTTTTCACCCTGAAGTCTGTTTCATCTGATATCATTATGGCTACACCTGATTTTCTCTGGGTACCATTTGCTTGGAGTGTCAATTTCCACCCTTTCACTTTGAGTCTATGCTTGTCCTTGTAGCTGAGATGTGTCTCTTGGAGACAGCATATGGTTGGGTTTAGTTTTTTGATCCAATCTGCTACTCTGTGCATTTTTATTGGTGAGTTCAGTCCATTTACATTTAGGGTGATTATTGATATGTGAGGATTTCCTGTCATTCTATCTTTAGTTTTCTGGTAAGGCTGTGTCTCCATTGTTTCTTTGCCTTTTTGTTGTTGTCTATTATTTCTGTGTGGTGGTATTCTATGATGTTTCCCTCTGTTTCTTCTTTTATTTCAGTATATATTTCAGTTCTGGATTTTTAAAATTGGTTACCCTTAAGTTTATGTAAAAGAAAGTTTGATAATTAGAGTATTCCATTTTCTTCAGCACGCTTCCTTTCTCCATTCCCATATTCCGGTTCAGGCCTTTACTCTCCCCCTTTTTGAGTTTTGGTTGCCACAAATTGTCCCTGTTGATGGTGGTTGAATAGCCTCCTTTAGTATTTCTTGTAGTGCAGGTCGTGTATTAGAAAATTCCCTCGGCTTCTGTATGTCTGGAAAGGTCTTTATTCCTCCTTCATATCTAAAGGATATCTTTGCTGGATATATTATTCTTGGCTCATGATTTCTCTCTTTCAATAGTTTGAATATTTGGTTCCACTCCCTCCTGGCTTGTAGAGTTTCTGCTGAAAAATCTGGTGATAATCTAATGGGCTTTCCTTTGTAAGTTACCGTCTTCTTTTCCCTGGCTGCCTTGAGGATTCTTTCTTTGTCGTTGATTTTAGACAGCTTCAGTACAATGTGCCTTGGAGAAGGCCTGTTGGGATTGAGGTAACTAGGTGTTCTATTTGCTTCTTGGATTCGAGGGTCCAGTTCTGTCCACAAATTTGGGAAGTTCTCATCAACAATTTGTTTGAATGTATTCTCTGTTCCCTTCTCTCTTTCTTCTCCTTCTGGTATGCCCATTATTCTTATATTGCTCTTTCTGATGGAGTAAGAAAGTTCTTGTAGAGTTCTTTCATTTCTTTTAAGTTTCAAGTCTCTTTCTTCTTCTATCTGTGTCATTTCCAGGTTTCTATCTTCAATGTCACTGATTCTTTCCTCCATCTGGTCAACTCTACTACCTAAGCTGGTGATTTCATTCTTAATTTCTTCTATTGAGTTCTTAATCTCCAGAAATTCTATTTGGTTCTTTTTAAAATCAATCTGTTTCGTAAAATGCTCATGCTGTTCTTTGTTTGTGTTTCTGAGTTCATTTAACTGCCTATCTGTGTTTTGTTGCATCACATTGAGTTTTTTCAGAACTGCAATCTTGAATTCTCTGTCATTTAAGTCACATATTTCTGTATCTTTAAGTTCCTTTTCTGGAGATTTTTCACTTTCTTTCTGAGCTATCTTGTTGCCTTGGTTATTCATGGCGATTACTGGTTTACTATTTCTCTTCCTAGACATCTACAGGAGTGACTTCTGCAACAGGTTGATAGAAAGCGGTCTTTCTTTTGTTTGTCAGTACTTGTTGGTAGAATGTTTTATTATTTCTCCAACTGCAACTTATTTTTCTTCTCCCACACGGTAGTGCTATGTTTTCTCTGTACTATTCCAACTTCTCACACAATGGGGGGATTCCCTGGGAGACGGGCTTCTCCTCTGTTAATAGTTCGTCTAGGTCACAGGGCGCAGTGTCCTGGTGGGTATGCGGAGAGCTTTTGATGTTCCAAAGCTCTTCCAGCTCCTGATTCAGAGCCCGTATGTTTCAGCAGTTCTGTTTACTCCTGCAGGGATCCGCCCAGATAGGTGGGGTCAGGGGCGGGGTGAGTTGTGAGAGGTGGCCCAGAACAATGGCGGCGACCACCACCACAGCCGGTCCTGCTTCCACAACTCTCTCCCCTTTGCCGGAACTAGTTGGGCTGGAATTTTTGTCTGCGGTTCACAGTTCTCAAAATAGCAAATTTTCTGTTGTTTTGATCTGACACTGCTACTGTTTCGCTTCTAGCACCGGGCAGGTGGGGGCGGGGCGAGCTCTGGGAGGGGTGGGAGGGGGCGGCTAGTCTCAGTGCCTAAGGCTCCGTTCTCTGCTCGGCAGTGCGGGCTTAAACCACCGTTTTCAGCCATTTTCCCTCAGTCTTTACTCCGAGGTCTCTGCCGTGAGCGTTGGGTTCAGCCGTGTTATATGCTGTCCCCTCAGCCCTGTGGGCCATAAGCGGAGCCCTAGCAGTCCGAGTTCTTCCCTCTCCCGCAGCTGCGGTAGTTCCGGGAAGCAGCGAGCTCGGCGCACTGAGCTAGGTCTGCGTCCTCCGCCCGCGCGGCTCCGTCTCCGCGCACTTCTCCCTTTCCTCCTCCCTCCACTCGAGCGAATCTCCCACCTGTAGGTGATTTCAGTCGGTAGTGGGCCTCTTCATCTTGCCTGTCTGCTGTGCAGGGAGTCCTTTGTGGAGTTTTTGTTGTTCGATTCTTTGTAAATTCCAGGGGAACTTTACAGAGGCTCACCTCACGCCGCCATTTTTCCGGAAGTCTCTGAACTCATTATCTTTAACTTCAAATCACACCATGCTACCTCAGAAGTACCTAATAAGAGAAGTGGTCACTCCATTTTCGGAGCTCGTAGCATAGTTGGAAAGATAAAGAATATGCATGTGGAGGAGGGTCCAATGTGCAGGGGCCATGGTAGATACATACTGAATGTCCAATATAAACCAGTGCTCAAGTCTATTCTTTTCATCAAGATCTCTCAGATGTGTAATGGGTTAAGCAAGATTAAATAATTTTTCAAGGTTCTCTCAATCAGATTTTTGATCCCAGTTCAGTTTGACTCCAAATGTATTGCCTCCCTAGTATTTCATGCTTCCATTTAGAGCAAAGACCTCCAAAAATATTGTAATAACTATGTACAGTGCCAGGTGAGAACTAAACTTATTGGGGAGATCACTTTGTAAACTATTTAAATGTCTAACTACTATACTGTACACCTGAAACTGATATAAAATAATATTGAATGCCAACTGTAATTGAATAATAAAAATTAATTAAAAAAAGACCTCCAAAAATATTATCAAGGAGAAATGTATGTCAGTGTACTTGGTAAGTGCTATTGAGATGGAAGGAAAAGGACACTGCACGCTGAATTAATTAGGGAAAGTAGAACTATATGAACCAAAGTAGAGGTGGGAGTGATGTGGCAAGGGTGAGACAGCCTGAAATTCAGCTCTGATGCCAGTGGTATAATGATGTTTTCCACAGCTGAGAAATCATTTCAGAATTGGGGGAAGGGGAATGTGTGTGTGTGTGTGTGTGTGTGTGTGTGTGTGTGGTGACTGGTACACCTATAGTAGGCTCTGTGGTAGCGCTGCTTCATAGCCCTCTGGTGGCTTCTGTGACCTCCAGCCCTCTGAGTATGTTCAAGACAAAGGAAAGATGGGCAGGGGGGTGTGTTCTCCTCATGAGCTTCTGGACTCTGCTCTTCCGTTTGTGCTCACCATTTAGAGGTTACATCTTTGAAACCCCTCGCAAAACAATGCTTAAGATGAAACATTTCATACCAGAAAATGTGATTCAAATAAATCAGTGACTTTCTTGAGGACATATATGGCATTACTTAAGAGTGGGCAAAGACTTCCTCAAGAAACATCTTTTCACCCTTGCTAGCCCTAACACTTCCACATTCTCACTATATTGTTTGAGGAGAATAACCAAGAATTCTTTCCTTCTAGAATGTTTAAGGAGAGACTCTTTTGAATTAGTTGCAAATGTATCTTGAATATCTTCTTTCCCTTTCAACATGATTTCAGTCTGGCTTGTTTCTGGTTATCAGAATATAAACAAAGGATATGCATAGGCACTGCTATTTAAGCTCTGTCAACAAACATTACTAGTCAATTGAGAATTTTGTCATCAAGTTGCCTCAGAGGGGATCTAATCATTGTTTTGGGTAATCATTTACCTTTCAAAATTGATCACATTTGGAGACTCAGCAGAACCTACTTCCAATCCCCCTTTCTCAGTGCACATACAATTACCACATCTCCATTGTATGTGTGTGGAAACATCTCTTCTTTAATGTGTCTGCAAAAGGAAATACCGGGAGTTTTGAATACATGATCGAAATATCTCCCTAATTATGTGTGGTTTAGAAAAGTCCTGTACTTTGTAGAAGAGCCTAGAATTCTGGAGCCAGCGGACGACGAGGTAGGATCTCAAAATAAGTTTCCCGATCCCTTATTCAGTGTTCTAGTCCCCACAGGTTGCTGTGATGAGGCTGAATATGTTTCTAGTGTATAGGAGGGCAAAATTCCAAAGTAGAAATAAAAGAGAACTTTCAGCAACTGAGCCCTAATATTTAAATCCTTGTACGCAAGTGGAAATATTTTATAATGTTAACTTCTTCCATCTTCATTTCCTTGGGAAAGATTTCAGAGATTGTGGTCTTAATATTAGTTGAATCTGTTCTTTTAGGGCTAGAGGGGGCTGGATTTTGAAAGTTCTCTTTCCATTTTACAGAAATATTATTTTTGTTTTAGTAATATCTGCAATGCCTGCAAACATACAAAAGAATAAACATGATACTGTATTACTAGAACATATTGGTGTTTAATATAATATAATTTTCTTCTTCCCATTTGCAAGCAAGGCCGAGGAAACCTCTTATAACTGTTTAGTCATCTAGTTTATTTATTTCATTTTACAATAATCTACACTTTTTTAAAGTGTGAAGTTTCATGCTATCATAATTGTATCCTGGTACAACTAAGGAGCCCAGGCAGCTTTAGCAATTTGAAATGTCAGAATTAGATGCCATATATTGGACCATGGGCTGGTATGGTGTGCTATCCATTGGGTGCTGGCATCTGTTTTCTTGTCTAAGTTCTTTTTTTTTTTCTCTCTGTAACTCAAATATTGTCAACATGAGCTCTAGTCAGAGGGTGAGCTGTTAAGCTGGGATAACAAGGAGCTCTCGGCGGCCTCTGGAGCACCAGAGCCTACACAGCAATTTTGAAGCTTTTCGTTCTTAATGCAGGTTTCGGACTATCTCTTGCCATCTCAATGTACTCCTGAGTGAGAGGATCCTGATGATGTTACCTAATGGTGATAAGTTCGGGCCCACAGTCCTCTCCTGCAGGGAGTCCTACTGCCTGGTTGGGAGCTGTGCAGCTGCTGTGCTTGTCTGTGGTATCTGCAGGGAAAGACGCCTTGGTGGTTCCTCTCATGGCAAAATGAATACAGACATCTGATATCATGACTCTCTTCTGTCCCACACATTCAGCATGTTTGACTCTGTCAGCAGCCATAGTGTGGGCCCACAGTACACCGGCAAGTACATTAAAATGTCCTTTTGCACTGGGAGATGAGGCCTGCGTGTGGGTTGGCAGGGCAGTGGAACAAAGCTTCATGGAGATGCTGTGGAAGCGGTCTTTTACTGACACATTCAGTGGGTTTTGTCTTCCTTTAACTTCCTCCTATTCCCAAAAGCTAGCCAGGAATTTGTGCTGTTTTGCCAAACAGAATGGAAGCCTTGGTTATTTGAAAACAACCCCTTTTCCCTGTATTGGTTTTTGCAGCGATGAGCTAATTGAAGAGACTCCAGGAGGAAGAGAGAGAGCTGTGTGTCTTTTGGGGAAGATAGTGAGAAGCACAGAGGAGAGAGAAGCCTGATTCTTAGCATTGGAACTTCCAGGTTGGCAAGGTCTGCTGTGTCTGAGTTATAACCGACTGCCTTCCAGGGACTGTGCAGCCCTGGCCTCGGTGGTGACCAGTTTGGATGGAAGAATAGAAAGGCATCCCTGAACATTTGCTCTGTCAAAACTCCTGGGCTCTTTTCATCACCCTGGACATGGAGAAACATTCCTAATGATGACTGAGGGCATCAGAATGAGACTGAATTTGACTTGAAGAAAATAAAGTGAGTGGTATTTACAGATATCAGGGTCTGTGGAATGAAATTCATCCCTGCTGCAGATCTAACCACACCAGCTGGGAAAGGCCCTGAAGACCAATGGCATTAGCACAAATGAAGAGCTGGAACTTGCCTCTTGCAAAAGTTTGTAGTTGCAGAAACCTAAGGGATAGGAGTGAGAAGAATGTTTCTTTATATATGACAAAGATATTACATTGTCATTAATATTGCAGGTCTCTGCTTTGGGGGTAAAATTCTGCCTTGTTTTATTTTAAGATTTTTAGTAGGGTTTATTCAGAGGCTTAGAACACTCAGGAGAATCGGGTCTTCCAGACAAATGCATTTGCCTTGATGAAACACATTTGCAATAGCTTTCCAACAATGGCCTGGAGACTACTCCCAATTCACACTGGACTTTAAAATATATATATATTTTATCCTGTTTTGAAAATGGACCAGGTTTGGGGCACTAATTCACATGGCTACCACACCCACTCTTTCTGACTAGAGAGTGAGGAGAATGAATGGGTCAATCAGCTGACATATTTCCATCCAATTTCAAGGATAGAATGTGTTCATTTTCTGACTAATGGCTTGTCATTTTGCAGAAGCCTTTGGTCGCGAATTAATCCTGGAATCAAAACAGATTTTCCGGGGAGCAATCTTCCATCAAGTATTGATTTTTTTACACTCATGGAGTCTGTACTCCCTAATTTAACCTGACAATGTTTCTGCACAATGGCCTGGGAGCACCTTGGCAGCTCGCTGAAGGAACTTTTACTGTCTTTTCTTTCTGCAAAGTAGAAGGGAAAAAACCCCACGCCAGCTAGCCCAGGCAGTCACTGGGGGACATTTATGACTTGATACTTCACTTCTGGTGATTTGGAATGGGCAGAAAGTTGCCTTCTAACTTTTACAGCAGCGCTGGGAGAGAGAGCTTCCCCTTGCTGAGACTGTTCAAAGGAACATTTTTTTTTTAAAAACTGCCAATATTAAACAAATCTGCAATATATTGTTCAGTCTTGGCCAATGTTTTTAAATGATGCCATCTTGCTTGCCCACTGAGCATGAGAAAATGAGGAAGCATTTTCCAAAGGGAGGCTTTTGCTTCTGAATATCTATAAATTTTGCTGCCCTTTCCCCCCCTGTTTTCTCAAAGGTGCTTTTGGATTCCTACATTCCTCGGTCCCTATCTGATTCCTGTGAACTCAGCAAAGATTCTTGAGCAGTGCTAGGTTTTAAAAGGCTCCTTAAAGAGCTGAATATAACATAGCCCCCTACTTCAATGAGCTTAGGGTTCAGAAAGTGTGGATAAAACAAACACATTCCATCTGTGGCAGAGAACATTAACTATGGAAGAAATGAACATGGGCCAGTGTGGTGTTGGGAATTTGGAGTGAAGATGAGACCTCACCTATTTGGGGAAGACTGCAGAGAACTTTGTGGAGGAAGACATTTGAGTTGGGCCTTGAAGGATGGTGTGCCATAGACTGTTAATAAATGCATACTGAATGTCAATGTGCTTCCGTACATTTCCCAGCTTCCCTTGCAAGTGGGTTGGGACCATGTGACCAGTTCTGAGCATTGGACTGTGAGCAGAAGAGATATGAGCCACTTTTAGACTCTTTCTCTTCCCCTACCATGGTGACTGGGTAGAGGAGAACCTGGCTGTCCAAAGCAAGGACATGTGTGAGCAAAATCTTAACTTTTGTGTTACAAAACTACCAAGAGATCTGGGTTTATTCAATATCATAGCATAGGTTAGCCAAACTAATTCAGATGGGTAAAATTACTTAATGAGAAATGATGTCAAAATCTAGAGTGATCTAATTAAGAACACTCAGTTACAGATAAGAATTTTGATGGACCCAAGAGCTCTGAGCTCATAAAATATAAGTGCTGAAGCAGCTCATAGAAACCAGTGTTAGGTTTTAAGTGAAGATGAATTATCTTATACTTACTGAGTTATTGTCTGGGAAGAGGGCATGCACATTTATTACAGATGGAAAATAGAATCAATAAACTGGATGAATAATGCATTAAGCAGTCTTAGTGAGTCCCTGAGTCATAGGTATCCTAATAGATTAGTGTGGCTCGGAAGTCATATCCTCTGCATTCAGCATCTTCAACCTACAGAAGAATAAACTTATCATCAGTGCATTAATTTAACAGGCACCTAGAGAAACAGGAGAAGTAGAGGTGAAATTTTGGCCCTTGAAGAACTTAGTCTGATTGGGGAAGATTCCAAGCACTGTATGGAGTGATGAAAGAAGGAAGTGAGGGAGTGACCAGTATGGAGAGTAGCAGTTTTCTGGAAGCTGAGAGCTGGGTCCTGGGGAAGTAAGACTTACAGACTGGTGGAGAGGAGGTGAACAGAGACTTCACAGGAGTGAGAGAAGGACTGAATGGCTTGAAATTGCTAATGGGTAAAACTCATGAAGAGAGTATGTGAAAGCAATCCCACGTGTCCTAATCAAAGAGGGAGTGGGTCTAAGAAAGGGGAGAGTGGGGAACTCTCTCCCAATGCTCTCCCAGTATTAGTTGTTTCTCGATGACCTGGAGAGCCTCTGAAATGTGACACATGGTTGGCCATGACCGTGCTGCACTTTAAAGAGTAGATATTCTGCCTATTAGATTTAGCCTTCTTTTCCCTCCCCATTGGTTATGCATCAGGTTGCTATTGCTTGAGACAGCCATAAAGTTACTCCATTAGACAAACTACACACTTTAAACAAACCAAAAAGACGGCCTTACCAACACATTGTGTTACTTGTTGGTGTTGGGACCCTCATGAGCATTAGTTTCTTAATATGTAAAGTGAGAATTAAATTAAATGAGATAATTTATGTAATGCATTTAGTATAGTACTGGCATATGGTAGATTCTTAATCATTGATAACATTATTACCGATCTACTGTTTTCATTATTAAATCAGAATGCATTTGTGATCATAGAGAAAACTCTTCTAGTTGCTAATAAATGAAAATTTACTTTGTCTTAACCTCTTTCACGTCCTATTTATTTGCCCTGCTATAAATCAAAAGTCCCAAACTGTTATGAACAAAGTTTTGAACAATTCCCTCTCTTTGCTTTTTCCTTTCTTCTGTCATCAAAATAAAGAAGTTTTTTTTTCCATGTGGTCCACAAATGAGAAATGAGTATACTAACTTATGTGCAATAATTTTTGGACATTATGAATTTTCAAAAAGGGGGAAAATATATCAACTATTATTTTGGAAATTCTCAGAGACTCCATCTTCCTGCTTTCAGGGTGCAGAACTGTCCAGCTCTTTTTACCTCTGTTTTGTTTTTTAATGGGGAAAGCTGTAATTATAATGCCTGATTCTCTTGTCTCTTTTATTTCACTTTAATAACAAAATGTTCAATTAAGAAAAATAGATCAACTGCCATTTGGACAAGTGAGTAATACAGAATGAGTTCTGAGGAGGTTTCATACCATATCTCTTGTGTTTGAAACAGTGATTGAAATAGCACATTTCAACAGCTTTATGGAAAAACTCCTTTCCCCCCTATCAATTAAAGAAAAGTTCTGCTCAGTTAGGAGTGGCATCTTTTTTCCTCCTTAAAAAATTGTTTTTAAATCAAAGTGGGTCTGTACATTAGTGAAACGCATTCACGGCCTTCTCTATGCATGAGCACAAAGTGCTCTGTTATATGCAGGTGCCAAGGAGGGACGTAGTGCTTTTCGTAACGGTAAATTTCAAACTTTATCCCTTTTAAAAACGTATCACTGATTCTACTGCAATAAAAATTTTAGATTTGAGTGAAAGCACTTTCTGATTCTCAAATGATGGTAGCATTTTCTTATATTTGTGGTTTGAACTGTATTTTGGAACAAGTCTTCAAAGCAGTGAGAGAATCTAATTATTCCGTTGAGCCTACAAGATAGAGGAGGTTAGCAGGGAGGAAAACACTGGTTTTTTTCTTTTCCCAGGACTCCCAGGAATGCGTGATTGTCAAATAACACGTACAAAGTGTATCTTTATGGCCCATGAAGACCTGCACAATGGGAAATTCTAGAAGCCTCTGAAAGCTTGAAAGTTGAAGAAGTTTTGCTGTGTTTCCAGGAGAATGGATGGATACTTTACACCAATGATCTGGGGCTGGAGGCCCATGTTCTTGGATGAGAAGCACTTTAGAAATGAGGAGTGTATAACAAATATGATATGGGCCTTTCAGGGAGAGAGTCAGGGCATGGACTATTGATCAGATGGGCATGAGTTTAATTTCTACCTCGAACATTTTCTTAGGTAAGTTACTTAAACATTCTAAGCTTTATTTTTCACGTCTTTATAATGGAGGTAACAAGATTTCCTTCATGGGGTTGTTGTGAAAATTAAGTACACACACACACACACACACACACACACACACACACTTTATGTTGTGTGTGTGTGTGTGAAGCACTTAGTTCAGTTCCTGTCAGGAAGAGTTTGGTAAACAGCAGTTATTATTCTTATTAAAGCTAAATAGCTTTGTCCAAACTTCTGTGGTGGCACACAGACAAGGAAGTGTTACACGCAGATAAAATACAAAAATCCAAACAGAGAAATGTGATCACCTAAGGTCTCGTACTCCGTTAAAGTTAAAAGAGAAAAACAATATTGCAGATCCTCTTGGCCAGATCCCTTCTGTGGGCCTAACGCAATATAGGCTGGCTTGTCTTTCCTATCTAGGCATTTAGAACACAACTATTTCTCCCCCACCTCAAGACCTTAGTCTGGAATAGAGAGTTTTCTTAATATATATATTCTCTTTTTGAACATCTGCATGAAGAACGCCTCGTTGGTCATTGGTAGAATCTAGTTGCATTATATTGCTGAATAACACCAGGTAGAAAAAAATGAAATTCTGTATGAAAGTTTGGGATCAATTGGATTGTGTGTGTTTGAAAGGGGATAACCCCACAGTCAGAGGAATGAGTGAAGGGTTTAACTGGATTTTGAGATTTTCAAAGCCATTTAAAAGGCAATGACACATAGAATTGATTTGCATAGTTCAGAAACAGGGTTAAAAAGAATCAAAACTTTGTATTTTAATCTGACTTGGGTGTTCATTTTTATATTTTGAACGTTAAAATGCAGGTTTTTAAAAAATAGCTTTGGGGTCTATTTTGTTCACTTTTACCTAAAAAATTCACCTATACTTACTAACTGGTTGGTAATGATCATTTGAAATAAGGAGATTTAAAATCCCACATAAAAAATATGTGGTCACGCAGTAGTAAAGAACATTAAAAAAAATTTGTGGAGGTTTACATGGGAACAAGAAGAGATGTGAGCCCAGAAAATACATTTTAAGAAAACATAAAGACCAAGAGAGCTGATTTTCAGCTTATCAATATGTACAATATTTACACAATAAAACACCACGCAGTTGGCATGCCCCTAAATGTTTGCATTGTAATTTGGGGGTTTGTGATTCTTTCTTATCAAATAAAATTTTCGTAACAAAATTCGGTTGACTTGAGCAAAATTTCTGATGTGCAATGGGAAAACAAGAACCTCAAATAGTTAGAAAGCAAATCATTTTTGTGGATTTAATTGCTATTGACAGAAAAAGGCCACTGGGCTGGAAAGATAATCATCATTCAGCCAAAAGGCATTACATAGTTTGAAATTAAGGAAAAAAATCCTATTAAGTTAAAACAGCTGGAAAATGAAATCTAATAAAGAAAATATTTAATTTAAATGATTTGCTTTATTTTTATTTTATTTTATTTTTTTGGTCAGTGAACTTTTTCACTGCGAATGTGACATGTATGACTAAAAATCACATGTCTAGGCCAGGTATAAACTGATATTTATTGATAAATGTCGATCTTGAGAGAAAAATAATGGACCTACTGCTTTTAAGTTTATTGCATTTCCATACCAAGCCAATTTTTTTTTTTTTTTTTTTTTTTTGCCATGGCTTAAGAAAAACATTGGTTCATTTTACCTATAGGCCCAGTAAAGCCATTCCTGGGAAGACATTTTGATCCTACAGTTCACTTGTAAAGGAATTCAGACAAGATCACAACAGGTGGGACTCTCTTTCAATTCTTGAGTTGGAATGCAGCTCAAATGAAGATATCTGTTGTCCCTCCCAACAAAAGCTGCCATGATGGCTTGGTTTTGTGTTTGTGAAGCCTGCTGTTTATTCAGTTTTCTTTGCTTCTTGCTTCTTCTTCTTCTCCTCACTTTGCTTGCTTTGTAAATGTCCTTTCAAAGCCTGTCCACCGCACATGGTGGACCACTCCTTCCCAGCCCTCAGTTCTCACACTGGAGGACCATGGCAGGTAAGGCTTTTCCATGTGGGTCATACAATTAAAAAATTGCAAAATACTGATGTAGACATGGTCTGAATTTGCATGAATGAGTATTTCCTCCTTCCTCAAAATCTGAGCTGCAGCATCTTCTGTATACATATTCATGGACCTAATGAGGTCCCCAGGCCAATATTATTTTAGCTATTAAGTCTATCTTTTTCAAATCTCTTTTTGTCTGAGAGACATCAAGTTGTATAGTGAGGAGATTCATTATTTCATGTACTTGTTCATTCATTTATTCATCTTGCATTTATTTACTAGGCACTTGTACCATTGGAAATATAAAAATTATTAAGAAGAAACTATTGTTAAAGGAAGACAATGGTGCTACAGAGTGAAGTTTAAATTTTCTTTCACAATTTCTCTACGATAAGGCCCTGAGTGCATCCACCCTAGACTCAGACTTGCTCAGTCAGTGTACTTTTGCTCCTTCCAACTCTGTTGAGTACCTCTATCACGTTCTCTCTCTCATTCCTGTCATTCCCATCATAGGAATGCAGGTCAAGAATTTGGGCTTAGTGTTTGGAGATGAGGGAAGAAATTGTTGAAGATTATATCTCGCAGCCTTTATTTTCTCTGTGGAGTGGGAAGCAAATTCAGTGCCCAGAGGCAGGGTAAAGATTAAGAAGAGAAGTCAGTTGTAATCCAGGCCACTCTAACTCTCCATCTCCTTCTTCACTCGGTCCAGCAGCCCCTCACAAAGCCCCACAAGGATTTCAGGAGTTACCAGAGTGTTCTTCACATGCTCAGGGACACATTCATTCCATGCGGTCAGGGTCTCCATGACCCGCCTCTGCCCCCCACCCCCACCCCCCGCCCCGGGCACTGTGGGTTTCCTACCAGTGGCCCCAGTGGGTGACAGCAGCTGCACATCCAGGTACAGAGGCCACTCCTCTGACCCCACGTTGCTCTTCTGGGCTGTGGTCCTGCCCACTGCTGCTTCTGACCTGGCAGTTGCCTGCTGCAGACGCCTCTGTGTGCTCTTTGTATTAGGTTGGTGCAAAAGTAATAGTGGTTTAAAAGGTTAAAAATAATTGCAAAAACCACAATTACATTTGCACCAACCTCATAGCACGTTCCAAAGCCTTTGTGAGCTTCAGTAGGAAGAGAAACAGCTCTTTCAGTTTTTATTTCTGTCTCTCTTGTATGCAGATAAATACCCAAGGGCTGGCTGAGGCATACACTTGAATGATAGCCCCCTTGCTGTTCTCGGAGTTCCTTACTATACTCCAGTGACGAAGACTCTGTTCCTACGTCAACATCACTGTGCCTCACACGACTTCTTTGAAGGCCTCCGTCGATTCCTTCGTCCCTGCCTTGCCCCACTGCCCAGTCTGAAAGTCGGCTGTGGGACACAGCCTATGCCCCATGTCAGCAGACTGCGGGGGACCCTCTCTTAAGAGCTCCCCCGACATATCCAGAAAGGCCAGAACAGGACATCAGCAAACTGAGACTTAAGCTCAACTCCACGCCAGGAAAGTTTTAGAACAGCTGCCCAGGAAATGGAAAACCTATCAGACTAAGGAAAGGCTTCAAAAATTATGGCACTCCACTCATTGTTCCACGGGGACTCGAGATCTTCATTGAAGTGGTAACTTCCATCTGTCTGTAGTTTTTTTCCAGCAGTGTTGCAGCCCAGGAAGAAAAGAGTGGTTTGAATTGAATCAGGGTTGATGATGAGCAGAGCTGGTAGGCATAGAATTACAGAGTAAGGGGACGGAGCAAGTTTGTGAGGCTGCTGTTGGAGTGATTTATTGGGAAGCTCAGCAGGATGGAGGAGAGAAGGAGGGGAATCTGGGGAGTGGATGGAGTCATTTGTTTAGCAAGCATTTATTGATCATTGACAATGTGCCAGGTAGGCACAGGCGCAGGTTCTGAGAAAACTGCCCTTGAGAAGCTTACAGGCTGGTGGGAGGGGTAGATAAGTACATAGTGTAATGTTCTAGCTGCTCCAACAACACGGGAGTTGGAGGAGTGCAGAGGAGGAGCATCTAACTTTGACCTGGAAGACTGGCGGAAGGAAATTACACCTACATGAAGACCTGGTAGACAGGAAAGAGTTAGCCAGGAGGAGAGAGAGGAACATATGTCCCCAGGCAGAAGGGTCAGCTTGGGTGAAGGCGTGGCGACGAGAGAGAGAGGATGGCAAGACCAGTGCTGGCTGGCGGGGGCACAGAGGGCTGAGCAGGGGTAGTGACGGATGAGGTTGAGAGGGTCAGGGACCATAGCAGGAAGGGACATGCGGTTTTATAGGATACTTTCAGGGATGTCTACCCAGCCCAGTCCCTTCCCCTTCCACCATGACCATCACTAAACTGCCTCACCATTAAGGACAGAGCTCAGAATCCAAGGTGATATCATGTTGACTATGCTGCTTTGGACATAGCTGATTAGACCAGGGTGGACACTTAAGGATCGTAGTCCAGCATATTTACAGAGGAGCATAGAAATCTGGTTTATAGAGAGATAGAAAAACATCAGAATTAGCAGAAAGATGCGGGGGAGGGAGAGAGAGAGAGAGAGAGAGAGAGAGAGAGAGAGAGAGAGAGAGAACGAGAGAGAGAGAAGAAGGAATTATTGAATAGCTAGCTGCTTGGTTTTTTAAGAGCTTGTATTAATAACAAATCTTGTCCCTTGTAATTAATTCCCTCTTTTTGCACTCAATCTAGCTCAAGCAGATTACTGGTTCTTGTAACCAAAGGACTCTGCTCACAAGGGAGAGAATATAAAATGAGAGGAAGGAGCCTAGGACAGAACTCTGTTGAACAACAATAGGGGTAGAGTTCTTTCAGTCACAGACTTTTCTAGTCAAGGCTGCGGTTTCCCTGGCTGTACAAGTGACTTCAAGTTTTACTGGGCTTTTAATCTAGTTCTATGTCTAGTATCTAGTTTAAATCTAGTATCTAGTCTAATCCAGATTATGGCCCATGGGTCAAGTCCAGGCCACCACTTGTTTTTGTAAATAAAGTTTTACTGGAGCAAAGAGACATCCATTCATTCACATCTTGTCTGTGGCTGCTATGACTCCACAAGAGTAAATTAAGTGATTGCAACAGTGGCGATAAGGCCTGCAAAACCAAAAATATTTACTATATATCCCTTTATAGAAAAAATTGCTGACCCTTGATTTAGTGGATTCCACGTAGTCACACCCACAGTTCCTTCCTAGACATAATCCTTATAATTTTCTATTTATTTTTGTGTGTTATCATCCCCACAACTGTTTTTCTCTCTTACCTTAATTATCCAGTATGTTTAGATGTACGATCCACACTTTTAGTCTCTATTGATTAAGATGTTTTTCTTCCAGTAGAGTTTTTTAGGCATCGCACTTTTAGTTGAACCTTTACTCTGAGGCACCTCAATCCATTCAAAGTTTTTAACAATGAGTTGACAGCAGTGGTCTTGAATTGACCCTTATCTCAAGACTGAGCTTTATTTGGCTTTCATTACTCAGAGGGCTTCTTTCAGTCGGGGTTCAACAGCTTCCTTCTTTCAGCCTACAACTCCCTGAATTTCCAGACTCTTTTTTCTCTCTCACTCTTACTTGTACACCTGCATACTTTTCTGAGCTTATCCTTTTCTTGTGGTATCTTGTGAATAGCAGCCAACAATAGCCAATAAATACTACTAATGTTCTGTTTTCCAACGATTTCCCCAGAGTTGCAAGTTCATTAAGAATGTTACTTACCTTCCACGTAATCAGTGGTGACAGTTTTACACATTTTCACTACTTCATGATGTATCGCATTCTCTTCCAAGTCTCCAATAACTGATTCCTCAACTCACTAATTGCCTGCTTAGCCAATTTTACATAGTTGAGGTATTTATTATGGAGCACCTCACTTCTGGGTACCGTGGAAGCTTATCCATCAAAAGCAACCAGAAAAATACATAGGGTTGAACCAAATTACATGTATTAACTTGCAGCAAGGGATATTGCACACCAGGGAAGCAATGGGTAGGTGTCTTGGGAAGAGGAGTCAAGAGAGACTTGTCATAGAACTTGACTTTGTGCTGGGTGATGTTGGGGAGGGTTTAAGGAAGTCAGGACTTACTCTAGGCTTTCAGGAATTAGGGGCAATTCAATGATTACGAATCTCACTCATTTTTATCTAGAGTATGGGATGAATGAAGTGGGGCTAGGGTTGTCATGGTAAGGAAGCTGTGGTGACTTGTGTGGAGTAGTCCTGAGTCCTGCCCATTAAGACATCGAGGAAGGACAATGGGACTGAAACACAAAGAGCTGGTGGTGAACAGCTGCTCCCCCAGGAGGGACTCAAAGCACCCTCCTGGAAGAAATGCATCACCACGGGCTCAGAGGAGAATTTCCCACAGGGCCATGAGGGTGGGCTACAGAAAAGAGTCTGCCTAACTCCCAAGCCTAAAGCCACATGGCCAGAGCTGTCCTGTCTCTTATCGCTTCTCCTTTTTCCTGCCTCTTGCCAGGCAGGGAGCAGTACTAGTGAGTTGGGAAGATGGAGCAGAAGGACCGGCTTTCTTCTTGGCTGAAGGCTCCCAGTCTGAGGGAGAGCTGAGCTCGGGAAGGGAGATTTAATGCTAAGTTGGTTACTGAAGTGAGACTGTGTTTATAATGTAAAGTGACCATTGATGTTTGCCTGAGAGGAGCAGGAATTCAGGGGACCTCTGAGTGCAGAGGGAGACTATGCCCACTGGAAGTGGTGGTATTTGTCACAAACAGCTCTTGCTCATCATCGTGGTGACTCTTTTTGTTACCAGAACGTGAGCCTTACGAGGATAGACAGGTGTGCTTTGTTGCATAATGCCATATCCTTGGCAAATACAATGTGTGGAAAGTAAGTAGTGGGCAACAAGGAAACATTTCCTGAATGAATGAATGAGTAAGTGAATGAATGAATGAATGAATGAATCGTCCCCCTAACCCCTTAGACTTTTCTTCTTTGTAATATAGTTACAGGGGTTGTATCTTTGGCTGTGGCAGTTCATTTCTGAACTAGATTTCTACCAAGAAGGAGATACTGTTTTGATTATTGAAGGAGCCAAAATGCTCTATTCACTTAGAGCTGGGCTTAGGTCATCAGTAACCC
Organism: Rhinolophus sinicus; assembly: GCF_057876585.1. Classification (NCBI taxonomy): domain Eukaryota; kingdom Metazoa; phylum Chordata; class Mammalia; order Chiroptera; family Rhinolophidae; genus Rhinolophus; species Rhinolophus sinicus. The sequence goes on along the minus strand of NC_142504.1, from coordinate 53,334,298 downwards.
TTGGTAGTCAGTGACCTGGGATGGTTACACTGAGGGAATTCCTGACATTGAACCCAATTCAACTACGGGCTACCCAGGGAGCTTTGAGTATGTTTGTTGTCTGACGTTAATTAGATCCAGCCTGTGAATTTTACATAAAGATTTTTGATCTATGTTGCAAGTGTCTCAATCTTGGTTACACATTAGCATCGCCTAGGAAGCTTTAAGAAATGTGCAGGCCCCCCTCGAGACCTATTAAATCAGGATCTCTGGAGGTGTAGTGCAAGAATATTTGTACTCTTCTCCTTGAAAAGAGTATAGACCATTTCAGATAATGTCAGACTTGTGTGATGAGTCTTATGTGGTGTGAGCTGTTTTCTGGTCATGTATAGTTGGATTACATGTTGGCCCATGGGTAGAGTTACCAGATAAAACACAGGAAGCCCAGTCAAATTAGATTTTAATATAAAAACAAATAATGTTTTTCATTATGCTGTTAATGCTATTAATGTTGATGCTATTACACCAAGCATGCATAATACTAAAATATTATTCATTGTTTATCTGAAATTCAAATTTAACTGGGCTTTCCATATTTTTATTTTCTAATCTGGCATCAGGGATTGGGGAAACAATAATTTGTCCTTCACTATAATAATTTGTCCTCCAATTGTTTGCAAAGCGCTGGGTTGAAACACCCAAATGCTTGGGAGTGCTAATCTGGGAGCTAGTTCCAGTGGGTTGTTGGCTGGAAATAGTGGAAAACTGCTCTGGTTAATTTAAGCAGAAAAGAAATGCATTGGAAGGATCTAAGGTAACTAACTGCTAGAGTCAATGGGAAGGCTGCAGAACCAGGTTAAGAAAAGGAAAGAGCCAAGGGGGCTGGGAAACAAAAGTGCATAGCCAAGGTCATGCTGCAGAGCGTCTGGTTAGGGAGTGCCTCTGGAACCACAGGCTCTTTGCGTGTCCTTTGCTGCCTCTTATGTCTGCCTCCATCAACGTGTCTGATGATCTCTGTACCTCTAAGTTACTCCTTCAAGGTTCAAAGTCCCAGGTGGCAGCATCTGAGCCACCTGGCCTGGGCCATGCCTGCCCTCTCTCTGGCTGCCAGGCAGTGGGGAGAGGAAGTAACTAACCTCAGCTCGCTAGCGAGGTTCTGCCTCCCACCAAGACCTACATGGTGAGAAGAAATTCCCTAAAGAGGAAAAAGTTTTGAATTGGGATAGCAAGAAATTACACCGAGGACTGAAGTGGACTTCTCAGAACACTGGCAGGTGTGAGGAAGCAGCATGCAGCTGTGGGAGTTAGAAAGTCTGTCTCTTCATCTGCGTTGTGCCACTAGCTGGCTGGGCCCTTACAGGCCACTGAGCCTCCTGAGCCTCCACAGTTTTCCTGTCTACAAAATCAGTGCTTCCCAGACTTTGGATTTCACTGATCAGTAAAATTTCAAAGGGAATTTTGGGGATGAAGATAGTCATCTTGCCAATTTTTTGCTTTGTCAAGCAACGATATTATTTAAAACAACCATCGATTACTATGACCATCATTTCATAGAATGAAGTATATTTTAATACTACAAGTTAGGAAGAACATCCCCTCAGAATACTGATTAGCTCTTTAAATTGAGTTAGTTTTTAGGGAAACTTACTACGTTGGCCTTTTTTCTTCTTTCTAACTTAACTTGGACCAGTGAAAGACTGACTTTGCAACACGGGTTAGTATTTGGGAATTGTCAGTCTCAGTGGCTTTTCCAAGATTATGGCCCTTGAATTTCTGAAAGTAGGAGAGAGGTATTTTTGTATTGGCTTGTTGTTGGCATTGCAAGCTTTTTCCTTTTGATTCCTGAGCAAACCTTGTTTGGATGACCTTCAGTGCATGGCATAAAGTCTACCTTAAATGTGCATTTAAAAAAACTCTTGAATGGCGAGAGGAAGACTTTGGGACAAGGAACATCTTTATGTTGCTTAATGTTACTGTCATCGAGGTGCCCAGAGACCTTGGCAGTGAGTGTATGTCTATAAATCTTAAAAATCAATCAAGTGATCGATCTGTGGGGAGGGTGGTAGCTGTGCCGACTTAGAGGATTACATGCCTGTTGCAGCTTGCCCTTTCTCATTATTGAGGAGACATTGATAATGGGGGACATGCAAAGGATCATAAAGCTGACACTTGTCTTTCTCTCCTTCCCACTCTTCTCAAAATCATGCATTTGGAAGGCAGTGGGGATCAAGGGAATTGAATACGCACAATTTGAAGGAAAGAAACCATTGATGCATCTATAAATACTGAGGAGTAATAACAGAAGGAGAAGGGACGAGTTATTGACTGTGGTTAAAAGTGTAGCAAAGAATAATGGGCCTCATCGGAATGAAGGAAACTTTTCAGCTATACGGATGCACCTTCCTAACATTGCGGAGTAGGGTGAGGTGTGGAGACAGAGGCCCCCCTCTGGGTGTTCAGAGCCAAGCAGAGGAAAAGCGAAAAGTTTAGTGCAACAAGCACTACTCCCTTCACCAGGGGCTTTACGGGGCCTCCGTGGTTTGTTTGTTCAGCCCTAAGATACACAGTTCTGTTTTCCTTTGTAGATCTTGTGTTGACTCATTCTGAGTCCTCCATTTCTTCCCTCCCCTGGGCCTGTGGTTGTCTCTTTTAAAAATTTTATCTTGTGAGTCCAGTTTAGTTTCCTCTTTGTGCTAATCCTTTTGGTCCATTGAATGCATTCCCATGTTATTCATTCTGATGTTTTTCCTTGCAACTCTCTCTTGCAGGTGTGGATGCTAGGCTATTTGAACACAATAACTACCCTTTCATAGAAATCTTTACTTTCTTAGCCCAAGTTGCTCTTTACAAAGCTCATGACTAAGAACAGTTGGTCAGTCATAGAGTCTTTGCACATAAAAAATGGTTTTTAACATGTGGATACATTCATCCGGGGATGTGAGGTGCAAAAACTGATTTCTAAATCAGCATTTACATACAAAAACAAACACAACAAAAAAATCAAACTGTCCTTCCCAATATCCTCCTTATTCCAATGCTACTGTCAAAAACAAAACAAAACAAAACAAAACAAAACAAAACAAAACAAAACAAAACAAAAAACAAGAAAACCTCTGGACTCCTCTTTGGAATTGCCCTTAGATCTTATCTAGAAATCACACCAGAAAAGTGGTCTCATTGCTTATTAATCACTTCTTGTTATTTGACAAAAACTATATTACATAGCATTATGAACTCATCTTATTTAATTAAACCTGCTTCATATGGTTATATACAGGATGATATTCAAAATATTTGACAACAACAGGCCAATCAGAAAGGATACTGGTTATGACCAACAGGTGTACCTATAGTAATATATATCCTCTCAATATCAGTTCTGTTTTATGTCATTCCAAAACAGTTTTAAAAATAAAAATACCCCATTTATGGTGAACTTTGGGGTTTTTTGCCTTTCTAGTGTCCAGTCCTAGCTCCCCCATTGGGGGAATTCCACATTGTGTGTGGCCTTGCTGATATAGTGGGTAGTGCCCGCCCGCTTACTACTGATCCTGGTTAAAGGCCCCAGTGAGGGTTTTCTCCCCTCACTCCCTGACTCCCAGGCATGTGGCAGAGTCTTGGCCAATTAGATATTCTCTTGAGCAAATCCAAACAAGGCAAAGGGATTTTAATGTTCATTCACGATGGAGGCAGCATCAGTGTCCTGGGTGATGACACTGGCGCCTGATGGTGGTGGAGGAAGTGTCTTTGATAGATTATTTCTACTAAAAGATAATTGTGCTTCCTTCTTCTCAGCCCTCAAGAGATGGTTTCTACACATTTGCCTAGCCTGATCACTTGGCCATATTACAATTTTCTGAGGACACAGTCCCTGCTCAATAAATCCTCTCTTTTTATATAAGAAAATCAGAGAAGATTTCTGTAACTTGTGGCTGAAGGCATCCACTAAGGATCTCTAACAAGGTGGCCTTCGACTTCGAGAGCAAGCAGATCTTTTCATCAAATAACAATCAATATGAGAAACAGCTTGGTGGGCTGGGATGTGGGCCCAAACCAACGAGATGAAATTAAGTAGGAATGCATGCAAAATTCTGCATTTGGATTAAAAACATAAACGGATTTCATGAGATGGAGATCTGACAGCAGCAGTTCACCTGACAGTGTTTTGTGGTTTTATCTTGACCTAAAGTTAAATGTGGGAGTTCTTTGAAGTGACATGACGACCATACTCAGGGAAACACGTGGCCCTAGGAGTCTTATATTTGGTACTGGGTATTTATTCCTTGTGAAACCAAATTAATTTTTAAAAAGTTCAATCAACTATCTACTGTTCTATTATGATTTTTCTAGCTCTAGTAACCTGTGCAGAATTTTTAAAATTTTTGGAAAAAAGAACTGTGTTTTAATTCCTGAAGCTTATTTAATACTGTTGCATATACCTTCCTCTGTGAAATTAAAGAGACTTTACAAAGAGGATTACAAATAAGAAGGAAAACTTATTTTATATTAATTAGATGTCCATAGAATTGTACTTTATCATTTACAAATCAATTTTGTGTGAAATTTATTATTTTATCCTACACACACACACACACACACACACACACACACACTATTATTTTTCTTAACTACTGTTTATTAGCTCTACTTCACAGATGAGGAAATAAACTCAGAGACGTAGGTTACTTGCTCAAGGTAACACAGTTAGTATGTGACAGAGCTAAGGTTTGAACTTGAGCCTACTGACCTCATACTGTCCCACACAATATCATCCCTTGGTTGGAAATTAGGTATATGTATCAACAATATGGAATTTATTGAACTTGGGATTTTGATGTTTGAATGTTGAATGTTGCCAAGGAAATGCATATCTTTGAAATGGTATAAGCTGCTGTCAGTATAGAGCCCTGAATTTATCTGAAAATTTTACCCGCTTATAATAATAAGTGCATTAACTTCCAGTTTCTGGCTCAACATGCAAAGAGCTTGGAAGTAATCACTCTCCCATTCACACTAGAGGTGAGGAGCTATTTAACTCCAATGCCTCTTCCCTTCCAGATGGTTCACACAGGATTTCTACCTCCCCAGACTGGGAACTGCGGCTCTGGGCTTTGCTAAGCTCAGGCTGGTCCTCTCTGCTGGGCTCTTCCACACCCACTGCTGTCTTCTCTCAAGGGCAGAACGGCCATCTTCTCCCTCTGATCTGGTTCTCTGCAGGAACCCTAGTCTCTCAGATGGTCTGCATATATTTGAATCTCAATGGTGGGCTGGGTGTAAAGTCTTTCCCACAGGGTTCCTGGGCTCCACATTTCACGGAGGCAAGAAGTTCCTGAAACATTCTGAAGGGGTGACTGATGTTCCCCAGATGTGAGGATTTCAGTAGTATAAGTGATTTATCAAGGAACAGTTTCCAGGACAAACTGGTAAGGGAGTGGAGAAGGAGGATAGGCAGGAGAGAAATTTCAGGCAGATCCCCGGGGAGGTTGGCTGCAGCTGGATCCCTCAATCTGTGTGAATCTGGAATATGTAAGATCCACAGGTGTCTGGACCAGAGGCAGGGGGTCGGATGTCATCCTGCACCTATCAGTTGGACGTTAAGGGCTGCCCTGGGGTGGGGGCTGAGGGCCAGATGTTCCCAGGCACTTGGAGCCCTGTGCTCTTGCAGACAAGGTGACTCCAGTAGCCTGAGGAAGTCCTCCCTAAGAGTCACAGGTACACAATTTTGAGGACAAAGTGTTTGAAGCAGGTGGAGGGGTACATAGAAAACAGGTAAAAGAATCCTAGGAGGTCTGGGTGGAGCAGAAGGTGGATCCATGCCCAGAGTCCATGGAAGACGTATGGGGACTGTGTGGTTCCCCAAACCAACTTAACCTAATAGATTGGTGTAGGCAAACTTCAGTCTACGGGCCAAATCCAGTCAGCTCCTTGTTTTTTGTTAATAAAGTTTTATTGGAACACGATCATTTCCATTTGTTGCTTATGTGCTAGAACAGCAGAATATGGTCCTCAAAGCCTAAAATATTGCTATCTCTGACCCTTTACAGAAAAAGTTTCCCTGTAATAGATTCTCATCTTGACCACAGCTCCAAATATTCAGTTACACTGCTATTATTTTTCCAAGTCTCAGGCCTGTCTTCTGGACTGTGTTGGCTGATCAGAGTTTGGACATGAAGATAGGGTAAGAACAACAGGCCAAGAGAACACACAATGCAAGGAGAGTCCCCTGGCTGAGAAAATTGAGGGAGTTTGTGCAAAAAAACAGCAACTTGTCTCATCTGGCTAAACTGGTGATGCTTCTCACCCTTTAAGTTTTGGAGAAAGTAAAGGAAAGAAGTTTACAAGAGAGAAGCAGAAAACAAAGGACTGGCTAGAGGAGCAACAGGGACTGCTCTTCCGGCTGGTGTCCCCCCCAGGTTTGTGCTCTCTGCCGGAAGGATAAAAAGTCCTCTTCAGATGTTAATGCTTCCTGTGAAGGGGGATTATGGAGACATCTTCTGTTCTTATCCTCTTCAGAGCATTCAGATACAGCCATTTTTCCTCTTTTTGTTCCTCCTGAGGAGTCTGGGAGTTCTAGAAGCAGAAATAAGAATACATACATGGCAAATGCTTCAGCCTCCTTACTTCCTGGGAAGACATGTAATCTCCCAGGAGCTGAGCCAGGAGTCTGTGGAGACTGTCCCCCTCTAGTCAAAGAAAAAGTAGGAACTTGAACATGGATGGCACCATGGGAGTGTGTTAGAATGTAAGCATGAAGCTTGTGTTACTAGAAAGAAACAATTAAAAATATTTAATATGTGTATGTCAAATTAGATGGCAGAGATGGTTTTGATGATTTCAGGCTCTTTCCCATGCCGTTATATCCATAAAGTGCATGTGTATAATGCTTTGTGTGTTCAAGACATGGTCATGGAAGGTGTTGGTATGGTTTGGAAGACATACATGACATGTTGATATGTTTGGAAGACAAAACCATTCTTTTAATGTAAGGCGGAGGCTCTCACCCCAAGGAAGAGTTCATGGTGTCAGCCACTGCAGTCCTGCCAGTACCTGGGATGCATGTCTCATGGCTAAATCTGCTTTGCTTCACAAGGGCCTCTTGACTGATTAGCAAAGCCTACATGCAAGAAGTCTCAGGCTGCTGCATTTCCCTCCAAGATGAGCTTCATGGTGGGGTTAGTTAGGATTCTGGCTAAATATTTTTGAATTTGGGCAACTCATGCAGGTGTGATGTTTCATGGAGATGGGATTTCAAGAAACATGAGTTCAATTTTTGATTTCCTAATTTGCCCTCTGTGTCTGCATTCGAGACACTCATTTAAAACAGCCCATAAATGTGAAAATAGAACAATATTAGGATCAATAATTGAACTATAATATGCTTACAATGGAAACATCTGTTTCTTTGTATTTTCTAATTTTCTGTAACATAGATTACTTGTATAATACAAGATGTCAACAACATAAAAAAACTGGAAGGAAAAACAAGCAAAAATGTTTCCTAATTCATATCTTTTTCATCTTTAGTCATAGATGTGGCTGCCCCAAGTGGTGACGATGAGATCCAAACTGGACTTGTCTGAGGCCCAGTGGTCTACTTCAATGATATGTTAGTAAAGGAGTTAAGTCAGTCTCCATGCAAGTAAGTCTTAGAGGATCTTCCTCTAGGACAACATTTATTAGTAAAAGAAGTATATCTCAGCAGGCCTCAAATCTCAGATAAGAGCGCAAGATTTGGAGATGACGACAGTAATACATATATAGGGTAGGAATCGAAGAATTGCCAATCTCTTTTCTGCGTTGATCCAACATCTTAATGAAAGCACCTGCAAAGGACTTCAATATTACAGCTCACCATGAATATTGTTATTGCATATGTGCCCCTTGCTCTTTGCCTGAAGTTCAGTTTTTGGAGCTACTCCAGTTCTGGGTCTGTGTGGCTATATTGATTCTCCTACCATTGCATATGTGCAAATAGCCAAACACCCTAGAACATTCCCACTCTCAGAGATGATGCCCCAGTGACCTCAATAATGAAGCCGATGAACACGTGCAGAGGCTGCCACGCAGACAGCAGACTCCAGTGGTACAAGTAAAGCAATGGGAGCATGTGATGTGTTCCTAAATGACATCCCAGCACGTCTGGTAAAGGGAGAAACCCTTAACAGCTGGGAGCACAACTGAAATTCATAAAAGTGACGTGAGAGTATTAGAGAAAGTTCTGGGGTTGACCCACCAGTCTAGGTCCCAGGCCAGCTTCCTGTTTCTACACACATTGCATGTTCTTCACTTGCTGATGGGATTAGTGAAAAAAACCTGTAGGACTCACTGACTTTCTCTTTCATTTTTTCATGGTTTTGACTTTTTTGCCTTTGGAATGATGGGCACTCTCTGTGTGTCTATCTGAGCCCTAACTCACAATGATAATGAAAGGGCACAACACGTATATGCATTTCTAGTTTTCCTTTATGTATCTTTTACTATTTCTGCCAAGCACTAATCATTCAGGCTACATTCAGCTAGTGGACTCGGTAATCAGATAATTGGGATTTATTATCAACAACAGTAAGCCTTTCCTGAACTGTACCATACATCAGATACTGTACTTTACACAGGCGATTCAAAGACGTGGTGGTGTCAGACGCTATTTCACTGGGGTTCAGTGTGTATCCACTTTGATGAATACTATATTCAAATGTCAGCTCTATTCATGAACCCTGGGGTTTTGGTCAAGCCTATGACCAAGTTCTCATCTATAAAATAGAAATCATCTCACCTCCAAGGTCTTATGTTAGCAGCAGATAAAGCGATGTGCATGAAAAAGCTTGAAAAATATACAAATATGAGATTATTGTTACTCATATTAGACAAGGAAGATCTGTCACATACAAATGACAACTAGTTAAAAGAATATATTGCCAAACTTCACTTATCCACATACCAATTCCATGGGTCATTCAGAGATCTCTGGCAGTGATTTTGTAACATGAAAGTGGTGGCTGATAAATATGCAAATTCATTACATGGTACAATGAAGGCAGAACAATACCCAGTGCATAGTAGGAGTCCAATAACTATTTGTGGAATTGGAAAGATTTTAGTCTTAAAGAATGAATAGAAACTGAATAGGTCAACAGTGTCGTGGATGGACATTCCAAGCAGAAGGTACCAAAGTGCTTTGGGCACTGAAGAAATTTTAGGAAGCTTGGTGAGACCAGGATACAACTGTTTGAACTGGGAATTGATGAGAGATGAGGCTTTAGAAGTAAACAAGGGCCAGGTCGTGAAAGGGACTGTATGCTATGCTGGAATTTGCTTTTCATTTTGAAGGCAATGGTAAGCATTGGGAGATTCTAAATAAAAGAGAGGTATGTTCATATTGGCTTTTTAGAATGATTTCTCTAGTGGTAAGTATATGATGGGTAGAGAGGCCAAGAGGAGCATATCATGGTGGTCCAGGTGAGAAGTGGGTGGGTTTAAACCAAATGGTGTTGGTGGGAGGAGAAGATGGAGACCGGGAAACAGAGTCAAAAGGAGTTTATGAGGCACAGCTGCCAGGACTTTTGGTGACTTGGTGTGTGTGTGTGTGTGTGTGTGTGTGTGTGTGTGTGTGTGTACAAGGATCAGGATGACTGTTCTGCTTTGGATGACTGATGGATGGAGCCATTAACAAGGATAAAGCAAACAGAAGGAGAAAGTCCATCAAGCATTACGTCCATAATCTGCTTTAAGAAAGCAGAGATGTCGCTTATGTTTTAGAGAGATTTTTATCCAACACACTGAAAACCTTTTAGATGTTGTCTTCTTCCCTCACCATGACTTTCCTCATGGTACAGTAGATAAGTCAAATGGGTCAGCGGTACTACTTGCTTGGACTCCTTTCAAAGGGCAGAACAATGGATGAGGAGCCCAGACCTGTATGTGTGTGTTCATGAGGAGCTCGTTTCATCTACTTTGTGACAGACTGCTTTTGAACTCTTTCCAACCATAGATTTTTTATTAAACTCATCAACCATTGTCCTGACACACTTGCCACATAGATTATGTCTATGTGGTTGGTTTAGTGGAAAATTAATATTGAAACAGCTTTTGGAATCATTTAAAATGGATACCGGTGATTAACCTATAAGCCTCGGCTCTTCCCGCTCATTCATTTACTGTTTTGAAGTCAGCCTCAGAACTGCTTGTCATTTTGGTTCTGAAATTGATTTTATTTGTGAAACATTATAGTACGAGAAACATGAGATGATTTTAATTTCTGGAGAAATATCACTGGTTTTTGCACAACGAACATGAGTTTCTTGAAGGCAAAGATTCATTTTGTTTATTTGAGTACTTATGTGGGGACAGAGCCAGAAGTGCAGTTTCCAGGCTCTCGGCCTCACGTGGAAAAGTGCTGGTTCAGGTAGTAAATGGCCATCAACTGTGATTGGATGGCCATCAGCTGTGGCTAGTTGGCTGTCAGCTATAACCAGTGAGCCATTGGACACCAATATAACTGCTGTGGCTACGCGAACAGAATATGGGGGCTAGCAAGAAGATGGTGGCTGAGCCTGCAAGCGGCGCAGTGAGGGTTGAGAATTGTGTGGCTCCTGCCTCCTGTGTCTCCAACCCAGCTGCCAGCGAGACTATAGTGGTATGACTCCCCTATTTATGGCTCCGTGGGTGTTCCTTTTTGGCCTCACCATATCTGCCGTTCTTACGTGGGGACACCCTACCTGACACCCTGCGTGACACCCTAGCACACAGAAGCTTCTGGCACATATGAAGTGCTTAGCATATATTTGTGGGATATGAAATTATTGAATTTAAATGATGGCTATTTTTTCAAAGAAGACATTTTAGAGTTTTCTAAGACAAACATACCAGGAGTGCCAAAAAAGTGTATACATATGACTTGTTATCTTTTGTTATTGGTATATGTTGAGTATTACAATTTTAGTACAGTTTTTTCCTTTCTTAAAATTTTTGCACCCTCTGTATTTCACAGTAATAGATAGTATCATAGGCAGGACCTTTCCCCAGAATATTTTGAGAGTATTTCAGATTGAAAGAAAGCTTGGAAATGACTTTGTTTTGTCTTTCTCCACCCATGAAGGCAGAAGCACCAGCACTTTTTTGCTGAAAGTCAGTCTGGGAGCTTCCTCGCCACTTTCCTTGCCCATTTATAATGTACAGGCACTCAGATTTTTGGTCCTGTTGCTTGCTCCAAAGCACTTCTTATCAATTATAACATCAAGTTGATATATGGATCTCCATGTAACATAAAAACTGTTTGCTAAAGATTACTAAAAGTATGGAGATTGTAACTGTAGTGTAAAAAAAAATTGTTTTGCTGGTATTTTTAGCAAAATGTTCCTATCTTCCTTTGGAATTAGTAAATTATACAGCAACATTAACTTAGCCCTCCTACCCACATTAAACTTCAAGCAGGAACACATTTTAAATCGTAGATTCTACATTTTCCAGAACATGCAATGACAGGCATTGCTTAAGAACAGCAAAACCTCTTTACCAGCAGAATTCTCTGCAACACCCAGCACACAGCTGCGCGTTCGCAGCAGACTGTGGTGGCTGTGGGTTTTGTCTGCCTACTCCGGTTTCTCATCTTCTGTCTTCTAGTTTTCATGGAGACAACGTCCTTCATCCCTGATGTCCTGAGGGGTTGTTTAATGCGGCCCCAAACCCCACCACAGACGGGTGGGTCTGTGATCCTGAGTGGCAGATTCAAGCACACCATCCCCAGCAGAGTGTTTAACTTAGAGACGGCGTGTGACTCAAGGTCTGGGATCTGTCTAGAAGGAAACGAAGCAGGACAGGCTGATGACATCCCTGGAACCGCTATATCCAGCTGTGCTCAAGCTCCACAATCAGACTTCCCAGTCAAGTCCAACAGCATGGTCTCTTTTTGTTTAATCAAGTTTCAGTTGGATTCCTGTTACTTGCAACCAAAGGAGGCCTAATTCATATAGTATTTCATTTAAAATAATCATGATATTAACCAGTCTGTCTCGAACGCCTTCCTTTTCTTAACATATAGGGTCGTGACATATGCTTATTTACATGCTTACAATTCAAATGCAATATCTGAGTTCAAAACACAGTTAGCCTAGAAGCTCATGTCAAACAATTCTTTATTTTTTATGGTACAAATTAAAAGTGACAGATTTGAAGCTGTTAAGAAATACACAAAGTGCAGCTTTACTGACCATACAGATATTGCTCTAGATTAAGTACAGTTTTGTCAGTTTTTTCTTAAACATTAAGCAACCTGTGCAGATAAATTAGCTTTGGTTTCAATGTCAGAGCAAGTAAGGAGCTTTTAAATATCCAGTTTGGCTTCTTGGTCACAAGTCCATCATGTCAACTTATCATCATGATGATTTTTCAAAACAACCCAGTCTGCGTTCCTGCTCTTGTTCCTACTGCCTGCTCCAGGCATGGAGAAGCAGCTCCTTCTTGGTATCTCATCAGTGACCCTGGTGACCAGTCTAGATCACAGCACGTAGGACAAAAAAAAAAAATCACTTTCTTAACAATAAATAAACAAATGTGCTTCACATAATCTCAAGTTGAAGACAAGCAAATCACACGACAAAAAAGCTCATTACAAAATGTTATCCAAACAGATTTTACAGTCAAACATTGAAATGAAAATCAATTTCCTTTTTCTCCATTTTTTTCTTAAGCTTGTTCATTAACTGGGTACAAGTAGAGTGCTGAGGTAAAACACTGATAAACAGTTTGTATTTCTTTCTTTTTTCTTAAAATACGAACAGTTTAGTATTGCGAGATTGTCAGCAACATTTAGCCATATCTATACAATGTGCATATACCTATAAATATTGAGCTTTGGTCCAGCATAGAGAAGATGAGCAAAGGCATTTTACAATTTCTTTTTGGTTATAGCTTGAGTTCTTTGATACACCTCTACTTGTTTTTTTATTTTTTTTTCTAGATCCTTTCGCTTTTTTGTTATCTCTTTTTTGTGGGGTGTGTGTGTATGTGTGTGTGTGTGCTTGTATGTGTATTATGTGATTACAACATAAAGACCGTGATTGCAAATCAAAATCTTGCAATGCAATTAAAACTCTCAACTATTCAAAATGTTTTTTGATTAAAAAAAAAAAAACCCCACAAACAAGTGTAAAATATAACATCAATCGTTTCTGTTTTTCATCAAACAATGAAGAAAATGAAGACAACAATAATTTAAAAACATGTAAGGAAAATATTGAAGCTTGAAATACAATCACATATGCCCGAGTGGCTTTTATTTTTTGTTACTGGCAACCGTAACCTTTAGCTCATAAAAACATAAAAGACACTTAAATGCTATTGGCATATGAGGTTGTTTACAAATGGAAATAAGAAATGTCATAATAAAATTAAGCAATAGGTGTGGTCCCGAAGACTTATGAGTTATACTGTGTAATTTATATTCCTAAGAATCTGTTTAGGCACCTTCTTATGCCTTGTAGCAAAAAATTTATCTGTAAAAAATTAATATAAGAAGCATTACAACACCTTATAAATAATTTATAAAACAATACAAAATTATAAAACTATAAAAAAAATCACTGCACATGAATGGTTTTACGACTGTGGGATAAATGTATTTCTTTTTCATTTCATTCTGGAAGACTCCTTTTTTATTTTATATCTTCACTGTCCTAGTTATACCCTCCCAATTATAGATCTCCGAACTGAGCAGGCCTTATGAAATTGCTGCTGGCATATGTTTAAACATTTAGCATCCATCATATGTTATCTTGTTAACTTCTCTTCTTTGGGAGCTTTTCTTGATGGAATTTGGAGCAGGTCCTAGGAGAACACAAAATCTGTTTAATCAATACATCTTTGGAATTCTGGGTTGTTGGTTTGTGTGCAGTTTTTGAGGTGGCCAAATGGGTACCATGATGTCATTGGCATTGAAGGCGAAGTTAGCTGTGGTCCAGTTAGCATCAGACTGGCAAAATGGAAAAACCTGTACAAGCGACTGGTTCCACTTCCAGGAGTTTTCTTTTAGAGTTTTCTTGCTGGTGATCCCTGATCACTGCATGAATCATCTGGGGGGAGAGGACAATTATACCACTGTGTTCACACAACCAGCAAAGGAGCCACCAGAAGAAGAGACTCAACCCTCATCGGGGAGGGAAGATGGCATTTCTAATCAGTTGGGCAACTTGAGGTGGAGTTTCTCTTTTTTCTTTCACAATTTACTTCTAGATAGTACATGAGCATGCTTATTAATTAATTATTCAGGAATATTTACATTTCAACAGCAGGCAAATGGATGGTTTTCTTTTGCCTGCTCCTTTGACTGAACACCTTTTGCCTATACCTGCGGAAAACACCAACCACAGGCTCCAAGTGCTCACTTGCACAGCCAGCCCCCCATCTCAGCTTTTCCTTCTGGCTTATTAGGTTATTTTGGCCCACAGATCTTTTGAGCAGCTTGTTTTGACAAATGAAACAATCCCTTAGATTTAGTAGTGAAGGCTATTCTGACGTGTTAGATAAGCCACTTCTATACTTTCCTTTGAGTGGAGGCACTTCATTGTTAAAACTTCTTTTCTCCTCAAGAACCCAGAGCCCAATTCGTTGTTTAAATTTGTCTGCCAACTTTCTGCTCCATTTATATATCCCAAGAACAATTGCTCTCCCCTGAAAAAAGTTTACCATTGCTATTGGAATGAAAGTAGTAGCAGAAAAAAACGGGAGACATGGTGGCCTTTCAAGATCCAGTCACTCTCTTTCTTTTTGGTCTGTTTTCTTTGTGTTATGTGTATATATATGGGTGTGTGCATGCCATGTGTGTATTTTGACTGAAATCTTGAGACATTTCTTTGGCTATCAGACTTCTCAGAGAAATTGCTTTGCACAGAAGCATAACATAGATGTAAGTATTGAACCAAATGTGCAGCTTATGTTTATATTACAAAATTAGTTTTGGTCAGCTCTCCATGTACGTGGCCAACAGACTGAGAAAAATCCAAGCTCTGGTGTGGACAGTGAGCACAATTACAGATTATGCCAGTGTTGACAGTTCACTGAGCAAAGCCCTAGTAATTTTGGAGTCTCTCTTGCATTTCACTGGGATCTGAGTGGAAAAGACACCATTCCCACTCTGGGGCCTTCCAGCAGACCCTGGAGGCTACACACGAGGGAGGTGGACAAAAGAGCAATGCAAGCTCCATTTTCTTTTCTCAAACCCACAAGTCATAGTGAGAAGAAAGCAATGAATGCTTTGGCACACGATCCAGGATGCCCTCCCCACCCCCTTCCAAAAAACAAAACAAAAAAACACACCCAAAATACCGAAGGAAATGAAAAAGGAACCCCGTCCACCCAAAATAAAAATTAATAGTGAGCCTCACGCAATGGCTTCAACAATGGCACCCACCCCATAGGTGGTGACAATAGATGGGAAACATGGGAGAAATCGGGCTTTCTAGTTTTTCGTTAAGTACAAATGTAAAAATTCTTAACATAACTTTACACGCAGAGAAGAGCAGACTGACGATCGCGTTTGCAATGCCATGTTTTTGACTTTGGTTAATAGGTTTCATAGTGAGTCAGCACTTAGAACCTGAAAGAATGCAGTCCCTCCTCCAGGTGGCAGGCTTGTATTCGCTTTGAACAGACAAAAGTTTTTGTTGTTGGTTTTTGTTGTTGTTGTTGTTTGTTTGTTTTTTTGGTTTAGTTGTTTTTCTTTTTCCTTGAAATGTATTCACATTTTCATAATACACAGAAAAAAGTATGTGGTTATTTGGTTCGCTTTAAGTCCTTTAAAAAACTGGCTTTGGGGAGATAGGTGGGGGAGGGCATAATCCTACCACACACCTGCAGTATGGTGTATTCCTTGTTTAAAAATTTTCCAAAAAAAATTTTTTTTTTCCTTTTGGAGAACCAATGGACATGTATAAACCATTGTGTCCACTTGGTAGTTTTCTTAGTCTTTTACTTACAAGGAGGATGACTGGGACTATTTTTTAAATGTTATTTTTAATTCATTAATCTTTCTGTTTTTGGTGGAGTCCCAGGGGTGGAGTTTAATTTCTGTGGACTTTGCTTCTGATTCTTGGTGGCCGTCCCTTTAGGAGTTTTCTTCCAGAGAGTCTGTTAAGGACTGCAGGGGGTGGGCCGAGGCTGGCTCGTGCTGTTTTAAGCGTTTAATTGTGTTCTTCAGGGCTTGCCTCTTATTGCAGAACCAAACTCTAACTACTTCCCGGTCATAGTTTAGCTTCTCGGCAATTTCGGTCATTTCCTGCCCCGAGGGGTGTGTGTTCTTCTCAAAGTGGGCATTGAGGATCTCAAGGGCCTGGGGCGTAAAGGAGGTGCGCCGCTTGCGCTTTTTGGACGGTTCACTCCCGATAAAGTCGGTCAGGTTCTGCATACCTGCTCGATGGCGGGCCTCAGCCTCAGCCATCCACCGCTCAAGCACCGGCTTGATCTTCTGGGCACTTTTAGGGGTGATGTCCAGCTTTTCAAACCTGGCAGGATACAAAAGGCCAGGGTTCAGTTTGGCTGTCAGACTGCTAGCTACAGTGTTCTCTTGGGCTTCCTGTGGTAGGAAAAAGTGGCTTCTCAGGATGGTGTGTCTGGGGGGAAAATTGAGAAAGAACAGTTTTACACTGAGTCCTCTGCCAGGGTGGGCTTCTGCCTGCCTGCCTGCCTGCCTGACTGACTGACTGGCAGAGCGAATTCACTCCAAATTAGCAGCCAGCTGCAAGGTAGCCGCCCGCTCAGGCCAGCACCCACCTCCCCATGCTTCATGCCAGTGCATGCAGCCAGCACACCCACACAGGTGCTGGGGAGCAGGTGGACACAGCACCACACACAGGCCATCACAATGGAAACAAAGCAACTTGCAGATCTTTTTCCTGTCAACGCTTGAGATCTAAGCTTTGATTTTAATCATACCAGCACTACTTCCCCAATCTTCAGAAACAATAAGGCAAAAATTAACACTCGGAAGCGACATCAAAGACAACAGCTGTCATGTTCTTTCATTTAAAATGATTCTTTTTATGTTTCATATTTGCTTTTCCTTAAATTCCCCCCCCCCCACACACACTGACTTTATTATAGAAATAGTACATCTGTTAAAATAGTTATGACAACTAGGACAAGTTTCTACGTGGCTCTCTTTTCATCTCTTTGTGTCTCATTTTTAACATCTCTCTGTCTCTGTCTTCTCTTTCTCTCACTCTGTCTCTCTCTTTCCCCCACCGCACCCTCTGGTAACAAACAATTTTCACCATATGTAAGTTAGCAACATGCTCCTTTTTCAGGTAAAACATGGCCCATTGCTAGTTTACTGTTGGACTCAAATAGCTGGACACATTGTAGTTACTATGAACACTCCTTCCTGATGTGCTAAGGCCACGTGTGCCTTCCAAACCCGGTCCAGTAATAATAGGGCATCAAGCTGTGTTTAATGTGTGACATCTGCAAATTGTACTTGAATGATATTATATTGCTGTAAATGAGGTCTTCCGTATATCAATTGCCTTCAGCAATTCTTTGCTACACTGACTTAAAAAAATATGAAGCATCTCGAATAAAATTATATAGAGTGTTGTAAGAGGTCATCCTGGTATCAAGTTCATACTCATTCTCAATGAAATACGAAAACGTACCAATTGCTTTCATTCATTTGTATCCAAATTCACAACCCTCCAGTATGACAACTTGGGATACACAGAATTCTCCTCTCTCTTTTAAAGTTTAGTGCTGTTGAAAAACAATCGTCTGACTGCAGAGTACGTCTTATTACAATAGTCTGTTTTCATAGAGCTAAAATGAACCTGCTTTAGTCAGTCAGAGTATGTTTTATAAAGATGCTTGCAAAAGGACACAAAAGAATAAGCTTCCTTTATGTGCCATAATCTTATTTTTGGCGCTGTATTTTAGATATCTTATGTTGTGATAAGCAGTGCAAATAGTATCAAATTTTAATGTGATTCCCATAGCATTCCCTTCCAAGCATAGTTCAAGGAGTTATTTGTTTAGTTTCAAAAAACCTAACTTCCAGTACCGGTCAAAGAGGGAAGAAGTACATTTTGCTTTCAATACAAAATGAATGAATCATTCAATGTTATTTAAGGAGGTTGACATGTGTGGCAAGCTTCCCCAAAACTCTCATTGTCGTGTTAATTACCACATACCACATCTTACCATTATTTACTATAAAAGCCCTAAAGCTTAAACTCTTACTAGCATGACAACAGGCTTTACAGCGCCCTGGCTGGGGACAAAGCTTATGGTGGGGATGCCCAGTGTATTGGTGCTGTTTTTCCCTTCTGTGTTTCTAATAAGAATGGGCTCATCAACGCAGTACCTGGGAATCTGCAGCTAAGAAGGGAGAACTGGCAGCTGGGTGTGCAGGCTCAAATGCACATTCCTCCCACCCTTTAAATGAACTTGAATTGTTCCATTGCCACATCTTAGTTTCTTTCAAGACTTTCTTTTTTTTTTTCTTGGTAGTTTGCTCCTAAAACTACCTCACTGAAACTCTAGAAGCTAGAGAAAGGCCAAAAAAGCAAGGCATCTGGCATATTCTATTATATAGTAAATTCCCAAGGTCTCTTTTCATTTCAGCCATAGCTCTTTTGGCTTCTGCTGGGGAAGACTATAGAAATCAACGTATTTGATTGGGAATGCCCAAGAAACACTACTGGTGTTAGTGAACACATTAGATAGCACTTAAACAAACAAAAAAAAAACCCAAAAAACCAAAACAAATCAGATTTTAGGACTAAAAATAAGACAAAGAAGACTTTATCAACAATAGCAAATTGTCAACAACTTAAAAACCTGTGGCTGCTTTTATCACAAGCCTGTCAAGATGAAAAAAAAATTAATGTTTCCCAACAGGGCGCAACAGTATTCATATCATTGATGTGGCTTGTTAGTGCTGATGTTTCTGTACATGTTGTTTGGAATAACATATACAAGCCTTGAAACAAATTTCCCAGCAGAAGTATCCTTGTATAGACTGAATAAAGGTTATTTTCTACAGGGAGGTATCTTATAAGAAAAAACAGTAGGGGAGGCCATAGAAGTGAGAGTCCTATGGCGCTTTTTGTATTTAACAACAATCAATGGGTTTTATGGAAAATCATTGAGCAAAATGTGAGCTGCAAGCTACTACCCCATACTGATGTTATTTATAACCTTAGTCTTAAACTGCAGGAAAAGTACACTTCCGTCCTTTGGGGAATACATTAAAAGTATAAAGAGCAGATAAAAAGACAGCATTTCATGGATCACCAAGAACAAAATCCACTTAAATGAGTTTAGAGTTGGTTTCTTGGCTTTTCCTGATGGCGGAGAACTCATAAGGCATTGCCCAAGAGGAAAAAGCTCTTACAGAATTGCCTTTGTTACCTCATGCATAAACAAGGGATTAGTGCAACACACACAGACATACATACACACATACACACACACACACACACACACACGCATGCATGCGCAGGGTCTCCTCACGGCTTGACCCAGATCAACTTGAACACAACCAAGGCCGATTCTGTCATTTATTTATTTATTTTTGGGGGTGCTAAGCAAGGTTAGGCCAGATTCCCACTACCCTTTTCTGAGCTATGTAAAGCAGCTACTTCGTTTTAAAAATGTGCTTTTAAAGTTGTGTTTGAGAAGGCAAGTTAAAAAATTCCTTTGAGATCACAAGATGGTTCATTTTCTTTTTAAGGTGTGTTTTCTTGGGAAACCCTGGTAGATACTCCTGGGCAGAAATAGTGGGAGTGTTAACGCCAATCGGGACTGGCAGCTTTACATTTGCTCAGGGCACCTTTCTGCAGGCAGGAGACAATGGCTCTCAGCTGCATAGGTTCGTGGGTCCAGGAGGAAAGCTGGGCCCAAGGCCATGTATTGCCAATAAGACTGCCTTGGAAGTTCTTCGTGAGTTGACAGGAATTATCAAGCCAGGACCTGCAAATCTGCTTTAGCATCTTCATTTCCATCAACACCACTAATTCCAACATATAGCCACCCCAGACTTAGTCCCAGCACGTTACCCCTCCAGTTTTGCCCACCCGAAGAAGAAAAGCTGAGCCGAAAGGACAAAGGAGGCCCAGGCCGGCCAGGAGAGGTGACAGCATGTGGGCGCGGGTTACCTGCAGATGGCTGACTGGCTGTACGCGGGGCCCTCTGTAGCACTGAGAGCCTGTCCCACCTGAGTCTGGGTCAGGCCAAGGGACAGGCGCCGGATTTTAAAAGCTTTGGCAAATTCTCGGATCTCCTCCAGATTAACCCCATCCACCTCACCCGCTGCCGTTTGAGGATCTGTGGAGATGGTTTTAAAAAATAGGATCAATACGTCAACACACATTCTTATGGTTTATAGGACAGTGGCTCTCTTAACAGCAGAGCAACGGGAAACCAACATTTCAGAATGTTCTCTTTGTCTCCCAGGTAGGCAACCACGCCCCCATCGTCAACTCATTACACCTCCACAAAGCATCCTTCGAGAGACATTTCTATCCCAGATAAAACCACAGGTGTCTCACACTGCCATTTCCACAACATGAGAGCATGTTCCTTAGGGCTTAACAAGTAGCCAGTGCAGGAAGGCACCTGCAATGGGAAAGGCAACTCCATTTTGCCCAGAAATATGTTCAAATACTGTGCAAAAATATTTCAATTTGAAATATCTTAACTGGAATTGTTAGTGGTAAAAATTCCCTTACAGAAAATAGGGTATTTTATGTTTTTTCTTCACCTGATCACCCAGGCTAACAGATGGTAATGTTGCCTAATTTCTTATGTTCACATGAACTCTTCAGAAGAGCGTGCTCATGAAGCTGTGAGAATAATATACACCCCCCCACCCCACAGCAGATTACTGACACAGATGCCTTTGTCCCTTGAAAGGGCGCATAATAAAAAATGCCTACTGCAGGAAGGCTCCTTTGGTGCCAGATAACTTGGTCAATTTAGGACTTATCTGGGGAAATGATACAACAGCTGGAGGATGAAACTCTCCCGCCCGGCGCCACTGATCCCTGGGTGGATGAAAGCACACAGCTAGCTGGAGACAGCATGGGGAGGGGACGGTAGACGGTTTCAGAGTGCTGCTGGGTTCTGCCTGGGGTGAAGCCACTCTCCCTGCAACTGACTCTACTGTTTTTCACTTCATTCCTTGGACTTCGGTGAAAAGTTTTTCTCTTCCTACTTTTGCACAGGAGCCCATCAATTTCAGTAAATATGAGTACTTGTCTAAGGACAGTGGTGGACAACACTACTCTTCTGGGCTCAGGGCTACCGACACGTTCGTTATCTTGAAAAAAATATTTGCATCCCAAGGGCCAGTTTTTCAAGGACGTTTAAATAAAAATGTTAAAATTTGGGGGGGTTTGGAGCTTCATGAATAGATTCTGTCACTACAGGGCCAATGGACTCAATAGAATTATCTTCACATTTTAAAAAATCCTGTAAGGTTTTTACATGTCATCAGTCATAATTTCATTATGGAAAGACTGAAAAGTGGTATAACCACTGCAATCAGTCTGTAAGTATTTCTTAAGTGACTCCTGGGAGCCCCAAGGAGTGGAGGGAGGGGGCATGAACAATAGAATAGGTGGTTCCTGCCTCTATGGAGTTTACAGTCTATAGGGGGTTGGGGCCTAATACTACAAAAAAGAAAAATTAGAGAAAAATACCCGGCACAGCATAAACGAGGACTGATGTTACGACACCCATACTGGAAATTACAGAGAAGGGCAAGGAGACAAGAGGGAGGATTCATCTGGTTCTTACCCACTGGGCAGCTTTCAGAGAATGGAGGGGCTATATCCCGGTTGGTGGGAACAGCATGTGGATGGCCACAGGTGCAGGCAGGAGCAAAGCCTGCAAGGGTTTGGGAGGGTGGAGTGGTGTACGGTGGAACAGGACTGGGGAATATCTCTGTGTAGGACACTGAGAACCTATATGCATGGGCTGGGGTAGAAAGCGACTACAAAACCGGTTTGGTTGTTAAGATGAATGAAAGCCCTGCTTTTTCTTCCAAACTTCCCCCCAGAAAGCCAGCAACACCTGGTTAGTGAAAAACTGTGGGTTATTCCTGATGAAGGCTGCCCTCTGGATCTTAAATCTCACCGTGACGTAGCCTGAAGCAGGGCGAAGGGTTTGCTGGGGCTTCTGGGAGGTCACATCCACACACACGGTGGCCTAGACCCCCTTCTCTCATTTTTTTCTTTAAACATTCCTAGAGCAGAAGTTGCAACTGAGCAGCTTGCATATAAAAACTCAGCTTTCCTAGTGTTTCCATGTTTTTTGAATTACTTGCCAACATTTAAACATTAGGACATTTCTGAAGAAAAATATAAATGTTTCATGTTCTTTCCAAATGTGGAAAGATTTGGCTGCACCCAGCCTGCGCGTGTACCTGCGAGTAGTCATCTGGAACTGCCTCTGGCTTCCCCTCAGCTCCTCGTCCTGGCGCATCTCCAGCCCTCTGCAGCCTGGCTGCTTTGCTGAGCCTGTTTGCAACCCTGCGTCTAGAGCATGCATTCCCGAGAGGTGAAATTGGTTCTGTATGGTGGGGAAGGTGGAAAAGCCTTAGATAGTACGTGGCTTTGTGGCTCCTTCACGCCAAACAGAACAGGTGTGCAGTATATCTGTGGTATTAACGTTTCACAGGGGCAGGAGGACAATTCAGATAAAAACGTTTAAAAAGACTCCTTGTGGGGTGGGGGTGGGAGGACGATAATAAAATAATGGTTGAGACACTGGTTTAGAACAAAGAAGGACACTTGGTACAAAATAGTACAGTGAAAGAGGGGCCTGGTTTCTCTCCAAGAGAGAGGGCAGTGTGGGCAGTGGAAGTTTAAAACCGCAGGTGAAAAAATGAAACCCAGAGGTTTTCCTTGTAACAATGTGGCTTTTAGGATGGTGGTTTTCTTAATCTGGCAGGTGTAAGAGTCACCGGGGCTCCAGGGATGTGCATTTTTAACAAGTACCTCAGGCAATTCTGCTGCAAGGGATCTCTGACCCCACAGACAGATGCCTTCTCTGTAACTCGGTCATGACTAAGTCTGGGCACGGCACCCTCTGCATGCCAGTCTTTTTTCTGCCCGTTTACCATTATTATTCAGCAGGTTCCACTACACAGAAAACTTGCTCTACTGCCTGTGTAAGACTGGTTGGCCAGAAGGGACTAACAAGGAGGCTCTCCTGGGCAGGTACCCTGTCCTTGCTCTTCCCCAGCCCCAGCCCCACATTACAGCGCAAGTGGCAAATGTCTGGATGCCAGTTGTCTGGGGTCAGGGGGCAGTGCAGTCTGGAGTTGGGGGAGATTTTTCTCTGCGATAAGCTAAGTAGCCCCTGTGGGAAGTAAAATTGTTGCCTTACATTAGACCCACCTCTAAATAAATGGGAATCAAGTGAGTTAACCAGCACATGAGGGGTGGCCTTTAATCTGGAAGGATTTTTCTCATCTACTCTAGTCCCACGGCCTGTGCTGCCACCTGAGTTAGCAGAGTGTGCTGGGCAGCTGTATGACTTGGGCTGCATTTTAGGCAAGTCCATTCTGCTTATTTCTTCCTCTTTCTCATCTGGCTTTATTGTTTGTCTCCTTCCTAGTTCCTTGAGACTAAAACTGTGTGTATGATCATGCAGGTTGTTTTTTGCCAGATCATGGACAATAACCAGAGATGAAAAGAAAGCTGTGGACTCAGCTCTGTGCACTGAGCAGGGCTGTTTTCAGACTTCAGTCTGAAGCTCAGAGAGGTGGGCGCCTGCCCCACTGAGCCCGGTGGCTTCCCTGAGGCCCCACACAGACTTTCATTACACCAGGAGGCTGAGTTCCTTCTGCCTCCTCTCACACATTTCCCACTCTTGTCTTTTTCCTAGTTCTACTTATAGAAGTGATAAGACAGGAATTCTTGTGAAATTTAAGCAAGTTGATAGTCTGTTGGACCAAGGCCCAGGAGGGGAAATCAGCATCTCTGTTTGTGTAATTTGTTGATTGCTGGAGGTGAGCTGACTGGTTTTTCTTAAAATAGTGTTCTTATCCATAACATCAGACGGCAAAATGCATTATTATGGATTTGCTCTGTGGGTCTTAAGATCACAAAAGACTCTCCATCCAAAGAAGGAGCCCACCATGGACAAATACTGGTTTTACCCTGCTTACCACCTGTGTGACTTGTCTTCACACATTGACAGAATTCATTAGAGGGTGTCTATAAGATGTTTTGAATTAATAAAAAAGCTGATGCTATCTTTTCTTTGTTTGATCCTGAAGTTTCTATCTTAAACTCCTGAGCTTTTTTCCCACTGTTGGAACAGTTCCCTTTCCTTAAGGAATACAGTAGTACCCCGGTTTTCAAACGTCTCCATTGACAAACATTTCAGTTTACGAATGCTATAAACCCAGAAGTAAATGCTTCGGTTTTAGAACATGCCTCTGAAGTTGAACATGTCCTGTAGCTTCTGCTGAGTGCAAGATTCTGAGGCCTAGCTGTCAGCTGTTTTTGAATGTTTCAGAACTCAAACAGTCTTCCGGAACGGATTATGTTTGAAAACCGAGGTACCACTCTGTATGCTTTTTTGGTTGACGAGGGGAAACAAGAAGTGAGTGTGGTAAATGAGAGCTCCCCTGGAATGTCACCTCAGCTCTCAGTCTAGCTCAGAAGTTGACATTCCACCCTGGATAGGTCAGCCTGACTTTCCGTCTCCATTCTCCTGGCTCTAGGGAGGTTGGGTTAATTTTAAGGATGAATCTGAGGGCACCTTGATGAGGGTCTCAGAGGGAGCCCTCAGATCCTGCTCCAGGTGGATCTAGCACCTGTCACCAGCTCTAGGGCAACCCAGGCTGTGGTTTTTCTGCACTGAGGAGGAAGTCGCACCTTTTACAGAAGTTTGCTGCAGAGTAAGTCGGCCCAATATGTTAAACACAGGGGCAGAAAGCAATAGTGGTGATTGCCAGGGTTTGCCCTGAATCTGATCCTTGCTAGAGGAGCCAGACGATCCCCCTGTGTGGGGACTAACCAGCCTGGAGATTGGGAATAAACTGGCATTTAAAGTTGGCAATGACTTGTAAGTATAGTGATGACTTTTCCCGAATCAACCTGGAATGCATGGGCTGAAAAGTAGAAAGATTTTAATAGGAGCTAAACGCAAATTGTGTTAAAACAAACCTGCTCTGCAGAGTCTAGTCATAGGGTCCCTGGTCCCATCCTGAACTGAGTACTCAAGACTGAACGAGACTGATGTTTTGTTGTGTTTGACTATTTAAATTTAGCTCCTTCCAAGTGTTAGCCTGGGTGTCAGTATAAGGGGTTGCTAAGTGGGTTGCGGACTAGTCACATCTTTCAGCATCACCCTTCTACAGCCTCTGCCTCTGGGATTGTTATAGGAGAAACATGCCTCTTTCAAGCATGAATTAACTACCTTATGTAAACATCCATCTGCTTTTTAGTGCTAGTCTCACAGCAAATAACGGGCACATTTACCAAATAGTTCTGAGCCCAAAGAAACCATTTGGAAGTGTGCAGTGTGATTTAGGAGAACAGCTTACTTGTGATATGGTGACTTCACTGGGTTTTGGAAAATGGTGTGAACTGTGATCATGTGAGTCAGGGTTCCACTGTGCCATAAGCTATCGCCATGCATCTTTATGTTCGTTTTATAGTTTTGGTTTTCCTGGTAGCAACTATCAGTTCTTTGCTGACTAAGAATGAAGTTCATAGGCCACGGCTTTGAGAAAAACCAAACCAAACCCAGCAAAGAATAAAAAAATCCCAAATTACCTATTTTTAAACAGTACTGTGTAAATCTTGAGCCAATTTGGGACATATGTCATTTGTTTGACTCTTTCATTTCAAAAGCATTGCTTTTAGAAACTACATTTACCTCTGATGACTGTGGAGAAAGGTTTAACACATGGCAAGCTGTGTAGGTGCTACGAACCTTACTATGCAGATGTTTTAATGTGTGTGCATATTTGGTAATTCTGAACCCAGATGTGGTGTTCTTTGCACATGAAAATGCTGTTATTATTGCCAACACATTAACTCTGCCTCCTTTTGCCTGGAATGGGGAGATTTTTGGATCATCCACCCACTCCATTTCATCTGAAACAGTGGTAGGTTGCCCAGTGCTAACCGGAGAGTCTTTGACCATGACGAGGGAGGGTTCATTGACCAAGGTTTTCACCACAGGTTCAAATCCAGTTGGACCTGGTTAAAACTGTGACCTTGGCCTATTGGATGGATTTGTTGCTCCATTAACCATCCAACTCAATTCAAGGATTAGCTATTATAGCAATCCTTCGGTTCTGTCTCAACTTCTAAAACCGAGATAACCATCTATTATATAGTTATTGTCCCCGTACATATGTTGATCATAGCATTTGTTTTGTTTTATTCCTTGTGTTTCTTTGTAACCAGTTCATGACCTCACCCAGGGCAGAGCCAACATCTTGCTTATTTTTGCTTTCTTAATTTCTATCCCTGTGCCTGGTATACACATGGTACTCAATAAATTGTTTTCATTTCTATGTTGACAGACTCTGACCCTTCTTTTTCCCTGTAATTTAATCTGCATAACAACATCTGAAGTATGGGGTTAAGTCTCCCCACATTAGCGTATCTACAGATTTAGTGAAGTTTAATCTCGGACAAAAATGATTTTAATTGAATATTTTATGCTTGAATGTATAGTTAATAATATGCAAGATGTCTAGTTTTTCTCTTCATATTGACTTAGAGAAAAGCCTATGCTTTAATTGTAAGGCACGGGCCCAGGCTTTAAAAAATTACTCGAAGTCTATTCAGGTAATTTGATATATTTTGTCACTTAAATTTCACTGGATAAAATTTGTATGTAAGCACCTAGTCCTTTATGGCTGCTGTGGTGTACAGAGTGTGTATGACCCACTGAGTCAGACTTCTTTGGATATCATCCTGGCTTTGTCACCCATTAGATTTGTCATACAGGGGTCATAGTCTCTCAGCTAAGACTGAATCTGGTTCCTCTGACTTACAATGGTCACGATGAGTGGTACTTTTCAGGATCTATTGATGCCAGCCTCAATATCTGAAAATAAGGATTCATAATAGTGTACTGTGAGTATTAAAATGAATAAAATATTGAAAATGCTTTGAAAACTCCACAAATGAAGGCTCAGGTGGAGGTTTGTTGGGGGTAATCAGCATCAGAAAATACTCCATGTACTTTTCAGTCTGTAGTTGGGTTTTGAGACAGATGGAAATTAACTAAACAACATGCTCAAAATCTGTGTTAACTCTAAGTTCTGCAAAGGGTTTGTGTAAAGTCTGATGCC
This sequence comes from Rhinolophus sinicus, assembly GCF_057876585.1. Lineage (NCBI taxonomy): Eukaryota > Metazoa > Chordata > Mammalia > Chiroptera > Rhinolophidae > Rhinolophus > Rhinolophus sinicus. Next base: position 53,307,009 of record NC_142504.1, on the reverse strand, counting down.
CTCTCTCCTCAGTTCTTTATACTTTATATCAAGGATATGTAATCTGGTTCACTCATTCTGTAACTAGAACTTAGTTGCCCCATTGGCCACTGTGCAATTGAAGTTCCATCTGGCCCATTAAGTAGCTCTGTTACTGATTTCTAAGAAAGGAAAAATCCTTCCCTGCCCAGCTTGAGACACCTGACCAGAGAGAACCCAGTCTTGTCATCCTTCTGTTTGTCCGTCCATGTAGTCATTTCTCCCTTTAACCATCCAACATGTATTGAGTGCTTACCTTTTGTAAAATACTGTATTTGTGGGGGTGGTTGTACTTTTATTTCATACTTAACTTATTCTCCATAAAATGTTTGATCGCATTTCCTTTTCTTTCAGGACCAAAGCTTAACAGCCTATCCTAAATGTATGACCTTGATGTTATTTAGAAATAGAATATTTTATAGAAACTTATGCAGAATATTGAATTGGAACAAAGTTTGAATTTTTTCCCACAACAAACCTATGAGGAGTTCTTTTACTGGGAAACATCTGGCTATAATAAAATTAATTTATCCATGATTTTATTTAAGTAAGACTAGAGTTTCTGACCCAAATGAGAGAAGTTGTTTACCTAAACAACCTAAAAGAACAGGTCAATGGCAAACTCCATATATATCCTGAAACTCTGTTTCCTGTCAACCCATCTTAAGATCAAGAGCATCTAGTCTAATCGACTGAAGTACTTGGGTATTTTAATATCCTACCACAATCCCTCATTTTCTCATGCATTCCACAATTATCTTTCCTGCCTGAATTAGCCATGTAATTGAATATATGTATATCTATAAAGAAATATGTGTAGAGATATACATATACATAACACACATATACACTAAACAACATGTGTATGCATACGGGGTGTGATCAAACAATATGGTGAACGTTAAAATTAAAAAAAAAAAAGTTACAGTAAAAGACACATTACCACTAATCTCCCTCATAATGTTCCCCCTCACTTCGAATATACTTGTTCCATCATTCTTGCCACTTTCTGAAGCAGTTCTGGAAGTCCTCTTTCATGAGTGTCTTTAGTTGCGCTGTCATGGCTGCCTTGATGTCCTGAATCATTTTGACTTTGGGGAAGAGCCAGAAGTCGCATTGTGCCAGAGCTGGTGAATAAGGTGGATGAGGACACACCGCAATGTTTTTATTTGACAGCAATTGCCGTATACCAGAAGCGATATGTGACACGGAGCGTTGTCATGATGGAGGATGATTTACTCACACTTTAAAACACCCCTTCTCTCAACCATAGCTCACACCCAAATGACTGCACCAAATAAGTTGAAACTTGTCACACACTGTTACTAAGGTTTGATGCAGAGCTGCCTGTATTGAAGGTCCCTGCCTTTCCGTTGGATGGCCCTTGGCAGCAGCATTCATCATATTTTGTGATCACAACAGAAAGGCTGTGTCACACATTGATTCTGGTATGGCAATTTCTGTCAAATAAAAACATTACAGTGTGTCCTCATCCACCTTCTTCACCAGATCTGGCACTGTGCAACCTCTGGCTCTTCCCTGAAGTCAAAATGACCATGAAAGGAAAACGTTTTGAATCAATTCAGGACATTGAGGCAGCCACGACAGCGCAACTAAAGATACTCAGCGCAACTAAAGAGGACTTCCAGAACTGCTTCAGAAAGTGGCAAGAACGATGGGATAAGTGTGTTAGGATGAAAGCAAGGGGGAATATTTTGAGGAGGATTCATGTCAGTGTGTCTTTTACTATAATAATTTTTTTTATTTAAAGGTTCACCGTATTGTTTGATCACACCTCATCCATGTTCTTTTGAGGAGGAGTTGCTTGTCGGGAGAGGACATGGCAACCCCGTTTGTTGTGCATTACCAGATTTGCCCCATGATATGTGAAGATCCCTATGATTCCTGTTATAACAGGCTGTTCATGATACTTGACTGAACATAGATACTCACATGTGTCCTTGTTTTATGGCACAGATTCCTATGCAGTGCTTTAGCCCTTTAAATCCATAACCGCTGGATTTTTGGCCTTTGGACAATCACATGTGCACATGTTCTGCTTTTTATATATAAGTAAAAATTGTACTAAACATGAGTAACTAACATTAAATTAGCCCATTGTCCCATTCATCTTAACATGTTTTCATTTGCATGTGATATATATGCTGTCTTCACCTAGGGTCAACTACCATTTTGAAAAATTGTATCCCTATGGCCGACTCAGGGAAGCAGGCTTGCAGGTGTATTGTATTTTATTAATGGTTGTCCAGAGATTTCCCGCTGGATTCCAGCCCATGCAGCTCCCCCCACACACCACTGGAGGCAGCCCCTTGTGCACACAACCTAACTGTCCACAGGCATTCACTCTTATTTCCTCTGACACCTACAAATAGAATAGCAGGGGACTTCAAACACAGAAAAGCAGCTTGACCTGCGGGCTGAGTGCCTGTTGTTGGTTATTTCAGCACTGAGCTATGTGGCTCATGTCAGCTGATCAGTTCCTCCTGGAGTGGCAGGACTGACTCAGCACATCAAAGCACTTGAGATGGAAACCAGTCTCTACAGGCACTCATCAGGGGGTGTGCTTTTGGGTCCTGCACCCCAAAGGAGTCATCTGGCCCAGGGCATGGACTTCATCCCAATACTGGCCTAGCAGGGCCAGGAAATGCCTCTTTGATGTGGAGAAAAGAAGAGAGAGAGAGGGAGGTAGGGTAGGAGGGAAAAAGAGAGAGAAAGAGTGAGAGAGAGAGAGAAGGCATTGCAAACAGGAGACAAGAAGCCACCATGATTTAACGAGCCGGAAAGGATACTTACTGCTGACTAACTGGCCCACGCTCAAAGCTGAAGAAGAAGAGGATGAGGAGGAGGAAGAAGAAGGCTGCCGAATGGGGCTCTGACACATGGATGCGTGGCTGTGGGCCAGGTGCAGAAGACTGCCTTGGGAGGCCGCTTGACCCACTGACGTCTGGGAGGGTTGGTGGAGCTACACAGGGGGATGTAAAAATATACAAATGAATGAAACATTAGGGGGAAATGTCGGGGAATAGAAGTTGCATCTGGGAGTATCATTTTATTTCCACAAATATATACTTCTCAGAAAGCATGAATACCCTACCCAACAGGCAGGATTTTTTTTTTTTTTGGTATATAATATGTTATTGCTTGCCTGACAGGCATTTTATTAGTAATTCTAAATATATTATTAATTTCCTAGTTGGCTTGCTGGAGCACCCAATTTTCTACATTTCCCGACCATGACTTGTAGGAAGACTTTCTACCTGTTCAAACAATTACAGCGCATTCGACAGGCTTCTCAAGTATGGAAAGATAAAATATAATGCTTACAATCAACTCAGAATGCAAAACTCAATCACAACAGTGTGCCCAATCATTTGTCTTATGTAACAGGTATTTTTAGGAAAGCTCCAATTTAGTCTGAGTGTATATGGAAACTTTCTGCTTTCCCAGACCAAAGAGTCTGGGTGTATTACTGTGGAGTCGGGAAAAATGCTCTCTAATATCCTACAGAAAATTAAGAGAGAAATTAGGGCGGTCAGGACAGAAACATCTATTCATATTTGTAGGTCTCTGTTGTCACTCTCCTATTCTGTGCCCACACTCTGTTTAGGGCTTTCAGGACCTCTCTCACTTAATTCTCAGGTCAGCCTGAGAAGTGGGTATATTTTGAATCCTTCTTTACAAACAAGGAAGCTGAGGCACTGAGAGGCAGAGGTTTTGTAGGTTCCGGCAGGTGTGGGGGAGCAGGTCTCTGCACATGTGAAGTCTGATCGTGGACTCTAGCTCTTAGTCACAATGCCACAAGTAAGAATTGACTAAATTTAAAACATTTTGTGTGCCTCAAGGAAGACCATGTCCATTTACTCATGACTCCTTCATAGGTTATCAAAGGACTGTTCTGAGAAGGGAGAGGAGCTAGGCTGAGGAGAGGTAGGAGAGAGGAAAGGGTCATGACTACAGGTGCCAGGTACTTAGAGGCCCAGGAGGGATCTCAATTGATCTGTGCCTTGCCTTCCTAGAAAGGTGACACAAAGGGCAGGCCAGGATCCTGACCTGAGCAGGCACATGATTGGCCTCAGCAGTGGCCACCTGCCACCTTTATTGATTGGACATAGCACTTTCTGGCTTACACAGTGCTTTCATAGCCATCATCACACTCACAGAGGTGTAGGAGCTTTTTATAAAAGGAGCTCATCCATCCAGGGAGTAGAATCGGGTCAGGGCTAGAATGTTGGTGTGAGAGCCAACTACAAAATAGATACCAATCTTTAACTACCTTCCCGGGGTCTGAGAGCCAGCCTGGGGTGTTTTGAGTTCACATTTGCCATTGTTTTCCCAGTGTGTGTGTGTGTGTGTGTGTGTGTGTGTGTGTGTGTGTATGTTCATTTCTTTCACTGAACTTTATTAAGATATAATTTACACATAATAAAGTACAACCCATTTCAAGCACACAGTTTGATGAGTTTTGTCAATTGTGTACACACCTGTGAAACCACCATCACAATCAAGATATGGAAACTTCCCATTTTCCAACAAAATTACCTAATTCCCTTTGCAATCAATTTTCCCTCAAATCCTGTCCCAGACAGCCACTGCTCTGCTTTCTGTCAAGATGGACTCATTTGGGATTATTCTAGAAATGGAATCATCCAGTATGTACTCTTTTTGTATCTGGCTTCTTTTGGTTGGGTACTATTTTTGAGATTTATCCATTTTATTGCATATATCAGTACCTTATTCCTTTTTTAGTGCTGAATAATATCTATATCTATATCTATGCCATAGATTATTTATCCATTAATCAGTTGATGATTACTTGGGTTATTTCCATTTTGGGGTGATTATGAATAAAGCTATTATAAACAGTCATTTTCAAATCTTTGTGTGGACCTGCGTTTTCATTTCTGTTATGCAAATACTTAGGAGTGGAATTGTGGCAATTACTTGATCATACTGTAAACACATATTTAGCTTTTAAAAAACTACCGAACTGATTTCCAAAGAGGTTGTAGCATTTTATATCCTCACCAGCAATGTATGAGAAGTCCAGTTGCTCCACATCATTGCCAACACTTGGGAATATCAGTCTGTTTAATTCCTTAAAGTGTTTTTTAACCATCAATTATCATTTTGACTTCAAGCAATTGTTAGTTAGGTGCTACTTTGTGCTTAAGGAGCTATTCCATCTGATCCCCTATGGTAATACTTTTGCTCCCTGATTCATGGGATGTGCCTGTCATGATGGTGAGAAGTAAACGACTGGCCCAAGGCCATGTGGTCTGCTGAACATTAGAATCCACCATTAGATTTCCACCTGTGGTTCAGGGCTCCTTCCAGGGTGCCATACTGTCCCCCTATCGGTAAGTGAACATCCTTATTGTCATTTGGCTGTGCTAAGTGAAGGCTAGATTGTCAACCAAAGATAACTATAATAGACATGGAATCCAAATTAATATGCATCAAGCATCTGCCTAAATTAATTAGCCTATCTGTTGAGCACATAATCAACAATTGAATCCAATAAATTTTATTCTGTAGGGACACACATTAAAGATTAAATCTATTTTTAATTTGCTTAATAAAATGTGATGGATATTTTCATGTCAGTCTTCCCCCTCTAGCCTATTGAGTTGCTTTTCTAAATATTGTTACTAGACAAAAGCTTTACAGTTGAGTTACTGAATCATGAGATAGTTTATAGTTTTACCATTTCATCAATATTTTATTGGACCTGGATGTGGTAAAGTACCATCAAGGAACTGGATAAGACAATAATCAATTAAAACTTTTCTTCCTCAGACAAAACTCAGTAAAAAAAAGTTACTAGGCTGCAATCTCACTTAGGAGTCACTAAAGCAAGCTAGGGCTTATGCATTAAGCTACGCAGGAGAAGAAATTCAAGAGGAAAGTAAAATAGTTCTTTTAAGAGCTTGTTCTCTGTCTGCACAGTTATAAAGAGATGAATCTAAGATATCTAAAAATCTGAGAATGATATGTTTCTTCCAAAGGAAATAAACATTTTTTTTTGTTTTTTTAGGATACTGGGTTCCTGCTTACCCTCTAGAGTTCAACCAGACAGTTCAGAAAAACCAACAAAAATTCAAAAAGTTTTTTGCTTGTCAAGAATCAAGATTATATAAGTAGTAATATCCTAATGGAGACCATAAAACTCTTTCCAATTGTCAGTGTAGACATGTATCTGTTAATTCCAGAATCAATTGTAAGCCCAGGTAGACTAGCTTATTGTACATACAAAATCATCCCAGAGATTGACTTCTCTTACAAAATTTCTTCCCTCAGAAAAAGAGAACATGAGAGATAACACTTCTATTACCTTCTATCCCTAAAACTGCAATTCTTTTAGGTAAACTGTAAAAATAACCCTATCTTTGATAGTCTTAGTTTAATGATTTTGGTGCATTAATCTTTAAAAAATTAAACTTTATATATATATATATATATATATATATATATATATATATATATATATTAAGAAAAGAGAAAGCAGAGATTTAAGCTACTTCATGAAACAACTCAGATTCAATATAAATAGTGAATATACTTTAAATAATAAGCTTCATTAGAAAAATGTTATTTAACTAGACTTAATTATGTTGATTTTCAGACACTGACAACAGTGAAAATCATATATACTTGTATTGCATAATTATTGGCAAAAGACATAGGTGTATAAATACCTAAAACATAATTGGCCACAAAAATTGGAATAGATTGCTAAAAGAAAATGCAGGAGTTAGGGAATAACTAGAAGCATGAAGGAAAAGCTATTCCTTTTCCTTGCTGGAGAGATAGAGAAACTTAGAAGCTTCCATGAAGGTGATGTTTCATTACATTGCTTTGATCTTAAGAGGCCAACTCTGCTGACACTATTTATTGGATGCTTCCTACCTGTTTTTCATACATTATTTTTAATCCTGGTACTAGCCCTCTTTGTTAGGTATTGGTGATAATCATTACAGAGAAGGAAACAGGGACTTTAAAGACTAAGTTGCTTTCCTGGGATCACACAGTGGTATAAGTGAGATTTGAATCCAGGTAAGTCTGACTCAAGAGCCAGCGCTACCTTCTACTAGAGGAACCCCATCAATTCCTGCCCAATCTTGTATTTGGAGATAGTGTCTTCAAAAAAGTAATTAAGTTAAAATGAGGTCACTAGGGTGGGACCTCATCTAATACAAGGTGAGATCAAATAATACAGTGAATATTTAAATTTAAAAAATTATTACAGTAAAAGACACATTGCCATTAATACTCTTAAAAACACTCCCCCTCACTTGGAACATACTTACCCCATCGTTCTTGCCACTTTCTGAAGCAGTTCTGGATGTTCTGTTTTGTGAGTGTCTTTAGCTGCACTGTTGTGGCTGCCTCCATGTCTGAATCATTTTGACTTCGGGGAAGAGCCAGAAGGTGCACGGTGCCAGATCTGGTGAATAAGGTGGATGAGGACACACCATAATGTTTTTATTTGACAGAAATTGCTGTATACCAGAAGCAATGTTTGACACAGAGCCTTTCTGTTGTGATAACAAAATACGGTGAATGCTGCTCCAACGCCCATCCAATGGAAAGGCAGGGATCTTCAATATGGGAAGCATCGCATCAAAGCTTAGTAACAGTGTATGACAAGTTTCAACTTGTTCAGTGCAGTCATTTGGGTGTGAGCTATGGTTGAGAGAAGGTGTGTTTTAAAGTGTGCCATAAATCATCCTCCATCATGACAATGCTCCATGTCACACATTGCTTCTGGTATGGCAATTTCTGTCAAATAAAAACATTACGGTGTGTCCTCATCCATCTTATTCACCAGCTCTGGCACCATATGACTTCTGTCTCTTCCCCAAAGTCAAAATGATTCAGGACATCAAGGCAGCCACGACAGTGCAACTAAAGACACTCATGAAGGAGAACTTCCAGAACTGCTTCAGAAAGTGGCAAGAATGATGGGATAAGTGTGTTTGAAGCAAGGGGAAGTATTTTGAGGGGGATTGATGGCAATGTGTCTTTTACTGTAACCATTTTTTTTTTTAAATTTAAAAATTTACCATATTATTTGATCACACCTCATATGACTGGTGTCCTTATGACAGATTAGGACACAGACAGGTAGAGAGGAAAGATCATATGAGGACACAGGGAGAAGATGGCCATCTGTATGCTGAGGAGAGGCCTTAGAAAAAAACAAATAAATATAGAGAAATTCATTTGGGGAGAAAAATACTCTCCAAATACACAAATGCAAAATGAAGGAGGTCTGGACTTTTCTAAATATGTCAGGGAGCCATATGAACCACAGGCTACGTCTCCAGGTGGTGTGGTGGAGAGAGTGAACGCGGTCCAACAATCAAGTTTGGGAACTTCCCACTGAGCACTTACACAGTGGAAAGTTTGCGAACTTAATTGTCTGACCAACACATATAACTCCGGGAGGTTGAGCAGAGGTGAGAGTAAGCACAGGACACCGTGACTCCCCCACCTCCCTGCGCTGGCTGGCTTTTTTCTGAGTATTTTGTACCTTATAGTAGCTTGAAGAGAAATGGAATCAGTGGTTCTCAAGATTTAGCATTTGGCAGAGTCACCTGGAGGGGCTGTTAAAACACAGATCACCAGGCCTCACCCCAGAGTCTGACGCAGTAGGTCTGGGGTGCACAAGAAGTTGTGTTTCTAACAGGTTCCCAGGTGCTGCTGCTGCTGCTGTTTGAGGGCCGCATGAGGTTTGGGAACAAGCTTCTCTTAGAGAAATGGTCAAGAAAGTGGATTTATTATGTCTAGACAAGAAAAGCCAGAGCCCAGATTTTAAAAGAGCCTTCAATGATTCGGAGGACATAACGAATGCCTGAGTGTCATTGAAGAGTTCATTCTACCGAGGGCAGGACAGGAGCAGAGGGGTGAAGCTTTCTGGAAGATCTGGGGCTGACATTAGGACAATCTAACCGAATAATTATGAGGATCTGGAAGGTGGTATCTAAGGGAGATTTTAGTTATCTTCGTGGCCAGTTTGAACGAGCCAGGAAGGAGTTAGCCTTTTGGCAGAGTTTAGGAGACTCACTGGCTCCTCCTTTCCACTCTCTTTCGTGACTGAAACAGCTCTTTGACCTAAGCAGAAAGAAGAGCCCCAGATGTAAGCCTCTATTTCAGACTCCTCTTGTCTGCAGGGGAGTAAGTATGGGAGAAGCGCCGGTGGTCTCAAGAAAGAGAGCTGAAAGCAGTGTGGCTCCTGCCAGGCTGTGAGGATGGGAGGGCATGAAGAGAGGAGAACGAGAGCAGGATTCAGGGGAGATGTCCAGGCATAGGCAGGGAAGGCCAAGGATGTCCTTAGATAAGCTACACACAACCCGGGCCCAGCAGGGCCAATGACAGGATGGGAGTCAGGTTTTACTGCAGAACAGAAAATGAGGGATTAAATGCAGTTGAAATGATGAGGTGGGAGAGCATGGTGAGAGGAAGGGGTTGATATTTAAAACAGATATAGAGAAGATGGTGCTGCCTGCAGGCACCAACTTGCAACGGACTAGAAAATGACAGGAGACAGACTCAGAAAGCCACAGAAGGGCTTACGCGGGGCTTCTCCGGAAGCATGGCTCTGGGATGCTGGTACCTTGGGCAGGGGAACACTACAACTGGGCAACGGTTAAACTGAACACAATTGACTGAGCACCCCTCATGGGCTGGGTCCTGAACAGGCTGAATCAGTCTCGTCCCTGCCCTTCAGGAGTAGACTCTTAACGACAGTACAGTTTGATGAACATGAATGCAGCATGGGAGAAGCAGCGGTGAAGGAGAAATGCCATGAAGCTTCATGAAGGAGGGGTCCTGGACAGAAGAACAGTGGCAGGAGTTGGCCAGACAGAGAAGGTGGGAAAGGCATTCCAGGCCAGGGGCACAGAATGTGTAGGGAGCATGACCCCTGTTAGCTGGGCTTGGCAGGGACCAGAGAGGTGAGATGCACAGGTATGTGCCTGGGAGGTCAGAGGCCTGTTTTCTACTGGAGTCACTGATACATATTTCATCCATCTAGGAATACCTTACACTATTTTAGATCCCTTGTGGGTGGAAATGCCTCATTTATATCACATTCTGGGAGGCTCCAAGGAAAAATTGGGAACCATTGATTCGGGCAAGGGCTGGGAAGGGAAGTTGATTTTCAAAAACATATCAGTAAGAACATTTTTGTATTTAGTTGAAAAAAATGGATGGATTTGGATAATCATATGGCAGTTTAGAGAACTAATTTAAATAAACCACTTTCCTTTGGCTTCCTATTAGCACCAAGATTACTTTCTGAAGAAAAACTGAGTGCCTTCATGGATGGCACGCTCCAAGTGTTATAACTATGGTATTTAATTTTTGAAAAATGTCATGCTTTGATTTTACAAATTGCAACATTTTCCCTTTCAAATGTCTATACCCACTAAATCCCCTTGGGACTTAGTCAAAAATGAAGAATAAATATATACAAAAATGATGTCCGTGCTGCTTATGAAGAAATCATTAATTCACAGCCATAGGATAGTAAAGGCAAGTGAGGGGGTCTGGGGCACTCTCACTTTAGGGGGTGGAGTTCACCATAATCACAGTAGCTGCAAAATCCCATGGAGGGATTACTTCTGAACTCCACCAAATATTTTTGTAGTAAGTAATTTTTTCATGTCCAGAAGGATATTTTCTTGTCTCTCTCTTAGCTAGTCCTTTTGTGACTCTTATTTTCTTGTATTGTTCATCAAAGATCTCTGATATGGTACTGTGGAAACCGTGTCGATGGTAGCAGATCCTGGTACTACATATTTTGTATTTCAGATGATAACGCTGCAGGTTCTCAATCTTTCATCATTAGAATAAATCATCATCAAGAGTAGTTGACACTCCACTCTTACATTTTATTCAGGCTCTCTTAATATAGGCAGATGTAACAAATTAAATATGTAATGATTTTTATTAAATGAAAATAAACCATCCCCGATCGTCTGGTCTGAGAGCCCTATACTTTACTCCATGCAAGTGGACTTCCTTCTGAGTGTGAGTTAAGGATCTCTCTGCTCCTATCATTTATAACGTATTTTACTGTTGGAACTATGCTCTTGTGAGATCAAGCATTTGTCATAAATCACATGAAAAAAATAAATTGAGAAACTTCTCTACTGTGTGATAGAAACCCTTTATTTTTTAGTGGTTATCCATATTATACTTCTTCAATGCAAAGGGTAACATTTAAAGAAAAAAAATTGAAGACCACTGTCCTTATATCTCCAGCTCTGAGGTTTTAACTTTTGGACTCTGGGCATTTTATGATCCACTATCCTCAGAATCTCAGCTTTTATAACTGGGACTCAGACTTGTGACTCTCCTGTCGATTCACCTAACTTGTTAACTTTACTACATGTTCCAAGGTGCTTCAACTGAGCTGATGCTGAAGAATAGCAATAGTCACTCATCTACTTCCACCCTTTCCCTGATGTTCCTGACCAGGTTCACTGTCGGTTCCCTTGACCTTTCTGGGACTGGGATAGACCAGTGGCACATGACTTGAACGAAAGGGATGGGCTGGTCAGTTCCTGCTGTCACCTGGGGATTCGGGAAGGTTTGCATGTCCCTCATTTAAGCTGTGCTCGTGTTCTCTCAGCATCACATACATGAGAGGTTGTGCACATACACCTGCGAGGAGAGTCTGCTCTCTGGAATGCTGGTTGTAACTGACATGAGCTGGATTTGCAAGGCACACCCCCAAGAGGCTGGCTGTGTCTTCCCAGTTGCTAGATCTCCAGTTCTATAGAGATGAGGATGGTGGTGGTGGTTAGACCAGCAGAGGCCCAGATGTTCCCGCAGTGGTAAGGAGGTTCCTTTCTAGGAGCAGCAGGCGTGTATGGGACAGCTTCTGAGGCACATCTGTGCTCATGAGAGAGACTGTGGAAATGGATTAATGAGGCCTCCTGTAGGCAAGGATTTGAAGAGTGGTCCCATACCTGCCTCTGATTTGCTATTTCTTGGTTAGGTCCTTTTCCTGGATTAAAACTGTACTACCTCAAATCTAGAGCTGTAATTTTATGTAACAGCAATAGTCTATCACCCAAACACCCTGCTTTGAAATTCAAGGTGAAAGTGAGAGCTATTTTGAATTAAATGCTGATGATTTCTAATTAACTCATCACCTTTTTGGCAATTTACAGCTTAGCTTTGCTGACAGAAATAGTTTTTAGCACATTGTACAAAAAGAGGTCAACCTCTTCATTTTCCCCCTACAGATAATTTTGAACTTAAGTTTGAACAGATGGAACTACGGCTTAGAAAGCTAATGAAAGAAAGAGGACATTGCCTTATTGAAGGAAGTATTTAGAAGGTAGACAGTGCAATGGGATCTTGTAAATAAACCAGCTGAGAGACGGAGGCTGGGGTGGGTACAAAAGCCTTCCATGATGTGTTTGGCAGGAACTCTTCCACTGCCTACAAAGCTGACGAAGAAGACTGTGGCTGGGAACCTGGGGTCCCAGGCAGTCATTTAGATTTAGCGTGAGGATCAGGGAGTAACACAGAGGTCTCTATCCCTAGGAAGTATGTGCAGACCTGGCTTTGCTTTTCCTGGTGTTGAGCCCTCACTGGAGAATGTCCCCTTGCCGGACCCTCTCACAGGTCCCCTCACTACTGCTGATCTTAGATGCACATTTGTGCAACTCTCTGCTGAATGTCTGTGTCCCTTACTAGGCTGTAAGCTCCTTGAAGGAAGGGCTCATGGAATCTGTCTTTTCCACCAGCCTAGTTTGGACGTGCAGTGACTGACAAATAGTAGGTGGCCAACAAATATTTTTATTAAACAGATTTCTTATATTTATTGAACAAGCAAATGGATTTTCCAAACATAGCCTCTGAGTGCCACCAAGAATGAGCTGTTTTCATGGTTGGCTCAAAAGCCAAAAATGGCTGAGGTCTCTGGACAGACATTTCCGCTTTGTTGCCAATGAATGATATATCAGTGCTTTCTTCTTCCCTTTTCCTTTATATTTTATTTCCTTGCTAAAGGCTTTATATGTTAGCTTCCCAACAACTCATAAAGCCCTATACTGAGTCATACACTCACTGTTGGTGTCCATCTTTCTTTCCACTACTTTTTCTTTGTTGGTGCAGCCTCCAACTGCAAATCTGGGCCTTAGGCTTGCCCATGTCTGGCTTCCTACCTCATGCAGTTACTTGTTTCAAATGTTTCAAGCAGAGGCAATCCAGACTTTAAGACATCACAACAAAGTAATAGAAGAAATGATGTTTCTCCATTGCTTTACCTGATTTCATCTCTGCAGCATTTGACACTGTTGTCCATGTCCTACTTTTTAAAACTCTTGGATGTTAGATCAACACACTTTGGGTTCCTCTCCTACTTATCCAGCCATTTCTTCTCTCTCCCTTCCTCTTTCATTCCTGAAATGCTGATGTTTCCCAAGGTGACTCCTTTGCCTTCCTTCCCTTGCTCCTCAGCATTTCTCTGGATGTCTTGTTTTCAGCTACAACGTGTGTCGTCATGACTCTCAGATCCTGTTCTGAGCTCCCCTACAATTCGAGATCCTTAGTTTCAACTATCTAGTGCCTGCTCTCGTGATTTCTACTTGTGTTTTGCTATAGTCTCCCAAATGGTTTGTTCACAATAGATGTTTCACCATTTCACTTCAACCTCTATCTGCTATCAGAGTTGTTTTCTTGTAAAATAAAGCTAAGAATGCCATCGCCCTCTTAAATCCCTTGTATAGACCTCCAGGGCTGCAAGGTAAACAAATCATCATCACCATCATCGTGGTAATATAAGTGCTTACTGTATGCCAGGCACTATTCTAACCATTTCATATGCATGAGCTCATTTAACCCTCACAACCACCTGTGAGGTAGGTACTGGTTACCCCATTTTACAGGCGAAGAAACTGGGGCACAAAGATGATGCATAAAGTGTTCAAATCACACAGAGACAAAGTGCATCCTTTTCAGCTTGATTATAGAGCCCTCTCTATGCTCCAGTTACATGAACCTTTCTCCTGCTTCTCAATACTTGGCTGTCCTTCACATTCCCCTGACTCTGTGCCTGCTGTTACCACTGCCTGGAATGTGGTTTGCCCATCATTTACCTGGTTAACTGTTACTCACCCATTAAGACTCAGTCTCCAAGTCATTCTCTCTGTGAGGACAAAAAACTCTCTGGACAGAGTTGGTCACTCCCATCTCTGTGCTGATACTAAGCTTTGCGCACATGTGTCCTGTCATAGGACATTTTCTGTTTTATTGCACAATGGGGCTTGCTTTTGTATCTGCATTCTCTAGAAGACTATGAGCTCCTCAGTATTAGGAAGAACCGCTCTTCCATCCCTGTTTCCTAGCATTCAGTAGGGACCTGCTCTACAGATGGTTATCAAAACAATGTTTGTAGGAGGAACCAACGAACCGGAAGCTCCCTGAGGTCAGGGACCACGTCTCTACTCTTCAATGCTGTAAACCCAGCCTCTAGCGTAACACACAGGAAGTGCTCTGGTGCTGTTTGAATGAAAAACTAAACTGGATTGTCAAGGCTTTAATGAAATTCAACCAAGTGGAACTTCCTATTTTGTATGCCCTAATTTGTAGACATCAATCTCAGCAGCACCAGGATGAAATCTCGTGGTGTTTAATAATTTTTTTTTCATTTGCAATTAAGACATAAGTGGTCTTAGTTTCTTTTTGACTGCTTTTAAAATTGTCTGGAAATCAAGTATCACAGCATCGATAAATAAGAACACATCCCTATTTTAGGCCATTATCTCTGTTTATAATTTAATATATTCATACTTTATATTAGAGAGTTATTTAGTTCTCGCCCACATACACTAAGAATGAAAAATAAAGCTACTTGCCTGTTTCTAAGTGTTGATATGTTAGGATTAGTGAAATTAAATATTTTATAATTAAAAAATTACTTTTCATTGAGGATGACCAAACAGAAGAAAGGTGGTAAGGAGAGGTGTCCAGGTAGCCGTGGCCACCTGGACGTGGACCCTTTACCTGCTGGCCAGGCTTGATGGGTGAGAGTGTGATGCCCTGTGTGTTGATCACTGGCAGGATCTGGTTCCCGATGACCGTGGCGATGATCTGGCCCTGGGCGTTGGTCAGGAGCTGGGGGGTGATTGGCTGCACTTGCAGGCCCTGAGAGCTGCCCGGTGCCTGGCTTGAGGGCCCCGGATTCGGCATCAGAGGAATGGTCCCAATAATCTGCAAGAGAAGGGCCAAGAGATGAGGTGCCAGGCTCTGTTCAGGGTCTGCACCTAAGACCACTCCTTCCTGGTCTCTGGAGCTGGCCGCTCCCTGGGGTCGGTGCAGGAACTGTGAACAGGCCTGAGGGTGTGTGTGTGGAGGAAAGTGGCAGGGGATGGGCATCTGACAGGCACACAGGAACCAAAGGGAAAACAGTTAAAAACAAAACCAAGCATCAGTGATGGCAGAAACGTGATTTCTTCCAGGGCAGCACAGACATCTGCTTCGTCTCAGAACCAGAGAGAGGGCAGACTTCTCTTGGTGCTCACGCCCTTCTCCAGCTGGGGAGCCACATCCCTTCCCCACAGAAGCTCCTCAGCATAATATCGTACATCCTTTCCTCTGCCTCCACTCCCCTGCTCTCTCTCCTTTCCTCCTTCCCTCACTGGCACTGTACTCCTCTCTCAAAGTCAGGGGTGGGCTGCCTGACATCCTGCAGGATTAGGGGCCTCTGCACCTGGCACTCATGGTTGAGAGTCCAGGTTCTGGAGTCAGGGAGACTGTTAGAGACAAATTTAATCTGTCAAAAATGAAAATGTGATCTATGTTTCCAATGTGTGGACTCTCCTGGGGGCATCGTGGAGCTCGAGGTTGGCTCCCCACGCCACGGGATGGTTAAGCAGCTCTGCTCTGCTAGGGATCTGCCAGGGCCACCTGCCAGATGAGAACTGTGGTGACATGGCCTGGGGGCCACCAAGACAAATTAGTAATGCTCTTAGAGGAAGTGCTTTCATATGTATGACTTCATTTCATTCCATGTTCTTACAACAGCTCTGAGAAGTGGGCATTAGTCCCATCCTGCTCAATAGGTAAGACAATGGTGGCTCTGCTCTGACCTGATGGAGGAATTTGTAACTGATGGATTGAGCTGGAGCTGGAGTCCACATCTTGCTGACCCCAAACGCCTGCTTTTCCATTGTCACCTGGCTGTCACCACATAGAGAACATTGGAGAAGCACTGCATTCGGTCTGCGATTTCCCACCAGACAATAAGCTGCTTGTGGACTGAGTTTATACATGAATGATTTCATTCTCTACCCCCACAGTACCCCAAATGGGCTTTTAAATGTATTTTCTCAGTAGATGCTTTTAAATGAATGGCTTCTAGACTCAGCTGCCACTGGGATTCCAGATGCAACCGGGACCACAGAAGAACCACAAGACCACACAATTCGGTGACAAAGATCATGACAGGGAAACTACCCTTCTTTCCTTGTCCTCATTTGGCAGTTGCTTCCACCACAGAAGGCCCCGTGGGATGGCACTAATGGAGGAGCTGTGAGAATATCAGGTATCAATGGCAGTTGTCAATGGATGCCAATAAAGGTCAAGTAATTACTGTGAGTGGTCAGCAGTCCCTCCGGGGGTCTGCAGCGCCTCAGGCCCACTGAGCAAGCCTGTGATGTCCATCCTGCAGCATCAGCAATAAGCATGTCCCATCAGTGCCAGCAAGGTCAGGAGGAGTCCACATCAATAGAGCGGTGCACATAAGTACTTTATCGATGAGTGTTCCTGCATTAAGCAGCTCAGTATCCAAAGGCTGTCCCTGTGTACCCACAGACCATGTGGAGAGGCCTGGGGAGCAGCGTCCTTGTCCTGCACCCATGCTGGATACGTCCCCTCTCCACACTTGCACTGTGAACTGTACAGTCCCCCTTTCTACAATGCCCTATGACAACTTTGTGGCTGACCCATCCACTCTGGCTTCCCCGAGTCACAGGCTTGAAAACCGCACTCCATCTGATTGGCCTGAGTTGAAGCTGGGTTCATTTAGGTGGCAGGGTTGTGGGTTCTATTTTCGGCAGATATCAGCGCATTTAGGAGCCGAGAGAGGCACAGCACCTGACAGCTATAGAACACACTGTGATGCAGAGAGAGGTGTTCTGCTCTGAGAAGATTGACACGAGTCTGTGCTCGCTTGTGTAATGAGATGCTCTGTCTGCAGTCTGGGTGAAAAGAAGAAAACAGTGAACGCAAACGTCTCACAAGCCTCTTCCCTGCGCATGGCCTCCCTTCTACACACTACGCTGCGACATTACTAAAACATGGCACCTCTTAGGTCCCTCCCACCTCCTCCTCTTTTCTTTCTTAGGCCCTAGCATCACTTGCTGAGGGTAGGACAGAGCTAGTGTCAGAGCCAGGTGGATCTGGAATGGCATGACTAAATGTACCCTTAATAAGGAGAGTTTGCCCAGGGTGCGCGCAGGGGCAGGGGCAGGGGCCATTCTAGTCAGGAAGCCTTCTGTGAAGTTATGCATTTCTCATTCTTGTTCCCCTTTCAGGGGAGCTGGACTGACCATCTCAGCATGTCAAAAATTTGGCAGTGCACTCTGGGGAATTTCCTAACATCCTCCAATGTACTACAACATGCTGATTTTAATTTGCTCCCGTTCATCAAAGGGTAGAGACAGTCACACATTATTGTCTAAAAATTCTCCGATGTGCCTATTTAGCTTAGGCTGGTTTCCATTCTTCTCAGCACTTCCAGAGGTCTCACCAAAACTCCTCCTCAGGCTTTGATTTCAAATATTGAAAACAAGAAAACGAAACAAGCGGAGGCAGCCTAGGTGTGAGGCTTGGCATTAGTGAAAAGTTGGCAATTTTACCTGTGGAAATTGTATTTTAAATTAAAAACCTTTTGATATCAAGGGAAGTATTTACTTTTACACATATTTCAACTCCATCAGGACATTAAAATTGAATTTTGACATCAGGGAAAGTGACTTGATAGAAAGAGGATGCTTTTGAGACACTTGTGGTCCTGGGACTAGCTTTTGGAGTTTGACTTTCTGGCTTCCAGAACTAAAGATTTACTGATAAGAGAAATAAGTGGCAGAACATGTCACTGAGCAAAAATGGCCCCTAAGCTCAAGGCATAAACTGCACAGAACAAATTCCTGCTTTGCTAAGATACTGAGGACTCTGGGAGAGTACCTGCAGACCCTGCTTTATGTAAGGCATGGTATCATCTGCCATGGAAGGCACCAGAAGATGCTATTGGGGCAGAGGAGGGGATGACAAGACAGGCACACGGCATGCAGATTCTAACAATCCAGTGGAGAAGTGCTATGCACCAAATGACAGGCAGGACTATTCGATAAGAATCTCTGTACACACATGGCGGATGCTCAAAAGAATATTGGGAATGAATGAGAGAAGGAAAGGTGGGGATAGGAGGGAAGACTTCACCGAAGAAATGGGGGCAGAGCAGGGTTTTGGAGGTTGGGTGGGACTTGGTGAGGCAGAGAAATCATTCCAAACAAGACTCTATCCTGGAGGTGAGAAACATGGACGCAAAAGAGGGTGGAGACAGTGGAGCAATGACAGGTCAGTCTGGAAGGGTCAAATTCCATCCAGGCAAGGGGTTTTGATGAATGGTTTTTTATTTGTTTTTGTTGTTTTTTTGAAGAGGGGGTTAGGAGGAATACTGAAAAGGAGCTATTTCAGGTGTGAATGTGATAGCGTGGTAGAATGGACTGGAGTGGTGAGAGGCTGCAGACCAGGAGCTCGGTCACTAGGGTGCTGCTGTCCTCGTCCAAGTGTGAAGCAAATGCCTCAGTGAATCCTTGGCACAGGGGTTGCTTGATTGGTTCACTTCCACTTCAGTTCAAAAAGCATGGCCTACTTTATGCCTAGGTTGCAACATTAGAAATTTTTGAGTGAGGTTATTGCTCCATCAGTTCCACAAGCAAATAGCTCAGGCATAGTTTGCAATGATCCTGTATGTCTTTGCCCTGACTGTAACAGTAATGATTCATCTCTGAAGAATGCTTTAAACAGGCCAAGACCCGTATTGGTACTGTAAATGATAATTTGCGACCTAAAAGAGTTCCAGCCTCTCTGACAGGGGTCTTATTTGGTTGTTGCTGTTCATGTTCGGTTCCGTTTATTTCCTTAGAGGAATTAAGAGCATAAACCACCACTGAAAATAAGTCCATGTTGCAAGAGCAATGAAAAAATTGTTACATGACTACTAGTATGTATTAGCTCATGCATCCCTATTTCCATAAGAATTTGGGAGGCTTACACATAAATGTGACTAACATTAATGCAGCAGCAATTATAATTTTAGCCATCATAAAGATTATCTTGCAATTGTAGCAAACCTCAGCGATTCAGGGCCATGTAAGTCTTTTAGGTCACCAAGTTATCATTATAGTGTCCTTACGGACCTCGGTCTAGTTGAGGTATTCAGTAGGGATGAATTATGAGTGATGGAGGGTAGTGTGTCCTGAATTTATTCGCTGCCAGCATGTAGGTGTGTGTCATCAACAGCAGGGGAGGGTGGTATCACAGAAGCTCAGGGCATCCAGACAAGTTGTCTGATGGGCCACATGTCGGAATAGTCTATGACATGCTGTTAAACTCTGCTATGGAGAATGTGATTGCAGATGTCAAATTGCTAAGTAATTTTGTTGCACCTATCTTTAAGAAAAAGAAACCCACTAATGCTATAAATCGGTGACTTCCTCAAGTCTTTCACTCCATTAGCAGAGACAATTCTTTACCAAATATTTGTGTGACCTCAGCACTTTTTGGTCAAGAGGCTTTTGTTAACATTAGCATTACTCCGTCCCTGTCCATTCTTGATCAAAGAGCTTATAGCATTTGAGAAGCGAGGAGGTGGAGGTGAGTGATCACCAGAATGGAAACAGCCAATCAGCTGGTAGGGCCGTACTCACTCTTTTCTCTTCCTCCAATGGATGATTTTGTCTTCTTTATATAATACATTCATTTTAGTCTCATTGTGCTCTCAGGTTTAAGGTTAAACTCACTTTAGAGTTATTTTAGCAGCTCTGATGTGGATTCCAGGAAGAGTAGGAGAATGCAATTATTTCCCAAACAAAATTGCAAGATGCAATTTAGTGCTTTCTCTCACTTAGCTATGTCCAAGATGGAGAACTAGAGAGTATGAATATTAAGAGGGTCCTCTAGCAGAGTATCTGAATCAGAGAATAGTAGGCATGAAGATAAGGAGATGAAGGAGTTCAATTACAGGAAGGCATTCAACTAAGGACAAATAGATTTAATCTTGCAGGCAAAACCAATCAGTTGGTTGTGGCTTCCCTGAGATCTGGAGTTTCCAGAGTTCAAGAAGAAACAGTGCCATGATTGATTACAATGTCTGACATGGGTATGGGCATAGGGAATGGCAGTGTGCCCGAAGGTGGCATAATTGAAGCCCAGGATATGAGATAAATTATCTTAGACCAACTTGAAAGAAGTGGATGACACGCATTTCCTTAATGAGCAACTGTGAGAAAAAGCTTCATACGATTTTCATGCCTGTATTATGGGTATCAATAGGCACTCTGTCCCTGGGAATACCTACCTACACAATGTTCTTTACTGTCAGTTAGAATTAGGATTCTCGCTGTGTGCTCTGTTTGGTTTCAACTTTAGAAACACTTACAGACAAGCGTGAAGAATTGGATGTGTCATGATCTTTAAAATGTCACTTTCAATCACTTTATGAGAAACATACTTTGCATGAAAACTGATGTTATAAAAACAGCAATAACAACAATAAAAACAATCCTCTCCCCTAAAAGTTTTTAAAAATTAATTAAAGGTAATTCTTCTTCATAGAGTTTAAGATATACATAGAGAAGAAAAAAATTCTCCACTGCCTGGGGTCAAGTCCAGGCTTTGCCACTAACGGGAGATTGTTGGTGAATTAATTCACTTCTTAGAACCTCAGTCTACTCATCTTTGAAGTGAGAATAATAATTCCCACTTCATAAGGTTATTGTGAAGACTAAATAAGATAATGTATGCAAAGCACCCAACACCCTGCTTTAATAACCAAAGAGGTGTTTAATAAATGTTTGTTCATAACTTCATTATGCTTTTGTGGTAACTCCTGGGTTTTTGCATTAAGTTGCCAAAGATCTTTTGAATTTTTCTGAATGTTATCATTTCACCATGAAAATAGTTTACCCTGAGGAACAGAAAACAGTAGCTCACCATGGAAAATAACGACTTCTTATTTGTCTTGTAAAAGAATGCTAAGTCGGAAGTTTCCACGGAGGCACTGAGATTCCGTAGGTGCCATGTTCCCAAGGAGGGATGAGACCTTCATGCTGAATGGATGGAGGCAGGTTCTGCAACTCAGTCAGAAGGTCCAGAGCTCACCCCTCACTGTTGGGGCAGACACAGAGAAGTTGTGAAACTCTGTGTCTTCTTCTCTCTCAGGATGGGGCATGGGAGCCTCTCCTCCTCTCAAAAGTTAATGACTATGTGCTCAGATATGTCTGTCCTGGGACTGCTAAATTCAGCCTTCATCGAAAATAGGTTCTTTCCCCCTGAATAATGGTAGTTTTTAAAAATCTTTGAAGATGTCCTATATTATTGGAATTTGATTTCTGCATTCCATATATCAAGGCCAAATATGTGCCAACCACTGTCTTAGATTTTGGGAATTTGAGAAATATCTGATGTCCCTAAATTCTGTTTTAAAATCACTTTGATTGTAAGAAAGCAGACGGCTGAAATGCTTGCAGAAGTCAAACATCAAGTAGGCTGGATTACTCTAGGGGTCCAGTGGGGAGTACATTCACTGGGACCTCTGGTCCCCAAGAACATAAATTGAAACTGCTGGAGAGCAGAAATGTCAGGCACACAGTAGGGAATGCCTGTCTGTTTTCAGGGAACAATGTTCCTTCTCAGCGACCATACTGCAGTCCAACAACCTCTGTCACCTTGATTCTACTACGAGGATACATATGAATTCATGATGTAGTAAACAAGGGCCACTTCTACCATGTTCTCACAAAACTCTCCCTTCATCTATAAATGCATTCATTTATATAATTTTAATTATAATTGTCCTATCTATAGAATCCTAATTGGAATAAAAACAAATGTATATTTCAATCCCTAGTTATTTACAACAAGAGCAAGTGTGACATCTCATACAAAAGCAAATTTCTTCAACCCACTGTGAACTTGGTTTCAATTTGTAGCTTCTTACTTTATTTTCAATGGGAGAAAATGAAAATATTTGTAAATATGATCGAATGCTTCAATTTCCAACTTTCAGAGGTTTTACATTTTCATTATAATACTTGTTATATTTGTCCAGTAGGACAAAGATCAGAAAATGAAGACAAATTCTTAAGGATGAACTGGAAACATTTCTTTTCATCTCTCTTTCTCCTTTTCCCAATGACTACAAATTAAACCATGAGTACTTTTCATTTTCTTTGCAGCTGCCAATTCTGTGGAATTGCTAAAACACTTTTTTTTTCCCTTCAAAAGGGAATCACTATTGCGATTAGGCCATAATTTTGCAGAAAGACCAACTTTATAAACTTTTACATGGCTTTGCCTAAGACATTACATTTTAATGCCAGCAAAAAATACCAAGAATTTGGGGAGGTATTTCTGCTTTTGCCTGCTGGTGCCAGATTAAGTGACTAAATCAGATTAAAGTTATTTATTGCTTGGGAGAACATGTCTTAGTTTAACTCACCTTTGGTCCTTAGAAACTTTAACAAACATTCTAAACGAAGCCCTGGATCTCTAAACTGTTTATTTTATATTTCGTCGCAAATGTGAGCCATAGCTAAGAGCAAAAGAACCTAAATCTGGGACCAGTGATCACCAATATTCCAAATTCTTTGGAGCAATGGGATTTGGAAGGAAATGTCTGGCAATTGCTTAAGAAAGTGCTGCCCACATTTAACATCAGCTAGTGCTGTAAGCAAATTCAGAATTCTGGCCATAAAGCAAAATTTAAATTCATACAAACAACAAAACGAGCCTCTAAGGAAAAAGGGGTGGGGAGCCAAGGCACTTGAAGTGTCCTTAAAGATACATTTGTTATCACCATCCAGTATCATGAGTCCAAGATGGTTCATATGCTTTTTGTGAAGAGAATATCTATTGTTGGGGCAAAATTAAATGGATTTTCATACTTGCATGTAATATTTATCTATATGTTCAATCAGAAAAAAGTTGTCCTCATCACTCTAACATATATTAGTTTTTCAATTTCCTCTTAGTAATGTTTTCTTAATGTTCTGTAGGGTGAGACCATGAAATTTGTCATTTCTCACAACAAAGAACCATAATTCATTAGAGTTATGCTGAGTTTTTCTCATAAAATCGTATCCTCATTTTCACAGGTGACCAATTTGTACTCTTACCCCTAACCATCAGGCAGGTTTTCATAGATGTAAGTAAAGAGGGCCAATGCATTCTCCCAATTGTGGTTCCTCATAGTTTTCTGGTTCCTAGTTTAAATGTCATATATATGTGACATTTAAATATATATATAATACATATATATTTAACTACTACTCTGGTACTTCAAATTTGGTCCTAGAAAAATGTATTTTATCATTACTAATACACTATTAATATAATGATTTTCTAACTGTGCTATTCTAAACTCAATAATTTATCATTTCTACCAATGGTATGAACTTGGGAATTTTTAATTTCAAAAGCTATTTTTAAAGTACAACCTTAGCAGGAATAAGTTTCACTGCCTTGTCAGATGAAATCATTCACAAACTATACATATATATTGTCAAATAATGTAGACCTCAGTATAGTGATTACCACATTGAAGAATATTTGAGATATAGTCACAAAACTATTAACTTAATTCATAACTCAGCGTTAAAAATAATCTACTTAACTTCTTTAAAATATTTGGGATATTTCTAGCAAGGTTTGTGGTAACAGATTTGGTTTCTGAGAAGGCTAAGTTCTTAGCACTTTTCTGCTTCACCTAGGTTCCCCATTTCAGGAACAAGTCTAGATGTGCAAAACCATCCATATTATACCCATTTCCACAGTCTTATCTCCACTTGAGCTGAGAGGGGCAGAAACTCTACTTTTTAAATATTTTTAAATGCATATGATTTTGTGATTTCAGAAAATCAAAATGAGTTCTGAGAATCCTGAGTGGCATGCCATGTCAATTTCTGTTGTGTTTGTCTAAGTGATTTGTATATCACCTTTAAAAAATATTTTTATTAAAATATAGCTAACATACAATATTATGTTAGTTTTAGGTGTACATCATAGTTATTCAACATTTATATACCTAAAGAAGTGATTACCGTGATAAGTCCAGCAACCATCTGACACTGTACCACGCTATCACAATATTACTGATCTTCCCCCCTTTAAAATTTTTCAATTAGAGTTGACATTCAAGTGGTTAGACATTTATTTAATTTATGAAGTGATCCCCCACTAGTACCACCTGGCACTATACAGAGTAATTACCATATTATTGACTATATTCTCTATGCTTTACTTTACATTCCCATGACTATTCTGTAACTACCAATTTGTACTTCTTAATCCCTTTCCCTTTTAACTCAACCCCAAACCCCCTCCTGTCTGGTAACCATCAAAATGTTCTCTGTAGCTATGAGTTTGTTTCTGTTTCGTTTGTTTATTTTATTCTTTAGATTCCACTTAAAAGTGAAATCATATGACATTTGTCTTTTGCTGTCTGATTTATTACACTCAGCACAGTACCCTCTAGGTCACAGATGGCAAGATTTCCTTTGTGTTTTTAAGGCAAGTAATATTCCATTGTGTGTATGTACCACCTCCTTTTTATCCATTCATCCATGCAGGGACACCCAGGCTGCCTCCACATCTTGGCTATGGTAAATAATGCTGCAGTGAACATGCATTTTCCCCCTCAAAGTAGTGTTTTGGGTTTCTTCAGATAAATACCCAGAAGTGGGATTACTAGGTCCTTCTTTGTCTCTTGTTATAGCCTTTGTTTTAAAGTCTATTTTGTCTGGTATCTGTATTGCTAGCTCAGCCTTTTTTGCAGTTGTTTGTTTGTTTCCATTTTCATGAAATACTTTTTTCCATCCCTATACTTTCAGTCTGTGTGTGTCTTTTGATCCAAAGTATGGCTCTTATAGGTAGCATATGTAAGGGTGTTGGTTTCTTATCCATTAAGCCACATGTATATTACCTTTTAAATATAAATATTTAAGTATCCTTTTTCTTAAGGATATCACCCTTTGTATAAAAAACTGAAATAGTTCTATTATAACCCAATAATACTGAGAACGCTTTCATTTTTAATTTGCAATCAAGTTCTCAAATTCCTTGTGAATTTAAAACCGACTTGTTTTTCTAGCTGTACATACCACTAATCTCCTCCTTTTGGTTGTCTGGGATAGCTTGCTAAACTCATCTGCAGATTTACTGAAGGCAGATAGAAATGTTTTTATTCTAGAGCATCAGAGAAAACCAACAGTGGTTAAGTGAACCTAGCAGGTAATACCCCTGTGGCCCCGCCTTCTGATTAAATACAGGCCGTTTTGTTATAAGGAAAAGCGGACGTTATTGTACCCAGCAGCCACGTGGTGATGTTGTAGGGGCAAGCCTGGCATCGCCAGCCTTCTGTTGCTGGTAATCTGGGGAAAACTAGGCAGTCAGCTTATCCTGTTACCAATGGGTGTGAGCAGCAAACTCAGAATCAACACACCGGCCTCTCTGCGTGCTGGAGTAACCATGGGTTTCAAGGCCGAGGTGGTCAGGGCATGAGTGACAGAGGCAGGACTTACATAGTATCCACTGTGTGCCAGGTGTTGTGCCAAGCTGTTAACATCCTTTTTGACCTTTACTTCCAACACCCTGAAACTTTTTTTCAAAAAATTGAAAAAAGTTAAGTGAATAGACAAATACCATTTTAATCAGCTATGGTAATGCTGGATGGCATTATGCTTACAAGCGTTTCTACATAAACCTTCAATATCTTAAATAGACCCTACTTTAGATTAGCCTCTCTAAGTGGATTAAAATGTGTGTGGGTGAAGAGAGCATGATGTTTATGGAATGACTATTTCATAGGTTAGTTACGGTATTAGTCACTTATCCACATCATGCTGAAAGTGGCTTCACTCAGAAGGAAGCTGGCTTTGCAGCAGCCAGATGTGGACTCAAGTCTAGGCTCTATCACTTACCAACTGTGTGGCCCTGAGAAGCTGGTTAGCTTCTCGAAGCCTTGTTTCCTTGGCTGTAAATTAGAGATAACAGTGCAAGATCATTGTGAGAATGAAATGAAAATGATGAATTTATGCAAAATGTTTAGTGGATAATGTATTAGCTTATATGAAATACTCCATTTGGTCCACTGATTTTATAACTCTGTTTATGCTTATCACGTGCAGGTGCTATTCTAGCCATTTGGGAAACATTGGTGAAGAAAACAAAAAAAATTAAATTATTGTTGGAGCTCTGAATTATTGATTAAGAGCAATCTCTGATACCAGACAAAACTGAGCTTGAATCCCAGCATTTCCAGATGGGTGATCTTGGAAATTTCTTAATCTGTACAATGGGGATAAAACATATTTTGTGGTTGTGGTCAAGATGAAGTAATATATCAAATGCTAAGCACTTGTTGGCATGTAGAATGCACAACCAATGACAGCAATTTATTAATTTTATTATTGTTAGTACTAATCCTCCTAAGAGCCCCGGGAGGAAGACATGGTTGTCATTGCATGGAAGAGAACCTGAAACTGAGTGACCGGGGGCTTCCTGGGGTAGTAGAGCTGCGTGGCGATGGCATCTGATTTGAAAGCCTATGCTCTTTACCTGGGGCTGCCTTCCAGTGAGCACACAGATAGCTGCACTGTCTACCTCTGTTACTCTGATGAGACTGGATTTTGGGAATATCTATTGGCAAGTTTCAGATCTAAGGAGTGTGTGTAATGTTTTTTCTTTCCTTTGTATGTCTCTGTGTTGTTTGATTGATGCCATCTACTTATAAGTTTAAAGCCGTTTCACATCTTGACTTTATTGTTATATTCTGAACTCTCCACCTTATGACATCTTCTCAGGATCTGCATTGTTTTTTGTTTTGTTTTGTTTTGTTTTTTACAAGGTGAAAAGGGGTATTAATGAGCAATTTGGAGCAATGTCCTACGGCTAATATATTACCTTCAATTGAATCGTAGAAAGACTTAGTTCAGTACATTGAACTTGAACCTGGGTCCTCTCACTTTTCTGAGTTGTGACTTTTCCATTCTTACCTATCTCTGATCTCTTTCTCTCTTATTGTCCTGTGAGTTGACATGATGCCTACATCTTTAAGAAGAATGGATCATGTCAACAACTCATAGGTCAACAAGAAAGTTGGGTGCATTATTGTACAGTGAACATTTATTTGGAAGTTGAATGTATCTCACATGTGAATTTAATGTTTCCCCCTCTGATAATGCTCTGCTTAACCACAAAAATCATTTGCAGAAAAAGCTGATGTTGTTCTAGGGATGCTAAGTCAAAATTCAGAAATTTCTCTCTTTCCATGTCCCCAGACCCAAATCAAGTTTAATTTTCATTCTCTAGTTGGAAAAACTGCGACATAAATAGCTTCTACTTCCATCCCTGACTTTTTATTAGAAACTAAATATTAATACTAAAAAGAGAGTCATCATCCACAGCCAAGTGTGCAGTCTTTCCGAGACTGGTTTTGGTTAAGGGAATTATCAGACAAATAACATGTTTTCTTAATTATAAGACCCCCCACAATTTTTACACTTTCAATATTTGTGAAGTTAGACTGCCCCTAATAATGGACATATCTATTTAGTGAAGTAGTATTTTCTTTCATTCCCAAAAAGCTGTTATTCCATTGGTGATATAACTTAAAATCAGTGGTGGCTTAGACTCATAATACAGTAACAAGTATCTCTCTTTTTCTTAGTGGGGCAGCTTCCAAAGGTAAGAACCTAGAAATATCTGGGGCCTTGCCAATTCGGGAGCTTATTTAAGTCTAAAATCATTTTGCTGTGTGATATTATAAACAGCCCAATGGAAGACTCACTTTGGAGAGCCCCCTGTGAAGCACTCACCATGCACTGCTTTCCTCATGGATAAGGTGCCTTGCTGGAAGCTGCAGACCTGCAGACCACCAGACCCTGAGGCTTTGAGGCTGATTTTCTCTGGCACAATGCAGTGGAGACATGAGGTCAACTTTTTGAGATTATCTCCTTTGGAGATTTCCCTGAATCTACTTTACCAGTTCCTTTAATCAGCAAAAATAATAATGGTGAGAACATAGAATAAAATACCCCGTATTTATTTTGGCCAGGTTTCTAGGTCTTTACAGTTTTAAGGTGTGTATTTTTATACCTTCTATAAGATTGCTAGGGCAAGAATTACAATTCCTATTTGTAGATGGAACAATGAAGGTTCTGGAGTTTGTGGCACATAGAGAATCAAGGAAATAAACCTAGGTTTTTGAACCCAAGATGGTGAGGGCTGTAAGAGAGGATGGGTGTGGACTTTGGGCTCATATCTCAATTCTGCCACTTACTGAAGGTGTCATCCTAGGGAGCAGCCTTGACTCTCGGCATTCTGAGTTTGCTCATCTGCACAGCTGGGATAATCATGCCTGCAGATTACAGATAATCAAACCCGTGCTCCAACAGGATCACAGATGATAGCAGCCCCATGGTGAAGGCTCAGTGCAAGGGAGATATCATTATTTCCATTATTCTTTTTTAGAATTCACTTAGCCTGAAGGAACATTCAGCTAAAACCTATTGCTGCTCTAGGAAATAAGATGGTTAAAGAGCATTGCACACTGAAATGAGCCACGTGAACGTTAGAAAGTGATATTATTTTTCCATAAGGGTGCACTAATTAGAATGTAAGCTATGCTAGTGAAACAAAGATCCGAGAAGTCACACTACCTCTGAGGGAACTGTTTGTAAATGGTGTCTTTTAACTTATTACCTGTTTAGAACGATAGCTGTTAGTTAGGTTGCTCCATTAGTTAATTGGCCCTTTTCCTATTCTTTAGCCAGAAAGACTGTGTCAACAGTCTTCATCCAGGAGCCTACACAAGAAAACATTTCCCTATTCCCAGGAAAATGAAATACTCATAGATGATGAATTTAAAAAAATTCAGTGGCCAGAAAAAAATGTGACAGCACAACAATCCAAGGTTCTGCTTTAAATGAGAGAGACCTTGGTTCTTTGTCTCAACCTTCAGGGGCAATCCCCCAAACTAGATTTTTTATTGTCTATTTTTGCCCACTCCTTTACTTGTATGTGAGAGGTGGCACTGCTGAGTTTTGCTGGGGAAGAGGGTAGAAAGAAAGATTTCAGAGGGTGCTTTATTTTCAGTTCTTTAAGTTGGCCAGCTCTTTGGGTTGATGACACTAATGGGATTAACCCTTTCATGTCAAAAATGGGGGAGGTAAAGGAAGCGGGAGACGGAGGGAGGGGCGAACTTTGGCTGGGCAGCCTGGTCTGGGCAGAAGAATTCCCTGCCCTAAGGAGGACAGAGCCGCGCTTCTGCTGATGGCGCTGACCGGCTCTGAGATCTGATTACGTCCCGCGTGTCTGCAGGTGAGCTACGACAAGAACAAGGTTTCCCAACAAATCCATCTCCCGCGTCATTACTGCGGAGCTAACTGAGGGCCAAAGGGGCGCCCACTCCTCAGATCCGCCCCTCCCCCGCCCCCTCCATTCTACCTCCGCTCAGTGCCTGCAGGTGACAAAGCCGCAGGGAGCGCCGTGCGGCGGCCAGGGGCCTCGGGCTGCCACATGTTCCACTGCCCTGGGTGTTCACATTGCAGAACTGGGAGCTTTTCCGAGAGTTGTGATTCCTTCTGGCTGCAAACCTGCTCTGCAGGTGTGTACACTCCGGACGGCCCCACGGGAATCGCCGCCAGGCGCGGCGGCCAAGCGGAACCTCCCCGGAGCGGTTCCTTCTGATTTACCTCATTATTTCACGTGAGAAAAGGCGGGCTGGAATGGGTGTGAATCAGCTCCTGTAGCGTTTCCTAAAGTGTGCCCTGCGACCCTAAATTGTGTGACAGCTGGTGGACGGTAAATTTGGGGTTAAGAAAGTGAAAGGGTGCGTGGCGCGTCTGTGTGCGGGGCGGCCCGCCTGCCCTGACACTCCACAGTCGTCAGCCGCCGCGTGGCCGCCGGGGGTCACGCGTCCTCTGAGCGCCCCTCTAGGGAACGCCCACGCCACTGGGCTGCGCGGAGACACGGCGGCGGGCGCCTCCCCGCGTTTCTCCGGGGAACCGTTGTTTGTGCAGCAGCTTCAGGGGCTCGTCCCCCCCCTTCTCACTCCCCCACCCCCGGCCGCTCGCGGCGCGCTCTTAGGGAAACACCGCTTTAATGCAATGGCCTCTCTTGAAATGAGGAAATAAAGCTCTCAACTGGGCTCAAAGGGGAAATTTGATATGTTAGTAGACAGATTGAGGTTGTTTATTGTTGTTATTGTTTTATCGTTATTACTCGGATGAGCCAGGGTAAAATTCTTATAATGTTACAAACCCCATGAAAATATATTTCCCAGTCTCTAGAAAGAGCTTATTTTAAAAATGTTATTCTGTTAAAAATGTCATTTGGTATGTATTTCACCAAATGTGATTGAATTTTACACCTTTTAAAAACTTCATATAATAATTACAAATGAGAAAATAAAATCTTTAGTCAGTTTTGAACGTTGGTTTAGAAAACATGGCCAAACCCATTAGTTCAGCATATTACATAAATAGATTTCTCTGTTCAGATTATTTGGGGAAAAATATGCAGATACCAACTCTCTGATTTTTTAGATATCTATGCTGAATTTTCAACAAAAGGTGTTTGATTCTTATTTATGCAAAATGTCTTAATATATTCTATTTTTGTATTAAAAATGATATTCTGTACATGTGATTTTACAGCTTTAAAAAAATCAGTATTTGTTTTTTTTAGTAAAAATGCAAAACTTGCATGAAAGGAATCATTAGTTTTATCATAGTAATCACCCCCAGGGAGGCAAGGAAAGGAATGGGAGAAGAGGGTGTTAAGGCCTAAGCTGTAACAGTAAGGTTTTATTTCTTTTAAAAAGCAAGAGAACTGAAGCTTATATAGAAAAATGTTAATATCTAGGTGGTTGAACAAGGATGTCTCTTGTATTAATTTCTTGAAAAAAATTATTTTTTATTTTTTCTATACATTTAACACATTTCAATATAAAAAAATGCCATGAAAGCAGATGTGAAACTCCCTGAATTCCTGACCAATTGGCTTTAGCTGGAAATGCCTGCGGCACTTCATTTGATCTAGTCACATTGTCAAAGTTACACACTTTGTCTCCTTTGCAAAAGGGTTTGAAGTTACTTTTATGAATGTGGGCAGCTATGGTTTTGTTAGTTCTCCTACACAGATCTAGTAAAACCCACAGAGGGGATCAATGGATGCTTACTGAATAAATTCATTATATCTCAATCCTCTGGATGAGCTTTACCTTTGTTGTAACTTAATCTTTGTTATAATCTTCGTGATTATAACTTAATCATCTTGCAGTGCTTTTTTCTTTAAAAGAGTCTCATCTTTCTATTTAAATTATGTGTTGAATTACTTTAGTGACCCATAGTTCAGAGTCAATTGCTTTTTATTTAATCCTAAAAAGAATAGCTATAACATTAATGTATTGATAAATTAATAGAATTTATTAAATGCTTAAGACATCTCAGGCACTGTGCTAAGCACTTTTCCTGCTATTACACATATAAAAGTATGTGAGAAGTCTTGTCACTCCTGTTTTACTGATGAGGAAACAGTTCTATAACTTATCCAAGACTACAAAGCTAAAAATGTGTTCCAATCAGACCTGTTTCCTTCAAAGCCCATGCTCTTAGCTACTCCGTTGGCCTTCAAAAGATGTTTATTTAGCTTACTAGTATTATAATTCAGAGGAACATCCCAACGTAAGCATCATGTTTCTTCAACTCTAAGACGTCTATTTTCACCACATTTGCAAGTTATGATATTAGAAGGGTCTTCCGTTGGTGTGCAGAGACGTCGTACTAGTAGCGTTCTGACTCCTCATCTGCCCCTCTCCAACCCAGAGCTGCTAAATAGAGGAAACTCACCATGCATGGTTTTGCACAGCCACGGGTGTATCCTCTAAGCCACAGCGCACAGGCTTCTGTCAGCATCAGCATATTGTTTTCCTTTAATCACGACCTTGTGGTCATTTTAGGAGCAGCTCCTGTCCTATAGCAAATCCTTTCGCCTTGCCAAACCAGCTCTGCTCAGGCATTGTTTATTTAAAAAATGGTGTGGGTATTCTTGGGGAACTTAGATGGGTACGTCCTTTTAATTTTTCATTCTTTTTATATATTAAAAAATGTAATGTTGTTTAGTTGATTTTTTGTTGTTTTACTTGACTGGCTCTTTAAAGACCTAAGGGAGGGTCTTTGTCTTGACTTGCTGCCACTTAAGAAAATTTCACAGTGGTTGAGAACTAATTTCATCAGGAAACATTCTGAGCTTCAGTTAAAATGTAAAATGCTTTCTTTAGCCCCAGGATAAAATAAAATTTCATTTGCTTTTACTTTTCTGCAATAATGCCAATAAGGAGATATTGCCAAGGGCATTAGGGAAGCCAATTCTATAGCTGAACAAATCGATGATAAATCTACTTGCCAAATCCTGAACATACCCACTGAATGAGTGTTATGAACACACACACACACACAAAACACACTCTCTGTCACACACACACACACACACACACACACACACACACACTCTGAACTATGCAGGGTAAGGATGACATTTCCCTAAAATAACTTAGTCCTAAAATAAATAAAATACTAAGATTCTCACATTCTCAAAGTCCTCAGACACACAGCGGGTCTGTGTGCACAGTTGTGAACTGAAAACAACATAGCAGCTTGACTAACAACAACAGATAGCACTTACTGAGTGGTAACATTATTGAATGATGACTATGTGCTTGCCCCATTCTTAGTGCTTTCATCCTAGAAGCAGATGCCATTATTCCCATTTTTCAGATGAAGTAACTGAGGCACGGAGAGGGTAAGTCCACTGCCAAAGGTCTCATAGCTGATGAATGGCCATCTGGTTCCAAAGCCCATGTTTTTTTGCCTGTATACTGTACTGCCTCTTGCTGTATATCCAAACCAAATATAGGTTTCCAGAAAATGCTAGACAAAACTCTAAACCATGATGATGATGGTGGTGATGATGATGATAATTATAGCAACCACTTATTGAGTCTTTAACTGTGTATTTAGGCAGTATGGTAGGCTTTTTCTACACATTATCTCATTTAATCTTCATCATCTAGGGATTTAGGTTTTATTATCCTTATTTTATTGTGAAACTGAAGCTCAGAGAGCTCAAGTAATTTGCTTAAGGTCACAGAGCTAGTTATTGGCTGCTTGGTAATTCATACAAGTCTATAGCTTGCCCACTGCCTAGCTTCCACACTTGCATGAGTTCCTGATTTGGTAAGTAAAGGGAACTAGAATATTCTTCTCAGCACTGTGATAGTCATTATAAATTTCATGATCACTAATTACCAATAGGAAACTTGCTACCTTTCCACCTCAGAGTGAAGTTGAGTCTGATACATCTTAAATTGCCTTAACATCCCTTGGTAAGGTGTGTACTTTGTGGCTTTAGACGGTCATATTTCTGTTAAAATTAATCACTCTTTGGAACAATGTCTGACTTCTGATGAATTAACTGCAAATGAATGGCAGGATCAGAAAAGTATAAAAATGACTGAAGCTTTTCCTCCATATTTGCTCATAACACTGATTGGAAAAAAAGCAGAAAACAAAAACCCTTAAATATATTGAGATTTCCCATCCCTTTAAATTTACTGAGATCCACTAAATGGAAACATAGATTCCAGACAAAAGAGCAAAACTGCAAGTCCCAGGGGGTGGGATTTCTTCCTGTTGAGAGTGGGCTGCCAGGAGCCAGGAGCCAGGAACCTGACTGGGAGATGCAGGCATGTCTCTCTGTGGGGGATGGGGGGCATCTGCCTCCTGGGACCCCTTGCCCAGCGAGCATGAGCCCGAGCCTGTAGCCCAGGCTGCTTCACAAAGGCTGCATTAGAACTTTGAGGACGAGGCTCTGGTTTAGGAAGGGTAAGTCATTGCCCCAAAGTCGCACAATGAGAAAAAGGTGGAGCCTAAGCCCAATCCTGGGCAGGTCGAAATTCAGTCAGGACTCTTTTAATTACTGGGTTGGCCCAGCGTGGTTTCCAGGTAGGCAAGAGACTCCTAGCAGTGGAGATGACTTCTCTATATGCCTACCTCACCAAATTATCAATGGAGTAAAACATGCTTTTCAAACGTACATTTAGATTTGAAGGTTATTACTTCCAGGTGAATTTTCAAATATGAAAAATAGTTAATGTCAAGAACTCAAATGAAAGAATCTCCAAATATATTGAGAGTTTTCTTTTTGTGCCTTTTCTGTGGAGATTTGTAAGGAATTGAAAATGGGCTGGGTACAGTCATTCTCACCCTTCTTTTCTGGTGTAAGTCGACCACTTCATAAGGCCTGAACCAGTATCTTTGTGCCAGTAGATGCAGGGCACGCACCTTTTTCTGGGAAGATAATTGTGATTATATTACAAAGATTAAAACACACACACACACAAGCATAGTGCTACTTGAATATGACCAATTCATCTACTTTGGAATTGTGAGTATCCAGGTCTGTTCTGGCACTAGGAAGAGGACATGATGCCACTGGGCACGTTGCTAAAACTCTCAGACAAGACTTCACGAGTGGGCAATACTGATTTCTCTGTAAATGTAATTTATTTTCGCTTTAGGAGGTTTGTGTACAATATCAAATCAATTATCAAACTACAGTTTGTAAAATAAAAAAATTTTAAATAAAATCACATTTAAATAAAACCACTTAATCACTATATGGAGATTAGGTTCTACTTTGAAGCTCGTTTCCTTATGGGTGCTTATGGGCTGGGAGAGCTACCTCTGGAAAGGGGGGCGGGCAAAAGCCAAACAAAGCAAAGGTTGTAGATATAGCCCCTGAGAAGGGCATGGGTTTGTAACTGGCAAAATGATTAGCTATTAAATTATCAAAAGAATGAACTCCTAATAATTCCTTCTAAACAATGAAGCATTTTCTCCATCACAAGTTCTCAAGTGGTGGGGCACAGTGGTGCCCTTTGCTTGTACACTGGAACAGAAAAGTGAGAGGGAAATACACATCAGTGGATAAGGTTTCTATCTTGAACTCTTAACATTTACATCTCAAGGGCCAGCGGCCTGGCAGGAATGAATCCGGGTGTTCTATTTTGGGCCCAACTCTAGGAAATAGCTTCCAGGACTGACCTGATCTGAGAATGAGTTATAGATATTATAACCAACTTTTCCTTCACACCAATACCCCATCCCTCCAGAAACCTTAATAGGCTTTTGAGAGCCTCCATTTAGAGCCGGCTGCATAAAATGATCCTTTGATGAAAAGGGATTGGAACAAGGGTTAAAGCCGACATTGAAAGGTGACTGTGGAGGGCACGGTGTTCATACAACCCTCCTTTAATATGTGTGGTGTGCACCTGTGATAAGATGATTCATTACTTGGGGCCATTCTTTGACAAGCTCCATCGTTCAGCCCTCGGGGTTCTGACGGGACAATCCTGCACCCGCCCAGGAAATATAACAAGGTCAGCTTTTTTTCCCTGGGACATAGATGGAGATGGTTTAGCTTATAATGCATCTATGTTTACTCTTTATGTAAAATAAAAACAGGGTTCAAGACATTGCAATTCCTGTTCTCCACAGAGCAAGCCAAGGAGGGCTGCGCAAACTCACTGCCAGCTAAATAACTGGGAGGAAAAATCTTGGAGAGGGTGCCAGCTCTTTCTCCTTTGTGTTTATTCATTAGTAACAGCAACATTTGAGATGGAGGTGCCCTAGCCTCTGAGGCTGGGCTCTGTGTCAGGCCTTTGAATGGAGGGCACCTCGATACCATCAGCTTCAACTCTTGTTTGCTTTTCATGCAGCCTTTCCATTTATTGGGGTCTTGACGATGGAGCCATCCTTATCTGCAGCTCCATCAGTATCTTGGTGACTCAGTGCTGGCCCTTTAGTGGTGAAGGGTATGGGTGCAATGCCCAGGATGGGAGAAGACTTGTTGGCCCTGGCAGACTGAAGTGAACCTACAGGTATGAAGAGACCACGCAGCTTCCCTGAGAACCAGCCAGAGTCCAGGCTCGTGCGCCTGACTTGCAGTGGGCTTCACTCTAATTTACCCTTTCTCTTTGATGCTTTTTATAGGACTTCTTCAGTCGTTCCCCATCACCTCCTCACACATTCAGAAATTGGCTTTATTAAGGCTAGTTTAGAAATCTTAGAGCAATTAGGGAAGGGAACTTACCAGTTTCCCCCATTACCCAAGTTTAAAAAGAATGAAAAAAATAAAGCAAAACTGAAATTTTATTTTTAAAATTTACCTTTAAAAAAAAAAAAAAAAAAGAATGCCCCATAACGAAAAGTAATTTCTTCAATTAAAGTCAGAACAGAAGTCACCATATAGAAATATAAACAAAATAAAACTTAGACATTCTAGGGGAAGGAAAAAACATCTTGCTTCTAAAATATAGAAAAACCTCCCAACCCTTCTATTCTTGACATTGCTAGTAAACATTATTTATTTGCCTCGAATGGATGCAGTTACATATCACTGTCATGCAAAAGAAATCCATTTCCTTTCCAAGTTCCATCTGCCATAAAAAGTCACTCTTGTTCCCATCTCCCACTCACCTGTCCTTGTGCATTAGTTACTAGTTGACCCGTGACCCCCTGAAGACTGGAGAGGGCATTGCCAAGGGCCTGTGAGCTTGCTACGGAGCCCATGGCTGCTGCTGCAGCCGCTGCAGCCTGACTTGCTAGTGGATTATTAACCAGCTGCAAAGAGAGAAAAGATGAGGGTAAAACCACTGAGAGAGGCACAGGTACAGCACACGCATGCAACATTCACTGGGGCGAGGAAGTTCTTGCCTCAACTGGCTTATGCAAAGGGCTGGAACCCACCAGAGGGGGCCTAGTGAACATCCCTCTGTAGCTGTGTGGTTTGGGGGAGGTTGGAAATGAGGTTGGAAGGAAAATATTCCCCACCAAAGTTGCCTGCTTCATGAAGCCTGGGTTTAGGACTAGCCCCAGGAGAGAGTGAAGTGGGCCAGTGGGGTCTTCCTAGGTGGAGAAATGATTTTGGAGAAGTCCCTGGCTTTTGTTCTCTAGACTAAATAAAACTCTGAGGGAATGTCTACTTTCTTTGAGGTAACCAGACAGAATGTGGGGTTAAAGCAGTACGGGAGTAGGAGTGGAAGAGAGGAATAGATTTTAAGGAATTCTGCAAATGAATTGACCGTTTTCATTTGTGAATTACAGTTTCCATTAGGGTCATATGGTAAGGCAGAGGCTTCACTCCACTCCTGTCTCCAAGGAGGAAGGAAACCAAAGTCAGTAGAAATGGAAACCTCTGACCTCTGTGCTCTCAGAGTCTAGGGTTGGAACATTTTTGAGGGGCCTCATCCTGACAGTGAGATTCGAGGCCAATGAGAAAGGTTCTTTGGTGAATGGCCAGGATGATATCTGTTTGCTGTTTTAACTAATATATGGCATTCCCTTGGTCTCTTTCCTGGGACAAGACTGAAATAGAAGAATTTGATGGGGTGGGGGGGCACTCAAGGAGGAGGTTATGGCTGCCAAAATCTGTTTTTCCATGGAGACCAATTCAATATTCTTTATCCTGCCAATTTTCCACACCACAGGTTTTCAGGCCTTCTGACCATGAAGCAGAAGTGTAGCTTGAACTAAAATCTGCATTTAGGTTAATGACTAGATATAAATTCAAGAAACATTTAAACTATTTTCACAGTATTGGTTTTGATACATGAATTTCATTTGTATTTATTCTAGGGTGTTATTTTTTCTCCATATAGTTCCTCTCAAGTACAACAATTGTTGTGTATAATAATGCATTTTCCATCACCAGTTCCCACATCCATGAAATTCCTGCGTTTTAGCAGGAACCTGCCAAGACTAAGACTTGGTGGAAAAAGAATTAATGCCATACTTAATTCAAGTTCTGGAAGCTCTTTGAAAGATGCTCGTTTTTACTTTTACTTTCTCCATCCTTTATCTCAGTCTCTCTCTCTTTCTTTTCCTTCTTCCCTCAAAACAAATTTTATTATTTAATTCCTTTGGAAATTTACCTAGAATTTATATCATCTGATGAGGAAGGAAATACTAATTGTCAGAGGAACATAACAAAGGACAAGAATTTAATAATTCTTTTTTCATTAATGTGATATCCTTATCTTATTGGTTTCTTTATTCATTTATAATCAATTTTCACATAACTAGTTTTGCTGTGATTCCATTGACCCAGCACTTTTTTGAAATGAAAATCCATTTTAAGCTCATTATTTTATGTGTCTTTAGCCTTTATCTCTCCCCTAAAAGACAATAGTGATTTTTTCTTAAGGAGAAAAAATTCTCATTCATTGGCCTAAAGAGAAACCCTGTCTTATGCCAGATTACCACCATGGAATTTCAAATTTAGGTTGCCCTTGGTCTTGGTTTTCTGAGTATATTTTTATAGTGTGTATAAGGCAAGTAATGATAATACTGAGAAAAATCCTTGTTTTTGGTTTGAGTCCCTAAAGTGAAAGAGTTCATATTGTGTTCATTTTTCACTCCCAAAGTGAGGAGACCCCTTGAGGAATCCTTCCCAAACTGCTAGGATAGACACTGCCCAGTGGTACACTATTCTCAGGTGGCCTGCCAGCTGCAAGGTTTATATTTCTCTTATGTAATACAAGTTGAAGTCAAAATGAAATTCCTGAGTTTCAGGGAGATCTCAAAATAAGATTCTTAATTCTCAAAGAAAGATTAAATGATGTGCAGTTTGGTTTTAGTATTGAATATACAATTCTATCTATGAATTGTGGGTGAAAAATTTAAGACAGTGTATACAGAATGCTCTCTGAAGAAAATAGACCACGATTCCCATTTAATGAAGAGAAAATATTTTTAGAAATTGTAAGACATTTCTCTAACATCTAGGTCAATCAAAAATCCATGTAGGAAATTATGGAATTACTGTCTGTATACAATATATTAGTGTAGATTGACAATTTCCAACATTTAGGACACTTATCTATCATTCAGCTATAGTCCCGTGTATTTGCTGTAAATTCAGGCATTACATATAAAGAATAAACTATTGTCCTGAATATAAAACAAAGCAGATACTGAAACGTGGGCTCTGAGCTTTTGTGTTTTGGGGCCAGGGCTGGGTCCCCTTCTACTGCCCTGGAAGGTTGTTCAGCAACCACAAATGTACAGATTTTGTATATTTTTAATGTTTATTTCCTCTACATCCTGGTCCTAGGTTGAAACACAATTTGTTCCTTTTTTTTGCTGCCTTTCCCTCTTACTGGAGCAAATGCCAACTTGATAACTCTTTTATTTCCTATCCTGCATCGCTAGGTCTTTGTGAAAGGTGTATGAGCTCTGGGGAAACACCTGATGGCCCCTGGAGCTAGTGCCAGAACCAAAGGTGAGAAAGTGTATATACAGACAGCGGGTGCAAGTCAATCTGTAAGGTGACAGCATTCCAGGTGGACCATTGGGTTGTTGATGGATGCAGCTTCATAGTCATCTTTTGGCTTTTCTGTCTGTGACTGCCAAGGAGGGATGCAATATGCATAAGCTATGTGGCAGGGAGGGGGCAGGGAACGGTGGGAAAACCACATGTGTTCTCTTCATCACCTCAGGTCATGTCACTCTGTGTTGTCCCCAGTCATGTCATATTAGCAGTGTTCCTATCAATCCTTCCTCTTGATTGGAGACTCAGGGTAGATTTGGACAGCAGGGTACTCAGGCACAATAAATGCACATAACGAGCATGCTAACGTTCTGGGACCAACTGGATATTTTGAAGTTGCTGCCAAGTTTATGCCTTCAGTTCTTTCACTGCCAATGTACCTAACCAACAAAGGATAGCCCAAATAAACTGACTACATTACATACTTGTGTTTTCAACAGACCAACTTGAAATACGTGCTGAATTCTGCTGTGTGCTTTTTGATAAATGTGGCAGTTCTCAAAGCAAGGATTTGCAGAGGGCTAGAGTTCTCATGTTCCACCCAAATGGATTCTGGGCCTTCAACACATCAAGCTATAGTTCTGGGATCCTCTGATAGTTCAAACACCTACTAATAGAAACACTAATTTCTTAAGTCACCCCCTCAAATTTTAGAGGATAAAGTAACAGAATAATTTTTTTAAAATAGTTTTGTATCAGTAAGGAAAGACCCCAGACTGCACAGAACCCTGTCCCTCCATTCAGGCAGATGAGGGCAAGCTCTGAAATCAGACTGCCTTGGCTGTGACTAAGTAAATCATGCCTCAGTTTCTCACGGGTAAAACGGCTGTAAAAGTAGTACCCATTTTACAGAGAGTGCTTATTCCAGATGCACACTCACAGAGTTATGATGGGAATTAAGTGAGATTCCACATGCACACGTTTTAGAACAATAATTGACATATATCATGTTCTTAATAAATGCTAGCTATTGTCCTCACAGTTTCTATTAGGCATGAGGAGGCTGCACTAATCAGTTTGTCAGAATTAGAACTCAACTCCATAAATAATATGAACCCAGGTAACTATATCTCTATTTTTATATTTTAACTGTGTTCTGTAATTTTGCTGTACTTACTTTTAAAAGAGTAGCTTGAAAGAAGATGTTAGCTAACTAACATTTTGAATGGGGCGAGTTTCATGATTAAAAGGCAAATATGCTTTTTAAAAATATTTCAGACTGGAGGACGTCAGAAAGAAGTATTTAAAATAAGATTTTCACCTGCTTGTCTTGGACCGCTCATATTTAATTATTTATAGAGAAAATGGTGTTTTGATTCTGAGGCCGGGGCCAGTGGATGACAGACCAGCAAGGGAGACGTTTCAGTACATTATCCTCATACTTAATTTGCAACATGTGTTAAATTTTCCTGACACCCATTTTGGAGTTGAATTCCTGCCTATGCCAAAATGTGAACGAATCTATCTCACACTTGCATCTTTTGATGGTGAAGGC
Source organism: Rhinolophus sinicus (assembly GCF_057876585.1). Classification (NCBI taxonomy): domain Eukaryota; kingdom Metazoa; phylum Chordata; class Mammalia; order Chiroptera; family Rhinolophidae; genus Rhinolophus; species Rhinolophus sinicus. The sequence goes on along the minus strand of NC_142504.1, from coordinate 53,265,779 downwards.
GTGCAGGTAATTTTATAAAACAATTTTCCTTAGGATTTGCAATAGTTTATTTCACATGTCAACCTGGATGGATGTTGGGTATCATGAGAGTAAATCCTGTAAATTCCTAAATCTACAGTGCTTTGTGCACATCCTTGTTATCTGTGGACACCAAATGGTAATGAGAAGGAAAACTTTGATAAAGTCTCTTCAGGTCTCACTGTTAGGTCATATCATATGTATGACATCAAGTAACTGCCACCAAGGGGCGATGCCACTACATGAGGGAGTGGTGTCTTTCTCTAAGTCTTCCTCCAGCTTCTCTGCCTCTGGAGGATGCACATCCGACAGCTTGGTAAAGAATTCAGGTTTCTTGAATCTGAGCATTAGTAGTCACAATACTTTTTATGAAAATTTGCTGATGATGTTATTGTGTTATTATAAATCTTATTTACAAAAATATGGCAACATGATGAGGCAGGGTAGCTATGGTATTACATTCCTATGTTTATACCTTTATTCCAAGAGGGCCTTATGAATACAGCAGGTTCGAAACCTTTTTTTGGAGCATAAAGGCCCATGATCTATAGTTTTGTCATTCTCCTCATGAGCTATGTGGATTTTATAGAGTATGGATTTTGGAGCAGCTCTTTTTGCTACTAACTTTTCAATTTAGAATCCTGAAACCGTGGTGCAATTTGTTTTTAAATGAGGATGTTCATAAATGCATTAATCACAGTTCACTCCTTGTTTAAGGTACAAAGTGACTTGCAGTGGTTGTCTGGAAATAGGAGGACAAATATGGCTTCTTGAATTCATTCACATACATTAGGTCTTTACTTTTCTTATGCCGTATATGTGAAAACTGTGTCTCTTGGTTCCTTGGGAGTCTTTTAACAAATCAGTACGTCCACTTCTTACCCTCACATCTTCTCTTAAAAGGTCAAGGAAATGCCAGCAGACAAATACTGGAAGGGTGGTCATATTCACCTCAACAACCTACTTGGCGTGTGTTTTATCCTACTGGGCTTTCCCTCTTGGTCTCATGATTATTACGTGTTACAAAACTCTCATCACAGTTAGGAATCCACTTTGTGAGCTTGAATACTTAGCCAAGCTTTGCTGCTTGCTCTCAGCCCACTGCCCTGTAGGGATGGCAACATGCTAGATATGGACCATCCAAGTTTCTGCCAACACAGGTCAACTGTATTATTTTTTCTACTTTTATATATGCTTGCCACTTTCCATAATAGACATTTAAAAAATTTTCCTTCCACTTTCCATTTAGTTTTCTCACTTATTTCACAGGACTTTGAATCTGATAATGTATTACTCACTTGTTTTATTCTCTTTATTCCTCTCTCTAGAATGTAAATTTTGGTCGACTGCTGTATCTTCAACTCCTTCAACAGTACCAGGCACCCAGTAGGCCCTCAATCAACATTTATTGAATGAACACATGGAGAAGTGAGTCAAAGATCTCTATGCCTGACTGGGACCTTGGTGAGAGTTTCATCCTTCGATATTTACAGAAGAGAGTAAAAATTTTGGAGGCAAATTTGTGTAAACTCTTCTTTTTAAAAATACATCACCACACTCTATAGTCTCTCACACAACGCTGGACTGACTGGCAAAAGCCTAGGATATGAGTGACACCGTCCTGATGTGTCCATTCATCGTGTGAGTCGGCACCAGCACTTCCAGCCTTCCTTCTGCCCAGGTAGAGTCCCATGAGGTAAAAAGGGGCATTGAACAGTCTTTCCGACTAGTTGGGAAAACTCCAGGATATAAAACGCAACAATGGCAGCATCTAAAGATGAAGATCCAGAGAGTCAATGGGCATCTTGCTCCCAAAGCCCCCTGACATCCCTAGAATTGCATGGCTGAAATTGAATGGGGATAGGGTGGGGCGGAGGGCTTACTCTCTAGGTTTGATGTTTTTTGGGAGCTGAAGGATAAGGTGGCAGTGAATGAGGGCCTTTCCATTTTTATCCTTGGGCTGTGGTGGAGGAGATGGAGTTGGGTGATGGAAACTATACCCCTAGTCCAGCCTCACAGACTAGAGCAAAGCTCATGAAGACAGCAGGGGCGGGTGCAGAAGGATGGACTTATGGACCCCTAGGAACAAGCAATGCTGCTCTGAGGCCAGGTGATGGGGTGACATTAGTGAGGGAAGGGGCACGCTCTCTCTTTGTACAACCTCACTGTAGCCGGACTTCAGGGGCTTCTGGGGGCCACTGGACACAAGGTCACAAATGAGACTCTACTCGGAGGTCACAGGCCCTGGACATCATTGCATCTATGAGCACATGTGGACATCTGAGAGAGTGTTCTAGAAGTATAGTGGAGAGAGAGGTAAATCCTGCAGGGGGCCCAGGTCAGGTAGTGCAGGATGATCGATGAGCTGTGCACCGAGGAAATGGGGAGCCCTTGGAGGCGGGGAAGGAAATAAACAAATCCGGCCTGCACACTATGATTTGGTGGCAAACTAAAGAAAGCTCTCCAAAGGGAGGCATTTCTCTTTTAGTTTGAAATTTACTGGTAAAATAGTCAAGCCCAGAGTTGAAGGAAAAAAATAGCTTTTAACTTAACCCGATACATTTGATTTTGAAGTAGAGAGGTCAGCATTATGGAAACACCAACTCTAAATCAGATTTCATCCAAGTTATATGTAGACAAATACTATACTACCACAAGTCTACACATCTCATTTCCTTTTCTGTCTTGTCCTCCATTTAATAACCCAAAATCTATCTTTTTATTGAGTTTCATGCTATTTTCTTACTTACATACAATAGTGCTACTCTTAGCAATTGCCTGTTGTCATGGCACATTAGTTAGGTGAATTTGTTGATATTTCTGTATTTTTTATTCTACCATCCAGTTTAAACAAGTGATTGGGAGCACTTCTCTGATGAAAAAAAAAGGCTATACTTTTTTTTTTTTTTTTTTTAATAAATTGCTGCCATGGTGCAGTAGTTGGTATTATTTTAGTTCTGGGCTATGGGAACACACAGCACACTTTCCCCACCCGTGCCTAATTTACTTAAGTTGCTCCCCAACATTTGTTGAGTCCCTGCAGGGAAAGTACTGCTATGGAGAGGAGAAAGACAAGAAAGGATGAGGGGCTCAAAGAAAGACAAAATACGGTCTGTCCTAGGAAGCCTCAGGACAATTCTGTTCAAAGCTATTTCTCAATAACTGTGGTGCAGGCTTTGAGCCAGGCCACAGGGATACAGAGCTGAAAAAGGCACAGTAAGGCAAGAGCCTCTTGCCTTGAGGCACTTCCAGTGTCATCGATAACTGCTGATTTCCATCCCTTGAAGCTGATGCTGTAAGAAAGAGGAGGGGGAGCCCGATGAGGGGCTCTCACAAGGTCTCAGTCCACCAGACTGCCTAAGAACTGAATCTTAAAGGATGATTAGGAGTTGATTGGGAAGGAGCTGAGAAGGGGAGACAAAAGTCTTCTCAACCACTGGGAATGGTGTGGTCACAGACAGGGAGGTGAGAGACAGCCTTTTGTGGGTGTGAGCCACTAGGCTGGCATTTGGATATTTTGGGAACATGAAGTGGCAGGAGGGAAGTGTCAGATGAGGAGGTAAGGCATGAGCTTATGAAGGGAGGACTTTGTATGTCACTTTATCTGGCTTGTCCTTCATTCTGCAGGCAAGGGCAGAGGGACATGATCAGATCTGAAATTGAGAATGGTCACTTTGGAGACAGAGTTGGAGTGGGGTTGGGGTGGAGGTCGGTCTGACTGGAGGCTAAGGAGGGCAGGAGGCCGCGGAGCAAAGACAGAGGCAGAAGGTTGCCCGTCAGAAGGGTGTGGCTTGGCTGCCTCTGCAGGCAGAAGTACAGTCTAGTTCATAGTTCACTGATTCAGCAAATATTGAGCATCAACTGTATGCCAAGTACAGACATTCTCATCCTCAAAATGCTTCCAGGGAGTGTGAGGACAGATTCAGAGGCAGATAAATTACCAGCCAATGGGGATGAACTGCGGTAGAGTTGGGCTCAGTGAGCCACGGGAATATTGGGGAACTGGCTAGCTCAATGAGGGAAGAAGAGGGGTGCCAGGGAAGCTTCATGAGTTCAACTGAGCTCAAACCTGAATAAACGATAGATCTACTAAGCAGGCAGTTAGAGCTGAAGAAAGACTAACTTCAACATGGTGGGAACACGAGCATGTCTGGTATGAGCTGAATGCTCAGAGCACAGTTAGGGCAGGAAAATTCTGAGCTGTGCTCTGAAGCCAGAGAAAAGGGTGGAAAAATATGTGTATGGATGGCGTGCATGTGTTCATATGGTACAGAGAGTCTCCTGAGCAATTTCCCCTGTAAGCTGTTGCTATGAAAGCACCTAAATATTTATAGCCTTTTGCAAGATTATGGAGATAGCCTTAACAGCTCTGCAGCTTGGGAAACAACACTAATTGATAGTCAGCAAGTCATAAATTACTTTCGTTTATTTTGTTAAAGGGAAATCTAAACTGCTGACTGACCAAAAATTAATAATTGAATTTTGAGTAATAAAAACAAAACCATCATCTTTTAAAATACAAAATGTTCTCTTTCACAACTACAAAGCTGGATTCTGAAGGGCCACTTTTGCATCGATGGCTATATCCACGTATGAAGACTGAGCTGTGAATTTTTATAAATTATGATATAAATTAATTATAAGGGTTGTATTAGTTTATGATAAGATTTCAGGTCTCTGAGAATCTACCCAGAGAAGATGGAAGTCTTTTATTTACATGAGGGCTATTTTACAAGTACTCCTGAATATGTATGTTTTCTGTAGATACTAATTTCAGCATTGAAATGCAAGAAACTTTTCATAAGTACAATCCGTTCACTTTATCACTTATAAAGAACAAAACATATACGTTTTCTTCCTTCCACCCCAATAACCACACTGGTTATTAAAATATGCTTGTAGAAAATGTTACGCATAATATCTTGGTTTTGTCCACTCATGGGCAAATGGAGAGCCTATTTAAGCTGTTACTGAATTTTATTGTTATGCATAATGGCTTGCTTGCCTCATAAAATTTATTCACTGAACAGCTGTTGTAGAAGAAAGCTAGTCAGAAGATATGCTATTCTTCCCACGAAACAATACTACATTTGGATCATGCATTATTTTTTTCCCCAAGGACCAGCAGAAATCAACCTGTTTATTGTTGGCATGCAATTGAACTTTTGAACATCTACTTTTCTGAATTCACAATAAGGATCAGATTTACCATTTAGACTACAGAGAGAAGAAAATGCTATTTCTGGTCACATCATACCGATCTTTAAGTAGGTGTCCATATGCAGCCCTGGGTTAACACCAATGATGGCTCCTTCATTGTAAAGAGTACAGAGGTCTTTTCAACAGCAGCCTTACCCATATCAGATGCCCAGAAGAGAACTTTACCATTAGGAAAAAAACAAATGGTCCAAACTACTAGAGAAAATACGACTCTTTAGAAAAAGGAGGATAAATACATGAAAGAGAAAGCAAAAAACATGACCAGAATGCTCAGAGGTAAATAGAATCCTTCTGTGCTCACAAAATATATTGGTTATAGGTTGTTCTAAAAACATTAAACTAACAGTAAGAACTACCACCTGTAGGAGCCGTAAGCCAAGAAAATATAAAAAGTTGTTGTATAGATTGTTTGGGACGTTTCCATTAATAAAACTGAACATAGGTTAAAAAACATAAAGCTTAATCTCACCAAGAGCAAGAGCGAGGCTGTGTCGGAATTTTCCCCATTTAGGCAGACGAGAGCAGAAAGTCGCTGACTGAAGAAACCAATCTACCCAATCAGCAAAGAGGAAAATCTGTTTACATTTTTTTGGCCAATACCAATAGCTATTGAGAAGATACTGGCTGTACATTTATAGGCAGAAACTAGGTAACTGGTGACGGAGGAGGGAATGTGACATCAGTGGAAAATGGCACCTGGGTTCTCTTCCTGAGTCAGCAGCTAACGGGGCACAACATTCTGCCCTGCCCGAGCCTACATTTCCTTCTGCAAAATGAGAAGCTTGAACTAGATCAGTCGTTCTCAAAAATGGTCCTTGATGGACAGAAAAGCCACAGCCGTTTTAGGGTCCTGTGTTACTGAGTTAGCTTTCCTTGATGAATGGCCCTGATGAGCATGGAGGTCTACCAACCCATCATCCCTCATGCTGCCCTGAGGCTTGGAGAAATCATGATTTCCTCCCTTCCCTGAGAGCTCTGCGGCATTTGGGTTGAAGGCCAGCTCCGGGAATGCTCAGATGCTCTGGAGTACTCTGGAAGAAAGTGCCTTTCACCCCAGAAGTTCTCAGTGTGGAATCCTGAGGCAATGTCAGCCTCACCTCATTCTTGGCCTCCATCCCAGACCTGCTGAATCAGAACTTGTGGGGTGGGAGTAGCATCTGGGTTTTCATAGCTACTTGGTGATGCTGATGCTCACTAAAGCCTAAGAGCCTTGAACCAGATGATCGCTAAGCCTTTGTCAAAGAGTAAAATTCTATGATGATGCAATAAATTTGGAACAGTGCTGTAATTTTTCAAGTTCTATTCCTGTAAGAGTTACTAAACAAATATGTTAAAAATGTTTCTTAAATTTGCTTTAGCAAGTGGGGAATAAGGCTGGAAGTAAATGTTTATTTAGGTCGGGCTTATAGCCAGTTTCTAACGACTGTGCTGTCCCCTGACTTCCAGCTAGCTTCCAGAAGCATAGTCCCTGACCTCCCTGGGCGGAGAGGGGCTATAACCTTTCCAACATGACCAGAGCTGTTACAGTGTTCTGTCATAGGGAACAGCAATAGAATTTGAAATCTAAAATAGATTAAAAATTTTTTTTTTATTGGGGAATATTGGGGAACAGTGTGTTTCTCCAGGGCCCATCAGTTCTAAGTCGTTATCCTTCAATCTAGTTGTGGAGGGCGCAGCTCAGCTCCAAGTCCAGTTGCCGTTTTTAATCTTAGTCGCAGAGGGTGGAGCCCACCATCCCATGTAGGAATTGAACTGGCAACCTTGTTGAGAGCTCGCACTCTAACCAAATGAGCCATTGGCCACCCCACCGGAAGCTCAGTGGCAGGTCGTTGTCTTCAATCTAGTTGTGGAGGGCGCAGCTCACTGGCCCATGTGGGAATCAAACCCGCAACCCTGTTGTTCAGAGCTCGTGCTCTAACCAACTGAGCCATCCAGTCGCCCGCTAAAATAGATTTTTAATGAACTTCTGGGGTGATAACTTCATAAGGCATATAAATGGCTAATCACTGTGTTGTGTATCTGAAACTAATATAATGTATGTCAACTGTAATTGAAAAATAAAATTAAAAAATACTTCAAAAAAAGAGCCATCAAGTATCAAAGGGAAATGTAATTTCTAAGAATTTATCACAATAAATTGGAAGTTCATAATGTCTTTAGAACAATCTATTTTTAGCTTGTAGCTCTACGTGCTAGCAAGCAATGGTATTTTGGTGGAACGGTTGAAAAGTATAGCGATTCTCAAAGTGTGTTCAGTGGAACTCTGGTCCTGGGATTTGATCTGGAATAAAAGGTTCAGAAAACACCACATGAAGTATTCACCTCTTGTTGATTTACAATACATCTTGGTGTGTGAAAGCTTCTGGAAGTTGTCGACAGGCCAGGAAAGCTGTTCAGCTTGTTAAACTCTGCATTTCTCTAAAACATCTAATCATGGTGTCCCTTTTGCATGTAACACTAGCTTGTGTTCTATGTTGCGCACTCCGAGAAAAGTTCGGTGATATATTGGTTTGTTATCCACAGATTTAACAAATGGGCTAATGCAATAAGCTTGTAATCCACCTTGGCTAGTCTCATCAACTATATCTGAAAGAAGGACTTTATATTCCAAACTTAGTGCTCCACAAACCATCTGGTCTTGAACAAAATTTCCTCTGCTGCTTTTGTTAATGTTCATGCAAATTGGTTTAGATAAGATTTATTGATTTAAAGAGGATCCTGGAAAATTCGCCTATACATCTGATTACCGTAAAGTAAGCATGATGGTACTATTTCTCCGTTATATTAGGTGAAATATCACTATTAAGTGAGCAGGATGTTGTCTGATGGTGTTTTCATCATTACCACCTGAGATAGCACCTTGTACATCCCAGAAACGGAAAAGTGCGGAATGGAATGGAAATCAAGCACCTGTTAGAGAAGACACCATTAAGAAGGGAAAACTGAAAGATAGTTCTCTGTACTGGTATGTTGGGATTTGGAATAGGGCCATGTGTGTCCACGTGTGTCTGTTTTAAAGGCTATAGGTTTTTAACTTGATCTGTGACTGATTTGTTTAATTTTAGACTGAAAATACTAGTCTATTATTTTCTATTGTATGTGCCCAAGTAGAAATGGCTAAACAGAGGGACAACAAATGTCCACTAAGGCTTTCATATTGTTTTTTAAAACCTCAATGTTACCAAACCAAAAAACACATGTTTTCATATATTTAGGAGAATACAGTTAAGAAAAAAAAATTTTTTTGTTGATACTAAGAAGCAAATTTACAAATTTACATATGGTCTTCTATTTTTCCTTAGTTTCTGTAACCACAGTATTTTTTTTTAACATTAGAAATATTGGGGTCTAAATTTATTTGCACCTATACATCAGTTCCTTTACCTCACAATTACAATAAAGGCAAATTACTCAAAGATGTTGGTTTGGCTGTATCCAAAGTCCGCCCCCTCCCAAACAACAACAACAACAACAAAAAACAAACAAACCAGTTTCCTTAACACAAAATATAGTTACTGTAAATTGTAATTGAATCTTACAATTAAAAGCCTAGTTTTAAAATAAATCAATTTTATGTTTTAGAACTTGTCATTGACAAGGTTGTTTTGAAGCATGTCCGAATAAAACTAAAATGTGTAAAATTATTGTTTTGGGAAATAAATTTATTTAAAACATGATATAATCATGTGCTATAGTCTTTTTCCTTAATTTTCACATATGTGTGTAGAAAAGTGATATGGTATAGTGACTTGTATATTTCGGAAAATGAATGACACTATTTTTCTTTCTTATAGCCATTGTTTTAGTGACCACTACAGATAGAGTTCTTTGTGACAAAAATCTTCTCCAGAGGGGCGGGGAGAAGTCAATATGCTGATGTATACAGATATCTATAAATTTCCAGAGTAAAACAATAAAACTATGGTAAATAAAATCAGGAAATGCAGTGAAAATTGCATTTCATTTCAGATAAATTTTGAAACAATCCTATAATTTTTCTAAACATTTTTTAATGCATTTTCCTCTCATGAACTTTGTTACCTAGTATTCAAATAGTAATCATAGAACACATTATAAAATACATTATCTCAAGTAGAGGTAATTTCAAATATAAAATGGGGTTAATGTACTAGCCATTAATTTAACAGGATAGAAGATGAACTTGGCAGCAAAATAAAGGCTTTACTCAGGGAATTCAATTCACCATTAAGAGTCATTCCACAGCCAACTTTTTTTTGTTTAAGAATCATTTTGATCAAACAAGGATACAAATAGGACATTCAAACAATAGAGACAAGGAGATGACTTTTATTGATTGGGGGTCTGTGAGGACTCTTATGGAAGTTCCGGCCTCTGTTCCTGGGGTGGTCATGTGTTCCATGTAAGCTCTGCACAAAACAGTGAAACACTGCGCTGTGAAAACTGACACACAGTAAATCCTTGCTTTCACCTAAAGGCCTCTCTATTCTTTTTTATATTAAGGTTGAAAAGCATCCACTCTGGTCCTTTCTTGAAGGTTCATCACCTGAGGTATTATAATTTCCCAGGAATAACTGCTTCTGGTGTCCCTTTATTTTTATTTTATGAATAAATTATATGAAGTGGCTTTAGATGGATGAGCTGATGGCTCTTGATGTGAAAGTCCTGGCTTTCCTCCTATGAACCAGGAGCAGTCTTAGAAATCAGATGAATATGCTAGATACATGCACTCAGGGGCAGCAGCTGAATCTTAGATGAATTCTGTAATTTCTACATGTAGCTCAGTGCCTGACATCCAAAAGACTCTATCAATGTGTGACTGACGCATGATGCTTAATGACTATCACCATGGTGGCCTAAGAGCAATTGTATCAAGCGAGACAACTGCTTTTGGCAGAAATTCTCTCCTATCTAAATGGAAAAAGTTAAACAACCGCACCCAGGCAATCAGTTCTGTTGTTCGGAGGCCGGACCCCCACCTTATGGACGTTCATATCGATACAATGTGTTCCCAACATACCAGCCTTATGCCAGCATTTCAATGCAATCCTTTTCAGGAGGGCGCAGCTCACAGTGGCCTGTGTGGGGCCTGAACTGACCACCTTGGTGTTATCAGCATCATGCTCTAACCAGCTGAGCTCACCGGCCTGGCTGCCCCGCAATCCTCTATTTTTCAAAGAGGAAAAATGTACTTGCTAGAGACATACTGGAATTATAGAAAGTACATACTATCAGCGACGTAAACTATGAAACAAATGTCAAGTTTCTATGAGTTCCGCCATTATGTCATATCTTCAAAGATGGAAAGATGGACAATAAAATAAAGGTTATAAATGAGCACCTTCTCACAGAGACAGCCACTGTGGAGAGACAGGCAGGACTGGCCACTGGGTGACCCCAGGTTCTTGGAGATGAGTTGGTTCAGTAAACGGCTTCCTGCTCCCCCAGCAAGAGGTGTCCATGTGGGCTCAATCTGCCACAGTGTCTCTCGGTACAACGGATCCTGGGCAGCTCGTGTTCCCAACTGGTACACAGCTCCTCTAAACAGTTGGTGCTTAGACTGCTTCTGCTCCACCTTCAAGGCTGATGTCATGAATGTGATAAAAGGGGAGAAGCAGGGGCAGCATGGCACTCACTATCACAGTCACCTCCCTACTGGCCCGTGGGTCATGTATTCAAAAGCCTCTTCATGTTGAAGACAGACTGGAAGTCAACCATCTAGCTAAGGTTTAAGGACAGATGTGTGCTCAGCACTGTAGCCTACCTCTCTCTCATCAAGCTTGTTCTTGCTCTCCTTTGCATTATTTTCATAAAGTTAAAGAAGGTCTTGTAAATACATTCAGGAGGGACTCTGACCCAACCCTGACCATTATGGAGCTAAGGTGACCTTTCTCCTCATAGCCCAGTCCCTTTGCTGTTGCCAGAGTGACTGTCCTAAAACGTTGGCTGATGCCATCCTCTCATTTAAAATCCCTGCTGGTTCTCTCTTGGATGCACAGTAACATCTCACCTCTTTGGGATGACACAAAAGGGCATTCACAGTCTGGCCCAAATTTATCATTCCAGCCTCATCTTTACTCTGTCTCGGGTGTTGCAGCAAGACTAAAATCTCTGCAGTCATATTGCCTGGGTTCTAAATGAGCCTTCGCCACCCCCTCATCCTGACTGAGTTACAGGTGGGTTTGACCAGATGCAGACTCTGACAGCTTAGCCAGTAAGCTGTTAATGAAGTACTGCTTTTGGGGTTGACCCCTGAGGGAGGACAGGGGTGGGGGCTCTAGAAGCAGGAGTGAGCAGAGGATAAGTGAGCTGCGACTCGGGCCGACGTCTCTGCCAACCCTGTGGGGGAAGATTTAGAGCTAGAACAGTCTATAAGAGTGGTGGAGTTGGGCCTTGAAACCACCACAGCAGTAGGTTGTTGGATGCAGGCCTTCTTGGAAAGGGGTGTAGCCTTGGCTGAGGCTTTGGATGAGAAATTTCTCTGCAACTGAGGCTATCGACAGCTGAAGGTTGTGTGACAGGAGCACCCAGGCAGTGGGAGCAACACGTCCTCAACACCACTCCCATTGAAGGGGGACTTGGGGTGCCTCACACTGTCCACCAGCAAGTATTTACCCAGTCTCCCTAAGCCTCAGTTTCCTACAGTGTCAATGGGCAGTGATAAAAGCATTCACCTTGTGGCATCTGTCTGAAGCTCAATGCCCAGGCACATAGTAAGTCCTCCACAAGCATGCTTTTATACGATCATCACCAGGTTCTTTATGCTCTTGCCACTCTGAGTAACTTGCTCCTCCTAGAACCCGACATGCTCATGCACCTCCAAGCCTCTAACCAGAAGAGTTTCCCCTGTGAATGCCCGTTTGTCTTACTGGTGAGCTCCTTCCCAACCTAAAGCCAACACAGCCTACTCCAGGCAGAAAGAATGGCTCCTTCCTGTTATTCCCATAGCACTCAGTATGTGATTTTTATAATAGTTATCACATTACAATAATTATAGGCATGTCTAACCCACTTCCCTTCCCCTAGGAACATGAGCAACTCAAGAGCAGAGACGTGTCTCATTCCTCTTCCTCCCTCCACTCCTAGTTGTTAGGCAAGCAAAGTGTGTTTGTTGAATGAATACATGAAAGAGAGGAGGGGTCATTTGTGGCATACCATGCTCTTCCCATTGCAAAGATCTAAGATTTACAGAACCCATTGCTTCCTTTTCTATCGTCACCTTAAAGACATCCAGGGTTACATTTAATGAGCAGTTGTAAAAACAGCATTAGCCTCGGCATTTGGTGTCTTCTTTTCCTTTTACTCTGCATGGATTTGGGTGTTTGTTTTATTGACTCTGCTTATAACTATTATATGTTTTTGAGCATAAGCCCTTTCAGATAGTTTTTGGAAGTAGGTAATTTATAAATGATACATATGCAGATGACATCTAAATTCTGGCTTTCAAAAACACTCAGGTATTACTATCTGATCAGAATTCATCCCTTCACTTACAAGGATTTGTTTACAGAATGCACAGCTTCCAAAAGTGTTCTGAATCACCCGACCTATATAGTTTGCTCCCATGCTGTGTTTATGGCAATATAACTAATATATGGTAGGGATCTTGCCTAAGTATGGTCCACAGGGCAGAAACATAGATGCTGAGACAAAGGGGAAACTAAGTGGAATCGTTTATTCAGCAAGTATTTACTGAGTGTCTGTCACATGCCTGGCACTGTTCTAGGGACTGGGGATACAGCAGGGAGCAAGACTGATGGGAGGACAAGGTGCCTGCAGTCTACTGGGGAGACAGAGTAAATGGGTAAGGAACAGACAAGATAATTTTAGGCAGTGTGAAGTGCTAGGAAGAAACTTAAACAGGAAAATGTGATAGAGGGATGGGTGGGTGCAGAAGGAACAGACTCTTTAGATAGCGTGGTCAGGAGAGATCTCTCTGAGAAGGTGAGATCTGAGATAAGACTTAAGAGATGAGGGGAAGCCAGCCACATAAATAGCTGGACTAGTACTGTGCAGAGGGGGACAGCAAGTGCAAAAGCCTTGAGGCAGAAACAAGCAAGGCTGTTTCTAAGCCCCAGGTTTGAAACACACTTGTAGTTATTTGGGTATTGGTTATTTTAGTTTATACCCAATATACATGGCAGATTGTTTTTTTAATCTCGATAAGTATTCACAAATCAACTGCAGACTCCAACTGACTCTTCTGTTTTCAACTCTTTTGTTACCCTGCATTTACATCTACTTCAGACACAATCACCAATAGGAGCACACTTTGAGTTGCAGTGCATTTTGTTAAAACGTTAAAAAAAACTATGTAAGGTTCATAACATGGCAATCTGTCACTGCTATTGCATAAAGGAAACAGCCCAGACATGGTGTCTGGTCCAAGCCCTGGAGCATTTGATCTGACCAATTGCAAGTATTTCTAAGGATGTAGTATCTATTATTTTATGAGCCACAACCAATAAAATTCCTTTCTCCAGACGTTAGTGGAACAAACGAGAACCACTGGGCCCAGTTTGGATTTATTGCCCACTCCCTGACCTGTAAATGGGCGATGCTTTAGCTTATTGAATGAGCCTTTGGATCAAAGATCTTTGAGTTTCTTGTGTTTGAAAGATTTGCTATTTACCACTATTTTGACCATTATCTGGGGGAGGGGGAATTATCATATTCAAATTAAACATTTTGGGAGAAGATGATAGAATTAAATCATGCTGCCCTCGCAGAAATGGGTGAGAGAGAACAGCAGAACTTGAAGATGCATTTCCAGGTGATCTCATGCGACAGGAAAGTGAAGAGCTGGGCACTGACAGATGGAGAAACTGAACCTCAGAGTCGTCCAGGTCCTTACAGGTGCAGAGACACCTGACTACAGGTGCGCCTTGCTTTGCAGTGGAATTATGCCCGGATAAACCAGAATTATGCCCAGATAAACCAGAATTATGCCTGGATAAACCAGAATTATGCCCGGATAAGTTGAAAATATCATAAGTTGAAAATGCATTAGTACATTTAACCGACTGAACCTCATAGCTTAGCCTAGCCTACCTTAAACGTGCTCAGAACATGATATCCGAAAAATGCTGGTAACACAGCACGCTGTGGAGTTTGGGTTGTTCTCCCTGTGACCGCAGGGCTGACTATGTGCTGCAGCTCAGCTACTGCCAAGCTCTCTCTCATGAGAGAGGATCACACCGCATATCGCTAGTCCAGCAAAAGACCAAAATTCAAAATTTGAAATTCAGTTTCTAAGAATGGGTATTGCTTTTACACCACTGTAAAGCTGAAAAATTGTAAATCAAACAATTACAAGTCGAACCATTGTTAAGTCAGGGACCACTTAAAACATGTGCAACTTTCCCAGCACCTTGGACACACTGTGGCTTTGGTAGGTGGACATGGTCATCAGACTTCGGGCCTGGCTGGGTTCCAGCACCTTAAGCACTAGTTTGTTTTGAGACTGTGGATACCTTTATGTAACCCTTGTGTCACCTTCACATAACCCTTGTGTCACCTTCACGTAACCCTCTGTCACCTTCACATAACCCTTCCTCCTGTCACCTTCATGTAACCCTTCCTTCTGTCACCTTCATGTAACCCTTCTGTCACATTCATGTAACCCTTCTGGTTCTGGTCAAATTATAAATACCCCTGAGCAGCTTCTGTTGACAGTGCTGATTTCTTTACTCTGTTGGTGAAGACAAAAGTGGTCAAAGATATAGCTCTTGATGCTGAAAAGCTCACACCATTGGGTTGATCTAACTGGAGGTCTTTGATCTACTGATCAAAGGGAATTTAACATTTTCTTTATGAGAATAAGGTAAAATATTGCAGGAGGTAGCAGTATAGAAAGTTTCTGTCAGCAATGGTTTAGACTGAGGGTCTCATTTCATAGGTAAAGGAAAATCTCAGCTGTCTGGGGTTCCTAGAGGCATGAATCACATCAGATAACCAGGACTTCTGCTGCAGGTTTTTAAAAAGTTTTAATTCTGTACATGGAAATATTAAAAATGCATTGCTAACATTATTACCTTCTCTTATTCTTTATCACTTTTATTACAGTGAGGTACCTGTTTGTTTTGGAAAATTGTAAAATAGAGAATATAAATGAAAACTCCCCAAACTCCAGAGATAACAATGCCAGCATTTTGGTGTCTGTCCTCTTGTACTTCTCCCAGGTGATGTAATAACAATAATAGGAGGACAATATACATACTTTTGGGGCGAAGGTCATCCTTTTCACTTACGTTTTCTTCTCCCTGCATTGTATATAATTCATACCTTTCCACACCAAGAATTTTTTTGTGCCTTCCTAAACTTAGTGGAATTTCTCTTGATGACTCCAGGACATCATTATGAAAATCAGTGTAGTTGCTCTGCCGTCCTGTTTGCCCCTGTCCCGTCCTCAGGGGGACTTTCAGGATCTCAGTTTGGAGAAGTCGGCCCTCACAGAACGACTACACGCTTGGAGCCACTCCGACTTGTGCCCTGTGCCATGTCTTCTACCAGGGGCACTCACATGTCCTTTCACTTCAGTTCTTCCTGACACCTGCAAGGTGTTCCTTCTTGCCTGGGCACCGTTTCCTTCTCCCAGCCTCCCTCTGTCCTGAATTCTTGCCTCCTGCAGGGCCTGAGTGGTGTCTGTCTTGGGAATTCCTGGGTGGGGGCTCTGTCTCCTCTGTTGGGATCTGTACCTGAGGTCTCTCCCAGCTCTTGGGTTCCTCTAGGTCCTGCCACCCTGAGGCTCCGAGTGGCCCTCTTTGCCACCCATCACCCCACACAGGCCTGGAGGGCTGTGCTTTCTGGGTTGTGTGTTTCTGTATCTTCCCATCTTGACAGGCAATGCCATTTTTCTCAGCTGTCCCAGCCCTGCTCTAAGGGTACTTCTTCCCCTTCTTACATGGGGTTTATAATCTGCTGTGGCTTTTGCAATCAAATAGCAATCTAATTGAATCTGGATGAGAGCTTAAGTGTCTTTTCTCTCCTCTAATTAATGTGCATGGATATTTTGACAAACATTTTACAATTTATTATTATTATTATTATTATTATTATTATTATTATTAGTCTCTCAGTTCTCAACTGTTTCAGAGCCAAGTTGCTGGACAGAGGAATTTCTGAGAGTGGAGTTGTTATCCTGGTTTGAGGGAACAAAACCTTTCTCTTATATTCCATCTGAAATCATGTAGCTCAAGAGAGTTGTTAAGGATATACAGTTTCTAGAAGAGTTTGTATAGCTTTACTGAAGATGTAAATGGGTTAATGCACAGAAATCAGGAATCTAATCAGCTGATTCTGGGAATCCATTTCATAATTGGGTCGTTTTTCTGTGTAAATTGGAGCAGGGGCATGGTCCTCTGCAATCATGCAAATATCCTGAGTGAGAGGAGCATCTACACATACAACCTGGTCTTTTGCAGCCCAAACAAAAGACATTATTGGGGTTCTCTTCTTTTTCCTTTTAAAAAGATTTTTTATTAGAATATAGCTAATATACAACATTATATCAGTTTCAGGTGTACCCCATAGTTATTCAACGTCTATATACCTAAAGAAGTGATCACTGTGATAAGTCCAGCTGCCATGTGACACCGTGCCACGCCGTCACAATATTATTGACTGTATTCCCCATGCTGTACATTACATCCCCATGACTTATGTGTTTTTATACCTGGAAATTTGAACCTCTTATTCCTATCGGGGTTCTCTTGAAGTAGCTTTGGATGAGAGGTGAGAGGTGACACATGGTGAAGTGCCATGTGCCTGGGGAGGAGATAGAGAGAGCCCACCAAGTTCACAAAGTGGGAAAGACGAGGGACTGGATGCTGATCATGTTTTTCCTACATCATGTACAAGCCGCGGTCTCTCCCTTGCATGAATCTGTCCTGTTCGCTGAGGGTGAGGTAACTGAAGGGCATATAACTGCCCCTGAAGGTTACCTGGCACTTCCACCGGGGACCACCAGGGACACTAGTGGTCTGAGTATGAGTAGGATTTCTGGTGGACATGGCACTATGAAGCAGGATTTGGGGATCTGTTGTGAAATCTGCCTCACATTACTAAGTATCACAATGACAGGAGCCCCAAAAGAGAAGAGCTCTAGGAGCAAAAGGGTAGGAGGCTGCATTTCTGTAGCTGTTAATTGCTTTGCCTCTGTACAGATAGTTATCACAGAGCAGATAAGTGCTACGATGATTGAAGATAGTTATATAAACGAAGATTCAATTTATAGTGATTATTGTTATTATTCTTGCTCGCATTTAGCACTCTTACACATACAGTGTCCTTATTTTACTATAGTTGAAACATCTGCAATTTGCAGAACAAGCAGTGCTGAGCTGAGAATGAAGGTGTGAAACAAAGCATCAGGCTAGCAGAGTGGCAAAAGGAGTCCTGCAAAATATGACTTGACGCATGTGATAATATTTCCCATATAACATAGTATATGTCAGATGCTTAAGATCTCACTCAATCCCACCCACAACATCATGAAAAGTAGATTCTATTACCCTTGAAGTTCAATAACTTGAGCAAAGGGCATGGGCACAGCTGCAATTTGAATCTGGGTCTCACCCACTCCAGGGATCATGCTGCCTTCTTAGAGCATAACAAATAAGAGAGAATTTCGTAGGCCGGGTTTATACAGCCCAAATTAAATGGAGCCATGAAAATATTCAGTGAGAGCCTCTATACTCCTCACGTGAATAATATGGCAATTTTTTGTCTGAGTTATCTATATTTCTTCAATTGGGTTGGGATGAATAGATCATTTCTAAATAAAACAGGAGAGCACAAAAAAAATGAAATGAATGGGCCCAATCCCAGTTGAAGCAAGAAGAGTAAAATACATTTCCTTGCTTGAAAGAAAACTATTCATCTATTTGAGGGTCTATAAATGCCCTCTTTTAGAAAGTCATACCGCTTTGTCTAGAAGAGCATTTTACCTCAAAATGACAAGAGCTTTCATTCTGGAGAGAAACATCCTCTCACGCACTGACCCAAGTGAACAGCTGCTCTGAAAACCAGAGGAGTCAGTGTTGGTTATGTGTATGGGAGGTGGGAAGGTAGAGCCAAGAGGGGAAACTGGCCCTGGATTTCTTTTTGTTTAACAAAACTTAAACAGAAAAGAGAACAATAGTGTGGGGACAGAGCCCCAAAGAGCAGTTTCCAGGCTCTCGGCCTCACATAGAAAGGTGCTGGCTCAGGTAGTAAATGGCCATCAACTGTGATTGCATGTCCATCAGCTGTGGCTAGTTGGCCGTCAGCTGTAACCAGTGAGCCGTTGGCCACTAATATAACTGCTGGGGCTACGCTAGCAGCAAATGGGGGCTAGCAAAAAGATGGTGGTTGAGCTAGCAAGAGCAGATTGCAGAGAGGCGGATACCGCCAGCGAGAATATAGTGATATGACTCCCCTACTTATGGTTCCGTGGGTGTTCCTTTTTGGCCTCACCATGTCCTGCGTTCTTATGTGGGGAGTGGGAGCAGAGACCCCCACTGGACGCCCCCCGCGACAATAGTAACCATTGTGGGAAACAGCAGAGTTTGTAAGCTGACTCCACTGCAGGACCTCAGGAACCAGGTAGCATTTAACCTGAAGAGCATTTAGTAATGGGTCATGCAAAAAAGGAAAAAATAAATAAATAATTTATATATGTTCCTTGACATCTAAGTTAGGAGGGTTAGAACTCAAGGAAGGGAGCTGAAATGATACTGAAAGAAGTAGGTGAGAGGAGAAGAGGGATGGAAGTTGGGGACAGAAGGGGAAAGTGGCCACCCAAGTGGCTGCATGGACTTCCAAAATGCAATAGTGACAATAAAGCCAAATGTATGAGAGCAGTGGAGCAATTGCTGGAAGAAGAGCAGGGTAGCAGAGGTTGTGTTCACTCCAGGAGAGATTTTAGCAGCTGTGATTTACATATGGAAATCTATGGTTCTAGCTCTGACTTCCGCCTACCTCCGGACAAATACCATGGGTGTGCTGTGTATGTCCATGCAACGATGCACAGCACCTAAAACTCAGTTTGTTCAAACGGAGCTCAGTTTCCTCACTCTGTGCCACCTCCTCAATTCCCGGGTCATTGTTCCCTAGCTTCTCTCTCTCCTCCTTTCTAAGGTTCAATCAATGACTAAATCTTATCGTTGACGATCCATCCACTTCTCCTCCTTTCCACTGCTGTTGGCTTAGTTAAGGCCCCCAGCTCTTCTTGTATGGGTGACTGCAGAATCATGCTCCTGGTTCTGCCTCTAATATTCTCCACGTCTCTCCGGGCCACATCATGCCACTTTGTACTCTGTCATGCCACGTCATGTTCCTGTGCCACGCCGTATGGCCCCCTGGCACATCAGACTACCAACGTGAACTGATCACTGCCCAGGTTTCCAGAAGGCTGCCTTGGTCTGTAGGATGGGGGGAGAGGAGCCTCCGGAGTCAGGGAAGCTGGGAAGAAGGTCAAGATCTATTACACCTCAGATGACTCTGTTCTTGCTTAAATCCCTGTTTCTGCTTGAAGATGTTTCTGGGACAGAGACTGCCTCTTGAAACAGGTTCTCATTGTCTTCAAGGCAGCAGTTTGAGTAAGTCATTCATGAGATGCCAGTAAACCTGGGTCAGGGGAGGGGCTCTGTGCACTCACTTATATCATTAGACCAATTAGTGGCACAAAATATCTTGATGGACAGAGATTCCTTAAGGGACATATTGTTGGCAGAAATTTAGCCAAGATATTTGGCTCCAAACAAGAGGGAAAAGGAAGAGTTTGAGGAGAAGGCAAAGTTCCTTTCCTAAACCAGCTCTACTTAGAGGGACTTACCTTTCACAGCTTTAATGCAGCGTATTAAAAAGTTAATTAATTTTATAAATTAAGGTTTTTTACAAGTCTCCACTTTTCTACCAAGCCTTCCTCCCACATCTCCCCTTAGTTCTTGGGGAATTGCTGAGATGACACCCACATTCATTTTTCAGATCTTTGAGCTATCTTTGGACACACATGGCAATGCAAGTATATCTGAATCCTTTTGCCTGAAGGTTGATGTAGCTAGGCAGGGGCAGGGAGCTGGTTACTGACATTCAAACCATAAACTGGAACTATTAAATGAAGCTCTGAAAGTACCTCCTGCAAAGCTGCCAGTATTGGAGATGTGGACCCAGGAAAAGAATCCTCAAACTGGCCTCTCAATTACAGCAAACATTTTAATTTACTACTAAAATGATATATTTTATAAATAACTACATATATAAGTATAAATATATTTATACATAAATATATTTATATATAACAAGTATATTTATGTATAATTAAATACATAAGCATATATACACTAAATATACTAAATAAATATTGAGTTTATAAGTATAAATAAATATACCAAATAAATATTAAATTACACTAATATTAAAATATACTAAAATTCTATTAAAATAAAATAAAAAATAATGCTAAAAATAAATAATGAAGCTACACGTATGTCCACTATAGATAACCATGTATTTACAGTGTCATTTTGAGTTCTGTACATCTGTTCTAGGCACTGGAGCTTTCTAGTGCTGTGCTTGTGGCTATCTTAAATAGCAAACAATATTCAAGTAGATGATGAATTTAGAGCTGGGAGAGTCCTTAGAGGACCTGCTTCCTAGGTCTGTGTCTTAAATGCTGTGGGTCTCACTTTCCTAATGTGGGAAATGAAAGGGTGTGAGACTGTTACCCAGGCAGAGGCTCCAGGCAGATGGAATCCCAGCAGCAGAGAGCTCAGTACTGAGTTGGTGACAGAGCAAGCAGTGACATGCCCCCTGGGAACCCCGAGACCAGGACCCCATCATCCACAGTGCGCTAGCCTAGGTGCTCCCCTCCTTTTCGTCCCCTCCTGTGGATTCCCCTCTCGCCCACCCACTCCTCCAACACTTCCTTCATTCATTTGTTTGTTTGTTTTAACACTTAGTGTTAGCCCTCACTATTCTGTCTCATGTAAGGATTGGGCAGTACTGCTATCCAGAAAAGAAAGTTTCAGGCCTGAATCACATTCTCGCTTCATTTGCCATCCTAAGGTGGGCCTCCAACAGCACCTTTTGGTAGCACATAGCACTGAATGGATTAATAGTGGAGTCTTGCATGATACCTACCATAAGGCAAATTAGTCCCCAATTTACAATAGACTTTAAAAAGACAAAATTGAGTTACTAATACAAGCTACAATTTATTGAGGGCACATAGCAGGAATTATACTAAGTGGTATTTATTTTTTCTCCTTCAAATGAAAATGCCTTGTGAGGTAGGTACTATTATAGACCCATTTTACAGATGAGGAAACTGAGGTTCAGAAAGTTTAAGTAGCTTGTCCAAAGTCACCGAGCTAGTGGGTTGCAGAGTAGGTTTTAGATTCAGTGTAATTATGATGCTCGACTGTCTATCTGAGGGGGCCGGGATGGAGTTTGAGGTGTGGCAACAGGAGCTACAAAACCACTCCCCTCCCAATAAATTACTCCCTCTGCCAAAGTGTCTTGGGGGATGACCGCCATCCTGAACACTTAGATAAAGGACAGTTCAGGGTATGTCTCTCGGGATGAAGTTTCTCCTTTAGGGCTAACTGCTTCTCTTGGGGTTGGGGTAGGCTGTGTTCAATTTTATCTTCTGCACTTGCTTCCAGGGAGTTTTCACATTTCTGCAGTTAAATAGGAACCTTAAATATTTGAAAGAATCAAGGAGGAAGCAGCAGCCTTGCCAGAGAGCCTATCGATCCTGCCATCCCAAAAAAGGGAAAGGTAAGCAGCAAGGCTCCAGGTCGAAGTCACCAGAAAGGAGCGCTGTTTGGCCGACTCACAGAGGGTCCCCCTGGAAGACTTGGAGGCTGGGGACACCAAGGGTGCCGGAGGCTCAGAGCATAGCCTGAATGAAGGCTGAGTTTCCCCACCCTGAGCTCATCACCTGAGTAAGGCTTGGAGTGTAAATGAAAATAGCTATCCCCAGGAGAAAAATATTTATTTATTTAGTGGCTGAAACAAAATGCCATCTCTGTTGTGATAACAAAATGTTTAAAGTGCATTACTGTCAGTTCTCAGTACACTTGTGGTCTGGCTCCCAGGTCACATGGTGCAGCAGTCCATGTATTCCCGTGAATGGAAAAAAATTAGGCTCAAAGTGCCAAGTGGACGCCCACAACATAATATCAGGTAAAACAAGCATATTCTCGCCCCCTCCCCCTCTTCCCAAACCTCCCCAAATGTTAGAGCAATAGAGAGAAATTCCAGTCATTTCTCATTACTGTGAAGGTCAGCCTGGCTGGGAAAATTGTTTCTGCTTTACAATTCCCCAAACTGTAGAAAGCAGTTAGAGTTCCGGACAAAAACTAATGTTGCATTCAAAGGGAAAAGAGGCTGAAACGGCATTGCTGCAGTAATAAGAGAATTTTTTACTTTTTCCACTTCCCTGTGAACCTAATCAACTGTGACATGAGAAAATACACTGGGCTCAGCCAGCCAGAATCATGCTGCCACCTGAAAACGTCCTCAATATTCCACTGTTTGGGGCTTCGCAGTGATCCTTCCGACATCAATTTTGTGCATGTACATCAAAATGCCATTAGAAATGCCTGCAAACTGCTCCAGTCACGGGCCTGCCCTGCGCCTCCAATCAGAGTCTCAGTAGAGACTCTCGTGATTTACTAATGGTTCCTTTCTGTTACTCATTTGAAAGGATTTGCTTATATGCGAAGCTGTATCTTATCTCTAAGGATCTCTATGCTGACCTCCCTCTGAAAGCACTCTTGAAAATCATTAGATGTGGCTGTTAAAAATCTGAGGGGATTTAACAGTCTGCCCTAAACCCTTGATTAGTTAGTCCTTGTTGACTTACTCAGTTCCAAGGCTTTCCCCCAGACCCAGAGAGTTGGTCAGATCCCATATAGATTGGAATTCAAGAAAAAGTGAACCCAAGTGTGTTTGTGTGCAGGGGCTGCTGCACAATCCTAGCAGCTGTCAGCCCTGTGCTGCGTGGGCCCAGCGTAGGTGGACAGGCACCCGGGTAGCTCTTCATTCCGTTCTCTTTTGTGTTACACGTGTATGTGTGTTTTCTGGGCTCATACACAGACACATATTGTGGGGGCGGAGCCCCAGAATGTAGTTTCCAGGCTCTCGGCCTCACATAGACAGGTGTTGGCTCAGGTAGTAAATGGCCAACTGTGATTGCATGGCCATCAGCTGTGGCTAGTTGGCCGTCAGCTGTAACCAGTGAGCCATTGGCCACTAATATAACTGCTGTGGCTACAAGGAGGAGAGAAGGAGAGGAGAGAAGAATGGGGCTAGCAAGAAGATGGCGGCTGGGCTGGCAAGTGTGGATGGCGGTTTGCGGACAGTGTGTATCCAGCCTCCAGTGAGAGTATAGTGCCGCCAGAGAGAATAAAGTGGTATGACTCCCCTACCTATGGCTCCGTGGGTGTTCCTTTTTGGCCTCACCATATCCTGCGTTCTTGTATGGGGAGTGGGAGCAGAGACCCTGCAGGCCGCCCTGCACGACAAATGGCGCAGCGAGCAGGGTCTCCCGCATGACACATGGCGTAGTCGGCAGGATATGGTGCCGGCCAAAGCTCTCCAAAGGACGGTGGAGCAGTTTGTGTGTATGAACACTCAGTCTGAGGAAGACCAGGAGGAGCAGCTGCCGGAGAGCTGGACCCCCGTGGAGGGGTGGGAGGACGTGGACGGTTCTCCCACCAGCACAGGAAAAGCCATGCAGCTGCTGGAGAGATGGAGCCCCGTGGAGAGGTGGGAAGATGTGGACGGTTCTCTCACCAGCACAGGAAAAGCCATGCAGCTGCTGCAGAGATGGAGCCCCGCGGAGAGGTGGAAAGATGTGGACGGTTCCCCAACCAGCACAGGCCGGAGAAAGCGAAGGTCGTTGCAGCCCTGTGGGCCGGGGAAGTTCCTGCTCAGGCAGCCCGGATGCAGGACTTATAGTCCCAGGAGGTAACGCTTGCTGAGTCCTCCGTGGGAGATGAGGGTGAGGTCAAGGTCATCCCTCACCCCCAGGACAGCCCTGGTGAATGACTATGGACTATGGGGAATTGCCTTCCATCCCTAATTTAATGGACCGCTTGACTGTTTGGGAACTGTTGTTAGTGGAACTGGGGGATATTTGCTTTTGTCTTTTGACTGGCCGCCATTGAGAATATGTAAGCACCTTGATTGTGAGTCGCTGTTGTTCCAGCAGGGTACCCTGAGAGGCACAGAGAGAGTGGCAGTGTCTTGAGAGCCCTGGCTGAGTCCAGGAAGTCTGGCTGTGCCCTGAAGATACCCTGGCTGTGCCCAGGAAGTCGGGCTGTTCCCAGAGAGAGTGGCAGTGCCCTGAGAGCCCTGGCTGAGTCCAGGAAGTTTGGCTGAGCCCTGAAGATACCCTGGCTGTGCCCAGGAAGTCGGGCTGTTCCCAGAGAGAGTAGTAGTGCCCTGAGAGCCCTGGCTGTGTCCAGGAAGTGTGGCTGTGCCCACAGAGAGTGGCAGTGCCCTGAGAGCCCTGGCTGTGTCCAGGAAGTGTGGCTGTGCCCAGAGAGAGTAGCAGGGCCCTGAGAAATCCTAGCTGTGCCCGGGGAAACTAGTGGTACCCTAAGAAGTCCAGGAAGTCTGGCAGTGCCCAGGAGTACTGGTGGTGCCCTGAGAAACCCTGGCTGTGTCCGGGAAGACAGGTGGTACCCTAAGAAGTCCAGGAAGTCTGGCCGTGCCCAGAAGCACTGGTGGTGCCCTGAGAAACCCTGGCTGTGCCCAGAGAGCCTGGCTGTGTCCAGGATATTGCATTCACCCCCAGGCTCCTCGCACAGGTCCCCTCGCGGAAGACGCTTGTCGCGTAGATTGTGAGGCGAGAGCCTGTAGGGGTGGAGTGTGGGGGCGGAGCCCCAGAATGTAGTTTCCAGGCTCTCGGCCTCACATAGACAGGTGTTGGCTCAGGTAGTAAATGGCCAACTGTGATTGCATGGCCATCAGCTGTGGCTAGTTGGCCGTCAGCTGTAACCAGTGAGCCATTGGCCACTAATATAACTGCTGTGGCTACAAGGAGGAGAGAAGGAGAGGAGAGAAGAATGGGGCTAGCAAGAAGATGGCGGCTGGGCTGGCAAGTGTGGATGGCGGTTTGCGGACAGTGTGTATCCAGCCTCCAGTGAGAGTATAGTGCCGCCAGAGAGAATAAAGTGGTATGACTCCCCTACCTATGGCTCCGTGGGTGTTCCTTTTTGGCCTCACCATATCCTGCGTTCTTGTATGGGGAGCGGGAGCAGAGACCCCCAAGGCCATCCGGCACGACACATATGCATGCATAAATGACGTGCTGCAGTTTTTGACAAGTGCTTGGCATATACAATGAAATTCTTGATGACAGTTTTATTATTTCTCAGTTACGTAGAGTTGAACAAATCTGATGTGACTCTTCACAGTGGCATTATCATCTTTTTCCTTTGCCCTAATGTTTATAGGATATATTAGAAGTGTTTGACATATAAATTCAGCATTTGACTGACTTTAATAACCATGTGATCAATAAGAAGTGATATTTTTATAGTCCAAGTTCAATATTCAAAGGGTCATGGGTAACAAATCTTCATCAAGCCAATAAGACTAGATCCTTTTATTTTTCAGAATTCTTTCTTTTCTTTTCTTTTCTTTCTTTCTTTCTTTCTTTCTTTCTTTCTTTCTTTCTTTCTTTCTTTCTTTCTTTCTTTCTTTCTTTCTTTCTTTCTTTCTTCCTCTTTCTCTCTCTCCCTCCCTCCCTCCCTCCCTTCCTCCCTCCCTCCCTCCCTCCCTCCCTCCCCCAACTCTGTCTCTCTCTGTCTCTCTCTGTCTCTCTTTCTTTCTCTCTTTCTTTCTTTCTTTCTTTCTTTCTTTCTTTCTTTCTTTCTTTCTTTCTTTCTTTCTTTCTTTCTTTCTTTCTTTCTTCTTTCTAAGAATCTTCTCTTTGGAATGAGTAGAATTAAGAGTTAAGATCTATAAAAAGCTGACCATGTTACAAAGGTGTGGGAATTATAGGGCACAGATATAGATACATTTACTTTACCAGTGGTTTGATTTTTGTATAGTACGAAGAAATTTAATATGATGAACAGAGAAAGAAACTGGATAGAAAATCAATGAATGTAAATCTGGGAGCTTATTCTTTATTCAATAAGGACACCAATTCTCAGACTCTTTGTAAAATGATTGCCTCTCCAGTCAACCCACAGTTAGCTGAGACTCGGTAGGCAAGTCTGTCTCCTGTGTGCTGGGCTCTGAATCACTTCTGAAGAGAAGTACCAAAATTCTTCTGCAGCGCATTCTCCCCAGCCCATACTCCTTTGAGCTGGTAGCGTCTTCCGAGTGAAATCAACACAAATAGTTCTGATGGCTACAACACAAGACCAGGACTTCTGGTGCTTGGAATACAAGAGTGTGTCCCACATTTTAGTTTCTTATAGGGTTGGTCAGTCTCAGAGGTCAGTTAGTCCGTTGTCTGGCAGCACGCGCAGCCTGTGGAAACCACTCAGGGTCCTGGCATGGTAAGGATCAATGTCCCGTCTCCTTTCTGCTCCTCCCTTCTTTGCTCTTCATGATCACTTCTGGTGCATATGGTGCATTGCACTCACTAGGTGTCAGGCGTTCTTCTGAGAACTTTACAGCTGCTAACTCATTTGGTCTCCACAGGAAGCCTATGAGGTTGATCCTTTCATTTTCATTTAAGAAAGGAGGAAACTGAGCTTTTGATGAGGATGGAAGCCCCTGCCCTCCCAAAGCCCAGCTGAAGCTGAAGGAAGCTTTGAAGACAAAGAAGGCAGTGCTAAAAGGCGTCCACAGCCATAAAAAAAAAAAGAAAGAAAGAAAAGAAAATCTGCACATCACCCACCCTCCAAAGACCCAAGACACTGCGCCTCAAGGGCAGCCCAGATATCCCGGGAAGAGCACTCCCAGGAAAGCAAACGTGACCATTATGCCGTCATCAAGGGCCCCCTGAATACCGAGTCAGCCATGAAGAAGTGCACATGTGTTCACTATGGCTGGCAAGGCCAACAAGCACCAGATCAGACAGAAGAAGCTCTATGACATTGACGTGGCCAAGGTCAACACCCTGATCAGGCTTGATGGAGAGAAGAGGCATATGTTCCACTGGCTCCTGACTGCGACGCTTTGGATGTTGCCAACAAAATTGGGATCATCTACACTGAGCCCAGCTGGCTAACTCTAAATATGAATTTTTGTCATTGTAAATAAATAAATAAACAAAAAGGAGGAAACTGAAGCATAGTAGGAGTAAACAACGTGCCTAAGACCATGCAGCTACTAAGTGAGAGAGTCAGAGCTCTGACCCACACAGTTGGGCTTCAGCCTCCTCTCCTAACTATACATCACATTGACTCTCATTATCTTTATTGTCAGGGGCATTATTATCATTATTATTACTAAAATATTACTCTTTAGTAAGAATTGGCAAACTATGTTCACAGGTGAAATCTGTCACACAGCTTGTTTTTTATGGTTCACATGCTAAGAGTGGTTTTTATAGATAAACATTTGCATTGATTTGATGATGAGGACCATTAATTCTGAACTTCAATTAAGTGAAATGAATTCCCCTATGATACCTAGTATTATGTGTCAACTTGAGTAGGTCATGGGGTGCCTAGATATTTGGTCAAACATTATTCTGAACATTGCTGTGTTTTTAGATGAGGTTTACATTTAAATTGGTGGACTTTGAGTGAAGCAGATTACCCTCTACAACATGGGTGGGCCTTATCCAATCGGTTAAAGACCCGAATAGAACTAAAGGCTGACCCTCCCCAAGTAAAAGGGGATTCTCTTGCTTGTTGGCTTTGGACTCAAACTGGGATATTGGCTCAGCAGAGTTTGGACTCGCCAGCCTCGCAAATGACATGAGCCAATTCCTTATAAGAAATGTCCTTATATATATATTATATATATTTGTATATTATGTTACATCTATATATTTTACTCCCCCCCATTCTATTCTTCTCATTACTTACCTATATTACAAAAAATTCAACTCAGTTACTGTTATTATATTTTTAATTTCATTAGTAAGAAATTTATGTAAATTTGTTTTCTTTTGTCACATAAATACATAAATAATTTCTTCAATTTTGTCTTTTAACCCACAAAGCCCAAATATTTACTATTAGGTTGGTGCAAAAATAATTGCGGTTTTTGCATTAATTTTTAACCCTTTAAACCGCAATTACTTTTGCACCAACCTTATATTTGGCCCTCTGTAGCAATAAGCCTGTGGTTAAATCTAAACTAGTTAGTTAGTCTGATCAGTCGTCCTCGATTAAGTGTTTGAAAGAATTATCAGTGGGTTCAAACGATTGAAGGTAACCAGTGTACCCAGCACAACTCTCCCTTTGAATGGTGTTGGGGAAAACCGGAGGGTTGGCTCAAGGGTAAAACCTGTGGAGGTGACATAGTCCCTGGTGAGCTGGCTCTGAGCAGAGCAGTGAGGGTTGAAAGATGGGGCCTATAATGCTCTGCGTCTAGGTCTTTCTCAGCTTGAACTTTGAGAACCACTCCTCAGAGTCTGGCTTCTTTTGCCACAGTACATCTTCGATCCTATCAACTTTATGGGTAAGCCTCTTCCTGTTTACTCACTGCAAAGGAGAACTGTATCCCTTTTGTTTTTCTGGAAATTCATATAATCCATGAGAAAGAGACAGTATTAGTCAGAGTTCTCCAGAAAAATGAGACTAATAGGATGAAGATATGGAGACATATATATATATATCCAAAAAAATGTGGATACATTTTAAGAAAGGAAAACTGTATTAAAATCGTAATACTCAATATACACTGATAACAAAAATGAATACAAGTCACGTTTGACTTCCGTAATTACAAGAGGTACTCAAAGTAATTTTAATATATCAGCATAATTTTAATATTTTTTTTTCCTTTCTTAAAATGTGTATACATTGTTTATATGGAGAGAGAGAGAGAGAGAGAGAGAGAGAGAGAGAGAGAGAGAGAGAGAGAGATTTTAAGGAATTAGTTCATGTGAATACAGAGGCCATCAAGTCCAAAATTTGCAGACTGGGTTGGCAGGCTGGAGACTCAGAGAAGAGCTAACGTTGAAGTTCAAGTTTGAGGACTGTCTGCTACAGAATTCCCTCTTGCTCAGGGGAAGGAAGATTTTTGTTCTAGTCAGGCCTTCAACTGATTAGATGTGGCCCACCCACAGTAAGGAGGGCAATTTGCTTTATTCAAAGTCCACGGATTTAAATGTAAATCTCATTCAAAAACACTCTCACAGAAACATCTACATCTACAATAATGTTTGACCACATATCTGGACCCATGGCCCAGTCAAGTACACATATAAAATTAACCACAGGAACTAATTTAAGTGGAAAGGGAGTGAAAGGGAGGAGGCACATTTGACCAAGGCAGTGGTACCCATTTTCAGCAAAACAGAGATATCCAAGTGAATAACTACTGCTGATGCAAATATCCAGGGACACACTTACTGTATCTTCCTCTGGCTCTTCTTGCCCTTCTGAATTCTGCTAGAACTTTAGAGTTCCGCTCAAATTTCACTGCCTCCAGAAGTCCTCTCGGAAATTCCAGTCCTCATTAGACAGCTCTTTGGATTTTTGAGAGAACCTGCTCTCTGCCCACATGGTTTGATCTTTCATCAAGGTCTCTTATATTGCACATTAGTCTTGACTTCTGGGAACATCCTTTTAATCTAAACTGACAATAGTGACCCAAAGTCCTCAGGAAGCTGCAGTTATGCTTCCTTTCCTCTACACTGGGCGATTCACGCCCTGTGACTGCCCATCTCACCAATCTGTCAGATCCATGAAATGCCTACTTTACGGGGATGTTGGAGGATAATATGAGATAACGTTTGTAAAAGTACTTTGCAAATCACAAGGAATGATACAAATAGAAGATTTTTATTAGTATGATACTCTGTTTAAGAAGACAGGGGATGGAAGTAAAATGCTTATAAATGATTTACATTTTATGAGTTGTATAATTCTAATACTAAAATGTTTAACCCTTAGCTTTTCTGGGAAAACTCAGCTGTCCAGAGGAACTAATGTCTTTGAGAGTAGTAGATAGACAAGGTTTTCCTGTACTATCCTGATATCCTTCCATTTTGTGTGTTTTAAAGTACATACCTTCAGAGAATTTAAAATTATGTTTCTTTTCATGTAATGAGTGCCTATCAGATAAATGGATTCCCAGGTTCATTACGTATTACTTTAAGATTAAAGGTTCAAATTGAAATGTTTCTGAAGTTTCTAATTCAACGACTATTTTCTTTTTAATAAATGACTTAAATAAGTGTTTGCCATGAGTAAATAGGGCCTAGTGGCCTCCTTGTGATTCTCAAAATATTGTCTCTTTCCTAGTCTCCACCTCCATCTTTGGGAGTGAAGATGAACCCCAAAACTTTGTACTTCTGGAAAACTCCCCACTCCTTTCTCTTCTGGGCTCTCAAAACTCCCTTCACAGTCTGTCTTGGAGGCCACTAGGAGCAAGCCATCATCTCCTGTCTCCTCATTTGTGTTCATCACCTCAGGAAGCCCAAGAACTCCAGGCCAGCCCTCCACTTCTGGACACTTTTCTTTGTTTGGCTCTGCATACCCTCTCTCTCTCACCTCCTCTATTCCTGAGACCCTTCCACTCTCGTCTCTCAAAGTCATGGTCCTTCATCTGCCAAATCACCTAGCTCCTCAATATTGTCTTGGAATATTTTCTGCACCTTTTCCCGCCAACAGAAATCTGGCTTTCCCTGAGGACACTGCTTTCCTGAAGACTTCGTAGCTGGTGGCTGTTATCTACTAATCTTAGAGTCTTTGGGTCTGGAGGCGGGTGGGTGTCCTGCTTGCTACTCATTGGTGCTCTCAGGCCGTTTTCCTTCCCATCTCCTAGGAAACCCCAGCTTTGAAGCTCACACCCTCGGACTATACCACTTGCTACTCTTTGTTACAATAATCTATAGATCCTTAAGTCACCCTCACTTCATTTCTTGAAGTTTTTGCTCCTGGCTCTCTGTTATTTTTTGTGGAGCCAAAACGGCTGTGGGGTGTGTGTGTGTGTGTGTGTGTGTGTGTGTGTGTGTGTGTGTTGTATAATTTTTATATTCGTGTGTGTGTTGTATAATTTTTATATTCTTCTAATACATGGCCTCTTAATTATTTGATTTGCTGTCGTCTGATGAGTATGTCCTTCACCTTACCTCAGCCATGCCTCTGAAGGTCATGCTCTGGTATTGTCCAGTAACTACACCTGTGGGGGCGGAGCCCCAGAGAGTAGTTTCCAGGCTCTCGGCCTCACATAGAAAGGTGTTGGCTCAGGTAGTAAATGGCCAACTGTGATTGCATGGCCATCAGCTGTGGCTAGTTGGCCGTCAGCTGTAACCAGTGAGCCATTGGCCACTAATATAACTGCTGTGGCTACGCTAGAAGAGAGGAAAAAAAATGGCGGTTTGAGAGGAAGAGAAAGAAAAGAAGGATGGGGCTAGCAAGGAGATGGCGGCTGGGCTGGCAAGCGTGGATGGCGGTTTGCGGACAGTGTGTATCCAGCCTCCAGTGAGAGTATAGTGCCGCCAGAGAGAATAAAGTGGTATGACTCCCCTACCTATGGCTCCGTGGGTGTTCCTTTTTGGCCTCACCATATCCTGCGTTCTTGTATGGGGAGCGGGAGCAGAGACCCCGCAGGCCGTCCCGCACGACAAATGGCGCAGCGAGCAGGGTCTCCCGCACGACACATGGCGTAGTCGGCAGGATATGGTGCCAGCCAAAGCTCTCCAAAGGACGGTGGAGCAGTTTGTGCATGTGAACACCCAGCCTGAGGAAGACCAGGAGGAGCAGCTGCCGGAGAGCTGGACCCCCGTGGAGGGGTGGGAGGACGTGGACGGTTCTCCCACCAGCACAGGAAAAGCCATGCAGCTGCTGGAGAGATGGAGCCCCGTGGAAAGGTGGAAAGATGTGGACGGTTCTCCCACCAGCACAGGAAAAGCCATGCAGCTGCTGGAGAGATGGAGCCCCGTGGAGAGGTGGAAAGATGTGGACGGTTCCCCAACCAGCACAGGCTGGAGAAAGCGAAGGTCGTTGCAGCCCTGTGGGCCGGGGAAGTTCCTGCTCAGGCAGCCCGGATGCAGGACTTATAGTCCCAGGAGGTAACGCTTGCTGAGTCCTCCATGGGAGATGAGGGTGAGGTCAAGGTCATCCCTCACCCCCAGGACAGCCCTGGTGAATGACTATGGACTATGGGGAATTGCCTTCCATCCCTAATTTAATGGACTGCTTGACTGTTTGTTTGGGAACTGTTGTTAGTGGAACTGGGGGATATTTGCTTTTGTCTCTTGACTGGCCGCCATTGAGAATATGTAAGCACCTTGATTGTGAGTCGCTGTTGTTCCAGCAGGGTACCCCGAGAGGCACAGAGAGAGTGGCAGTGCGCTGAGAGGTCTGGCTGAGCCCTGAAGATACCCTGGCTGTGCCCAGGAAGTCGGGCTGTTCCCAGAGAGAGTAGTAGAGCCCTGAAGGTACCCTGGCTGTGCCCAGGAAGTCGGGCTGTTCCCAGAGAGAGTGGCGGTGCCCTGAGAAGCCCTGGCTGTGTCCAGGAAGTGTGGCTGTGCCCACAGAGAGTGGTGGTGCCCTGAGAAGCCCTGGCTGTGTCCAGGAAGTGTGGCTGTTCCCAGAGAAAGTGGCAGTGCCCTGAGAAATCCTAGCTGTGCCCGGGGAAACTAGTGGTACCCTAAGAAGTCCAGGAAGTCTGGCTGTGCCCAGGAGTACTGGTGGTGCCCTGAGAAACCCTGGCTGTGTCCGGGAAGACAGGTGGTACCCTAAGAAGTCCAGGAAGTCTGGCAGTGCCCAGGAGTACTGGTGGTGCCCTGAGAAACCCTGGCTGTGTCCGGGAAGACAGGTGGTACCCTAAGAAGTCCAGGAAGTCTGGCCGTGCCCAGAAGCACTGGTGGTGCCCTGAGAAACCCTGGCTGTGCCCAGAGAGCCTGGCTGTGTCCAGGATATTGCATTCACCCCCAGGCTCCTCGCACAGGTCCCCTCGCGGAAGACGCTTGTCGCGTAGATTGTGAGGCGAGAGCCTGTAGGGGTGGAGTGTGGGGGCGGAGCCCCAGAGAGTAGTTTCCAGGCTCTCGGCCTCACATAGAAAGGTGTTGGCTCAGGTAGTAAATGGCCAACTGTGATTGCATGGCCATCAGCTGTGGCTAGTTGGCCGTCAGCTGTAACCAGTGAGCCATTGGCCACTAATATAACTGCTGTGGCTACGCTAGAAGAGAGGAAAAAAAATGGCGGTTTGAGAGGAAGAGAAAGAAAAGAAGGATGGGGCTAGCAAGGAGATGGCGGCTGGGCTGGCAAGCGTGGATGGCGGTTTGCGGACAGTGTGTATCCAGCCTCCAGTGAGAGTATAGTGCCGCCAGAGAGAATAAAGTGGTATGACTCCCCTACCTATGGCTCCGTGGGTGTTCCTTTTTGGCCTCACCATATCCTGCGTTCTTGTATGGGGAGCGGGAGCAGAGACCCCGCAGGCCGTCCCGCACGACAAATGGCGCAGCGAGCAGGGTCTCCCGCATGACAACACCCCTTTCATAGTCTCAATTACAAGCATTCCCCATGTATGTTTCTGGCCTCTCCCACCTATGTTTCCAGCTCATTCCCTCTAGTACTTCAAACTCCAACAATTCTTTAATCCCATTGGAACCTATAATCCACAAATCCTACCACCTTTCTACTGTCCTTCACCTCCCCACCTTGAGTCCTTTCTTCCTGACCCAGCTTAGCATTCATTGTCCAACTCTCTATCTACTCTGTGCCTACACAGCTGAACTTGGCTGGAGAAAACCTCACAACTGTGCTGACCAGTCTCACTTTAAACACAAAAACATCAACCTCAAGTAGACAGACCCTTAGTGCCACCTAATAACGCTGTGACGTATCCCCGGTCAGGTCACTCTCCCATCCTCTAGAAGGACTGTTTCAAATCCTCCATTTTTCTTCAGACCTTCAGGACCTCCTTTCCCATTCTTGCTCTCAGCTGTTGACCTTGATCCTTATTTCACAGAGAAAGTAGAATCAATCAGAAGAGAATTCTACACCTTTGCATTGGTACAAATACCCACCCACAGCACCTGTTTGTGTTTTATCTATGTGTGTTTTGTTCTGATAGTTGAGCACACTGGAGCTTCTTTCTGAAGAAAACCTTCCACTAGTGCAATAGAGCCTGTGCCTCTCACCTATTCAAGAACACCCTGGATTTGTTTCATCAAATGTACCCCCTTCGCTGCAACACTCCAAACTGCATATAAATATGAAGTTTTAGTTTCCAGCTTAAAAAAAAACCACAAAAAACAAACAAAGAAAACCAACCTATCTTCACCCTACATCCTTCCAGCTACTGTCTTTTCTTCCTTTCAGAGCAAAATACCTGGAAAGAGTTGTCTTTTCTTGATGTCTCCAATTCCTATTCTTTCATACTTTTTTTGAATAAACTTTAATCACCACCACTCCACTGACACTCTTGTAAAGGGCCCTACTTACCTCGGGGGCTCCAATGTTAATTCTCAGCCCTCCTCTTACTTGATCTACCAGAACTAGTGGACACAGTTAATCACTTCCTCCTTGAAGCACCTGATTTACTTTGGCTTCCAGGTGCTCCCTTTTCCTACCTCGCTGGCCCCTCTTCTTAGTCGCCTTGCCCAATTTCTTTTCTTCCACAGGAATTCTTAATGTTGGGATGCTCTAGGGCCCAGTGCTTGAACCTCTTTTCTATCTGTGCTGACTCTCGGGATGCTCTTTTCCAGGCGTAAGGCTTTAAATACCAGCGGTACACTGACAACCTCCCAAATTTGTATCTCCAGCATGGACCTTTCTCCAGAACTTATTACCCAGCTGCACCCTCAAGATATCCTCCCAGTCATGTAGTGATCTCTTACACATAACCTGTCCAAAACTGACATGCTAAAAGCAACAGATGTCCCCAAGACTGCTCTTTGCAGTCTTCCTCATCACGATAAATGAGGAACTTCACACTTCCAGTTGCATAGGTCAAAATCATTGGAGAGAACTTTCACTCTATTTTTCTTAGACCCCAAAGCCAATCCATCAGCAAATCCTGTCAGCTCTTTCTTCAAAATACATTGAGAAGCTGCTTACTTCTCACCATCTCCACCACCTCTAGCCTCGTACCAACCATCATTATTCCATCTGATTTATTGCAGTAGCCTCTTAACTGAACTTCCTGTTTCTGCTCTTGACCCTACATGGTCTATTCTCGTTATAGGTTCTACAGGACTTCCCATTTCATTCAGAATGATAGCGAAAGTCCTGAGAGTGGCCCACACGACCCCAGATGGTCTGGCCCCTGCTTCCTCTATGCCCCTAGCTATTGTGCTCTGCTCCCACCCACTCTGCTCCAGTTCTGCTGCCCTTTCTGCTCATCCCTGAACTTGCCCAGCATCCTCTTACCCTGCACTTTGCACATGCCCCTCCCCTGGAGTGCATGCTTTCCATACACAGGCAGGTTCTCTCCTGACAAGTCTCTGTTCCAATAGAGATACCTTCTCTGATTAAACTATGTCAAATAGTAACCCCCTCTCTGGCACTTTCTTTCCCTTTGGCCCCATTTATTATTTCCCCATAGTAGTTACCGATGTTTGGTATTCTATATGTTTGTTTACTTGATTTTTTAGAATTTGGACATGTGACTCCTGCTCTAGCTCCAAGAATAGCGCTTGTCATCTGTAGATACTCAATACACAGTTGTTGAAGGAATGAATGTGCGACCCAAAGGATTAAAATGGCATCAGAAATCTAACACAGAACCTGAAAATAAAGCTCCCCAGATAATAAGGTCTGGGTCAGCTTTAGAATCCTCTGGGAATCTCAGTGTCCCATGAATTCTGCTGATTTTGCTCTTCTTCTAAGCAGATGTGCCCAGAAAGAGGGGCCTACAAAAGGAACAGGGGCAGGTTCTGTCTTGGGCTACTCACCCCTTATATTCACTGGAATAAACGTTTGCATTTCCTCCCCTCTCCCCTTTTTTTCTGGCAGTTGATCACTTTCAGTAGGAAGTAAAAAGACATCACCGAAGTCATGCTCTCTGAATTTTAGTCAGGACTGGAAACTTCAAGAAGTATTTTAGTTGGAAGGTGTTTTTCGAGCAATTTCTGGCTAGATTATAATTTTTTTGGGGATTCACTGAAAGAGCAGCCTCACGTTCCCAGACAAGGGATGGCAAGGACTGCTGTAGAGATGCAGGCTAAGAGAACTAATCCTTGCACTCTGAGACACTGCCACCAGGTGATGGTGCCCAAAGCGGGTTTGGCACTGTCCTGAGTGGACGGGCACTGCGTCCATCGCAGCTTGTAAAAGACATGCTTTCTGTGGGTTCCTCCTAATGCCTGACCCTTTCTCTTCTGCAAATAGCCTCAGGTCCTCCCTGTAACAAGAGCTCAAACATTTGCGGGTGCTCTTTCTTCAGACTCAAGAACTCACAATTTCTCTGTGACCTCTTCAAACTTGTGAGTGGGGTGAAGTGGTGAGAGAAACACATCTTTTAGTGTTGTTTCCTGGTTCTCAAAGTAAGTTAAATAAAAAAGAGAAAGAATAAACTTTAAAATGTTTTTCGAACTGTCATTTGATGATGTGTTCTGCAATCTTCAGAAAATAGGTACATGATACTACCACATTATGGAGAAAATAAGTTAAATAAAAATCTCCAGCAGCAAGCCTGAAGGTTAGCATATTGTCACTCAATAATCTGTTTCTGAAAATCCCCAAATGCACTTTAGTAGGTCTGCAAGCTTTCAACTTTCTGGATCACATGCCATATACATTACACCCAAAAGAAAAAGAGGCAGTCAAACTGACAGATTCTAATTCAGAAACGGAAAGTTAATCTTCTATTGCTTTTGAAGGTTAAAAAAAAAAGTCTTGCCTCTTCTCCTGAAAACTTATCTATAATTATGCTTTGTGGTGGAAAGACAGCAACAAACTTCCTGTGCTCAACACTTGAGTTTTAAAGGCTACTTTTGATTAATTAATTCATATTTTTATCAGTAGGTCAAGAGGTCTGGTTTTTAGAGCTCACACCCACCTTTATGCAGCAATTCTTGATTTACAAGACAAATCAGGGCTGAGTACAGCTGAACACAGGGAACTCACCACATACAAATAGAAAGCAAATTTTACTGCGAGGGCATCATTAGATGAAAATATTTTGTCCCTTGGTGGTAAGCTGTTGAATTTCTAGGTTTCCTCAGGCAAA
Source organism: Rhinolophus sinicus (assembly GCF_057876585.1). Lineage (NCBI taxonomy): Eukaryota > Metazoa > Chordata > Mammalia > Chiroptera > Rhinolophidae > Rhinolophus > Rhinolophus sinicus. Next base: position 53,228,306 of record NC_142504.1, on the reverse strand, counting down.
GAGAAAAACCGTAGACTCCCCACCTTTTGGATTGTTTTCACGGCTCAGGAGTGCTGAGGGGTGAGATCCGTCAGGCCCTCCGTGCTTACCAAGAATGCAGAATCGCATGCCTTAGCATGATCTTCAGAAGAAACAGTCTCCATGAGAACAGACATGTGATGTCAGACTGAATTCAGTGAGCAGAGGAGAGTGGAGAAAGGGAGCAAATGCAGCTTCACTGAGTGACTATTATGTCTTAGGTACTGAAATGTGCTTTATCTCTCTTATTTAATCCTCACGGAAAATTGAGGGTGCCGTGTAGTATTTCACAGTTGTAAAGTCTCAGGATGTTTGTGTGTGACTGTAAAGTTTCTACTCTTTCTACTTTAAATCATGTACTTGAAGTTTAGAGAAACTGTTTCCATTTAATGCTTTTATTTTCTTTGTTTTGACAACTGTGTGGCTTGTATCTCATCTCTCTCTCTAAGAATATATTCAGTATATTCGTTAGAAAGTCTTTACCTAATACTAAGTCACTAACACTAATTAACAACACCAACTGTGGGTGATACATCTCACAAGGGACTCTTCTCTGGTTAATATTTCACATGTACTTTAACAGTAGGAAGATACTATCTGAAAATGCAGTTCTACATAAGGATGCTAACTGCTCCCTTACAAAGTACCTGAATACTTCAGCGCAAACAAATCTTAATATAAAATACTCCTGTGTAGCATTTGAAATCTGATAAATATTTATTATTAATGCTGTTTGCTTTTAATCTGTTCAGGATATCATTTTTCCAGCTTTTTGGTAGTTAAACAAAATGGTATTTACATTACAATATTGCTTGCCAACAACCTCATTTTCTGGTTTAGTCAGCAGCCCTTCATGCTTGATTAGTCTTTAATTATACAAATACCTACATATTTAAAAAAAAAAGTTTTCTTTTTTCCATACTTTGAGCATGTAATTATTTTCTCTTGCATGCAATAACCTTTAATTTTAGGATTAAGCAACTGATTCTTTTTAGTATGGATGGGGCTTTTCAAGTGTTAAAGCAAATTTGATTATTGTATTATGAGAAAAATTAACTTTAGGAAACCTCTTTTCAGTGCATTTGACAGCACCCTGATTAGCTGTTGCAGAAAGCACTGGGTATCCGAAAGATAAAACAAGACTTCATTTCTCTAGTTTTTTCTTATTTCTCCCTGTCTCTTTGGTCTAGGATTGTGATAATTTAAGCAATTAAAGCTTGCAGTATACCTGTTTTCCTATTTCCATAAATTGGAACTGAGAGCAGATGATGTACATTAAAAATATTTTAACACCAAGGCTGTTTATAGTTCTGGTAGGAAACCTCACAAACTGTAAACTTTTATAGTCAAAGATTTTTGTCTATAATAAATCCACAGAATATTTAAAAATATAGGAGTATCTTGTGTGAGATGGTGTTTTTCTCGACATGCCAGCTTAACACCTGAGGCCAAATAGCAATGAGACTTAGAAGTAGTACCTCCCTTTCCAAAACCCAACAGTAGAGATGGGGAAGCCTTCATGTACTGCCTGACACAGTGTTGGACACTTATTCCATATTAGTTTCCTTTTCTTTGGATACTAGGATACTAATCCCCGAAAAACACCACCATTTCCTTATCGGAGTCACCCTAGAGAGCAAACTAATTTCACAACATCACAGCATTCAATTAGCCACATTAAATATGTAGCGTATTAGGCTTGGAGGATGTAGAGGTGAATGACTAACTCACAGACACATTAAACAAGCCTATGCAGTAACACAACCCATATTTAAAGTGCACTGAGGAGGAATTTTAACTTTCCACAGTTTAGTTCAGCTGGTGATAAAAGCATCTTCCTCCCAAACTCAGTTTTTATACTGATGTCTGACATTTTCTTTTGTTCTCTTTTCAGGGTTGACCACAGCATTTGAGCAGGGCAGGACCACTAAGATCATCTGGCCCACCATCTCTGCACTATAAGAGAACCAGTCAAGTGGTTACCGATTCTCCTTGAGGGGCATCTTGCCAGCTCACCTGAAAGCACACCTCATTTTTGCAGACATCTCTTAGGAAGCTCTGTTTTATAGAGTTTGTACCCACTCATCCTAATTCTACCACTGTAGATACCCTATTGTTGTTGATACACAACAGTAACAAGACCATGTCCCTGTGATTATGCAATTTACATCCTAGATGGAAGAACAAAGTAATAAGCAAATATATAACATCTCAGGTAGTGATAAACCCTCTGAAGCAACATGGAGAGAGATAAGAAGAAAGACGAAGAAACAGAGGTGTCATATGTAAAGTTTTATATAAATGGTGAGGGAAGGAGTCTTTGATGAGGCAAAATTTAAGCCAAGACCTGAATGCAAATTAGATATCTAAAGGAAAGGTGTCTGGGCAGAGGGAACAATAAGCACAAAGCCCTTAGTATAGAAAGTTAAACACTGAAATAATGTAAACTTATATAACTCAAACCTCTTTATCCCTAAGACTCCCCTCCAAATTCTCCAAATTCTTTTCGATGTTTCTCTTGGTACTTACCTCCATATTTCTAAATAATATGCTGAAATTGTTTTTCTCAATTTGTCAGTGTTGGGCATTATCTATTGACTTTCAAAGTGGAAGATGAGGGTTAAACACTCTTGCCATCCACACTCTATTTTCCCTCCTCCTACTTCCCTTTATTCTTCCCAAAATTTCTAATTTAATAAGAATTTCTTTTTGTGACTAAGAAAGTTCTGTTTACGGCGGAGCCTATGAGTATACCATGACTTGACTTCCTTTTTTATAAAAAGGTATTTTTGTGTGTGTATGACCATACCACCCTGAATGCTCCCAATCTTGTTTAAAAAGTTTGTGTTTTTACAAAGTTAATTATTGCTTTTCTTTTTGTTTGCTTGGAGTTCTTTGTTTCTGTCGATAATTCTCCCCAAACTCATCACAAGAAAGGTAAAACCGGTCTGAACAATGTTTTCCGTAAGGTCAACCTTACAGGACATTCTCGTTGTTTCTCTTCTGCTCCCTTCCCTGCCTCTTCTTCAGGGATATCCCTCCTGGAGTCATCCATATTCTTGTCCCAAGATGGACTTGTTGCTTTCCAAGTCAACTGTATAACTGTTAGCCTGGGATTCCTTTATGCTTCTTTCTTCTGGTAAACCTCCAATTTTCCTCTTTTTTGATTTACTCTTGTTTTGGTGGAACACTTCCTCCAGTAGAGTTGATGAAGGATACACAGTAGATCAATTTGAGATAAATCTTCCAGAGATTCTGCATCTGACTGTTGAGTTTATACTCATATTTGATAGCTTGGCAGTACATAAAATACAAGTTGAAAACCATTTTTCTTCAGAATTTTGAAGGCATTGCTCTATTGTCTTCCAGCTTCAAGTTTTGCCCTGGAAGTCCAATGCTATTCTGATTCCTGATTCCTTGCATTTCACCTGTTTCCCTCACCTCTGGAAAATGTTCATACTGATGTGGGCCACTCTCTTTGTTTTTATTAGGTTATGCATTCTGTGGCACTTTCAATGAGGTACGATCCTTCAAATCTGAGAAATTTTCTTGAATTATTCTTTGGTAATCTCTCTCTCTCTCTCTCTCTCTCTCTCTCTCTCTCCTGGTCTATTAGAAGTTGGATTTCCTGGATTGAGCTACTATTCTCTCCTGTTTTACTTATTTGTTCTTTTTTCCCCTTTTCTGCCCTTTTGTTCTACATTCTGAGGGGTTTTCTTAACCTTCTATTGAACTTTTTATTTCAGCTATAATTATTTTAACAGTTACCTAAATGTTCCTGAATTGTTTCTTAAATGTTCCTGTGTACAGAACCTATTCATGTGTTTTGTAGATGTATAGTCTTCTCTATGGCTATTCTCTAGGATATTAATATTCAGGTTTTTATGAAATTTTTCTCCTTCCTGTGTTGTCTCTGTTTCCTATGAATTCCTTTTATTCCCCAGTTTCAGAACAAGGTATTTCCCAAATATCTAGTCATTCTATGTTGTCATTTTATATGTAAAAATAAGGCAGGGACCTGACTATGTTGTTGGAGACCCCAAATATCTATAACTGAGTCTTTCCTCTCTGATTAGCTGGGGAGTTTCTCCAGAGAAGAACCTCACAATTACTTGGGGTGGTGGTGAGGTTGGGAGGTGGTGGGATGCTTGCCTATCTGAACACCTGTATATAATCTGAGATGCCCAACGAGGCCAGGTCTCATCATTCACGATGTAGACTTTCCCTCGATGTCCTGGTCATCAGCAAAGAGCTCTCCCCAGCATACAACCATACCTGATGTCTCCAGATTTTGTTTCTCATTCAATGTATAAAGCTTCTGGAGAGGGAGCAGACTGTCTGCTTGGATTGGGGAAGAAACTAAGGGTCTAAATATTCATTCTGCTGTCATTAACCTCTCCATTTTCGGCAATCTCCCCCCCCCCCAATTCCCGTCTTCCACAGCATCTATTGTTGCCAACCCCCAAGGCTTTCGGGGGTTCTCGAGCTGCTTTGCTTCTCATCGTGTCCCTCTCTCAGGCCCTTGGTATTTAGTTTTCTCAGCTCTGTTAACTCCTCTACCTGCTTTTCCAAAAGTTTGTTGACATGGCTTGTCCGCTGCTGTCTTTTCTCCACTTCTCTTTGTCCTTATGGATTTATACCATTTTAAAAAGTTTCCCTTAATGTCATTTTAGTGAGGTTTGAGGAGGGTGTAGAGATAAATGTATTCAATCTACTTCATTTAACAGAAAGTTCTTCCATTTTTTTCTTTATGAGAATTGGAAATATATTTTTATTTTCCATTTTCTAGTACCTTATCTATTTTTTAAATTCCTCAGATATTAACAACCATCTTTAGTTATTTAATATTTCAGTTGAAACCCCTCAGTTTCTTAAGATACTGTATCTCAACCTATTAACCATTTTGTTATGTACTGCCCCTGAGCCTTAACTCACCTATCTTGATCTAATAAATTGTTTACAATTTGATAAAGCAGGAGTTCTTAAATCTCAATGATCATCAAAATCACTGGTTTCACCCCAGGGAGTCAGATTTTGTAGTTCTTGGGTTGGGTGAGGGAAATCTATATAATGAAAGAATCCCCAGGTAATTATAATTTTTTTTCTTTAAATTTTTCTTATGGAAAATTTTTAAACACGTACAAGACACAATACTATAATTAGCTCCTGTGGACCCATCACACAGCTTCAGTAATTATCCTTTCATCTGTACCCCATCTACCCACCTCCACCTATATTATTTTTTTCCCTCTTATACATATCATTTTAGAAAAATCCCAGACATCCTATCATTTTATTTGTATTCCAGTATGTATCTTCAAAACGCATTCTTAAAAAAAATTCATGCCACTATCACTCCTAAACATATTAAAAGTAATCCCTTAATATCATCAGATGTTCAGTCAGTGGTCAATTTGCAACTGTCTCATAAATGTCCTATTGTTTCTTTTTTACAGTTTGCTTGAATTGTAAACTAAATAAGGTCCACATAATGAGATTGGTTACTGGGTCTTTTGATCTACAGGTCCAATTCTCTCAGCCCTTCCTTTTCTTTTTTTCTCTTTTTCTTACAATTTATTTGTTGAAGGAGTCTCCCCACGTGGTTTTGATGTGTAGCCATTCTGGGAATCACGACTGCTTGAAGCCCCCTCAGGGACCACCTAGAAGGAGAGAGCCTGGAGCTCTCACGCACCCTGTTTATGAAACCTTGTTCCTCATGTTCCCCATGTCACCTGCAAACCTTCTAATAACATTGCATTTTGGCTCCTGTTCACCTTGAGATTTAAAAAATCATTAATTTTATTCTTGTGTGTGTGTGTGATTTCTTTCCCTCTCCTTACAATATATATGCTTATCTTTATTGAACATCATCTTTCTTGAGGGGGTAGCTTTCTGTTCTAAATTATAATTCTGCTAGCTTGGTGTTGGTCACCTCAGCCAGGTTCCTAGATATGTTCTTGTCAGGTTTTTACAAATGATTTGGAAGAAGGGGGTGTCTCCTGTTGCCCTTTATGCAAGGCTTCTCTTGTTTCAAGTAGGGTCACATTTTGAAAAATTATTAGTTGTCAAGTAGAGAGAAAACAATATATTTATAAAAATTACTGTTTCCATCTTTTCAGTAAATTAAGAAATTCAAACATCTTAGCTTTTGTGGCGTCTAGTATAGTGAAGTCAGGTGGAGGCAGTTTGGGTAAAAGTTGGAGGTGGCACAGTGAGCATGAAAAGGTGCCCAAATAAGGTATTGTCTAAACCAGGACAGTTCTGAGGGCGAAATGGGTGCTATCAGTAACTACACCAGACACAGACATACACAGACTGTGCACTTGGAAAGGCATGTGAGGCCCCCAGGTTGGGGCCAGACAGACAGGCTCAGTCCCAGCTGCGCCCAGCTGGGGGCCGTCCGTGAGTCCCAGCTTCTCTGAGACCTGGTTTGCTTACTCTTAAAAGTGATGTCAGGCCTAAGTGAAAAAGATACAAAACGCCCAGCACAGTGCCTAGCATGTGCTAAATGCTCAATAGTATTTTTATGTTTCAAACTGGATCATCATTTTTCTACTGGAAGGTTCTATATGTGTTTGTCCACTTTACCAGTGGGGTCTAGGCAGTCAGAGCATGTCATCTGAGGGCCTCTGGTAACCCATGGTGGGAGAGCCATTTCTGTTTCCCTTGGGTCTATATATCTGCTTCATAACACTTCTATGCTTTGGGAAGTATGATTTCACTCACAGAGCAATCAGATCTACCCAGTATTAAGAAGGCCTTTCTCTATTATATTCTGCATGTTAAGGTCCACCACATGTTGTTGAGATGGTGGGGAAAAGGAAACATAGAGTTAATTAGAAAATGAGGGTCCTTGCTTTGATATACATTTCCTCCCAAATTAAAGAAGCTGGTTTAAAGCAGTCTAAATAAAATCTGCATTTCCTAAAGCCCATTGAGAGGGTAGAGCAAAGAACAATGGAGTTAAAACAATTTGAAAAGAATAATAGTCATAACATCTGTTTATTTACAGTGGAAAGAGTAGGGCATGAAGGGAGCCATATGGGACCAGTAGTGAGAGAAGCGCGGGCACCCCTGGCCATTGGGGTAGCACCAGGAGGGCCAGGGAGGCGGGCGGCAAGGGATGTCAGGTACTGGGAGACTCCGAGTGCAGTGAAGGGAGGTGGGAGGTGGGTGACAGTAAGGCCTGAGTACCCAGGCTAAAAGGCCAAGGGGCTTTGAGAGGAGGGTGATATGAACAGAATGCTCCTTTAAGAAGGTTAGCTTGGCAGTGCTTTGCTAAGTGGATTGGATTAGGGAGACACACAAGTAGGAAGACCAGGTCAGGGAGAATGGTGCTAAACCCAATCCTGGGGCCGGATCAAGTGGGGGAGCTGAGAAAAATTCCAGGCACCTTGGATGTGGAGCTCTATAGCCCATGATTTTTCTGATTTTCTGACCAGGGCCCATGAACTGGCTCCTGACTTGCAATCCTAGGGGAAAAGGCTTTTTCCCTTGATAAATCTTCCAGGAACCTAAACTAGGCAACCAGTGTGGTGCCCCGTGCTCCCTGCCTACCACTTTCTCTCTCCTCTTTTCACTTTGTCTTTAGTATCATCTATTCATTTTTGGTGGGACCACTTGGCCAGCTTTTAATACATAGTTTAGTTTCTCAGTTTAATAAGCTTGTTATTAAATTACACGTGAGTTTTCAACTACATAGGTAATGGTATAATGTTGAAGTTCCCTGCAATGTGTGTGGGTGGGGGAGGTGGCATTACCTTTTTGCTTGATTTTGACTGTTGCTGACAGTGTTTGGTGTTTAGGAGCTCATCATCATATTCAATATGTTGGGACACTGATAAATTTGCTTTCTGAGTTTTTACATGTCTAAGAATTCCCACCTCTGCCTTCTTAAATAGCTAGGTCTTTCAAGGTAGGGTTTTTGAAATTCTTCTGATCTTGTCTTATAGTAAGAAATACATTTTCCAACAAAAAGCAACACATACTTACATACAAAAAATATGTATACAGACAAATATATCTGTCTCTCTATATGTATATGTATACCTTTGTCTCTCTATATGTAACTATATACATATATCTATATGTATTTAACTTAAACAGAAGCTTCAAGAAAAATACATAGCCTTACTTTGTGTGATATGCCCTGTTATTTTCTATTTTTTAATTGTTTTTTTTTTTTTTTTTTTTTAAATTCTGGTTAAAACCACTAAACCAATGTAATAACCACTCACAGTGTGGTCCACAGAAAGGTCCAAAAGGTATCATGTCTTGAGTGTCAAGACCAGCTTGTCTTCTATGACTGCCTGTCTTCCTCATTTACAGAATGTACCAGATTCATTCCTGATGGGGTGGAGAGAGAACAGGGGCCTTTTCAGATTGGGGATAGAAGGGTATGTCTGTTCCAGGGATGAATACATGGAATTTGGGCAACCATGATATGGTCAAAAAGAAAGGTTAGTGCTCCACAGTTGTCTGATAACTACTGATTGGGAAAGAGGCCTCCTTTCCCTGTTTCTTCTCAATCACCTCTGTTTTAGGATGAACTTCCCCCCAACCCCACCCCGGAAGCTTATCTAATTCCCTGATAAAGCAGAACTGTTTGGAGAGAAATTGTATATTGCTCCTAAATTCTCCCTTCTGAGAATTCCCATTTGAATGTCTAGACTGGGCTATGTTTTAGAACCCCTTCTTTGTATCATTAATGGAGAGATGTGTTTTACAAACACTGAATGAATCAAGAATCACTGCTCAGTGTCAGGGCTATACATTGAAAAGAATCTGGGCTGTCATTTATTTTCTTAAAAAACAGTATCCCTCACCCATCTTACTCTAAAGACATGATATGGTATAAAGCAGTGCTTATTTAAAAATTAGAACACCAGGACCATAGCTTTGTGGGAACAGTCAGCTCTTACAGTTTAGGTTTTTTCCTTCTCTGTTGTGACATTCTGGATTATTTCAATCCATGCCTCAGTTGTAGGAGATTTTTCTAAAGGTTTTTTTTTTTTTTTTTTTTATCATTGTTTAGAGCCAAAGGTTTTGTCCTCTGACCTTTTGATTCCCTTTCTGCATCTGTAATCAATGTCAAGTCACCACAAGTAAAACTAAAAGGAAGTTAAGTGGAAAAACCAAAAGCAAAAAGCCCAAGGAGCACAAAGCCCTAAGCCTGCCCAGGCGAGTTTCAGAAGCTCACCATTTTGAAATAGTACGATTGCTTGGATAAGCACCCCCACCCCCACCCCCATTTGTTTGGTGCCTGATTTGTTTCCAGTTGCAGCAGGGAGGTCAGAGCAAGCCAGGAAAATGAATGGAGCCAGCCTCCTGCCAGGCTGCCTGGAGCGGGCGGGTGTTCCGGATCAGCGTAACCAGCTCCCTTTCCCAGGCCCGCCGATGTAACTCACTGGAGTGGCAAATTACATCAGACCTACAGCTGTAACCCGACATTATGATTAATTTGATCAGTAATTTCTCCTGTTTTTCATTTTAATCGGTGTGACTAGTCTGCTGTGGCAGGTCTTTCAGATCTAATTAAGATAAATATCCGCGTAAAAGACTTGGCAGACTTTCCGAGTCAAATCCAGGCATCCAGTGTGAAGACCTGCAGCCCCAGTCAGTCACCTTCGGGAAGGGCCGTGCTGCTTTCAGCAATGAGCCATTCACACTTAAGCAAATCCATAATCTCCAGCCCTGCTTAGTCATTCTCTCCAACATCCCGGGCAGAAAAGGAAAGAAAGGAAAGCCCAGACAATGTCGTTCTCCCCCTGGGCTCACACTCGCTGACTTCCCTGGACCACATCCGTGGCACTATAAAAGGACACTTTACACAACCCCTGAATTGGTCTTTCTCAAAAGATTCTAAACAAATATGTGCGTGTGTACAGATCAAATAAACCCGAAAGTGTGTACTCACACATAGGGAACACGTATCCATATAATTACGAAGGTTTCAAGTCCACACGTACACATAGTCTAACCCTTTCATGCAAGCACACAGCGTGTTGGGAATTGCATTGGCAGGGTTTAAGAAGTTTATTTTCCCACTTTGTTTTCTTTTAGGTCGCCCAGGCATGTATTTATGCATCCTAAGGCTAGTGGCTGATTTTGTACAAGTTCTGTTGGGTTTCTGTTCTTTGAAGATGAAAGTGACAATGCAATTTCCCCCCTAAAGCCGTCTAATCAGCAGGACCTGCTGTGCAATCTGGTACAGGCAGACGCTGGGCAAGTGTCACGGATTTGTCTGGGTTACTGGGTCTACATCCCACTTACCAGAAATACGAAACGACAGTCCAGGAACTTCAAAAGGGGGGATGTTTGTGAAAACCTTTCTTGCATTTTATGAAGAAAACATTACTTTACAGTGATGACACAGCTCCCAATTACCATAAAGCAAATTCCTCTTTGTAATAATAGGAAGGGCTAGTTTGGAAAACAAACATGTGACTGGAGTAAAGATGGTTAATTTAAATGTATTTTGTACACAGCTCCCACACCCCTGATTAAGAGGGTAAAGCATTTCAACAAACTATACTTTAGGATCTTTCATCAAGGAAACAGAACCACATTCTGAGTCTGTATGGCCTCTACATCTGGAGGATGATTTTGCTGCTGTGTTGCATGCATCTTGGCTTTTGCTCCTGAAAAAGAGTGTTGTAATAATGGTATAAAGAAGACTCCCTCGGCCCCTGCTGAAGCAGACAGTCCCAGGTGCACTTTCATGGCTGAATGAAAGCTGGTGGGGCTGCAGGTAGGGTGTGGTCCTCACAGCCACAGAGCTTGGCAATCTTGGGCCTAAAAATTGGAATGAGACCTTTTGACTTCTCACAGAGATCCTGTCAGCCATTTCAGCTCTAATTTAGTTAGTGGTCACAGACCACTTTAATCTTTGTACTTGAGTTTCAATTTGGTAGAAACAGTTTCAACAAAACTAGTATATTTACTAAAGAAAGAGAAGAATGTGTGGCCACATCCTCACCTTCAACCTCAGAGTGACTGGTTCTTGAGCAATGTTAAGATCAAGATTTAGATCAGGAATTACAAGAAAGACCAGACAGGGGAAAGGGAGAGTCTTTCATCCACCAGCGTATCTATCTCCATCTTCATCTTCAAGGAAAGAAATCATTATGTGATCTTTTTAAAAAGCTGGAAATCTCACAATGGAAAAAAAAAAAACTAAAAAGAGACGGGTTAACAGAGTGGACAAAGTTTTATGTCAGAAAGACCTCGGTTTGACTCTCACCTCTAATAGGTCCTTACTCTTAATTTCCTCATCTGAGAAATGGAGCTTGTGGGAGGCAGGTCACTGATTCACTGAGCAGAGCTTTGCTATTCAAGAGGTGGGCAGAGGACCAGCTGTGTCAGCATTACCCAGGAGTTGCTTAAAAATGCAGACTCTCAGGTGGGCCCTCTACAGTCTGAGTCTGCATTTATCAAGGTCCCAGAGAGATTCATATGCAAATAAAGCTTGAAAAGCCCTAGTATAGATGAGGTGAGACAACATTTAGCAGTATTTAGGCATCTCAACTTGTAGTAGCAGTTCATGTTTGGAGAGCATGTTGTAGAGTCTGAAAGAATTATACCTTTCCTCTATTATATTTTGAATATCAGGTATGAATTACCAGGCTTGAGGTTTTTCTGCAAATATTGGCTAATAACTCAATTTCAGGGTATGGGAGAGGCTTGAGTGGATACCAAAGTACAGATATGGTTGGTTGTTTTCATTCTGTGACAGCTGTGAATCTGGGAGAGGAGTAGGGTAGAAGTTAACACTGGCTCATTCTTTTAAGAAATGAAGACCTAGTTTTATCACATCATAGAAGTAAAGTTAGCAGCCACTCATGCAACCAACACTTCGGGTAGAAAGCATTTTGTTTAAATAAGAAGTAGGAATTTGCTCTTTTAGAAACGAGTAGTTGTGAGCCTACTTACAAGACCACAGGTAGTTATTCTTAACCCTGGCCCCACACTGGAATCACCTGGGGAGCTTAAAAAATGTTGATGGCCACACTCATCCCACTCAGGTTCAGTCAGAATCTCTGGGTGGGACCCAGGCATTGGTATTAAACACACACACACACACACACACACACGCACAAACTCAGGTGATCCCAACATGCAGCCAATGCTGAGAAACACTGCCACGGAGTTTGGAAATTTTCTCTTGAAAAAGTGAGCAAGAGATTGAACAAAATACAGTGGCATGAGTGTGGGCATGGCCTCAGTTGTTTGGAGTTGGCGTGGCTTCGATGAGTCAAGAAGAGGGAGAAAGATCAGGCAAGACAGTGAGATGATGGGCACCCGTGACCCAGAAAATATTTCGTTGTATGGAGGCCTCCCTTTCTGGCATGAAGATACCCACTGTATCATTTAAGGGGGTTCACTGGTAGACAAAATGTTATGCAGGTTGTGCCTTGAAGATGTTTAAAATGGATTCATGTGACTGTTACATGCAGGGAGCTTGGAGAATATCCCATCTTTGCTTTAAGCCTTTAATAACTCTGCTTTGTCCAGGCTGGGTCCAAGGACCATTGAGTTTTAGCCCGAAATTGATCAAATTCCTTCCATGGGGTGCAAACTACTGAAGGTAGTAAGTACTCTAAGGAATGTTAAATTTTATAACCTTACGTAGGAGTACTAGGTTATTTTCCCTCTGATTTTAAAAAATAGAAGTTGCCAAGCCAACTAGACTCAGAGAGTTTTCCTTGGGGGAAGTGAGATGGTTTCTCTGAAATCCTCTCCTCTCTAAACCCTTCCCCATTGCTTTGTTCTCGTTAAAGGCCACATTTGTAGCCTCACACACAAGGATGGAGAGCTCGGCTCTGGAAAGAACAGCCAGCCTCTGGGAGATGGAGTCCAGCTAAGAAAAGAAGGCGCTCCCTAACTTTGGTTCTTTTTTATGACAGTTAAATATCTTCTGGTGCAGAAAACTAAGTGATGGTGCCAGGCTGATCCCTGCCAAATGACAGTTCAGACAAAATGTGTGGGGCTGGAAAGGTGGCATCAATCCGGAGCCCGCCTGGACCTTTAGACGCAGACCGCCAGTTCCCAGAAGAGAGTTGTCACGCACGCACGCACAAATGCAGAGTGTTCCCTCCACAGCTGCGTTCATCTGAGGCCTCGCAGGCATCCCCACTGAGTGGCTGAGGACACGGAATTGCCATTTCCGGTTGAGAACCACTCAGAGACCTGACCTTTGCCATGTGGGTTCCTCTTATACATGAAAGAAGAGACTCTGGAACTGGTATTCTCAACATGGCACCTTCCCCTGTCTTAACTCTGCATTCATCGGGCCCTAGTATTGCCGTTTGAAGCCAGAATACCCAATTTAGTTCTCAACAGTAGAGGATGAAAGAAAGAAAACACCAGTGCCTCTGAGGTTGGGCTGGTTTTTTATTTTATTTTGTTTTTCGTTTTCTGTTTTTTAACAGGAAATAGAAAAAGAGCCAGGAAGGGAGTAATGGCCCAGAGACATGGAGTTTTGACAGCCTATGACGCTAAAGCCTTGCCATACATATTTCAGACTGACTTGACCTGTTGTTTGGAATCTAATCCTTCTTAAAATACAGGGGTGGAGAATGAGGTAGTCAGGATATTGAGGAACCTTCTGACCACTGGAAATTCCTCAAAGGACAGAAGGATGGAGGTGAGGTGAGGGCAGGCTGTGCCCTGTCTCAGTCCTACTGATTTCATGGGTTTGGGGCTATGTGGTCCAGTGGTACCCTGCTATCACCTCCGTGCCCTGCCATGGGGAGGCCTGACTCCAGGTGCAGTGGGGTGTGAACAGGAGAAATCATGGGCAGTGAAGAAGAGGGGGAGAAATCACCATCTGAAAGACAAGGTCTCTGAGACCTCAGCTGCCATCAGAGGCAACCCAGACAGACATTTCCTTATTTTTATTTTATTTTATTTATTTATTTATTTTATTATTATTATTTTTTTTAAAATTTATTGGGGTGACAATTGTTAGTAAAATTACATAGATTTCAGGTGTATAATTTTGTATTACATCATCTATAAATCCCATTGTGTGTTCACCACATTTCCTTATTTTTTTGGCTGACTTTGCTCGTTGCCAACTGTAAGGACCATTGCTGGTTTCAGCTTTCCTCACTCTTGCTTTGGTTTGGAGTTTCTTCTTCCTGTATTTCTCCATCTTTCTATAGTACTTCCTTTTCTCCACTATTTAGTCCACTGGAGTGGGTCTGTAGACTGTTGCCTATTTTAGGTAAGGAAATGCAAGGTTATTTTAGTTGTGTGGATGCTACAACAATTAGACAAGGAATCCTTAGAGCACGGTTCCTAAAGGAATTTATATGGGATATTAATTAGTGTTATATGAGGGGAAAAATTCAGTTGTAACATAAGTTTGGGAATTTCTTGGTTAAATAATGTTAACTAGAAATCTCTAATGCAGGATTTCTTTTAGCTTTTAGTATTCTAATGTTAATTGAGAAATATCTAGGAGTGACATCCAGTGTTGCAGTGCCTATCTATCTATCTATCTATCATCTATCTATCTATCTATCTATCTATCTATCTATCTATCTATCTGTTATCTATCTATCTATCTATCTATCTATCTATCTGTTATCTATCTATCTACCTATCTATCTATCTACCTGTTATCTATCTATCTATCTATCTATCTATCTATCTATCTATCTATCTATCTATCTACCGTGTTTCCCCGAAAATAAGACCTAGCCGGGCCATCAGCTCCAAAGCGTCTTTTGGAGCAAAAATCAATATAATACCCAGTCTTATTTTACTGTAAGACCTGGTCCTTATAATACAATACAATACAATACAATACAATACAATGCAATGCAATGCAATGCAATGCAATGCAATGCAATGCAATGCAATACAATGTAATGTAATGTAACGTAACGTAAAGTAACGTAACGTAACGTAACGTAACATAACATAACATAACACCAGGTCTTATATTATTTTTTGCTCCAAAAGACGCATTAGAGCTGATGGCTTGGCTACGTCTTATTTTCAGGGAAACGCGAGATTATTCTGATTAGAACTGTGAACTCGTGAGGCCAATGCATGAAATAATGTATATAAAAATGCACTTTGTAAGTTTCAAAACACACTGCAAATATTAGCCAAATATTATCAGTATTTCTTGAGTATTGCATATGTGCTGTGGGATATGATGTTGTACATATATAGGTCTTTCTTTCCATGTAGTTCAAACCACCTTATTTGTGTTATTTCATAAATAGAATGTGGAACTGGAAAGGACTTAAAGATCATCTAATATGAACTTTTCATGTAATGAGTGACACAACTGAGTCCAGAGATTAGGTGACTTGTCCGAGGTCATGCAGCTAGTTAATGGCAAAACTGGGATTACCAAGAATCTCCCTGTTTACTGACATGCTAAAAACCACAACTTTGGGAATTTAGAAGGAAAAAAAGTTGTGTGTTTTTTTTTTGTTTGTTTTGTTTTAATAATATTGGTGGAGAAACCGAGGTTCTGTGGGTCAAAGTGAGAATGCTCTAAGATTACGGGAGCACAAGGCAATCTCCTGCCCCCACACCTCTCCCAGGCCTCTGTGCAGGCTTGCCCTCCCCTCCCTTTGCTAAGTCCCCCTCCCCAGAAACCCTCCCAACCTCTCTGACTTGATGCTACAAAACAGATGTGTAATTGTTAGCCTCATTATAGTTTATATGAGTTTTCTGTAGGAGTGCAGTGCATAATTTTATTGTACACATGCATTTTTATATTCCCAGGACTATTTGCATTTTGCTCAACTTCGAGTGGGTCTGTGTATCTCATTAGATTATCTCCTTAGATTTTAATATCTAGAGTCAAGAAAGGAAAAAAGGCAGGGAGGAAACTGATCATTTTTTGAGTGCCAGCTATTTGTCAAGAACTTAATTCAGTACCCTCACATAAGTCATCTCATTTAATCCCCACACCAACCCTCCAGACAATGAGGAAATTAAGGTTCAGGATCTTTCTTGGGTGACCTCACCCAAGTGCCCGGCAGCGCCAGCACCCATGCCCAAGTCTGTCTGCTTCTAAAGACCATGCTCTCCCTACGACGCCACACGTCTGTCCTGTAAACCTTCGCTAGGACCACAATGCACACCATAGGTGCTTGATAAATGTTTGTAGCTAATGATAAAAGTGCTATCTTTATGACCTGGATAATATTCACTTGCAAGTCTATACTTTGGAAGTCAGTTTAAAGCCGGTGGAAAATTTACCCCTAATGTGTGAGAAATAAATTGAGGCTAAAATATGAGGAATGGCACTTGATCATGAAAGCACAAGACTATTGCATTAAGTTAACATAAATACTGGCTATGTTTTGCTCATTCAGAGTGAAGTGCCAGCCAGCACATTTTGGGCATCTTGAAGTGCCACTAAAACCTGCATCTATGCACATGGAGGCAAAACAGTTTCAGAAGCCATCTGAACTAGACTTTGGGATCAGTTTATCTGCCATATCCGACAGACAGTGATGGGACTGGAGAGTATGTGTGGCCCCCAGGCTCATTGCTGAACTCGCTGCAGACAGGCCACAGGTCCGCCCCCCTATCATGGTCAGAGTGGTGCTGTTTTCCTTGAGAAGTTATAACTTGCCCTGTTCAAATGCTGCAAGAATCTTTGCACTCCCTTTGATTTTGGCACCCTTTCCATCTATTGCTACTACTTGCTGGGAGCTTCTGTACTCAGCGGTGTGAAAATGCCACCTGCTTTGCTGAACCCCTATCTACATGATTTGACTAATCTGCAGAACAGTACCCAGAAATGGTAAATCTAGACAATGGCAAAGAAGCACCAAGTACATAAGTGTATTCTTGATAAAGTAATTTCCCCCAGCCACTCTCAAAGCAATATAAACTTTGTAGCTCCTCCTGGATCTCAAATGCTTGTAATAAATTCTTTGAAATGTCCGTAATGTTGAACTGAGGGTTTTTTTTTTTTTTTTTTTTTTTAAGGAGATTGTCTTTCTTTCATAAAAGGAAAAATTGTGCCTTGCAGAGAAAGTGGGTACATATGTTTTGTTTATTTTATTCAGTGCTGAATATGGTTGGGTAAAGGGACTCCCCTTTCCCATTCAACCTCTTGCTGAATGAGTGAATCATGAATGAAGCTCTCAATTTGCTGGATGGTAGTATAAACAGAAGTAAATTCATTCTCTTTCATATCTGTAGTATAATCAACATGTACTTAGCAAATTTAGAGCATAAAAAGCATTATTTAATCTTCACAGTAACCCTCAGAGTTTGGATGGATGTTCTCATTCATAATAATGAAATTTCCTTTGGTTCGTTAGCCCAAGAGGAAGCCTTACTTTGTGTTGACTTGTCCAGTTCTGAAAAGATCCTCATGGCCTGAATTGCTCTGGAGAATATTGTCTACATCTATAATTTTTACCAAACTTACTCAATTTCATAAAACCATAAATTAGTTCAGTAAAAAATGTCAGCAAAAAAAGTTACTTGATTGTCCTAACATTTCAATCCAATCAGAACGATTGGTTTATTAGACCTGTGCAATACACAGTTAAGGACAATGGATTTCCACCCACCTCCCTGCCCCATCCATTACCCAACAAGCACTTGTTTTTCTACGGCACAAATTTGGTGCCATTTTCAAGTTCAATTAAAATGGTATCCAAGATCTGGCTGAAATTTACAGTGGATAGAATGCCATTGACCTTGGAGAATATTTATTAAATAAATCATTTACACAGCTGGTAGCCAAGCTGGGAGGGACTAGAGTGAGGTGAGTGAGGCACTTATCTGGGGCACAAAAGTTAAGGGTATGCCCAATACACAATCATCAAGATGAATAACATGTAATGGGATATTTTAAAAAATCAAAATGAACACAAACATTTGTGATCAACAAAATCAGTGTTACTAATTTTTCCTTTTGCCTCAGACTCCAGTATGGCTCAATACTGTTATTAATCCTATATTTAAAATTTTGGCATTTAGTTCATCATGAATTTCAGCATTCATTTTGATTTTTAAAAATATTGCATTAAAATATTATCTATCTTGATTACCACATTTTTGGGTACATCTTGAATTTTGCATCCAAGATGAGTGCCTCACTTACCTTACCTTAGTCTTGGTCCAGAATGGGAGAATTCTGCAGTGATTCAGCCCTGTGTAGGCATGGATGTCTGAGTTCTATTAGAGTTTACAATGAACACAAAGGAGTTATAAAAATATGCCTGTGAACGGTACTAGAATATGCCACCCCAAAATGTGCCACTTTGTCACGGGGATTTTTTTTTTGAACTCAAGACAATTGAGAAGAAGCAGAGAGAAGAAAACTTCTCTGCCATTCCATTTACCTAAAAGCAGGACATAAATTTGTAAAGGTGTACTTCCCCCCTCCCCTTCTACCAGGAAGGATAGACATTAATTACTGGAGACAACTCTAGGTCCTTATCAGCCCAGAGATGGCACTAGAGGAATCTATACAACCAATCTTGCTAAAACTAACCCTTATCTACCATTAGTTTCACCATATATTTACCTTCCCACAATTTGCCACCCCTTGAAACACATAGTCCTTCTCCTTCATCTTGTCACTTCTCTAAAAATGTATTGTTCTTTTGTTAAGATGCTGTATAAGCCCAAGTTCTAACCACTGACTTCGAGTTACTCATACTGAGTCCTCCCATGTGTGCCTGTGATGCACGTGTTAATGAACTTCTGTTTGTTTTTCTCTTGTTAATATGTCTTTTGTTAGTCTAATTTATAGAGCCCCAGCCTGAGAACCTGGGATGAGTAGAGGAAAAATATTTTTTTCTCCACCTATACCCTTGTTAGTCACTCAACACAATTTTAGGGGTTAGTAATACAAAACTCCAAATAGAATGGAAGGAGTTCTAGAAAGTATTTAATTGTACCCTTTCCCTTTATAGAGGAAGTGGTAAAATTAAAGTTAAGTTTGTAAAGTTAAAAAACTGAGTCACGAAGCTTTGACTGATATTGTGCTAAGTGGATTAAGACAGACTGCTGGGAGAGAAGGGGTTGGCCCAAGATGCTTGGCCTTTTCTCTTAAGAGCTGTGATTGGAGACCATGTGCTTTACAAAGGATGAAAGTCACGTCGGTCCAGGTCAAACTACTTCTCAAGTGTTTTGGGTCTTTGTTTTCAAAAATGATCATGCACTACCTTCTCCATCACTCATCTACTTTGGAACTTAGTACTGAGAGTTTGCCAGTGGGAAAACATCCCAAATGAGAAGATCAGGAGGCTGTGCCTCCTGCAGAGCAGAGGTAGAATTTGGATGCAGTTTTACTCTTGGATGCCTGAGTGGTAACAAGACCTTTACATTAGCAAATCCACATGGTCGGGAACAATTTTACACTGCTCTGAAGCAACTTCACCTCTGAGGAGGTAACCATGCCCCTCATTCCTCACACAAGCACAGATAGCTTTCTCTCCCCTAACTGCTTCCCCTGAGCTTTGTCTCCCTCTGTTATTTATTAAGATGTTCAATACAACAAGAAGAGGAAAAGATTATCTTGCTTCCTGCCATGCAAGACGGTATGCAGAAGGCCAAGGTTAAATGCAGCATTTGGTTTCTTAAGCTTCTCTAATGTATAGGTGTGGAAAAGCAATCTGGGACCAGAGCTTACAGCGGTGACTCTCTGAGGATAAAAACTTGACTTTAATTTGGACTCTGTGGCTAAGATAAAATCTGCTTCTGCTATCATTATCCCACTTATGTTTATCCCCACTCTCTTTCCACTCTGCCACCCAGCTGAGTGGGAAGAAATTAACCTGACCTTGAAGAATATTCACAGAATCTTCAAGACTATCAGGTTTCCAATAGCCAATAAAGTTCTAGAGGCCTACTAATATTCAGATCATAGAGTCATAGGCCTGAAAAGGATTTTAAAAACCATATAGCTCAAACATTTAACAGGTGAGCAAAACAAAGTCCAGAGAACCAATGAGACTTGTCCAAAATCATGCGCTAGCTGGAAGCAGGGTCAGAACTAGGATGAGTCCTCAAACCCTCAAGGTCCCCCTTCCCATTGCACCATAATTAGGTTCCAGTCATACCTAGCTCATCTCCAGATCACTCATGAAGGAACATGCACACATTAGGGCTTTTACACAATGTTCGGAATTTTCCTACTGCGAATGAAAATTCCCGAGGAACAGTCTGAAGAAAAGCCATCTCAAAGGTCATAGAAAAGAGATATTTATTTCACCATTCTTATGTTTATAGGGTCTTTATCCAGATCAAAATTATATATTGAAATTAAAATTGTACATTGTTTTTTCTACCCAGGAATAATTAGGCCATATCTTTTCCCCCCAAAGTTAGTTGCTGCCCTTTATGTTTCTGATCTGCTCCTACCCAACACACTCTACATTTCTAGTTTTAGATTCTGACATAGTCTGTAGCCAGTGGACTACAGCCAAAATAGGAGAATGGCTTGATAACCATTCTGGAACCCAAAAGCTAAATTCATCTCACGGATGCATTTTTCTTGTCCCACACACGGTTTTCAAATTTGACTTTGGGTTTTATACTCAAGTTTGCTTTACTTATTTAGACTAACTGCCTAGCCTCTGAAGATCTTTGTGTTTATGACCCATGTTTGGAACTTCTCTCCAAACATGGATGGGTGGGCAGGTTTTGAGTTTCAATAGAGAATCTAAAGACAGACATTCAGGGGTCAGCTTCCGGTTTCCACTCTGGACCAGCAGCCCTCCTATAACCCTGAGCAATCAAAATTAGTGGATGAATTTATTCCTCTATCTGGGCTTCTCTGAAGTGATGATATTTTAGACTCATGTCTGTCTTGAAACAACAACCTGGTTTTGTAAATGCAAATTTCATGGAATTGAGCTAAAGAATGAAAAGAATTATATTGCAATATTATGGGAAAACTTCACAAGAACTATTCCAGGAATTTTAATCTAGAGTATTACTATCTGCCACCATTATTAATTTTTTTCACTTCTAAAAATGGCTTCTCTTAAATATACCTACATAAGCCACTTTCATTTATTATTTTTTCTGAATACATGACATCTGTATAGTTTCAGAAATAATTGTTATCTTTCAGTTTTTTTAACAAAAATATTTTCTGAATTACTAGCTTTCCTTAACAATCTAAGTTGCATAGTCTAAACTAATATTTCTCAGATTTTGAATAACGTAAAAAGATAAAGACCACATGCAAATAAAATTTTTTTTTAAATAGAATTTAAGCTGTCATATATGAATTTAGTTGGCCTTTATTCCCTTAATAATCTCCAACCAAAACCACTTTTTTCTAGTTCATAAAGATCATTACCTTTGACAGCTAAATATCTTTGTATTTCCTTTTACACACTTTTCTTTTTAAAATGTTTAAATATTCCCTGTTCACAAACTCAAAAACCTTTCAGCTAGTGTAGAAAAAACCCAATATTTCAAAACCATGGAATTATCCATTTCCTTTACACATGCCTGTAATAAAGGGGGGGGGAATCCTTTTATTTCTACTGATATAGATTTATTCAAAATCAGTTCTTTATCCATTTGGTAATATTTTAAAAAGTTTTCCCCAAATCACTCCTTTGGTAGTCATCCATTAGATCCACAGAAGTTAAACTATTATCTTAACAGTGGATTAATTAAGTTTATAAATTAAAACTACAGCAGTAAAAAATTAGAATATTCTCTCAGGGTTTTAAAGAAAGAATTGTGGCTCTGAGCCCTCATTTGTTGTGAAAACAAAACAAAACAAAACAAATACAGCCCCTGGATTTCCATGGGAAACCATGAAAAGAACTTTTAGAAATTCTAATAGAATTTATTTCCATGAAGCTGAGTGGTCACCTCATCTGAAGTCCCATCAACAGCCATTCAAATGGGTTGTGTACACTTGGCTTTCATTGGCTGATAGAGATTGATAAGATATTGACAGTGTTCAGAGAAGGCTGATGTCCACCGAGCTCAAAGCTTTCACTCAGCTGTAAGGATTGACTAGTGGAGTATGTACAGCTGGAGACAGACAGAGCTAAGTAACCTCATCCCTCAGAGGGGGACAGGTTTTTTTTCTTGGGTAATTTAACTTATTTTGATGGCTTGGAAAGAGGAAGTGTTTAATCATATGGTGTACAGGTACACCTAATTTAACTGCTCTTAAAAAGCATTAAACATTCTCTGGGATAATAGTTTTGAATTCCAAATGCTGACAACACTGGGATTGCTGTAATTGTGCCCCTTGTAAATTTGATTATATCTATTTTCTCTGTAGATGTCAAGTGTACAACGAAGACTTTTTAAGCCTGTGTTCAAGTTTAGTCCTATGTCAATGGTATTACGCTGTCTCATAGTTGTGAGATTTTAAAAAAAATACATCTTTAAACTCGACTCAGGAAAATGTTCAAACTGAAAGTAGCCATGACCCAAGTGCCAGGAAAAACACAATTACTCATCTCACCCAAATAGTTTCATTTCCAGGAAAACTTTGGGCCACATCTGAGAATCCAAGTTCATAAGAAAAACGTTATAGGACAACAAACAAAGTCGGTTCTAAAATACTAAGTGCCTTTCTATCTGTGTACCAATTTATTGTGACTTTGTGTACTTTCCTTTATTTCGGGCCTAAGGATGTGATGGCTCTTGTAGCCCTAAGGTAGGGAAGGGCTGCGTGACCCATGTCAAAGCGTGGGGAAGCTGGCATATGAAATGAGTGCATAGGCTGCTCACTGCTGGACTTTGTTGCTGTGCCACAAGTTTACTAAGTCATCATCGGGAGTCTCACTGGGAAAAACAGCATTATGTAAGTCTAAAACTGAGCCATTCATTTCTGGATCTGATGTGTTGACATCACAGTCATTGTAACTTGAAGCTAATTTATTACAAAGTTCTCCAAGTTAAGAATGGTTTCCTGAACTATAAACATGTATTCTTGAATGTTCCTCAATGATAGTGGATTAGAGATGAGCTTCCATGGTTAGCCTGAAATATTTATTTTAGAAGCCCTCAGCCTCACAGTAATAAAGTAAATATACGGAAGGTTTATTATTTTTTTAAAACTAATTTTGTAAACATCTTTATAATGCGTATTTGTTGAGGCTCCTGGCATGCATTCAGAGTACTTGTTAGTCCATGGAGTGATGGTTGGAATCTGGGACATAAGACCGGGGGCTAAATTTCTTCACCCTCTTAACCCCAGAGAGTCTTTAGAAAAATAGAAACAAAAGAGCACAAAGTACTTAAGGTAAGACACCGTTGTATTCATAATATAGAGAAATAACCACCATGCCTCATGGACAGGAGATGCAGTTCTCCACGGGGCTACAAAACTGTGCTAGTAATAATTTTAATTGGATGCTATCTTTGCTGCCTTCAAAAAGTATCATAAAATGGAATTATTACAGGCTGCAAGTGCACTTGCAGTGCTGGCCTCTCACAGGAGAAAGCAGATAACATTTATCCTTTGCAGGACCACATCAATGGGCTCCATTTGTTTCCTTCACACTGTATCCCCGGTTGCTGGCTATTTGCTTCCTCTTCCTTATGTCTAAGAGATCAATTTGAATTAGACGCCATAGAACTGGACGCTAAGTTTTGCTGGCCTCTGCCTTTGGGGACAGCACAGCCCCATGGAAAGCGCTCTGTGCTCATGGGCCGGGATGGGGAGCATACCTGCAGAGGATTGGGTGGCGTGAGCGGCGACGGGAGGCCGTGTCCTGGAGATTGACTGGGTTTCAGAGGGGGGCTTGCGTTCTGCTGAGTTGGAGACGGTTGGTTCTGGTGCTGGGGGTGGGATTGAGGCTGCTGGGGCTGCGATGGTGGGGCTGGCAGCTGTTGGGAGGCGAGTGGTGGCTGCTGAGGCGGGGCCTGCTGGGGCTGCTGCTGCGGGGCCTGCGGGGCTGGCTGCGGGTGCTGGCTGCCGGGCTGCGGTGGCGGCTGCGGCTGAAGCTGCTGGAGCTGCTGGAGCTGCTGGAGTTGGGAGTTCAGGGATGAGGTAGCTGCAAGGAAAGAAAGGGAACAACGTGCAGGTGAAACAAGCGTGACAAGTATCTTGCTGTGTCGCTGGCCGCTTGTCCTGTGTGAGCTGCGAAGGCTCTCCTTTAGAAAAATTTTCCCCTTTCAGCCTGGATCTCTTTGGTACTTAAGAGGGTTGTGGGAGAAAAAGAGTCACTTCTCCGGAAAATTTTAAACTTTAAGGAGAACAAGAATGTAACTTATCAAGGCATTTCTTTGAAAGGCATTAAGCCAAGGGATGCACTAGAGATGGAGGTCTTGTGTAAGTACCTCCCCGCCCCAGCTCCCCGCCCTCCACACTGCTTGGGAAATACACTTCGGCTTTCAAGATGTGATTTAGATTTTTAAAGTTCAACCAGTTGAATTCTTTTGCTAAATGCTCAACTGGAGTTAAGAACAGAGAACTAGTTCGTGATCTCCTTTCCACCATCAATGCCATTAGTCGTGTCATTTTCAGTTGCTACTTCAGAGCTCTGCCAATTTGCTTAGATATGTTAGTTTCAAGTTTCAAGCTTTTTTTTTTTTTTTTTTAATTTAAAGATAGTATATGCTTCTCAGTTTTGCAGAATCAAAAGAGTGAGTCTGAATTTTTTGCCTGCTGATCAAGGAGACAGAAACCCCCAAACCGAAAGGAGTATGGTAGGTGACATGAACGGTATACTGTGGTGACTAGACACATTAGCACCTCAAGGACACGTGAGAAACTGAGGGAATGAAATCGTCTTTCAAGGTTTTCTTGTTATGTGAAATGTAAGAGTTGGTGGGACAAACTGTCTCAACATCGAGCACTCTAAATTTGTTCTTAGATGGCCATCTAGCACGGAACAATTTCTGCAGCAGGAAGACAGTTAGTTTGGCCAAATAATGATCTAGAGAAAATTACTGCGACAACTTCACTTCCTTCTTTGCCTGAATCTCAGTCTAAAAGCTTTCCAACAAGCCTCCAAATAAATATAAGGATCAATGTGGAACCGGAGGCCTGGGCTGCAAAGTTTTCCTGCTCCTCCCCTACCTAGAATTTGTCAAGATTTCCAAAGGTAATAACTCCTGTTTGCAAAATTAAACTAGTCCTTATTTTTAAAAAGTGCTCCCTTAAAAAATCTAGTGGTTCTGTAAAATGACATATCATATACTTGTCTTCATACAACATATTCTTGAGAAATGCGTGTACGTTGATCCAGATGATGAAGACACCTAGACAAGTTACTCTGTAAGGAAATAAACCAGTGAGTATTTTTGCAAAGCTAAGAATAATTTTGTAAGATTTACTGAATATCAGTTAGGTACTAGTCCTGTGTTAGGTAATATGTAGCGTTTAAAAAAGAGACATAGTCCTGCCTTCAAAGAGTTTATCTATTTGTGTAATCTATTTGTGTAAATAAGATTAACTCATGAGAAACGATCAGGTTTGAGGGTAGCTGTTACAGAATCCTGCTAATGGTAGATGTTGATACATATATGTTAATTGACTAAATGGTCAGCAGTGTGGACATGGATTAAATAGCCAGGGAGATCAGGGGAGGGGGCTTCTGTGGGCTAGAGAGAACCAAGGTGGCAATCATAGAGGATGTGGAATGAGAGCAGAGGGTTCAAGAGAGTGACGTTCATACCTTGAAAGGAAGGAAGGGAGGATATTCCAGGCTGGAGAAACACCCAGAAGCTAGCATGCCTCAGGGGATATTTCTGAAGGATGATGTGGAAAATGAACTGCCTGAAACAGAAGTCCTCAGAAGTTTTGAATGACTTTAGACCTTACAGAAGGTGAGGAACCTAGCTTGTGAAAGTGGTGGAAAGATGGATCACTCCCAATTAGCTGCTGTGTATGTCAGATTTAAAATACAGAATCAGGTTTGTTTAAAGCAAGGCATAGCTGTGGTAGTGAAACAATAGTTTGACAGTTCCCAGCGACACCAAATACCAATTAATTCTGTGGCCTCAGGTACCATGTAGAGCTTCCATGTTGGACCAGCTGGGATGGCAAGTCCTCAGTGGGTCAATGAATTACTCTAGGTCTGCTCAAACACTCAGTCTGGTGTGTGTCCTACCTTGCATGTAAATCCGAAGTGCTCTGGGACTCTAGAGGCAGAGAAGGTGTGCGTGAGAGAGGGCTGGAAAATACCCAGTCAATGGGAACTCTCTGAACTTTCTGCTCAATTTTGCTGTGAACCTAAAACTGCTCTAAAAAGTAAAGTTTATATGATAAAAATACCCAGTCATCATCCCATTTATTGGTACTTTAAGATCATGGTCTGGTTTTGCCATTCCCTTCCTTCCCCCGACTGTTGTACAAAATCACATCTTATTGAAGATCTGGGAGCCCAGCTCAATTCCGACCTCCCAGGATTTTTCTGCAATCTGGAGGGTCCTGGGGGAGTGGGGCTGGATCTCTCCTCTGGGTGGACTTACAGACTTTAGGAAACTGATTGCAACTGGCCTCCTGCCTGATTCAAATCAAGCCTGTCCTAATTTCTTTCAGGTGGGGGGCACATATGTCAGTGCTTAGTTTCATGGTTGACTTAAATACCATCCTGTTTCATTTTGGTTAGAAAAGCATTTATCTAATTCAGCATTTAGAAACAGGAAAGACTGGGGAATATTGGCAGATAGATATTGGCAGACGGGTAGGTAGGTGCAGCAGACCCTAACCTCCTAATGAGACATGATCCCAAATGTATTTTCATTCCTTTATGGTAGTGCGTTCACATTGCTTGGCATTTTTTTTCCCCGTGACCTGAAGCTTGCCTGGAGAAGCATTAACCTAAACGAAACCTCGGAGTTACAAAAACTAATTTGGCATCTGCAAGGAAACAATCATGCACAAGAAAATATGTTCAGGTAGGTCCTGGATACAAAGAAAAGCATGAGGGAAATGCACAAGAATGGAACTCTTGTCTGAAAAATGCCAAAGCCACCTACACAATAATATGATAACAAAAGTTAAATGAAATAATAATATAGCCATAAGGTTAGAAGTGTTTACTGGTTTTCAATTTTTGAAACAAGCTGTAAACAAGTCAGGAAAGATTTAATGAGAACATAAATGTTACCATTCTTGACACTACAGAAGTAAAAGTTTTGTGGAAGGAGGAGAATTGAGGACCAGAAACTAACTGGGAAGTCAAGAGAGGACTCCATAGTTGACAGAACAAATGGGGATTTAAATATGCTGTTTAAAGTTACAAAGTTAACTAAAAATAGTGTTATACTTCTATTAGGAGAAGGGAGGAAGAGACAGTGGGAGATGTAAGTGAGCTAAGCCCTCATACATCATACCAGGAAATGAACAGATGATACATAAAGCTAATAAATCAAGAGACAGAGGTAAATGGAAAGTATTCAGAATTATGTAGGTAAGCCCATGAAACCTGAAACCAGCAATGGTTAAATGGTTAAGTGTGATTGCCTTGGGGAAGTAATCCTGAGGGTGGAGGGTATAGCTGAGTCCTGGGCATTTCTTCATAAACCCTGTGTACTGAAATGATTTTCAACCACATGCATGCAATACACTGACAAATGATTTTTTAAAAAAACAGTTTCAAAATTTTGGCTGCGTCTTGTATAATAGCTAAATTTTATATGCCAGGCACTGTTCTATGCCCTTGTCATTCATTTTCTCATCAATTCTCTCAACAACCTTATAGTAAAGTCAGTCTCCTAAATTGGATTTTCCCAAATGCAGACCCTGAGCCAAAAATTCAAGTACAAGTGATTTATTAAGGAAGGGCTTCCAGGAGACACCAGGAAGAGAGTAAGGAAAACAGGATAAGGAAAGGCGAGAAGCAAAGTAGGGGTGAGATTTCGGGTGAAGTCCCAGTCTATTCTCACCCCAGGGGACTGAAGCATGAACTGTACCTCAGAGTTTATCCTTCTCTTCCTTCTCACATCAGTCAGTCATTGGTTCCAGGTGAGTATGGGGCATAAACTTGGGGGACTTCTAGTTCTCTATAAAGGGGAAGTGACTTCAGTGCCCCAGAATCAAAGTACAGTGTTTAAAAATTACTATCAGTGGTGATTGTACTATGTAGCAGGTCCAATAAGGTACTAAGAAATGCCCAGACTAGATGTGAATTTCCATGGGACTTGTCTGTAATGGGTGGGTCAAAGCACAATCATATCAGGTTCCTTTGACTGTCTCTATATAGACAAGGATCTCTCTCTCTCTCTCTCTCTCTCCATATATATATATATATATATATATATATATATATATATATATATATATATATATCATATCTATATCACCATACCTATACATAATCCATATTCACATCCATATCCATATCCATATTCATACCTATATCTATACCTATATCTACATCTATCACCAAGCCAAATTAAAGAGACAGATTCTCCTCAGGTTCCAGAAACTTGGTCAATTAATTATTGAACAGAGTGCTGGTAATTGATACAGGATTGAACAAAACAGAAATGTTTCTTGCTTTCCTGGTGCTCAGGGTTCAGTTCCATTAAAGGCCTTGAACTGATACAAGTTTTAACATACTCGTATTACTAGAAAGTAACTACCATGTTTCCCCGAATCAGCTGTAATGCATCTTGTGGAGCAAAAATTAATATTACACCCAGTATTATATTATATTATGTTATGTTGTGTTGTGTTGTGTTGTGTTATGTTATGTTATGTTATGTTATGTTATGTTATGTTATGTTATATTATATTAATATAAGACCCGGTCTTGTATTATAGCAAAATAAGACCAGGTCTTATATTAATTTTTGCATTAGAGCTGATTGTCCAGGTAGGCCTTATTTCAGGGAAACACAGTATCCATCAGACAGAGGTTAGTCATTACTGCAAGCACAGAAAGATGTATTACAGGAGCCAGTTCTGGGTATGAGGTCATGACCTATCAAGTTCAGGTGGAAGATATAGCCCATCATGGAGATTTATGTGGCCATTTTCTCTTTGAATAATTGACATGACTTGTTCTTTGTTAATACTCATCTGGAAATCTTCTGTCAAGATAAGGATTTTCATGGAATTGTCCTTCTACAAGCAGAGAAAGTGTTGGCCAAAGGACAATCATATTAGATATCCTTGACAATTATAGTTCTCTTTGTAAATTAAAATAGACATTCTGGTTTTATAAATCTGTCTCTTTTGGTGAGAGTCATCACTGTGATATTCTAATCCATTCCAGGACACTAAATTAGATTGAGTTTCTTTAGCTCCCCAGGCTGAGATCTAGACCCTGGTTGGGAGCGAATTCTCCTTGGGCTCCAGTGATGACACCAACTGTGGTGTGAACCTTCTTTTGAAAAGTCTACAATAAATATTTGCTCCTGGTAGTCCTAGAAATGTTCCCAAAGATCATTCCAGATGATGCTTGTTCCCAGATATAGCCCATTGAAAAATGTTCCATGGTCAAATAATTTGGGAGGCATTACGTGTTGTATTCTATTTTTGGAAATCCATAGTGAGCATTAGAATATGAATGACTTAGAATTTTATCATTAAAGAAACCTGAATAACATTTTTCATCCCATACTGACTAACCTCATTTGACCTTGGAACCCCATCATCTTGCTTTTTGTGACCCAAACTTATACATATATGTGGAATTGATATTGTGAGGGACCCATTTAAGAGTAATCTGAAGATGTTTCTGTCTATCGTAGTCAAACATGACCATTTTATAGATGAAGGAATTACATATATATATATACACACACACACATACATAATGTACATATACACAATATATTTGTATACATACACACATTGTGCATATATAATGCACATATACACACAATCCACATATATGCAATGTATATGTGCATACATATATACTTTTTTATATATATGATTTATGTATTTATATATCAGGGTCTCCAGAGGAAGTAATGAACAATTTTTAATATAAAATAAACTTAATGAAATTCTTTCTTTGAGATACAATTGATATGTAGTGCTTTATTAGTTTTAGGTATACAACATAATGATTTGATATATGTATATATTGCAAAACGATGATCACAGTTTCAGTTAATGTCTATCACCACACATAGCTACTTCTTTTCCTTGTGGTAAGAACTTTTAAGACCTACTCTCTTAGCAACTTTCAAATATATAATCCAGTATTTTTAACTATAGTTACTATGCTGTACATCATATCCCGAGTTACATATCTTACAACTGGAATATTTTACAACCGTTTGACCACCTTACCCATTTCACCCACCCCCCATGTCCCTCTACTGGCAACCATGAGTCCGTTTTTTGTATCTAGGAGTTCAGGTTCTTTAAAGGATGATTCCACAGGTAAGTGAAATTATACAGTATTTGTCTTTCTCTGTCTGCCATATTTTACTCAGATAATGACCTCCATATACCTCATTTTCTTTATCCATTTATCTGTCAGTGGATACCCTAATAAGGCTGCATTGATTAATCTGTAATAAAGCTAATTCAGTGTGGTGAAACTAGTTAACTCATGCTGCTGAGAAGCTTTAAGTGAGTGTAATCAACATCTTTGATTGATTAAAATTGTAAATATGTGTTAAAAGGGTATATGCATGTGGGGGCAGAGCCCCAGAAAGTAGTTTACAGTCTCTCGGCCTCACGTGGAGGGGTGCTGGCTCGGGTAGTAGATGGCCATCAGCTGTGGCTGATTGGCCGTCAGCTGTAGCCATTGAGCCATTAGCCACTAATATAACTGCTGTGGCTACGAAGGAGAGCCGAGGAGAGTGGAGGAGAGTGAAAGAGAGTCGTCGGTGGGTTGCAGACAAAACGGACAGCAGGTCGCACGTCCAGTGAACCCAGCCTCCAGTGAGACCGTAGTGGTATGACTCCCCTACCTATGGCTCCGTGGGTGTTCCTTTTTGGCCTCACCATATCCTGCGTTCTTGTATGGGGAGAGGGAGCAGAGACCCCGCAGGCCTCCCTGCACGACAATGCATATGAACTTCTTTAAAAAATACAGTTTTATTGAAGGTAAAGCCTTTGAGATAATCTAGTAGTAGGAGACGAGAAAGAAATACAAAAAGGTGCTTGAAGGATGCAAAGGAGGGAAACCAGAGCTGGAACTTTCTATGACCAGTTAGGACAACCTGGAGCCTAGCGGAACTCTTCCCCAGCATAGGGAAAGCACCACTGTTACACCTTTTAGCTGTGAGGAACCTGGTGTGGACGTCCTGCTCCTCATGTCAGCATACAGCACCAGTAAAGGAAGAAAATGCAGTTCTACCAACACTAACCTTTTAAACAAGCTCTTCCTTCAGAAAAGATTTAAATTAACGCTGTGCGGACAGAGTCCCAGAGAGCGGTTTACAGGCTCTCAACTTCACGTGGAAAGGTGCTGGCTCGGGTAGTAGATGGCCATCAGCTGTGACTGACTAGTTGGCTATCATCTGTAACCGGTTAGCCATTAGCCACTAATATAACTGCCGTAGCTATGCTAGGGGGGTTGGTTGGTTCGTTGGCAGAGAAATGGACTGCAGATTGTGGATCGTGTGGCTCCTGCTTCCTGTGTCTCCAACCCAGCTGCCAGCGAGAATATAGTGGTATGAACGCCCTATCATGGCTCCATTGGTGTTCCTTTTTGGTCTCACCATATCCTGCATTCTTGTGCAGGAAGTGGGACCACAGACCCTGCATTACACATGGCGCAGCGAGCAGGGTATGGTGCCGGCCAAAGCTCTCTGAAGGGCAGTGGAGCAGTGTGTGCGTGTGAACACTCTGTCTTGGGAAGCTCATGAGGAGCAGCTGCCAGAGAGCTGGACCCCCGTGGAGGGGTGGGAAGATGTGGATGGTTCTCCAACCAGCATAGGCTGGAGAAAGCGAAGGTCGTTGTGTCACTGTGGGCTGGGAAGTGCTTGCTGAGGCAGCCTGGATGCAGGACTTGTAGTCCCAGGAGGAAACGCTTGCTGAGTCCTGGGAGGAGGATGCAGGTGAGGTCAAGGTTGTCCCTCACCCCCAGGTTTGGGAGGACTTGGAGCCCTCGCCCTGCGGAGAGGGCACACATCGTGAGGCCCACACACAGTCCTGGCAAATGACTGTGCACTACGAGGAATTGCCTTCCATCCCTGATTTGATGGATTGCTTGACTGTTTGCTTGGGAACGTACCACCATGTAGTGGAACTGGCGGATGTTTACTTCCTGTGTCTCGCTGGGCCGCCAGCAATACTGTGATGCAGGAGGACCCCTTGTTGGGGTGCAGGAGAATGTTTGCTTCCTGTGTTTTGACCAGCCACCGTCCAGAATATATAAGCACCTTGGTTGTGAGCCACTATTGTTCCAGCACGGTACCCTGAGAAAGCCTGGCTGTGCCCAGAAAGTGAGTGGATGTCAAGGGATGCCCTCGGGACATTGCTTGAACTGGACTGGGGCTTTTTCTTGTGGGCTGGGTTCCTGACACACAGGACCCTTTGTGAAAGACGCTTGTCCTGTAGATTGTGAGGCGAGACCCTGGAGGGGTGGAGTGTGGGTGGGGACAGAGTCCCAGAGAGCAGTTTCAGGCTCTCGACCTCATGTGGAAAGGTGCTGGCTCGGGTAGTAGATGGCCACCAGCTGTAACCAGTTAGCCATTAGGCACTAATATAACTGCCATGGCTACACTAGGGGGTTGGTTGGTTGGTTGGTTGGTTGGCAGAGAAGTGGATGGCAGATTGAGGAATCGTGTGGCTCTTGCTTCCTGTGTCTCCAACCCAGCTGCCAGAGAGACTATAGTGGTGTGCAGCCCCTATCTATGGCTCCGTTGGTGTTCCTTTTTGGCCTCACCATATCCTGCATTCTTGTGCGGGGAGCAGCACCAGAGACCCTGCATTACAAACGCCTCCTGTCATTTCCATCAGATTTTCAAGTCTTCTTCAGGTGGTGATACCATATCAAATGAGAACTCTTAGGATGTGAATGTGAATTTTGACTAAATTCCAGTGGATAGATTCTGTTCCTTGATTTTGCTTGATTGATTTTTCCATAACCTGTATGGAATCATAGGCTGTATACAGAAACATTCATTTTTTATTTGAAATCCATTTGCTGGACAGATGAGACCAAATTTATCCCTCAGCAAATCCTAAACCTCCCATAATTACTGGTTTCCTTCTCTTATGGAGTTTGGCAGAAGTTTGGTGAAGAATATGGCGGAAACAATGAGACTCTTGGATGTCAGTTCCATGCTCTGCTCATTTTCCAATTCTCCATGGATAATTATGGGTATTTTTTTGTTTTGTTTTGAGAGGTTTGAGATTCACAGTACGTCACTGAATATGCCATCATCCCTTCTTAATACCATATGAGCTTAAAGACAGAAAGTACATTTGGGTGAGCTGGGAAGCAGTTCAAAGAAGCGCTCATGTAACATTCAATCCCATTATTTTTCCTCCATAAAAGTGAAAAAGTTATTTATATCTTTGGTGACCTCTTCTCAGAAGGCCAATCCACCTTTTAACTGGAGGTTAAAAGGTTTAAAATTATAGTTAACATTTATTGAGCATGGTTTTTCCAGGGAAACTTTTCAATTAGGGTAGAAGTGAAGCTATATTCACTAAAAATGATGCTATCGATACGGTGAAAAGAGAGGAAGTGTGCTCATTTTATATTCCTATGCTAATAAAATCATAACATAATTCTTTAAACTTATTACACAAAGCAAGATGTACCCTGGTTTTCAGAGCATCAACATTTGCCTTTCCCTTCAAGTGGACACTTGCAGGAAAAAATATTACAGGCAATTCAATGGACACTGTGCCTGGTTTAAATACGGCACTATGTTCACTCAAATTTCTTTTAGGCTGTAGACACACGGGCCAGTGCTTATTTTCATGGTTGATTTAATCCATCCTCTCTGCCAGTGTGGGGATTATTCCCTATAGTTATTCTCCAGTGATCTGTCAGTTCAGATTAAAAAAAGTTAAGTGACAAAGATGTGGTGGCTGATTCCTTTAGAAGGCTGGGGATGCTAGAATGTATGGCAAGAGATTTCTTTTTTGAGAATGTATGCTCTCCTCTTTTGAATTTCCCCCATATCACCACAACCCTTCCTTATCTAGGCTGAACTTTAAACTTCCTAAACAGGTAATACAATTTTGTTCCTATCAACAACTTCAGGGTTGCCAAAAAGCTTTATAGATCTTACCTCATCTGGTTCTTACTAATTTTTTGAGATGAAGAGATAGTGTATATTTCTTCTTACTTTGCAGATGAAGACCATAAACTCAGACATGATTCTAGGACCACATGTATCCTAGCTTTTCTTGACCTGTACAATAAATTATAATGCTTTCCTTAAGCTACATCTATTTTTATATTTCGAAACCTAGGAATTAAAAATATATACTTGCCAGATTTGCAATTCCATTCCAGATTCAATAAAAAGAAACATGTTGCAAAATGACTTTAATTATACAGCAAATTGCTTACTATTTAGAAATTACTCATATTACATAATAAATATTCTCATTTTTATTTTCTCATTCCATCTCTATAGAATTCTTTAGTAAGACAATTCATATACTGCATGGTATGGGGACAGAGTCCCAGAGAGCAGTTTCCAGGCTCTCAACCTCATGTGGAAAGGTGCTGGCTCAGGTAGTGGATGGCCATCAACTGTGATCAGATGGCCGTCAGCTGTAACCAGTTAGCCATTAGCAACTAACTGCTGTGGCTACGCTAGCAGGTGCGGATTGCGGCTAGCAAGTGCAGTTAGCAAGTGGATTGTGGATTGTGTTGATCCTACTTCCTGTGTCTCACCTGGCCACCAGTGAGACTGGCGTACAGGAGGACACCTCATTGAGGTATTGGAGGATAGTTGCTTTTTTGTCTCTACCAGCTGCCATTGAGAATATAGTGGTATGACTCCCCTATCTATGGCTCCGTCGTTGTTCCTTTTTGACCTCACCATATCCTGCGTTCTTGTGTGGGGAGTGGGAGCTGAGTCCCTGCATTACACATGGCTAATTTGGTTATGTTATCTTAAAGTGTAAATTAGCCATTCAATTTATATAGTTCATTCTAAGCTTTCATATATAATAAATTAAAAAGAAGACAACTAATAATTTCAATGAAATTATTAATTGCATTAATGATAACAGTACTGGAAGAAAATAGTTATCAAAAAAGAATCTTGGAAAAATTCATAAAAAGCAACAGATGTTGGTAAATTAATGAGGTTAGAACATAACGTGGTCTTATTACTTATGGTACAAATGTTTTTGCAAATGTCTCATGGATTTCTGCCAGGCTGGTTGATCTTGTTTATGGGAAGTAAAGTATCCTTATTTTTACTTTGTTAATGCAGCATGGACACAAGAGACAAGCACAAAAGTATCAGTAAGGATAGATTAGGTTATATTGTGATAACAGGTAGCCCTAGAATAATGGTTTAGCCCAGCTAAGTTTTTTTCTTTTCACGTTGTTGACTGGCCAAATAATTCTGCAGATAATCCACCAAAAGAAAATGGTTTATTCAGGAAAAGAAAAGAAAACGAAACCACCAAGGAGTTCAAGCACGCTCGCATCCGGAGGGCAGTCCTCTGTGGCAAAAAGCCCCAAGCCCAACATGACTCCTTCCTTTATTGACATCCCTCCCCACTGGAGGTTACCATAGAGTTCAACAGGCAGTCAAGACTGGAGAGTCAACAAGGGACCCGGCTCCACCCATAGTCCTTCCAGATCTATGGTTAAGCATCTTAAGATGCCAGTTCACTTTTAACAATGTCATCATAAGTTGGCAGAGGGCCTTACCTTATTGTAGTCACTTAGGGGCCCAAGCTGAAGGAGCGTTCACTATTTTGAACATTAGAAGGATGATGCCAGAAGGAAAGAGAGCTTCTCAGGGTGTGAGTTAAATGTTCTGGCTCAGAAGTAATCCTGTCACTTTCCCTCACAATTCATTGGCCAGCACGAGTCACGTGGTACCACTCAAATGCAAGGGGACCAGGAAGTGCCATTCTATCAACTCCCAGAGAGGAGAACCAGGAAAATTTGGTGAACAGCATTAATTACCTCCACAAAGGCGGCACTCACTTTCTGAGATAGTTCCTGTATTTATTACTTTCTTTCCATTTCCATTTTCCTAAGGTTAACCTTTTCATGTCTTTTCTTGCCTGGATCATTGAAAGAGCTTACTAACAGGCCTCTAATATCTTACCTTCCCTCACTCTCATTCATTAATTCAACAGCTGTTATCAAGTCATGTGCCCATCTGCCACCAGAATTGTTTTTCTAACACAGATAAGATTATACCACTAATTAAAACAAAAATGCATGGCAGTTTCCATCATTTAGCAAATGGAAACCACAGTGCTCGGTCCATATTGGAGAATGACTGTACTCTGTCTCCAGCCCACCTTTCCAGACTCATTCTAACCCCCTTTGAGCATGCTCCCCTCTGGTTCAGATATAGAAGCTGGCGGCATATGACAACACAGCTTTAAAAAAGTTTGAATTGGTTGACAGCATTAAAAAAATCAGGGGAGTCTACATAAAATATGTATTGTCCATTTTTCTACACTTGATCTTAGCCAAAACGCCGAGAAGCGATATTGTCCATTTTTCTTAAAGAAAAATCCAGAAGGTCTGGCAAAATGATTTTGTTCCTGTATGGGAACTGGAGCTGAGTAGCAGCTGCCCTGCCAGGTGGGGCTGGTACCCACATTCCCAGAATGAATGTCTCTCTGCACTCCGATAGGGGACATTCACGTGGTGCCTTGCATTACAATGAATAATATGCACCTGATTCCCTCTTTTACAAATAGTTTCCTACAGAAGGTAACCCTGTTTTAGTCAGGTTTTCTCTTTTTTCCTCTTAATCTTCCCACCTTCTCTCAGCAACGTGCATATAGCAGATGTTCACTAAATAATTCAGAAATGGTAGTCGCAGGGAACTGTAATCTGATTTGCCACTTACTAACTTTATCTTATTCTCCTACCCTAACTGTGTCATGTGCTTGCTCTGGCTTGGCTCAAAAACGAGAGCCACCATAGGAGAATTCTGGAGTTTAAAGAGATCCATTGCTCACGTTTCTAGGAGACTACATGCGGGCCAGGATCTAAATTAACTTTGGGGAATGCTGTTGATTTATTAAAAAAAAATTAAGTCAAATTTCTGTGTTTCTTTTTTATAACTATACAGGCAAAGATAGCCATCGTGACACACCTAGAGCCATGTTCAAAAAATTTTGTAGACTAATTTTGTTTATGAACTAGAAAAGTCATAAAGGAAGTGAATGAACATTTAAGGGTTCAGGATTTGAAGGTGCACTACAGAAATTCAGCATGAAATATGTGTATGAAGTGTGGTCAAAGAGGAAATGACAGGCTTAGAATGCCCTGCAAGGTTATCTGACCAAAAAAAAAAAAGAAAAGTGCGTCAGGTGGGTTTCAGATAGGCAGATTAAATCATAATCTTAGAAGAGAGAAAAATGTCATCACAACTCAGGGCTGACCCAAATTCCACCAAATCTGAGGAGAAACATCATAGAGCATATGGATTAAGTGGGTTTGTGTTGAAGGTCAGGTTTTTAGTATGTCTGGGCTAGCAGCATGTGACAGTCAGCCAGGTGTACCAAGCGCGTTCCCTGTGAAGTCAGTGGATAGTAGAAGGGCAAACTGGCCGTGTGGTGTGGGTGCCTTGTGGGTCAGTTACCATCTCCTCTCTCCATGGCCACTAGCAAATGCACATTCTGTTTTTCAGGGAAACTGGGCAAAAGTGTAGGATGGATGAGCAGAAATTCACTAACAGTATTGGTATCACAAAACTTACAGATCCTTTCTACTTATAAAGAATTAAGGCATTAAATACAAATTCTGAACAGGTTATAGAAAAGCTGTTTAGAGGATCTAGATGAGAAATGAAATTTTATAGCAACATAGCATCTCATCAATATAAATTACTCACTCCCTATATGAAGTCTCTCATCGCTGCTTGCCTGGACCAATGTAATAGTCTCCTGTTTTTATATATATGTTTATGTATATTTAAAGTACAGCTCCTCTCCCCAACCTGTGCCTCTCCCTTCTTCCTTTTTTCCTCCCTCAAACTTTCCTCCCTTCCTTCCTTTCTACTTCCCTCCTTACTCTAAAAAGTTAGTAAGCACCTACTATGTGCCAAGGAATGTGCAGGAATAATAAACATGAATTAGATTCTGATTCTGCTTTCCTGCAGTTTATTCACATTCTCTGTGGTAAAACAGACACGCAAATGCCCAATCCTGATACAGCGTGATGTGTTAATATTTCTTTTTGTTTAACGATTTTCATTGTTTCTTTACTTCCCCCAGATAAGTATAAATCCTCACCCTTCATATTAAAACCATTCACAGCTTAGCCATAACCCCATTTTCTGGTGTTAGCTCCCACCATTCTGCTACGTGTGACCTCCATTCCAGTTGATCTACCTGCATATCTACTTCCCACACACACTTGCTCACCGTGAAGGTGTCAAAACTGAAGATAGTCAGGGGAGGAGGGGCAGAAACTTGAGGTGGGGGCAAAGAGAGAGCTGACTAACCCCATTCTCCAACTGCAGGATCTTGGTCAGAACAGAGGATGTAGGAGGTGAGGAGAACTTTAAACCAGGTTGGAGTTTTGACTGTTACCTGCATCTGTACATTGTTCTTATTAAAGTGAACAAGAACATTACCTAGGAGTGTGCATTACCTGGTGTGACCAGAGGAGTTGTGGGACCTCCTTCAGTTGTCATTTGGAAGCAGGGGAAGAACCAGCACTAGTCAATGAATTTAAAGTGACGGTGGGAGTCAAAATAAAGTTGAACAAGTCCTGCTTGTTCAGTATATGGTTACACTGACTTTAGTGGAACCAAGGCTTGATTTGTTTTTTCTAAGAGGGCAGATAAGTGCCTTTGCAGCAGGTACTTAATAACTGCCGGTTTAAGTGCATGGTCTTTTCCAGGCAGGATAAGTAGTCTAAGGGAACTGACCTCAGGATACAACGTGAGGCACCTCCCCAGTTTCAGTTTCACAAGAAACTATATCTGGTACCTGCAGCTAGAGAAAAACAAGAACCTGGCAGAGCCAGTGTCCCTGACGGGATTTGACCTTTACCTAATTAGGATGTCATTATAATGTCATTTACATTGCACTTACTGTGACACCCATCATGCACCTGAGGCCATGACAGTTCTGGAGAAGCCAAATAAGGCAGAAAAAGTGGGAAACTGAGGGTCCCAACTGCTGGTAGGAGATAGATGAGCCACATCGACACCA
The DNA here is from genome assembly GCF_057876585.1 of Rhinolophus sinicus. Taxonomy (NCBI): domain Eukaryota; kingdom Metazoa; phylum Chordata; class Mammalia; order Chiroptera; family Rhinolophidae; genus Rhinolophus; species Rhinolophus sinicus. The sequence goes on along the minus strand of NC_142504.1, from coordinate 53,189,104 downwards.
TGTCCCCACGTCCTGCCCGTGAGTTATAAAACCCCTTGATCGCAACTTCCTCAGCACAACTCAGCCTCTGAATTCCCAGCATTTCTATCCCACATGTGTATTTTTGCTTTAATAAACTCCCTGCACTCTCCTACATCTGTCTTGCTCCTGGATGCTTTCTTGAGCAGAGACAAGAACCTGGTCACCGCTGCTCTGGGCTGAGTCCTCTCTTGGATATACCCCTGAGTCCCGGGCGACATTTTCCCCTTTTCTTCCTGGTGTTGCCCTTGTGAATCTAAGAATTTGTTGGGAGGAGGAGTAAGTGTCCCTTTCCTAGGAAACATCTGTTCAGCATTCAGCACATATTTATCGACTGTATACAGCAGAGTTGTCAAACTCCAAAGGTGTTGAGGGATCACCTAGGGTGCTTGTAAAAGGCTGACTCCGGGCCTCCACCTCCACAGAGTTTGACTAAGTGGATCTCCAGTGGGCTAAAGAATTGGCACCTTTTAAACAAGCTTCTGATGCCAGAGGTAGTTGGTCCATACTTGAGTAGCTCTGGTCTCTACTGGGTTCCAGGCACTGTGCTGGGTACATTTGACACCACAAACAACCAGGCATGTTTCTTATTCAAAATATAACTGTTTGGTGGCATATGCAGATAAGATAGCCAGCAAATTGCTGACATATGTAAGCATATATTTACAACCCGTGGGATGGCAATAAGATTAGTAGGAAAAGATTAGTAGGAAAAGGCCATCCTAAGTGCCAAAAAAGTCAGGTGTTTCTACTGGTGTGAGAGTCAGGTTGATGAGGAAGGGAAAACGAAGGGCCCAGTGTTTAAGAGGCCAATCGCAGTGAACAAGTGACTTATAATTTGAGGATTCCTCGCTCAGAATTCTGCCAAATGCATAAGAATCAGAGCTGTCAGTGTACTTGGAACTCATCAAACCCAACCTTACCCTTGAGAAATAAGGAAAAGGAGACCCAGAGACTTTAAATAGCTTGCTCAAGCACAGAGGAAAGGGTAGAATTGTTTTCTGTACATTATGGATATATCTTGAGTCAATAACCACTTACATCAAGGGGAGACTTTTATTGGCTTAGAGTTCTAGAGGCTGTTCTAATCTAATAATTACTATCCCTGTAAATACATGATTAAACGAGTGGCATAATTAGAAAAGCCTCGAAAACTTTCTTTTTGAAGAACTATTTTATCTAAGATAACACAAGTAAGTGAAAAAAATCCCCATGGTAATTTATTATCTCCTAGCTTTTGACCATAATTTATTAAACTTCAAAAATATCATTGGCACAACAACTGAATTGTGTATCCATCTTTGTTGGTCCAGTCAACACATATTTACTGAGTGCTTGCTGTGTTCCAGTCATTGTGATTGCTCCCAAGCAAATCTGGCATTTTAAAGAAGGAGGCGTTCACATGAGAAAACACTGCAGCTCTCTGAGCATGTGCTGGCTTTTATAGACCATCAGCGAGCGCCAGGCACAGGGGCAGCCCGTTTTGAGGTCCAGCTGACTGGGAGTCAGTTTTACATGCTACTGAATTAGGCGTCCTCTGGGTAACATTGTCCCTACAATGTGTTCAAGGCCAGTGAAGCATCTTGGTGGCATCTACTTCCTTCTGGCCTAAGGGATAGCTTACTGCAGAGGAGAGGGGATCTGAGAAAGAGAGATTCCTGCTCTGGAATAGAGTCTCACTCATCTCAGGAAGGAAGGTGAGCTCCGGATTCCTCACAGACTCAGACAATCCCACGTCCCTGGGAAGCTCTCATAATCTTGGGCCATGCTTGCATGGGTACCCTCTGGTTTTGCCTCTCACTTTTCAAATAGAAGAATTTGAACAGAGAATGAATATTCAAAAAGGCTCAAATTTACATGAATAAATTTTTCTCTGTTATTATTAGGCAGTTAATAAAATCAATTTCCATTCTGGAAGCCATAATTGTGACATTTCATCTTTCTCCAGCTACAGTCAAGTGGAGCAATAGGATGGAGGAAACTGCTGCTCTCTTAGGAATACATACATTGGAAGCATGTGGATGCAAACTTTGGACGGTGAGTAAGAAAGTGAAAGTCTTTCAGATGACACTATGCACAGGGCACTGGGCGCTAGACTGACCCAGGGGGTCCCAAGTCTTAATCTTCATGGAAACGGATAGAAGGAACTCTGCAGATGTGGGGCCTCCTTGAGGCCCCTGCCCACCAAGCCCTGATTTGCCCTGCACCCTTGTGGGGTGACTCGGTTCTACTGCAACCAGTGGGCATGTCCGGGGGCAAGCTGTCTCCTTAGGTATTTCCCAGCCTGAGAAATATTAGCTATAGTTTTTCTTTCTATATTTTTTAGTAGTGCCTGAGATTCCAACCCTGTGTTGTCAGATCTTCTCACTGAAGTTCCTGGATCTGGGGGGGATGAGTGTCAAATGCAGCTTTGATTAAGATCACAACTGCTCTGTTAGTATTAGAATTAAAAATGGAAATCAAAACATTATACCCCTACTAGTGCCAAAAGAGTCTCTGGCAACAAGATAAATTCAAATTCTATAAACTCAGGGACCTGAATGAAACCATTCGAGCATCCTAGCTTTGGAAAGACAGCAAGTTGAATATTGAACCCCGTCAACAGATCAAGAGGCATATGACTTGTAAGATTTCTACTACTATCGGTACTACTGTTACTACTATTGTTACTGTTATTACTATAACTACTCTCATTGTTTTTACTTGTGTTGTTACCACCATTATTATTAGAACACAGTGTTAAATAGTACTTGAATTCAAGAACCTCCTCAATCTGCTCTCAATCGACTTCTCCCACCTTAACTGACTGGATTTCCTTACAGGACAAGTATGTCAAAAGGATTGAAATAATTTATTTGGGGCAAATTGTTTAACTGAAACTTAGGTATTCTGTCTACAAAATTAGAAAAAATTAGTGACTCCATATGGGTGTTATAAAATTAATATGATGAGTGCATGTAAAGCTCAGGGCCTGCCATGAAGTAGGAACATCCAAAATGTTCATTTTTTCCTTTATCCCTAACCGACCACTCACTATTCCTGCTACTGGAGACTCCAACTTGGACTTAAATGAGATATCTGTGAGTGAGGTGGGGAGTCTGAAGGAGAAAAATGAATGGGCTAACGAAGTGTAAGGAGAAGGTGTCCCGTTGCTCCCGTAGCCATGGTGAGAGGCCAGTGGCTGCCTGCGAGAAGAATGGGGAGAACGGAAACTGTGCATAAACTAGGGGGCATTTATTTTCAAACAATATGAGTTATCAGCCTGAAAACACCAACTAACACCATCAAACACTTTACGGATCGTTCACTGAGTACTTATGTGCCACATTCAACCTCCTACAACCCTTCTAATCCCCCTGGCGGTTAACTAGCACAGATGGCTTAAGAACTTGTGCAAATGACCTGTCATGAGTCAGGCCAGGAAAGTCCTTGCAGTGACCCAGAGTCTGTATACTTCTCTGGAAAAATTAACATTGTCAGTTACTAAGGAAACATTTACAAATGGGGAAATGATTCTCTTAGATGGCTGATGGAATTAGAGCAGCAACCTCCCTTTAAAGTCCTAACCTGTACATAGCAATACTTCACTCAGCAATAAATGGAAACACAAACTTTCCTTCCTTCCTTCTTTCCTTCCTTCCTTCCTTCCTTCCTTCCTTCCTTCCTTCCTTCCTTCCTTCCCTCCTTTCTTCCTTCCTTCCTTCTTTCCTTCCTCTCTCTCTGTCTCTCTGTCTCTCTCTCTCCCTCTCCCTATATCATCTATACCTATATCTATATCTATATCATCTATAGCTATATCTATATATCTATATCGATAAGCAGGATACTAAAACAGTACCATAAATCTGTCATGGAAATGCTATGAAACACATTGTACTTAAGACCACAGAGGTTTGGTATTTTGTTATATTTAATTTTGACCACTTGGCACTTCATCCAGACCATCCTTAGAAATGTTATCACTGTCATGGTTCTGTGGCCAAGAGACTGTTGAAAAGTCACCTATTTTAAAGTTCAGAAAGCTGATGGCATTCACTTAGGCTCAAGAGGGTACATTTCTAAAGAAACTGTTGGGAGTAATTATTTTCTTTTATCCCCTAGAACCTCAAATCTCTCTAATATCTTTGCTACAGTTTAGTTTATGTGTCCTATAACATAAAATCATGATTAATTTAGCTTCCCACTTTTCATACCAAATAAGTAATTTTTTTTATATAGGAATAAGAGTTTCAAATTTTGACTGTAGCAATGAGTGTTACTATGAATTCTATATCTTGTCAACTGGACTCAGCGATAGCCACACAAAATATGATTATTAGGAAGATGACAACAACAAAATCAGAATGCAAACAAACAAAAACATTTGTTTCATGCTCTTCCTCCCTTGGCAAGAATGTGCCCTCCCACCAAAATGCCTGCAACTAACTCAACTCTCTAAAATCTTTAGATTTTTCTCATACGTCTTTTATCTTCATTGCGGGGAAACATAGACTCTTGATCCAACCAAGGCCCACATCTAGGGTGAAGGATTTGCCTGGAAGTCACAATAATGCGGTTACAATTTTCAAAAGAAATATGAGGTGATCTGCTTATTGAATTACAGTGAATGCATTTCTCCTGTTGGAATTATGGTTGAACTGTGAATCTCTTCAATAAAGACCAGTCAGCCAGCTGTCTGGTGGCGGCCCACTGCAGGGAGTGTGCGGGTCAGTGTGCAGCCAGCAGGGACTACTGAAGCAGCAGAGACTGCAGGCAGGAGTATAGTTCCAGTTCCTAAATGTGAACCTCTGCAAAACACCAGCACACACAGTGGAACAATGCAAACTAGGGGTACCCCATGTGCATAGTACCCGGCATCTCAGAGCAGGAGGAGAGCTTGGGGGCTGTCTTTACAGGAGTTGGACTAAACTCCTTCACGTGGTGGGAATTTCTTTCACAGGGTCTCCAGAAAACAGCCAAAATCTGCTTCACTTTGCCACTGGCAGGGAGCTCAGTGTTTACGAGGAGGTCAGTTCCATTGTTAGTTCTGACTGTAAGGTGCTTTTCTTGGAAAACTGAAAATCTACCTCTCTGTAAATGTCCAAATTCTACTTTTGCAACAATGCTGAAAGAGCAATTCAAGACTTCTTTGACATTCCTTCTAATACATTTATGGTCAATTAAACCAAAATCTAAGTATTCATTAGATTGTCCTAACAAGATTTGGTTTGCAGACTCCCCAATGTACTGCTTAAAATTCCAAATATTTAAGGGGCTAGATTAGAATAGATGGACTTATACCCCAGGGTATTTATTCATTTATTCAATAATTCAATAAATATTTGAATGCCTACTGTCTTTCAGCATTGTTCTAGGGAGAAAGGAATAGACAAAACAGAAAATTTGTGTCCTTTAGGGAACTTATATTCTAGTTGATGAGACAGATAAGAAACAAGATGTATAAAAAAGTAGAGTACTGTGTTTCCCCGAAAATAAGACCTAACCGGAAAATAAGCCCTACCACGATTTTTCAGGATGAGATCCCCTGTACATAAGCCCTAATGCATCTTTTGGAGCAAAAATTAATATAAGACCCGGTCTTATTTTCGGAGAAACAGAGTATGTTAGCTGGTGATAATTGCTAAGGAGAAAAATCAAGCAGAGAAGAGAAAAAGAGGTGTGGGGGGACATTGAAATTTTAGATAGAGTAGCGAGGAAGTCCTTACCTAATAGGTGAGCAAGACATTCAGGAATGTGGTGAAGAACCTTTCAGGCAGAGGGCATGGTTCAAGGCCAGCTGCGTGGTTGATGTGTGTGGAATCACTAAGGTGAGTGAGGCTGGAGTACATGGGGCAAGAGAGAAGCTGTAGGGAATGGGGTGAGGAAGGTCAGAGGAAACAGGTGTGAGATCTTGGAAGCCATTGTAAGAACTTGGGCTTTCACTTGGAGTGATTCTTGTTGAGTAGTTTTTCAACAGTGTCATGTTTCCTGTGCTCTCACATAGTAGTGATTTTAATGCTGATGACTGCTTGGCTTGGTACAAACTGCTTAGGTCACTTTTCTCTCACAGCTTTATTGACTTGGCCCCATCATCTTCTGGAATTGAGTAGTTCTGTGGAGAAGCTAGGCACCAGCTTATTATTTATCCTTTCCAGATAACTTCTATTTCATGCCTATGAGTATGTGTTTGAGTAATTAACCTTTAAGTTCAATAACAGTACCAAAATATGCCTTATAGCAAGCATTCTACATTAATTTTTTTCCCTGAACGTATTTTTTCTTGCTGATTCAGCCCTTTCTTCATATCCAGATATTTTTTTCTATTACAGCTTCCATTTTATTTGGAAAATCAATTATATTTATGTTGGATCATCGTTGTCTATCTTCCATATCTTTTTTTCCTTCTAGTTGCTTTAATCTATGATTCTTTTTCTTTTACTTTCACTACATAGAGATAAAATGCCATTCTTTTTTCTGCTCTGTGTGTTCTGTTTATCAATGTTTCTGATTTATTAATCCATTCTTTAATAGTATTATTCTGATTCACATTGTGCTTTAGCTCTTAAATTCTTTCTTTACAAATTTCATTCAAAGTTACTTACCATCACCTCTTTGAGGTTTTGTTTCATAATTTTATGTTCTCTTTTATTTCCTTTATAAAGGATTAAAAAATGTTTTTTGTTTCTTCCAGGATAAATTCTTTACTCAGATTTTGCATATTTTTTCCTTTATTTTACATCTACCCATATCTATCTCTGCCTTTACATGTGGCTTTATCTGAAACTATAGCCATTTCCATTTATATCTTTATGCCTACACCCACATAGCTACAGTATTGAATTATTTTTTCTTTAATGCTGTAACATTATCCATGCATCCAAAGACAATTAGTTAAGTAAGTAATTCAACAAGTATACATTGAAGATTTAGTAAGCGCCAGGTACTATTTTAGGTACTAAAGAAAAAATTAGGAATAAAAGCAAACAAATATCTCTGCCCTTGCAGAGCTTACATTCTAGTGGAGAGAGACAGAACAGTAATAAACATAATAAGTAGGTACATTACATGGCACGTGAAAAGGTGATAAGTGTTATGGGAAAATCTGAAGTAGGATAAGGTGACTAGGAGTGAAATGAGTAACCATTCGAGGGTTTTGAGCAGAGGAGTGATATGATTTGATGTAAAAGAAAATAAGTACCCCGGCTGCTTTCTAACACTTACAACATGCCCCATCTGACCCCTATTTCCTCCTCGTAGTGTGAGTGGGTTCTCCTTGACCCACTTTTCTTTCCTTGTCAGTGATCGTTTGCTCCTCAGTGCTCAGTTGAGGGCTAAGGGCTGTTCATTGATCAGTGGTAATCCACTCCTTACTCTCTTTAACCGAGATTGTTAAAAACCACAAACCAGGGTGACAGGATATATCTTGCTTCCCTGGAGTCTTTCCCTCTGGATTGTTCCCCAGTTCAGGTGAAGTCTCTGTCACTGGAAACAAAGCAGGTCAACACCTGGTGGTCATTTCTCAGCTTCCTGTCTTCACCCCTCCTCCCAGTGGCCCTCCTCACTCCTCTCTTAGACAGAAGATGGGAACAGGCAGAGGATGGTGGGGTCCTGGTTGGAGGTGGGGCAGGGATTTCCTCTAGGGCTCTCTCTTTGGTGCTTATTGACTCATGCGTTTTCTCTTTTGTCTTCCATTCAGCCAAACCCACGTTTTTAACTCTGAGTAACTGCAATCGTCCTACCTTCCTCCTGGCTGGGGGAACAAAACTAGTGTGCTATACACGTGTAACTGATGTTATCCTTCAGCATAACAGGTATAAAGTGACGTGTGGTGGTGGTGTTCCACTAATTTTAAAAAGTGTCAGTCCTGTTTTAAGGGGATTGCATCTTTGTTTTGGTTTTAAGGCACCGACAGCTGTTTTTCATCAATACTTGAGGATTTGGATTTCTGTTTCAAGAGTGGTTTTCTATGAATAAGTCTGTGATTATGGGTAACAACCTCCTTTTTGTTTCTGAGTTTTATGAAATGAAAACATAATAGACATTTATGTACAACCGGTAAAAATACTTACCTCTCCCGCACCTTATTCATAAAGTTGTTGTTTTCCTAAGTGTGTGTAACATGTTTAAACTTACATTAGTTACTTTTCAACCTTGGAAAGTTATTTTTCAGAAAAAAAAATTCCAATGCACAGGTCTGAAAGGCTTCCCATCTTTTACAAGATTTTTTTCTTTTCTTTTTGCTCATTGTTAAAACACTGTGAAGTACTGCGCTGTGAGGCTATATACTCTGGAATGCCCTAGATTCAGGGAATTCAGAGTTAAGGCTCCAACAGTAACCTTAACATTGCCTTCTCGCAGGGTTACAGCAGCCTTTTGTTATGTGATCGCCTGATCTAAAGGAGCTAAATTCGCCACCGCTTATCTGCCATTCCACCTGCAAACCCCTCTTTGAAGTCCATGGGGCTCTGGGCATGGGGTAGACCAGACATACTGCAGGAGAATTAGGCCCTGTGCATTCAAAACTACAAAATGACACACATGTGTGCATTTCTTATCTATGAGGGAAGGTTTAAAAGGCCACAATTTAGCTACTTGATGGTGCCTTCTGGAGGAAGTATACGGGGGAAAAAAAAGTGTGAGCGCTTCCATTTATGTAAGTCACATTCTATGTCATGTCACCAACTCATGTATAGTTGTTGGATAAAAGCCTCCATTGTACAGGGAAGGTAACCTTGTAAAAATGACAAGCATGGGCTTTCTCCGTGTTTTATGCAATTAAAATGTTAACCTTGACATTATACTAGCCCTTCAGTTTTCTTTAAATGTCCTTCAGTTTGCGAATCCAAGGAAAAAATTTTTAAAGTATGGGCTATCTATAGCTAAGCACTCTCCTTCTCGCCTGTGTTCTCTTTACCGACAGCCATGGGGATCAGCTGTCCTGGCCACTGGTCATGGCCACTGCTCGGGGTTTCCGTCACCATCTCCATTCCCCCACTCCTCGCAGGTGCTTTCTTGCTCACTTTATCCTGCTAGACCTGCTATTCAGCAACTGGAGGAGGGAAGGGGGAGCACAGCCAGCGAAGGCTGTGCCACCCACTCGAGTCCTCCCGGTGTGGACACCGGTGGCTCGCGGTACGGCAGCCCTGGCTGGCAGAACAGAGTCGTTCCCATTTGGCTGTCCGAGAGAGTCCTCACCAGCCCTGTGAGCTGGGTGATGCTCTGCTTCTTCTGCCTAGTATGGTGGTGGGGGTGGGCGAGCAAAGGAATCCCAGATCTTCCTGTTTTTTAGGAAAGTGTTGTGATGTTCCAGCTGGAATTACGAGGCTATTTTTACATAGAAACATGGGCTAAATTCTCATTCGTGACTGTAGTCTAGACTTTGGGTGAGTTTTTCAATTAAGAAGCTTGTAGAGACAGACTGGCAATCTCCCTTTTACAAGGAATTAATGACGCTTAAGCTCCAGGCCCCGCACTGGCACAGGGCCATCAAAGTCCCAGGGGGAGGGCCCAGCACTGTGTTCTCCTGATGACATGCTTTACTCAGATACTGTAACTGTAACTGTCTTGTCTCCTGCATCTTTCCACTTTGATCCCTGTCTCTCCTTCTACCCCACCCCCACCTGCATCAGGTGGTACTTGGAAGGGTTGTGAGGATTCATGGAGAAGTTGAGCTGAGGCTATATTTAGTATTGACTTAATGGGATGTCTTTACATGGTTTGCAGTTCCTTCTATGAATAGTTAAGTTACTGCTAGATATCTTGGTGGGGCTTAAAGCAATATACCTCCCTGCCATCCTTATGACATGGATATGCACCAAAATAGGAATGAGTTCAATTGTGCCTCGCACTGGAGGGATGCAGAGAGTGGAGGCAGCAATTGAAATGTGCAAAGCGGAAGCTAGGCTGTGAAAAATTCTTCCCAGTTTTACAACTCTGATACGAAAAGCAACAAATAGAGATTTTTCTCAAATTTTCTAAAACTTTACATGACCAATAACAAATAAAGCTCTAAGAAACTTTTCTGAAATATCTATAATTTTTTTTGAGAAAGATTAACTATAACAGAGGAAACAAAGAATTATCATTCAATAATTTCTACAGAAATTGATATTACTTTTTTTTTCTCATCTGAAGAAGTGATCAAAAGGTATTAATCAAAAAATGTAGAACTCTTAGAGAGTATGACAGGTTATATTTGTAAATTTGGTGATTTTATGGCCTTTTCCAATGTTTATATTTGTAACATGCTGTGATTTCTTTCTCCATTCTAAAAAATATTAACTGTAATACATAATTTTGTAGTCCTAGTTTTTATATGTCTTTTTCCTAAAGAGAGCTCCCCAAATTATATCAGCTTCAGGCTCTATAACCCAGAGCTGTCCCCAAAGAAATAATATTTTGATTTATTAAATATCGGCTTAGCAAAAAGATGTTTGCTTTTTAAAGTGGTGGTTGTTTGTCGATTGTTTTAAATGTGTAATAGTAACTGCAGAAGCAGTCTTCTGAAAGTGTTGTAATTCAAATCATCACCTCCTGATCCATTTTTTGGTGGGCCTCTTGGACATCTGAACAATCCAGGGCCCTCAGACGTCTCTCATGACTGACTCCTTCTGAACCTCTTCTAACGGATCCTCCAAGATCCTGACCCCAAATCAAAGCTGAAAGTTTGTTATGTCAAAGCTGGTTATCCTGAAGTAAAAAAACAATCTAAATCCTAACTCTGAAGGAAATAACCTATACATAGGACGCTCTGGCTCAAGAAATAAAAACAATCAACTCTGGTTTGGATAGTAGTCCCTGATCCAGGGATTAACATAAAAAAATGATGCTCCATGCATGCTGAGACTATACACAAGTAACATGCTTTTCTATTTGGAATGCAACCCCTAAACTTTTGGTGTTCTGCAGAAATTTCTGAATTCCTGGCCAGTTTTTCTGAATTTAGTAAAATATTCAGATGAGGTAGTGACCCCAAAAGTGAGCCTGAAGCTAAAAACCCTGAAGCAATCATTACAACAGATGCCAGAGTGTAATAACATATTATAGAGAGTGGAATCATACAGAAGAGTCTCAACTGGCACCTCTATAGTGATATAGGGGGGTATAGTTGGGGGCGCGTGGGTTTTAGAGACCTAGGTGTAAGTCTCTACACTTCCTAAGTGATCCTGGCTGTGCTACTTAACCTGTTTGAGCCTTGGTTTCCTCATCCATAAAATTAGCTTCATGATACCCACCTGCAAGGATGTTAGGAAATAAATACAGTGCTGTGGGTAAAGTGTCTGGACACCGGGAGATACTCAAAGAATGATAGCTATTATTTCCTTTGTGGGTTTATGCCACTAACTGTTGTTGAAGGTCAAAGTCTTAGACTCATCAATAATAGCTGCTTTTATAAGCAAGCGTGACTTTATTTTCAACAATGATAATTTATTGGCTACTGACAGGCTGGCAGTTCTGGTTGATTTAATGGGTTGGGTTGTCTTGATTTGTGAACCTGGTTTCTATTTGTTAGAAGCACAGAAATTTTCAATATTGTTCACGTATAGGATTTCATGGACTAAATTTGCAAATATAACATCTCTCCCTACAGTTAAGTAACTACAGGTAAAAGAAAAAAGAAAATAAGGGAAAGAGGAAGAAGTAGTAATAAGGGTCATTCTCAAAGGAAAGAAAATTGAGTTATGTTCCAGAGGGGTTAAAGAATTTACTATTCTATTCCAACAAAGAAAACTATTGATTAAAGCTTTCTAGGAATAAATTTAGCTCTTTTCTCTTTTCTTTTACAAATATTCAGTGGAAGTAAATTCAAGGTATCACGCTTCAGGATGTTTTCAGCACATTGAAACATTAGCAAAGGCCTGTTTACCACCCTCCATTTTCTAAGTGATAGAATATTGCCAATGGAAGCCCACCTTTCCCCTTCTATGGGTGTGTAGGAACATCTTACATTCTCAGATTATAAATTTTATCCTCTTTCTCTTCACAATAGTCTCATTCCTGAGACTATTGGAAGATGCACATTCTCATTGGAATTGCACAGAATGGAAAAAGCTTCAACAGGCCTCCCCACATGTAAATATGACACCTGAAAACCTTCTCAAAATTTTTACCTTGACAATTATAACTGCTAATAAAACTATAAACACTTCCTGCACATCCGCATAAACATGCTGATCGTGACATGAACACTTGTGACTAACCCGATTAGTACTGGGTGCATGTTAATAAATGCAATATAAAGTTAGAGTGCCATTTTGAAGTTTGTTACCCATTAAGAGTTATGAGAAAGGCACTTTTGAGTTAAACACATTTTAGAACACAGATAATCATTTGTCATTGATTATAGAGTAAGAAGTGCAAAATTAATGACATTATTATTACTAAGTGTATGCCCTTGGGCAAATTGCTTTATTTCATTAAGCATTCGCTTCTTCAAGAGCGAAATAGGAGAAGAATACCATCTTAATAAAGTTATTGTAAAGATGAAACGAAATAATGTATCCAGAGAGCTTATCTCAGCACTAAATATTCAACAACGGTAACTATTATTATTTTGGCGTATAAGACTCATATTGATTTTTGGAACCAAACATGCTAACTTGTGAATTTGTATATTACATATTGTTGATAAAAAGGATTTATCATTGTTTCTTTTTGTCTTTTAAAGTTAGGGTACAATCTTGGCTGGGCAAGAATTGACTTGAGGTATAAATCTTGCCTCTCTTAACTTACTGAGCTGAAAGACTTATCTAAATGGTGGTCTGTAGGATTCTACTTTCTAGAATTTATTGTCACCCTCTGGAATCCATAGTAGTCATCGTCTCAGGGATTTTTGCCCTAGACTTACATTTGGGGTCATTACCTAATCTAAGTACATGACTGAATTCCTATAAAACTGTCTAGAAATTCAGAATTTTCTGAAGAATACAAAAAACCTAAGGGACTTCCTTTCCAAATAGAAAGGCATGCCATTTGTGTCTATTTTAAGCTTGCAGAGGGCATCATTTGTATGTTCATCTTTGGATGAGGACTTGTGTCTAAACCTACTTGAGAAATGCCTAATCCCAATCGGTTTTCATTTCCGGTGCCAGGGGACGCTTTTTATAGGTTTTTTCCACTTGGATTGGGATTAAGATGGTGCCTTGATTTCTTTGCTCCTGTTTTTAATTGGTTTTGTTTCACTAAATGCATTGGCTCTGATTTGGGATCAGAATTTTGGCGAGATCCTGGATACACCTACTTCTAATATAGAGACTGGTGAAAAGAGGTTCAGAGGAGTCAGTGGTGGTGAAAGATCTGAGCTCCTGGGATTGCTCAGAAGTCCAAGAGACCCACCAAATACTGGCTCGAGAGACACTGATTTGAATTCTATAAATCTCTCCAAAGACTGTTTCTGTAGTTCGTACATTTTATCTTTTGTGTCCTTGCCCATTTTTCCTGTAATATATTTATCTTTTTATTACTGATATAAAATCTTCATGATTTAAAGGTACTTCCTTCTGTCATATGTGTCACAAGTATTTTTTTCTCAATTTGTCATTTATTTTTTCATTTTTTGGGGTTTTAAAATATGAATATCTTTTACTTTTTTATATATTAAATCTCCGAAGATTTTCTTTAATGGATTTTTTCCTTTTTATTTTAGAAATGCCTAATCCCATTTGAGATGAGATAAATATCACTGAGAAGTGTTTGTACAAGAGATGATGTTATTAAGACTGTTGTTTAGTGAACTAGTCAGACACCATATTTTGGATAGTTTGAAGTATACTGAAATGGAAGATGGGGAGTGCTGAGTATAACAGTCTTGGTAAGAAATAGTAAAGTTCTGGACCAGGTGGTCTTTTATGAATTATATTGCCTAACTACTTTTTTTTCTCTTAGGATTTATGCACATTCCTCTCTCCCTCCCTCCTTTTCTTTTCAATGAATGTACAGATGGCATGGTTATTCCTAAGGCTGCAGCTTGAGGGGAACTGGTGTGGCTGCGTATGCTGCGAACATCATCACAGGGGACACAGTTGGTACCAACGTTTTGCTCCCATCTTTCCTGAAGGAAGGGAAGTCAGCCTAACCTCCAGAGCATCGCCCACTTAATCCAGTCCACAAGATCAACTCCTTTTGCGTCTTCCAATAGTCACAGGAATGAGAATATTGTGAAAAGATAGAGGAGAAGAAGAATTATAATCTGAGCACATGAGATATTCCTACACATCCGTAGAAGACATCCAAGCAGAGGAACTAACTTATGAGGCAGTACATGTAGAAAAGGTGGAATCTGTTGCCTTCTGAGGCACGTTGGCAAGAGCAGTGGTTCCCTGAGTGTGGTCCTCCATCCAGCATCATCAGCATCACTTAGGAACTTGTTAGAAACGCAAATTTCAGGCCCTATCCCAGAACAATTGATAGAAGACTCTGGGTGGGGCCCAGCAGTGTGTTTTAACAAGTGCTACAGGTGACTCTGATGCGTGTCAAGTGTGAGAACCACTGGACTAGGTTAGCTCTCAGATTTAGATCCCTGATGTTCAGTCACTCATCACTCAGCAATCATTGAATACCTACTGCGTGTTCAGTTCTGCAAACACGTGTTATGCTCTGCCTACAACCGGCTATAAGGTGGACTCTCACGCTGCAAAAAATAGAAGAGAGTCAGGCACACATGTTGCTTATGAAAACTATAATTACATTTTACTCCAGTTTCTTGGCTCTCATTGATTGTTTCTTTCAAGTCCAAACAACTAGTACCTGTTGCAATCCTGTAAGTCTTATGTTGTGCTAGTCACTGTGGAGGCCCCTAAGGAATGATCATATATCAGCCCATGCCTCAAGGAACTTAGAATTTCATAAGACTGACCAGAGTCGCAGGAAAGAAGCAGTGTCAAGACAAGATGTGGATGAAATACTCACTCGGTAGTGCAAACCGAGGGAACACAGAGTTCCTCCTTTTACATTCTAGTCATTTCCAAATGACTACCCAAACATGTTGGCTTTGGCAAAAAGCCCTGAAGAGCACGGCGTTTAGGGAAATAAATATCTCCGCTAAAAGCCCATACCTTTGGCATGGGGTCCATCTCTTTTGATCTCTATTCCTGGGGTGGGCCAGAACCCCCCTGCCATCCTGTATTCATTTTTTGGTGAGTTCTTAGGTCGCACTAGTTCAAAGCTTTTTTGAACAAAACTTGCCTCATAACTTTTAAATATGCATAAGAGAGTAGGGTGTCAAATTGAGAAAATGTGAATTTCAAGAGGGAAGAAGATGGTTTCTGCAAAGTATGGAGTGGAGAAATTGACTTTATTCTCATGCAAAACTCACAGCTAATGTATTAATAAGTGATTTGTAACTGTCTAAAAGGGGCAGTGATGACAGCCGAGAGTTGGTACACGTTAACTGTGAAGACATTAAAAGTAAAAATTCTTTGCTTTTCTCTTCAAAACACTTATTAGCTTTATAGATTTGGGTGGGGGGGAACTGTAAAACAAACTGCTATTATTGTTTGGGTTTGGACAGAATAATCAACAAAGTCTCTCATATGTGAATAAGTTGGAAAACTCTAGACTGCTGATGACCTTACAAAGTTCAAAAATCACTGAGCAAGCAAATGCAGAGGACTTTTTAATGGGGCTGTGTCAACCCAGCTAGAGCTCTCTGATGAGCTGCCTCAAAGATCTGTCCTCAGCCCTTTCCTATTTAACGATTTCATTGGTGACTAGAACCAGGGCATAGAGGGAATGACTGCCAAGGTGATGAATGACAGAATGAGGGTCCAAAAAGCTCATGACAGCCTGCAATGATGAAACAAATGTGACAAAATAAAACATAGTAAAGACAACGTTGTAATCTACGTGGTGGTTTCAAATACACCTGCATACATGCTGGCATATTCACAGGCACACACGTGCCTCTGCCGAGGTGCTAGAGTGGGGACCCAGGCGTAACAGCAGTACACACTAAAGAGCCTTGTAGGTTCTGGATTACAATGAGCAACAACACTCAACAAACAGAGTGGTGTGGTTGCCCAAAGCTGATGTGATCGATAAAAAAAACAGAGCCAAAACAAAGGCTGTGAAGTCCACCTGCACACAGAGCTGGCAGATCCTACTGGGGAATATTGTGATCAGTTCTGGATGCTATGATTTACTAGGGACACTGAGAAGAAGCCCATCATTTCTTGATGATGCTGGAAGACCCTAAAATAAACAAAACTGAAACTTCTAGAAATGTGCCAATTCTAATTTCACAGGATGGTCAAGAAAAAGAATTGAAAAACTATTAAATAACACTGAAAATCACTTTTGAATTTCTAGATAGCCTTTTCCCATTACATAGGACTGATATGTAATGATCCTTAGAATAAAGAAGGCAAAATTACAGCATTTCATCAAAATACAAATGGGGTACAATTTTCCCTATAAAATTAAAAACAGCATTCCAAGGAAAATGACTGAGTGATAAAGTCTCCAGTAAGAAGGTTATCATGGGCTAAATTGGGTCTCTTCCAAAGTTACATGCTGAAATCCTCACCCCTAGTACCTCGGAATATGACTGTATTTGGGAGATAGGGTCTTTAAAGGGCACATTAAGTCAAAATGAGTTCATTAGGGAGGGCTCTCATCTAGAATGATGGGTGTCCTTATAAGAAGAGGTGATCAGGACAGACAGAGGGAATACAAGTGAGGACACAGGAAGACGTCGGCCCTGGGGAAGCCAAGGAGAGAGGCCTGGAGCTGACCCTCCCCTCACGGCCTCAGAAAGAACCCACCCTGCCAACACCTTGATCTCAGACTTCCAGCCTCCAGAACTGTGAGGAAATACATTTCTGTTGTTTCAGCCCCATGTCTGTGGTACTTTGTTTCAGAAGACCAACACAGAAGTTAAGTGAGGGCTGAAGATGGTGGCTGTCTGACGGCTCCAGCATTTGTCACCCACCTTGGGGAACAGGCCTGAGGGTCATAATGCCCCAGCCCAGCATTCCTCATGTGGCACTTGGCACTTTCACACACATTCCTAACATGACTCTTACTCCTCTACCAGCTTCCCACCCCCTCCCCGGTCTTTGGGAATCTTGGCACGCCCCCTATTATTTGGGACATCTCCAGTTCACAGTTAACTAAATTTGTACTCCACTTTATTTCTGGTTATTTATTACAATGTTTAGTTGAGTCATGTTTCAAACTTTTATGAAATGAATTTTATTCATTTTTCCTTATAATCTTTTTGTGAAGGATATCCTTTTCTACATTTGGTTTGAGGATATCTTTAGTGCCTGAAGGTGATTACTTTGGGGAAACGTCTGAGGTCCCAGAGCTCCCTGATTGGCTTGTCTTGGGGAGGGAACCAGGAGCTTTGGTTCTCCAACCAGAAGTCAGGGAAGCCTCCCTGAGACTGCTGGGAAGGCAGGCAGGATACGGAGAAGGAGTCTGTCTGCTGGCTGGGGAATGAAAGGACCTCGGCTGTCTGGCAGCAAAAAGCGTGGCCTGAAGCAAGCTGCCTCGGGCGAACGCCCCGCTAAGTTAATCAAGTGTGGCTCATCACTTCCTTGTTCCCTGGCTGAGAATCCTCCTGAGCCTTTCAGGAGGGACCTTGACATCAGTAAGGGTCCTTGTGAGTTGAATGAGGACCCACGTGCAGAAACCTTGCAAATGTCAGTAAGATGGGGACCTCTGAACGCTGTTTAGGTTTTAAGCAAATGCTCCATCAATCCAGTGTATTTAATTCTCACAATTTTTAGATGTCAACATTAAATTATGAATGAAGCCTATACGAAACGTGAAACAATTCCAGCCCCTCATTACCTATTTAGCAGTAGTTTTCTGCTGGGCAAGGGAGGGTCGTTTTCATGGCCTGCTGTGAAATTGACAGGCTTCTAGCTGTTTCTGTTTTGTTTATTTTCAGTGTCTTTCAGAAGTATCAATGCTGTGGACTCAATTCAGGGAGTGGGGTTTATTAATTATTTGGTCTCCTTCTCTAAGTGGACCCAAAGAGAGCTTTATGAGATAGATGAAATACACGGCAGTAACCAAAAGGGTCAAGAGGTAAGAGTGTCTGTTTATTCAAAAAAGATGAAAAGAAATATGTGAAGTAAGTGATGAAAAATGAAAACTGGGAGTATCTGACCGACTTTCAAAGCAGGTGAGCTGGTTTAATTTGACTGTGCTGGATGGATCTCTACACATTCCTGCCAGTGACATTTTAGAAGAAGGATGGCTCCAGCCTTGCAGCTATTTTGTAGCAATATCTGGCAGTACACATGCTTTTATTCAAGACTGGAATTAAGACTGTGAAATGTATCTCACAGTGGCCTCCCATGCGGATTCAGGCTATGAGTACATATGTTAAAGCAAGGGATTTCTGGTCCCCCTACTTTCTGGTTCTAGGAATAATCTGATAAGAGATTGGCCTGAGGCAAAACTAAATACTTAACCAACTTTTTCTTTTATTGTAATAATGTGGCCCGTGTTACCACTTGTTAAGTGTGAGTTTCAAGTGATTTTTGTCTTATAGTGAAGGCAAAATGCCAATAGGAAACTAGTAACGGTTATGGTACAAAGTTCCAGACTTCCAACAGGCATGCTTAATTCAGTCTAAGGAAAGAACATGTGTGTATGTATGTGAATGAGTGAGTGTGTGTGTGTGTGTGTGTGTGTGTGTGTAAAAACTCCTATTAAAATAATCACAAATATTAAAGAACATAATTTAAACAGGATTTTTATTAGAGATTTTTTTCTAATTATTAGCTCTTAATTACTCCTTAAGTTAACTCTTTTCTCTCCCAGGTGTAAATAGATTTAGACTTTCAAAATTATTTTAGAATCAAAAGCTATCTAGACTTTACATATTGTTGTGATATTTTAAGGGCTTCTTGTATCTAATCAAATCAATTCACTGAGCCTTTATTGAGAGGTTAAACCTATTCATTCATTCATTCATTCATTCATTCATTCATTCATTCATCCATTGGTCCCTCCATCCATTTGTCTGTCTGTCCATCCAGCCATCCACACATTCATTGACAGACACGGGCCAGGCACTAGGGAAACAATGGTGAACAAAACCAGGCATACAGCCTGTTATCACAGAACCATGGGGCTCTGACTTTCAAGAGGGGAAAACACATTAGCCCCATCATCACACATATGAATCTTCCTCTGGGAGCAGTGCAGGCAGGAGGGCATACTGCCCTGAATATGAGTCTGTGGGTGAGATGGAGAGGAAGGGGCCTCTAGGCAGAAGGAACAAAATTTGCAGACTCTGAGCAGGAGAGAGTGGGCATAACCGACAGTGGAACTAGAGAAGGAGCCCTTGGGGCTGTGTTAAGGGATCTGGGATTTTATCCCAAGAGCTAGAGTGGTGCAACATGCTAAGATATGAATTTTGAAAAGATCACTCAGGTTGCAATGTGGCGAACAGTGTGGATTTGGGGAAGGGAGAGAAGAGAGGATGGGAACTTTAAGTGGATTTATGACTATATTGCTCAGCAGGGTGCTAGTACAGGAGGCAAAAATTAGGATTTCAAATTTATTTGGTAGGGAAAATACAGGGGAAGTGATTAATTTTAGAGTTCCTACAATTGATGAGCATCCAATAACTCTTCTATTTTCTTGCGCTCTCACAAAAGATAAAAATGCAGAGAATTCTCAGAGGCAATTTATGCAGGACAATTGGGCTCTACTCTGAAATTACTAAATAAAAATTTGTAAGCTTAATATTCGAATAGGTATTGAATTCCTTAAATGTATGGTGTGAATTTGTTCTCATTAAACTATGACAGAAGACATTTATGTGATACATTAATTCACATTAACGTGTGAAGGGCTGATAAAAGCATCACTAGCTCTTACGGTGTTTCCCAGAAAATAAGACCTAGCCGGATAATCAGCTCTAATGTCTTTTGGAGCAAAAATTAATATAAGACCCAGTATAATATAATATAATATAATTAATATAATATAATATAATATAATATAATATAATATAATATAATATAATAATACCGGGTCTTACATTAATTTTTGCTTGAAAAGATGCATTAGAGCTGATTGTTTGGCTAGGTCTTATTTTTGGGGAAACACAGTAGTTAATTTCTACTGAGGTGTGAAAGGCTGATGATGGTGAGATACAGCTCTGTTAAGGCAGAGACTATAATCCCTCTTTATATCCTCAGGTCTAGTCTAACGTCTGATATATAATTGTTGATATGGAATGAAACTGTCCCAAGTTGCTTGGTTTTTTTTTAATTGTCCCAAGTTGCTTGGTTTTTTTTTTTTTTTTTTTTTTTTCAATTGGGGAAGGGGAACAGGACTTTATTGGGGGAACAGTGTGTACTTCCAGGACTTTTTTCCAAGTCAAGTTGTTGTCCTTTCAATCTTAGTTGTGGAGGGCGCAGCTCAGCTCCAGGTTCAGTTGCCGTTCTCTAGTTGCCATTCTCTAGTTGCCGTTCTCTAGTTGCAGGGGGCGCTGCCCACCATCCCTTGCGGGACTAGAGGAATTGAACTGGCAACCTTGTGGTTGAGAGCCCACTGGCCCTTGTGGGAATCAAACCAGCAGCCTTTGGAGTTAGGAGCATGGAGCTCTAACCGCCTGAGCCACCAGGCCGGCCCCCAAGTTGCTTGTGTTTTGGAAGAATGTATTTAATAATGCATAGGAAGAAATTTCTAAGGGATGAATTTTAGACAATTTGGTATAAAGATTGTGGAGATCATTTTAAATGATATGGCCTTCCTTATACTTATCAGACACAACAATGCACGGAACTAGTCTATCTCAATATTAGGCTTGGTGGCCACTTTTCTTCCCCATATCCAACTTCTTACTGTCACCTCATAATTCTTCTTTTAGTTCCAAGAAAGCAGTGAAACTGATTTTCTGTGTTGCTTATAGAACTCAATTGTACATCACCTCCAGGTTTATATTTCAGGAATCTGTCAACTGTGTACTATATTGGAACTTGTGCAAAAGACAATTTGGGCTGAATATTTTGGGGAAAAAGTGAAAGCTCTTAAAATAATCTTGCTTAGCACTACATGAATTCATCTTTTGACTTCAGACTAATTAATAGCATGCCCCACAGATGAGAATATGTTAACAATCCTGTTCTCAGAATCCACGCTGTGGGAGGCCCTGCCTCACCTGCCAGACTGAAAGGCTCTGCTTCGCTGGACCCATCCTGGATCCAAGTCCCAGGTCTGACTCTGGAATGTTCTCATGTCATAGATTCAATCCAGCAAGTGTCCCACAAGACTCTCCTGGAGTCAAATACAAGCCAGCCTTGAGGGAGGAGGAGGTCACATGCCGATCAGGCCTGATAAATATTGGTCATCAATGTCAGGCAGACTATAGGTCCTGCAGTTTCTTGGTGATCTGGTTTTACCAAGATCAGCCTGTCTCTTTCTTGAACTCTGGAGTGAATCAGGATGCATTTGGTAGACCTCAATGGTACAGCAACTAGTCAAACAATCAATATTTTTAATCTGTAAGACTCAAAGGTAGGATGAACTTTTTTTTTCTTTGAGTCAAATTCACATAAACTTTGTTCTGGAGTCAGGTGGACTTGAACACTTGTTACTTCATAGCTCTTGAGTCTAGATAAGAGAGAAAAGGGCAATGTGTTTTTGTTTTCCTTATCTGAGATAACTCTTTATTTTTCCCTTTTCCCAACGAACTGTGAAGTACTGTTAGTAGGAAAAATTATACACTATGCATCTTATTAATAATTTCTCCGGGGAAACCTACTTTTGATACTTCTGATTGACTAGTAATATTGAGTCAGAGTGAAAACTGAGACAGCTGCCTCCATCATGGTGGTGGGTTTCTGAACAGGCGTTTGACTCTCCCACAGTGAGATGGTCCTATCAGATTTATTCTCAAAATTTAAAAACAGGCAATATTTTTTTATTCCTTGTTACTAATCGACTTTGCCTATTGCTAGTTTTTATAATGAATAAGTTCTATTAGCAAAGTATCTACTCAGTTTAGTACCAGAAATGGTGTAGCTTATCTTTTTTCCTCCTTCCCTTTCCCTTTCGAAATCTTTTGCTCCATTTGTGTTTAGCCCGAGCTGTGGATCCCCATCAAGTCTTCCCTGCTTATTCCGGCCATGGTGATTTTATACCAGGGACAATAGAATTCACCCCCACTCCATAGAGTTATGAAAAAAACAGATGTTACCAGTCATTGGAAATAGAAGGGCAATGGACTTTAAAAAAGAAACTGCAACAAGTTTCTTTCTCTAAGCTGAAAATTTTAACTTGGTCTTAAGATGCCGGTGATTTGATACCACATTTAGATTTTACACAAAATTTGGCCAGAGGACTTGGCTCACACAACTCTTCTGTCACCACAGCTCACGCAGCCCAGAGAGCAAGCCCACCGATCCTTCTGAGGACGTGTGCCATTTACCTCAGCTACGGTGGCATCCAGCGTAATCATAGTTCCATGTGGATCAGAAAGCGAGGCCAAGAAGAACCAGTCAACAAAACGGAATGAAGAAAGGAAAACAAATTCAAGGGGAGTAACGATGGGCCCCCAGTGGCCTTATTATATGAATAGACTGAAGATAATTCCATCTTTCTACCCCAGCGCGTCATAAATTCTGTCACCTTGTTAGGACTGTCAGAAGCACTGACCTCACTTCCTCCATTAACGAGCTTGCCCTATTTTGAGGGGAGATTCTTTCTGAACACACAGCGCAGAAACACCTCATAAACAGCTTGTCAGCCTTGTGATTATGGAAGTAACATACTCCATGCCAAAGAGAGGGCGGGCGGCACCTGGAGACCAGCTGGCCAGGTGGAGCAGGCTGCTGAGACGCCTGGCACAGTCACAGCTGGCGCGAGGCAGGCATTCCACTAGGTTTGGGAAGGACGCGGCTAAAGACAAAGTGTAATCCCTGTTTGCTGAGAAAAGTGTCGGCGACAGATTGGTAGTTTTCTACACTATAACCAGGGTTCCTTTTATATGCAAAATACTTTCTCTCTTCAGTGAGACAGAAGAAGCCGGAACACGCTATCAAAAAGGCCACTTTGTGCACAGCCCACTCTTACTTTTCGTTTTTGTTTTGGAGAGCTACCGAGTGCCATCCGTCTCCCCACCACTATCCTGGTTCTCTTCTTTCAGGCTAGATGAGGGAAAGAGCTTATTGTTGCCAGGGATCCAGGATGGATTCAGTGATCAAAGATGGCATTCCGCTTCTAGGAGACCGGGTTTGTGCTGGAGTCTCCAGTACAGTCATGAAAAAGGATCTTGACTCTATAAAGGCAAGAAGAAGTCCCCACGGCCAGCTTATGCACCAGGCGAGCTCCATAAAGTTGCTTTTGCGGACCAGCCTGGGTTTGAGTGTCTTGATACAAACTGCATCAAATTATATATAAAAACAAAGCACCTGGAATGCCTAAGAAGACCTATCTCTCATTCCTAAGATGTCTCCTCTCCCTCCCAGCGAGAGCCTCCCGCTGATTTATACTTCCTCAGAGGGCACAGGGTGGGCAGGGCACAGGCTGGTTAGTGCTTACACTGGTGCCTTTACCACATAACGAAAACCGCTCTGTGGCCTGGACCCAATGCCCTTTCTTTCCTGTAATGATGCCACCGAAACCCTTCACAGCACACACCGTAATCAGAGCCCGCGGACAGGAAATGGATCCATCAAAATTCATTTGATGCCTTGAGGGGGCGGGTGGAGGTGGGGAGCAGAGGCAGGCTGGGCTGGAAAGCAGGCTTAGATCTCACCCCCACTCTTCCAGTTTCACATCTAGACCCAGTGTATGGGGTCATCAGTTATTTCCAGTTGCTATTTTGGTCAGTCACATAAAAAATATCCCTGACAATTCTGAATTGCATGTATAAACCGTTTTATGGCTGTTGGTCTTGTTGCTCTCTCCTCTCTTTCTCAATTTTCCCCCCTCTGAATACCCCATATTTTCTCCTCTCTGCTATATACAACATAAACATTTATCTTCTTGGACCATGTATTCAAAAAAAAAAGGTAAAGGGAATAGTAAAAATTCAGAGTCAAATGTGAGTGGCAGAGCTATAATTCTTTATGAAGTAGCAGGTAAGATTGATTGTCAAGGGTCAAAAGGCTAGGTCAAACTCTGCTCATTCGTCAGCTGAATGTCATTTTTGTTTTCCCTGTCACCAGATAGCTTTAAAAAAAATTGCAACTCCTTCCTCATTATCTGGGACTTGGCTCCTTTTCTGCCATCCAGTATTAATGAAACCGTGCTTCAAGCCTGGCCCTCATCTTCTGAGGTTCTCCTTCATGTGTTGCCTTCCTTTCTTAAGCACTATAGAGAAAGCACCATTTCAAAGGCCATTTTCTCCCACAGCCACATTGGAAAATTGCCACTAGACTGAGAATGATTTGAAAGCACATGTGAGGTATAAATGTTTGCATGAACAAAAATATATTTAAATCATAGCAAGTGTAAAGTTGGTGATCCAATGTAATTGGACGGTAGCAATATCTTTGCATCTTATAAAGAGAAAAACAAAATGAGATGTAGTATCTGAAAGTCATCTAAAATTATGTGTCATATATAAATAAAAAAATTCTCCCCTTATAATTACAGCTGGTCAGGACAACATAATATGAAACCTAAAATAATGCATTGATTTTGCTGGGAGTCTAACATGCCATCCACAGCAGGTCAAATGTAGGTTAATGCTATTAAATAACTTCACCTTCAAAAGACTCATTTAATTAGCTCATGCTCAATTTTCCTAAAATGAAAAAAAAAAGATGATTAGTTAGATGGAAATCTGTGAATTTTTTTAGCAAAAATCTGCCAAATGCTGTGCTATTAGCTAACAGAGACAACTCATTTATATCCACAAATTTACATCTATAGCTAGATAGCATCTTAAAAGTGAAACCTTAAGCAGTGATGATAGGTTTCTTATTTGGTATCTCTATGTTGTTTTGATTTCTGTTCTCTTTGTTTCTAAATATTGTTAGTACAGAGACCTGGACCAAAGTGGATTAACAAATCTGTTAGAATTTTCTTTATAGTCGTGACCAATTATTTGGACCAACTGTCTAATCTTTTCTACAAGTATTTGTAATTTTTATTAGCCCAGCTTGTTCCTGTTGGTTGCCATCTCTATAGTGTTATATGGGCCGGCGAGTTTGGCTTTGTTTCCATTGCACGATCACAGGCCACAGTCCCTAAAGGATGGCAGTCACCACAGAAAGTCCTGTGAGTGTCTCAGGAGGTTGGAAAAAGGGCATGGCTGGATCTATGTAAGAGCAACCCTTGATCTCCTTCTTAGGGTGCAAAAATCATGATAAAAATTATCAAAAACCTTCAGTGATATTCTAGTCTCATTTCAATCTACCCAGAAATCATAATTAACTTTGAATATAGCACCTACTGATTTCGTAGCACAATATGTTTGGTCTTTGAAAAATGGCACTTGCAAAGTCATTCACCAGGTTCAACTTGAAGAAGCTGATTAAAAGAAATACGGCATAGCCATGTTTAGAATCTGGAATATAAGAGCAAAGAGCACAGAGAAAATATTCTTTATGGGAATGGCTTAGTGGAGAGACTTGCCCAGTCAGCCTGAAGTTTCAAACCCTGCTCTAGGGAGATTCTCAACGTGAAAGGTCACTGGCTGCAGCAACAAGAATCCTGCCAGTGAGATTTGGATTCTGAAAAGGGATGGGTGAGGATGGGCGGTCCTGGGCGTGAGTCGTGAAGAACAATATGGACAGTTCTCCAAAGAGAACTAACATGAAAGCTTAAGGTGACAACCAAAATGTGAAATTGATTTTAAAAAGTTGAAGCAGGGAGGCTGGTTAGCTCAGTTGGTTAGAGCACAGTGCTCTTAACAACAAGGTTGCTGGTTCAATCCCCACATGGGCCACTGTGAGCTGCACTCTCCACAACTAGATTGAGACAACTACTTGACTTGGAGCTAATGGGTCCTGGAAAAACACACTTAAAATAAATAAAAGTTTTTTTTTTTAGTTTTTTTTTAAAGTTGAAGCCATATATATAAGAAAGGATCTAAAATAAACTTGTTAAAATGTTGTTACAAAATATACGTTTCCTTAGGTCATATTTTTTTCTGATTTTGGATGGTTTTCATGTGATAATTTCTTTTTGTTTATTTACTTATTAATTAATTAATTATTATATTTTTAATAATTGTTTTATTTTTCAATTAGAGTGCCATATATTATATTAGTTTCAGGTGTATAACACAGTAATTAGACATATATATAACTTAGGAGGTGATCACCCCGATAAATCTGGTACCCATTTGACCCCATACATAGTTATTACAATATTATTGACTATATTTTTTTATTACACTTTGTAACAACCAATTTGTACTTCTTAATCCCTTCCCCTTTTTTACCATCCCCAACACCCTTTCAGTTAGCAACAATCAAACTATTCTCTGTATCTATGAGCTTGATTCTGTTTTGTTTGTTTGTTTATTTTATTCTGTAGATTCCACATATAAGTAAAATCATATGGCATTTGTTTTTCTCTGTCTGACTTATTTTACTTAGCACAATACCCTCTAGGTCCATTTACGCTGTTGCCGATGGCAAGATTTCGTTATTTTTTATGGATGAGTAATATTCCACTGTATATATGTACCACCTCTTCTTTATCCATTCATCCGTTGATGGACACCCAGGCTGCCTCCACATCTTGGCCATTGTAAACAATGCTGCAATGTACATATGGATGCATATGTCCTCTCAAAATATTGTTTTGAGTTTCTTTGGATAATTACCCAGAAGTAGGATTACTAGGTCCTTTTTTGTCCCTTGTTATATAACCTTTGATTTAAAGTCTATTTTGTCTGGTATAAGTTTTGCTACCCTGGATTTTTTTCTTTTTTTTTCCCCATTTTCAGGAAATATCTTTTTCCATTCCTTTACTTTCAGGATATGTGTGTCTTTTGATCTGAAGGGAGCCTCTTGTAGGCAGCATATGTATGGATCTTGCTTTCTTATCCATTCAGCCACTGTATCTTGATTGGAGCATTTAATCCATTTACATTTAAAGTAATTGTTGATAGATATATAGTTATTGTCATTTTATTATTCATATTTTTGATTCATATTTTCAATTCCTTGCTCTCTCTCTTCTTCTATTACCCTTAAGATGAGAATGTTGGTAAAACTTGATGTTGTCCCAGATACTCCTTAAACTATCCTCATTTCTTTTTCTTTTTGCTGTTTTGATTGGGTGTTTTCTGCTGCCTTAACTTCCAAATCACTGATGTGATCCTCTGTTTCATCTAACATCTGTTGATTTCCTCTAATGTATTTTTCATTTCAGTTCTTGTAGTGTTCACTTCTGACTGGTTCTTTTTTATGTGTTCTATCTCCATTTTCATGTTTCCTATCTCTTTGTTGAAGTTCTTCCGAGATCACTGAGCATCCTTATAACCAGTGTTTGGAACTCTGCATCTGGTAGACTACTTGTCTCCATTTTGTTTAGTTCTTTTTCTGGAGCTTTGTTCTATTCATTTTGGACATATTTCTTTGTTTCCCAATTTTGGTTGCCTCCCTGTGTTTGTTTCTATGTATTAGGTAGGGCTGTTACGTGTTACGGTCTTAGTAGAGTGGTCTTATGCAGTAGGTGTGCTGTGGGGCTCAGTGGCGCAGTCTTCCTGGTCACTTGAGCAAGATGTTCCAGGTGTGTCCCTTGTGTATGTTGTGTGTGCCCCCCTGTTGCATTTGAGACTTGGTTGCTGTTTGCACGTCAATGGGAGGGACTGACCCTTGGGCCGATTCGTTGTGACAAGTGACCATGACTATAGTGGAAGAGCTTTAATTTAGTTGTAATTTTGATGTGGTCATGAAAGGAGGCAAGCACAGTGTTTATCTACTCAACCATCTTGACCACAAATGTCCATTTGATAATTTCTAATGAAAGAGAATGGCTTTATGTTTTATTATTATGACTCTTAAGCTTATTCTTTATAAATGTCACTGGGGCTTCTTGGTGGTCAGTAAGAAGGCCCAAGTCCACGTGGTTAAACTAAGGTGGCTTAATAGCAACACTGTTGACACTGCTGACAGCGAAAATGAGGGGTACGGCCCAGACATGACATAATAAGCCACAACCCCTCAGGATTGTCCCAAACTACAAATAATAACGGAAACGTAGCATCTCTAACTGTAAATGACCTGGATTCTATCTTGTGAGGCTAGGGTATTTGTTCTAATGGACTAACAAAAGCAAGGCCAGCTATTTTAAACCATAAATTCAGATTATTGGAAAAAACTGTTAAAAACTTATTGTGTACAATTTCCTTTAAAAGATCATTTTAATGTTGTTTAATGATCAATGGCCACACTAGATTTACAAAAACCTGGAAACAGATCACTGATAGACAATTCCGTGAAAAAGTATAGCTAATATTTTCGATAACTGAATCAAAATACTAAAAGACTTGGATGTTCTTTTTTTTCAAATCTGGGCTTCAATAGAAAAAAGTGTGAAGTCCTACTTTTAGGTTAAAAAAAGAAAAACAAAAATCTCTACAAATATGAGACCAGGAAAACTAGGCTTAATAACCATGCATATGAAATGAAGAAAAAATTTTAGTTGATTGAAGTCCAACAATTTGACACGGCTATAAAACGGTCATGTGGTTGGTGGTTTCACAGCTGGGATGGAATCCAAACCAAAGCTATATCAGCCTTTCTGGGCTTTGCTGTCTAGTTTCCAGTACAGGGGCTGGGTAGCCCTGGGGAAGTATAGTGCTGGGATAGGGGAACTATGGCCAGGCAGGATTGACAGTGGTGTCTACCAAGACAGCTGGAGGGAGGTGCCAAAGTGAAGGAGGTTATGGGGAAATAATGAGCAGAAAACGGAGGCATGGGTACCTTAACATATTTTAAAATGTCTAGTTTAGACCAAAATCAGGAACAATGTTTTGAAGCTGGAGGAAGGTGGGCTCTGGGTTCAAAATAAAGATAAAGGCTTAACATTTCAGTTATTACAATGAAATGTGCTATCTTAAGAAGTACCAGGTACCTACTTCTGGGGACCTGTAGACAGAGACTGGGTGACCACCTGTATGGAAGAATACCCGAATTGGATGGGTGCTTGGACTAGATGTCTTCTAGGGCTGTATATAACTATCAGTTTTATCAACCAATTGATGAATAAATTTGAAAACATCAATTGAGCATCTTCTATGAGCCAGACACTATAATTCTATGAATTGTTTGTGGTTGTCAGCATCCACTGCTGTTATGACTGCCTTTTCATCATGTGGTCTCTACTATGGGTAATTGGAGAACGAACTGAAAACTTCTCCCCATGCTCTGTGATGACTGTCGACACCGTAAGGCAGATGGGTCATGATACATGCTTCAATGATGGGCTTGCAAACCAAGGAACCAGGTGGCTGTAATCTAAAAATCATTTTGATTTCCCCCTTTATTGCTGGTTTTCATGAAGAGAAAATGGTATGTGGTGAAGAAAGAAGGAATTGGTATTTGTTCAGTGGCTGTTCCATGTCAGTCCCTATACGGGAAGCTCTATATGCATTATATTCATTTATCCTCCTTTGCCTATGACACAGGCATTACCTGTTACAGATGAGGACACAGACGCTCAGAGAGCTGAGGCGGTTGGCCGTCACACAGCTGGTAAGATGCAGAGCTGAGCTTTGAACTCAGGCCTGTCTCAATGCAAAGCTCCTGACTTTATCTTGTTGCCTCAAAAGACAGATCATCCACTGAATTGTTAACATTATCTCTCACAACTTAGAGCTTTGATTATAATAAAAAGAGATGAAATAATTAAAACAATTAAAAACAAAAGATAATTCAAAAGCCGGATCTTCATTTTTTAATGTTTAAAACTATACCTGTGCTTTGATATTATTTAGGCAAATTGTAGAAATTGCTATGAGGCAAACCCCTTTCATCTACTTTATGCATGCCCTTGACTCCAGACTTTTCCCAATCAGCAATTCCTCTACCAACAGGTTTCATATGGATTCAGTTAATAAACACTGATGCTAGAAAGCCCCAGTGAGCTCTGCTATGCTCAGAGCCCTGGGCTGGGTACCCTGGGCTGGGATAGAGAGGTTCAGTGCTTAGGTGCACCCTCCAGGCCAGCGCTTATCAATTCATGTCACCACAAATCACCTGGAGCTCTTGAGAAAATGCAAGTTCTGACAAGGCAGATCTGGGTTGGGGTCTGAGACTGTCCATTTTTAATCATCTCCCACAGGATACTGGAGTTGCCAGGTTCTCGGGAACCAAAGAATGACACGGACAGGTAAGATTTAGATCATTAGATGATTGACCCAATGTTTTCTCTGTGTGTCTTCTGGAATCTGAATGTGAAAGGCAAGACCAAAACATCTTTAAGAGGGGATAGCTGCTAAAGAGAAGAGAAGATAGAAAAACAGCATATAGCAAATACTTACATAGTATTTTATGTATGTTAACATATTTAACCTTCAACTTGACTCAGTGAGATTGGTAGATTCTGACTTCTCCCATTTGGCACAGAGAGGATGAATAACAGCCAGCAGCAACTATGAACTTGGAGTTCTGCTCCAACATGTTGTACCTTAGAAAAGGTATAATGTATTGAGAGAAGAGTCTTGGGAAGAGGGTCAGGATCTTATCACAGGTACAGTCCTCTAGGGAATGAGGGTACTCAGCCTGGATTTATAACTTACATTCCTTAGACTTTTCTTCAGGTATTTGGAGAGCTGTATGTGGAAGGGAAAGTTGATTTATTTTATGTTTATTTGGATAACTGTTGGCAAACATTGCTTGCTGGGTTATTAATTTTGAGAGCTGTTTGGTAAAAAAGTCCTCGTGTGGTCAGGGGAGTGTCTATGTCCACTCTTCACAGCTTCACAGCCTCCATGACGCTGTTACAGGCTCCGAGAAGTCCGCGGCCAACCAGACACTTTGACATCTTTTAAGTTAGGATTTTCATTCTTTTTGACTGTGAGACCCTCTTTATAAAAAATAATAGTTCTTAACATCCCATGGAACTAATTAGGATCCTCAGGACACACTTTGGAAAATGTTGATGTCAACAGGTAAGTTATGTCCAATGAGTGAAAGTTTCAGGGAAGCAGATTCCAGAGTAATATAAAGGAGAACTTTCTAATAATCTGACCTGTCCAAAGTAATAATTGCCCCTCAGCAGGAGTGTTCAAGGAGAGGCCAGAGACTGTCTTTGAGAGAAAGGTGAGCACGCTGGAAAGACACTGTTTTATGGAACCTGTGATTAGTGTTATCATACTATCTGTGTTATGGTTTTGTCCTGTAATTTGACAGTAAGATTAAAATATACTATAGTACTAAAACAAACACATTAGGAAATAATGTTATAAACAGACTGTGAATAATTCAATTATTTTAGATTCACAGCTGAGTCAGGATGTTTTCTACTTATAACCCATATGTGCCCCGGACATCTTATTATAGAGACACTTTTGTGATCCTTGGCCTGGGTAACAGATCTAGAGTCTTTAAATTTATGTGGTGGGGCACAGAGATCCACCTCATAGGTAAGCAGGGTAATATGTTAAGTAAGCAGGATAGATATGTGCCCATATAAACCATGATTTCAAACTCCTCACTTCCCAGGTAAATCTCTCAGGGCTCCCTGGGGGCTAAAGTTCCTTTAATAAGAGAGAGGCTGTATTAAGTCAACAAGCAGAGATGAGGCTTCAAATACAAAGGCTGGTGGAAGAAGGAACTCACTGACTCCTATTCACTCATTCATGCACTAATTCACTCCATTAATCAACGCTAACTGAGAATCAACAGGAGCCACTTGTTGGGAATATACAGCCATATCCTTAGTCCCCTCAGGGAATAAATGCTGAGAGCAGATGCCTTCCTGAATTCAGGTTTGGATATGAGGATGGAGAGGAGGGGGTCAGAGGAGCTGCACAGAGGGGAGAACGTAGAGTCCTGGGATGGTGCTGAGAAACCTCTGCACCTCAAGTAGGAGCCAAGGGCAATCCTTTTGGGACATTTTGTATAATTTCAGATTCCTTTCATCTATGGCTGATTGGAATATATTTTTTCAAGTTGAAGATGAGTTACAATCCTACAGGAGGAAAAGTCAACACATACAGCAGTGACAAATTAGAAAGAATTGTTCATTTGGGATCTGAAGACCTGGGAGTGAAATCCAGGCTTTGCTACAACCTGTATGACCAAGGCAAGCCAACAGAACGCCTGGGTTTCCTGGTCTGTAAAATGGGAAGTTCCCTCTTTGGGCACTGTGGGCCCAAGGCCTATGTGGTGATGCCTGTGGATAAACTTGGCACAGGTGGAGTGAAGACCTCCAGCCTTCACATTGCGTGGACCCCATAGGCCTGGCCGAGGAGCAGTGGCTGCCAAGAACACCGCTGACTGATAACTCAGGCCATCCCCGTGTTGAGAGCTATATATACCTGGGGATCCTATATAGTCAAGAGGGGGAGACAGCCCCTGAAATGACTAATATCATATTCTTACCAGCCTTGACTGAACTTAACTTAGGCGGGAAGATGCCATTTCTTATTCCTTGAGTGGCATGGAGAAACACAAACCTGTTATGATTTTAATGTTGAGCACTTCCCAAACAGAAAGTATTTGAAAGCTAACACACAGAAAAAGAGATGTGTATAGTATCTTACTCCCACTCAGAAGGCAGTGCCACTATTTTAAAGAACAAAGATCAAATTAAATGTTTAGCACTGTAATGTACTGTCGCCAAGTATGTCAGTGTATTTATGAACAATTTATAATTTGAACTGTTTTCCAGACAGGTGGTCATATGTACGTTAAAGTAGTCATAATAACCTGTCAGGAGAAATTTCCTGCAGCACATTCATTGGAGAAAATACAGGGAAGTGTGGCAGCCTTTTCAAACTGCACCAGATCCCTTTATCTTATGAATGACTACCGCCACAGCTGCAAAACCCACAGAAAGCCCAGAACTCACAAGGGTTTATTGTATCCCCGCCTTATAAATTTGCTCCTCACTGTGCAGACTTTTGGTTACAAATATGCGTTTATGTCTACAGAGTTGCACCAATCCTGCCTGGGATGTATTCAGTGGAATCAACCAGACCTCCATCCACCATGCTACTGAGGATCTCTCTTAATCACAGGCATGCAGGGAAAACTCATCTCACTACCGATTCTCCTTTACAGAGGACTTTGCTGAGGCTACTTCTCAAGACTGCAGGATGTTAATAATGTGGGTCAGGCTTGGATGGTGTATAGGGAAGAGGCTCAGACTCAGAGGTAGGCAGATAGGATTTGCATCCTGGTGCCATCACTTACTAGATGTGTGCTTGGGTGAGTCACTTCAAATGTCTAAGCTTTTTATCCTCTGCAACAATAATTGCAATAATAACGCATGTCTCACATTTTGGGAGAGCTTAGGTGCTAAGTTTTCCAGAAGTTAGAAAGGAAAATGGGTTGTGTCTTTTGGCTGAGCTATTCAGAAACAGTGTTTCTTTGCTATGTTCAGTAGACAAAAACCTGTGGGTGTTGGGATGAGTTAAATTAAAGTAAGTTTAAAAAGTCATGATTTGAACAATAGCCAAAAGGTGAAAAACAAAAACACAAGTGTCCATTCATGGATAAACGGATAAACAAAACATGATAGATACATGTAATAGAATATTATTCAGCCTAAAGGGAAGGACATTATTTACATGTTACAACATGGATGAACCTGGGAGACATTATGCTAAGTGAAGTAAGCCAGTTCCAAAAGGACAAACACTGTATTTATATGAGGTACGTAGAGTAGTCAAATTCACAGAGGCAGAAATTCATAGGAACAAAAAGTAGAATGGTGGTTGTCAGGGGAGAGAGGGAAGACTAGGAGGTTATTTAATGAGTAGAGGTTCAGTTTGGGAAAAATGGAAAAGTTCTGAAGATGATGGTTGCTCAGCAGTGTAGATATACTTAATACCACTGAATCATACACTTGAAAATGGTTATAATGGTAAACTTTATGTTATGTATATGTTATTACAATTTAAAAGTGAAACTAAAAGTAAAAAAGCCATGACTTGTATGTGAATCTGCTTTTATATCTTGCATTCTCTGTTTATTTACTTGGTATTTTCCATCAGTAAATGCTGAAACTTTTAGAAGACGCGTTTATCTTGCAAATTGTCCTCTCATGTCACCCTAAGAGATTTTGCACCAGGATGCTCTGGTTTCTAACAAGATCATGAATGTCTGGAAATTCACTGGTGTCTGCCATCTTGTAAGGATCACTGCATTTTAGGACCTAAAATGGTATTTGATGATCACTTTGTAGGCAGATGTCTTTACTCATGGATCTTTCCAAGTGCTTCAGTGTGAGAGTCTAGTGAAATCCCAAAGCAATCAGCACGTTAACTTATTTTCTCTTGGTTGCATTATCTTAGCC
This sequence comes from Rhinolophus sinicus, assembly GCF_057876585.1. Taxonomy (NCBI): domain Eukaryota; kingdom Metazoa; phylum Chordata; class Mammalia; order Chiroptera; family Rhinolophidae; genus Rhinolophus; species Rhinolophus sinicus. The sequence continues at coordinate 53,154,709 of NC_142504.1, read as the reverse complement.
TCACTTATGTAGTTTTCTTCCTCTATTATGTTGTTCAATTATCTAGTGTGAGCTTCCAGTGAAAGAACCCACCTATCCTACTTCACTGCCCCCTTAAATTACCTATGAGAAATATATCAAATATATAATTTCAGAGAGTAGTCATAATTATTTCCATTACCAACATGCAGCTGTAATTGCCTCTCCAGCAATTTTCAGAAGCAATTGAAAGGAGAGTAAGTTCCAGAGACATCGTCCATTTGAATCTTTATCTTTGGGCTTATATTATATCTTAGTGGCATAGCTTCAGATTCTGGGATTCCTAAAGGTCAGCTGTGAACTCTTGGGGGAGGGGAAAGCAGCACCAATTTCATGGAACACATCATTTAGTTGACCATTCTGGACCCTGGGGAGGAGGGGGTTGTCCCTGAGAGTGGAGTGAGCAAGCCCTCTGAACACACCGTGGGAGAGCGTGGGTTCAGCACAGACCCACACTTGGTGTTTATTATTTCTCATGGGTTGAATTAAGTTCCCCCCAAATGATATGTTGAAGTCCTAACTATCAGTTCCTTAGAATATGACCTTGCTTGGAAATAATGTCTTTACAGATGTAATTAAATGAAAACGAGACCATTAGTGGGTAGTAATCCAATATTACTGGTGTTCTAATTAAAGGGGAAATATGGACACCAACACGAACCATGAGAAGATGGAGGACGGGTGTGATGCATCTATAAGCAGGGAATACCAAAGATTGCTGGCAAGCCACCAAAAGCTTAGAAGAGGCAAGGGAGAATTTCCCACAGTTTTCAGAAGAGGCAAGCCCTGTCAACACCTGAATTTTGGACTCCTAGCCTCTAGAACTATGAGGCAACGAATTTCTGTTGTTTGAAGCCACCCTGTTTGTTATACTCTGTGATGGCAGCCCTAGCATATATACATTACTTCATTTCATTTCTACAACCACTCTAGGGGGCAAATGTTATTTTATTCTCTCCTGTTTTACAGATGTGGAAACAGGCTCAGAAAGGTAAGGCCTAGAACAAAAATCTTACGAGTGTCATGGGGACCCCTAGGTAGGCAGGAGCCACTCCGGGTGTCTGCAAAAATTGGATGGTGGCCTCTGGGTTGGGTTCGTCTCATGAGCAGTTTGCTCAGTGAGAAGGGACATTCCAGGGTGAGGTCAAGGGAGAGGATGCTGGGACGTGAGAAGTTCTGAATGACTGGAACACAGGATGTGTGTCAGGGAGGGGCATGAGATGAGATGGGAAAGGGCGGTTGGAGCCCAATTCTGAATCGCTATGAGTGTCAGGCAGTTTGGAGAGGCTAGAGCCAGCGGAGAGAAGCTGGGAGGCTGGGTGATTCCTAGTTCCAGTTAGAAATAACAAGGGTTAGGACTCAGGCTATGGGAGTGGGGCTAGGCAGCGGGAAGTGAAATTGGATGCTATTTCAGAGACAGAACCTAATATGGGGGTTCCTGGGGTTGGAAGTGGTTGGTAATGAGGGAGAAGGAAGTTTGAGTGTCAGTTCTCTAGTTCGAGGGACCTTAGATGGTGATGCCTGACTGAGAAATGCACAAAAACGCTCAGCTGAGTCACATGCTTCACTTGGTGACAGGCACATATCACATTATTCATGCCCATATAGCCCCTGGATAGTGGTGTGAAGAAAGTGCACAGATATGGAGCCCTTGAGTGAAGGAGGTTTCCTGGGTGAACAAACAAAGGGTCATTAGTGATCAGAAAGAAGGGCCATAAAGCAGCGATGGGGATTCTTCACATGGAACAGACTGTGGCAAGTGCAAGGTGGGTGTCCAGACTGAGCCACCTGCAATCTAGTCATGGGGAAGAGCTGGACACCAATATGGGAACCCACTGAGCACCCTTTGTTCACAGCGTCCTCCATATATTTTAAGTGGTGAAACATTCTCATTAGAGAGTGTGGGCTCAGCCATTCTCTACCAACTTCTTTTCATGAAGGACAGAGCTAAAAACGTTGGGACCTGGGCCATGTGGACTCTGTCTGACCTCTGGAAGATGAACAAAATGGGGTGAGCAAACTTCTCTCACCCCCAGTACCATACAGAAGGTGGCCGTAAACAAGCTCAATGCCAGTGGCTCTGCTTCCCGACCCAGCTGCAGGGAGCTGACTTGCATGCTTGACCACATGCTAAGGCTGAGGTGTTCAGAGGTTCTGTCTCAGGTGCTTTTCTGAAGCACCCTTTACTGCTTTGCCCAGAGTTACTGTTACACACAGACCTGAAGGACCTGGGACCACACCCATGGTCCCCCCACCTGCTCTATGAGGCAGCTTGGCATTAAGAGCTTCCTTAGCAGGATTTCTCCCTGACCATTTTGCACCCCCCAACCTCTCCACCCCATGAAAGTTTGTGAAGGGAAATTTAACCAGGGCATTGGTCTTCTCCTTTTCCCTGGATCTGCCCAGCTCAACTAATGATGACATAGATTCTGAGATCCTAGACACTCCATATTCCTGCAGCGTTGAAATCTGGTGCCTGCAGACTTAATGGAATGTGTTTTCCTGATGGTGTTGATCTATTAGTTAGGGGGTCTGAAAAATAGAGACCTTCTTTTCTGCCTTTGTTTACTTGAAATTCTACTGTTTCCTAAATCTTAGTTATTGTTTTTCCAATTGAAAGACACACTTTTTCTAGGAGCACACTGCTGCTAGCTATATTTTGAAAGATCATTTTATATATGACTGGTTCAAATTAAATGCTAGTGGGCAACAGTAAATATTTTGGCGAGTAGTTTGAAGGTGAAGTGAGGGGGCTCAAAAGTCTGAATACAGTTGTTAGTTAGATTAAGCTCATTACATTTCCTGGGAGGAAGCCTGCCAAGTTGTCATAGCCACACGGTTATTATTCATATTTTTCTTCCTTATATTACTCTCCCTTTCCTTTACATTTTCTAAATGAATTTCCAAAAACTGCTTTAACCATGTAATCTTCTACTCATTTCCATTTCCATTGTTTTATCACTAAAATTTTGTTGCCAACTTAGATTTCTTTTTTTCCTGAGTACACAGTGAAAAGATTCCCCTCGCCTGTTTAATTAACACACCATCATCTCACACTTTTATTTATTTATTTATTTATTTATTTATTTATTTATTTATTTATTTATTTTTGATGAGGACATTTAAGTTCTACTTCCTTAACAAATTTCAGCCATGCAATACCGTGTTTTGAATTTTAGTCACCATGTTCTATATTAAATCCTCACACCTATTCATCTCAACATAGCCTTCTGAAAACTGGAATCATCTTTAACTTTTCTGAAGCAGCCAAAGTGTTATATTGAGAAAGTAGTTGGCAAGTTAGTTGCTATCTACTGGAGTAACGGAAGGAGAGAATTAGCACCCACTCTTCCTCTGAAGCCACTCCTTTTTTTTTAAAGTAAAATCTAGACTTTATTTGGCTTTCACTGGTGTTTGCAGTGATGTCCTCTTCCTGTTTCAGAATCCATTCCATGCTACATTCAGTTGACATGTCTCCCTAGTTTCCTCTAGTCTATGACAGTTTTTCAGTCTTTTCATGGTTTTCATGACCTTAAAGTTCTGAGGAGTACTGGTTAGATATCCCCTAGAATGTCCCCCAATCTAGGTTTGCCTGATGTTTTTATCTTGGTTCAAGAGTTATGGGTTTTTGGAGAGAATACCACAGACGTGAAGTGCCCTTCTCATCGTATTTGGAGAGAATACCACAGACGTGAAGTGCCCTTCTCATCGTATTATCAGGAGGTACATGACACACATTTCATTACTGGAAATGTTAACTTTCATCACTCGGTTAAGGTAGTGTTTGCCAGGTTTGTTCATGTAAAGTTACTATTTTCCCCTTTCCATACCTCGTTGTATGGAAGCAAGTCACAAAGTCCAGCCCATCCTGAAGGATAGAATGGGGAAAAGGGAAGAATTAAGCTCCACCTCCTGGATGGTGGGGCATATCCATACATGTTATTTGAAATTCTTCTTTAAGGAAGGTTTGAAACTCCTTTTTAACCTCTTCATATCTCTGACTTGCCTGTGTTAGTATCTAAAGGTCCTTGGTTAATATCATGCAAAGTATCATATTCCCATACTTTTCCCCTTTATCTCCCCTATTTTCAGTCTCTAAAATGTTTGTAGTTTGCTTAAAGTCATGTTTCATCCTCATTATCAAGAAATTCTGGAAGGAAGTCAGTGGCTCTAACTTTTACACGGCTGTTTGACTAGTGTTAACTGCTGTTCGGTAATGTAATCTAAATGTTCACTAATTTCTTTCCTACTCATTTTAGAAGAGAAGAATTTGGGGAAGGAGAGATTTTGTCACTCAGTAAATCATCTTTATTTAAGGATTGGTCTTTCTTCTTAAAAATAGTTCTTTCTACAAATAAATAATTATGAATCCAAAAGTAAAACATAGCAAATTGACCCATATTTTTTTGTTGATGTGCATTTAACCAATGTTTGAGCTAGTAGATCTTGAAATTTAGGTTTAAAGAATATTTGGTGCTATAATACTTAGCATATTTATTTTCAGAGAGATCCAAACTCAGCAAAAAGTTCCTACCCCCTGTAACTCTAAAACTGAGCTAACCTGCTACTTGGTTTTGATCACAAGCATTTTATTTATTGGGTTCCTACTATGGCTCTGGCTTTGAGAGCAGTCTTTCGATTCATTGAAGAATGAAACATGACCCTGGTCTCCAGGGGCTTCCAGGTTGGTGGAAAAGGCAGACACATCCACAGAGACCTTTAATACAATCTGGCAAGTGCTGTTGGGGCACAGGAGAGGGACCCTGGCCCAAAGAGAGGAGGAAGGATCAAAGTGGCTGGGAGGACGGCTGGCTGTGATGGAAGTGAAGCAGGATCCAGCCTTCACCCTGCCCTGCCTGGGGTAGTTGGGAGGATGATGAACTGATTAGGTTTTAGTAAATTTCTGTTTGGTATTTATGACTCATCTCTTTCCAAGCAATTACTAAGTGCTATGTTTCTTAAAAACCACAATATAGTTTCTTCCCCACAACCCTAGGTTACCTCTGGACCGCTCCCAAATCGTCTATGTAGTTATCATAACATTTAAATCTATCTCCACATTTACTATCTAAATGATTTTTAAAAAACAAAAAGCCAGGAGCACTAGCCATTCTGTAATCTGATCTAACAACAACTGCACACACACTCACACATACCAGTCCCTTAACCCTTTCATAACCTTATGATTCAAACCATCCCAGCCTCCTTCCTGATCAGAAATAATCAAATCGTTTGTTTTTTCTCTTCCACAGCAAATTGGTTTTTCCGAAAACATTTCCATTTCCAGGATTCTGGGGGATTTTTATTTCTTTTTCAGAAGAGTGAAATAAATCAAATGACTAGTTGAAGTGCTCCTGGATTTCTCTCCCCCAGCACCCCTCATTGCAGCAGAGTATCCCTCTTGGCAGGCAGAGACCATGTTTGAAAACGAGGGAGCCTTAGGCCTGTTACTGATGAGAGTGGTGGCCCACCAAGCAGCTTTGCTCAGCCACAAGAGGGGGATTTGCAAAACTCACGCTGCTTCGATAATCTGCGGCTCCCTGTGGCTCACACAGCGTTCACGGCCACCACACGGCCAGCATTTGGGCTGCCTGCAATTTCTTCACTATGCGGACTGCTCCCTGTACCTAGGATAATTTGTTTCGCTGACTGAATCCAGGACAGTACCTGATTTCCTTTCTAAAAATAAAAGGAAACAAAGACAACTAGGAAAATATTTCTCTTGCTGTTTGCTGAGATCCAGGCTCTGTACAGTGCCAGATAGTTAATGTTCTGGGCTTTGTGTCTGAATCTGGTCTCTGTTTTAACTACTCAGCTCTGCCACTGAGTGCAAAACAGCCATATGCAAAATATAAATGAATGAACAAGGCTGGGTTGCAATAAAACTTTTTTACGGACACTGAAATATGCATTTCATAGAATTTTCATGTGCCATGAGAGATTTTTTCTCCTTTTGATTTTTTCCAACCATTTAAAAGTGCGGCTGGCCTGACCCCTGATTTAGATGCATACAGGGCCACATTACCCAGCTGCCTCAGGGCAACACTGCCCCCTTCTCCTGGAGGTGTGCTCTGTGCTCTGTGGGCTGGTGATAAGGTGCACTGACTAGTTCAGTCCTGAGAAAGAGAATCCTAGAGTCCTTGAGAAGGAAGCGGTCCTGGGGAACACGGAAATAAAATAGCTTTGTTTTACAGGTAAAGAAAGTGAGTCTCGGAGAAGTTAACCCGCTGACCTGAAGTTGGGTGACTAGATGGGACCAGAATACTGGTGTTTTGACCGTTGGATCTAGACATCTTTCTATTATTCCACATTTTAGAGGATTTGGGATAATTGATAGGAAAATAAAGTTTGAATGGCAAGGTGCCCCTCCAAGCCTCACAGTGACCATCAAGGACATCTAATTTCCTCCTGTGACAGAGCCAGGGCTAGGCAGTGCAGACTGGGAAAACCTCCATGACACGTCATCCCCTACAAAGGCTTGAGACCCTTCACTCACCCTCCCCCACTGGAGGAGGAAAAAGAAGGGAAACAGAAATAAAAGTAATAATAGCAACATTTACTCAGTACATTTCCCGGAGGCACTGTAGCCTATGTGTTAAAAATATGATCTCTGAAGTCAAACTGCCTGGATTCAAGTCCCTTCTCTGCCTCGTGCTTCCTATGGGACCCTGGCAAGTTGTTTACCTTTTCTGTGCGTCAGTTTCCTCATCTGTAAAATAAGATTGTTATGAGGATTAAGTGAGTTTGTATCTACAAGGTTCTTAAGATAGTGCCTGGCATGTTGTAGGTGTTTGCTCCCTTCCGTCATCCTCAGAATGAGCCTTAAAGGCAGTTACTAGTAACATGTCATACATAAGGACACGAGGCTTGGGCACATCACTTGCCTAAGGTCCCCTCACTGGCATTTGAAGCCAGGCTTGCTCACTCTCTTAACTGTGCTGCTGCCCTGCCTCTCTGAAGGGAAAGGCAGGGAGAAAGGAGCAGGGACTGCTTGTAATACCCCACTGGTCTCCTGTACTCTGTCATGGCTCCTCTCTTAATGATTGTTTCAACTACAATGCTGATGAAACTACTTCCTGTTTTTGAAAACAAAGTGGAGCTTGATTTTGTCCTGGCATTGAAATTCCAGCTTTGGTGAGTCTGGAACGGAGTGGTGCGATTTCATTTTATCTGCTTTTCTTTGTCTTTGATGGGCTTGACAATGGTAACAAAAATGCAGTCAATATGGCCCATGACTGTATGACTCTAACCCTGTTGCCCCATTTTCTGATGCAAACAATACATAAAAGAGAACAGCATAAGCCCCTGGTTTGTGCCAAAAACTGAACATAAAGCACAGCAGACTGTGCTCCAACAGATCAGGGAGGCCTCCCAAGGAGAAGACGTGCCAGGCAACCAAATCCTGACTCAAACTCTGGAAGATGAGACATCCTGGGGAGGCACATCCGACAGCCGGAGTTACAAGGAGCTGATGAAGAAAAGAGAACCATGTAAAGGGGAGAGGATGTAGGGTGAATTAAAGGGAGCAGCTTGGGATGTCTGGCTTGTTAGGCCAGGCTGGGCCTTTGGGCCTGCAGACCGTCTGCACCTGCCAGGAGGGCTGTGTCAAGGGCTCAGGAGTCTCCCTGGAGGCACCCTGGGAGGGTCAAGGCCTCCCTCCTGACCCCTGAAGCAAATGCATCCTCATACCAGAAAGAGTCATCCAGGAAGAGTTAACAGCAGATGGAAATGGGGTGACCCCCCTGCACTGGGGCGGCCGGCAGCAGTCCAGTTCTTCGTGAGGGCTGGACCCCTGCATTCCAGTCTTTCCTCCCCTGTGCACGGGGACAGTGATTCTCCACCCGTCACACCCACGTCTTTGTAACTTAACACCCCCTTCCTGGCCTGAAATTAAACAGTATAACCTACCTATGCAAATGACTAAAAAATTACAATCCCTTAACTGTAACATAAAGGAAACATAAAAAGAAGATAATTTATGGGAAAAAAACCCATACATATTTCCACCTGAAAATGCCTGGACATGACTGTATTAAAAGACATGGTTGACGTATCCTCATTCTTGTTCCTATGGGTAGAATCCCATGAGGGGTACGCTATTAATAGAATGACACAGGAGCATGAGATTAGCGATTTACCACCAGCAACATTTGAATTGGAGGTTTTCTCAAAGCAGTGAAAATTCTTGGTAAATTTGGTAGCAAATCTGAACAAAACAAAGTTCAGTCCTCCCTTGATGACAACATCAGGGAGTTGCATTCCTGGAAAAGTCGCCATGCAAACTCCAAATGATGGAAACATCCGCTGACAGTCACCAGGCACCTGTGCCTCCCTGCTGTCTGTACTTCTCTCCCTTTGCCGATGAGAGCCTTCCCTCACCCCGGCGTGTTTTCTAGGATTGTCCCACAAGCATGAACGCTCATAAAGATAATGTCGGGACATCTAAACTGGCACCAGTCAGTGTCCCGGCACTGAGATTCCAGCTCGGGTGGGTGCACAATGGGTATGTGATTTTATTTTATCTACTTTCCATTATCTTTGATGGACTTTACAGCGGTACCGAAATCGCAGTCCATGTGGCACGTGATTCCATGACTTTCACACTCTGTTGCCACATCTCCCTATGCAGACGACACATAAAAACAAAGCATATTACCTCCAGGCTGAAACTGAGCAAGTCCCCAGGAGCTAACGCTTCTCTGGAGGTGGTGTATCTTGAAGCGAAGCTCAGACTGCTGCAGCATGCGCCTCAAGGACCCGCTCAGCAACCCCTTCTAGTCAGACTCTACTCACAAGCAAGCTGTGCGCTCGTGCCCTTATACAACGACCTGAAAGACCAGGGCTTGGGAAGTCAGTCTCATGTTATGAACAAACTAAATAGTGAGAAAAATTTGACAAGAGGAATTAGAGTGTCAGCAGACTTGCTATTTATGGTTAATAGTACGTGCTCAATTAATCTTTAAAAATCTTATGAAACATCAACAGCCAGTTTTTATCAGATAGGCAGATTTATCAGCCAGGCATATTACTTTACTAAGGAATATTTTGTCCGAATTATGCAAATTATAGAACGTTACCTGGATTGTCCCTATGTCAGACTGGTCACAAATTGGCCCTTCACAGGATATGCCATGACAGGCAGCAGAAGGGGTCCCCTTGCGGCTTCCCCCAGGCCTGGCTCACATCTTGCTCAGAACCAGTACTCAGTGAACACTTACTGAATCCATAAATGAGTTAATTTATGAGTTATTGAAAATAAGGGGTGCTCTAACGATATGAAAACTACAGATAAACTTGTGTATTTGAAGAACAAAGAATCCAGGTGCCCAATTCCCTTTGTTTTTTCGACAGTGTAATTGTTGAAGTGGACTTTATTTTTTAGAGCGGTTTTAGTTTCACAGCAGAAAGTACAGAGATTTCCCATATATCCTTGCCTTCAGTTGTGCATAACCTCCCCCATTATCACCATCCCCACCACAGCGGGACATTTGTTACAATTGATGGATCTACACTGACACAGCATAATCACTCAAACTCCGTAATTTATATTAAGGCTCACTCTTGGTGTCGCACACTCTGTGGGTCTGGATGACTGCATGGACGTGTGTCCGCCATCATAGCCTCACACAGAGTACGCTCACCGCCCTGCAGACCCTCTGGGCTCCACCTATGCACCCTTCCTTCTCCCCAATCCCCACAACCACTGATCATTTCACTATTTTCATAGTTTCGCCTTTTAAAAAATGTTATTAGTTGGACTCATACAGTGTGTAGTCTTTCCAGATAGGTTTTTTTCCACTAAGTAATGTACATTTAAGGTTCCTACATGTCTTTTCATGGCTTGACAGATCATTTCTTTTTAACACTGAATAATATTCCATTGCTTTGATGTACACAGTTTATTTATCCATTCACCTACTGAAGGACATCTTGGTTGCTTCCAAGTACAACGTAATTTGTGTGTGTGTGTGTGTGTGTGTGTGTGTGTGTCTTCTCTTTCTTATTCCACGTCCTCCTCACACACTGTAATTCACCTCTTATTTTCAACTTGCTTCTTCTTTAGTTGTCATACTTCTGCCATTTTACTCTCCAGTTGTGCTATTCAAGCAAGCACACCATCCCAGAACCCACTTCAGAATCATTCTTGGTCAAGATAAAAATAAAATACAAGGCAGCTTGTGTTTAAAAGATGGAATCTTCATCTCAAAATCACTAACCAGGGGAAGGCAAGGGCCCGTTGAGGGCAACCCCTGAAGGCCAGATACACAGAACAGAGGAGGAGGGCCTGAGCGTGGCCCCTTGGAATTTCCTGGGGAAATCAGCTCACCCAGGAGCTCATGGCCGATGACCTAGTACACATCCTTGTGGCCTGGTGCAAGATAATGTTTGATGGACTTGAACCCTCCTGCATGGTCAGTGCAGGCTGTTATCTGACCCTACTCACATTAATACCCCCCGCCCCCAATTAAAGTTGTCTTTCTTGGACACTTTTTAACCATAGAAACTTTATTAAAGTCTCCTGTGGATCTTTGGCAAGGGAACTCAGCTGACAGGTCAAGCACAAACCCAGCTGGATTCCAGTCCATGAAAAGGGTCTGAAGAATCACAGCATCTTTATGGGAATTTTGCCTTCCCAGCAAGGTGAGATGCTTTGATGCATCTGAAAACCTACACTTCGAAGAAGAAAGCAGACCCACCTTTCTCTCCCCATTATCACTTGGTATTTTAACAATTAGAAAATGTACAACTTTGAACATGAAGGGTTAAACAGACCTTAACTGATAAGGGAGAATTCTTCTGGGAAACTCCTTGGAGACACTTGTAATTAATTTGATCTTCTTCAGTCATTAACTCAGACCCATAGTGAGTCGTCTGTACACTGCTCTATTAATTCACTGGAGATCACTTCCTGGGATTCATTTAGTTAAGCAGCACTGTTGGATTACATTTTAAAACCCTTAAAACTGGTTGTAATTGATGTCTGTTTATAGAAGCTTACTGTAATGGAGTCAAAGGGAGATAGAGATCTCGCCTGCCAGCCTTGGATGCGGCCTTACCACATAAAGCCCAGCTCTGGAAGAACTGAGTCAAATGAAAAACACTGCTGATTAAACTAAATTATTACTTTAATCTTGATAGTAGGTTTTAAAATAGGGAGTGTTTCAGTTGTAACAATATACATAGCTGATTTAGAGCCGTATGCTTCTCTTGAAACACGCATGTAAACACATGTAAATGCAGGTACTTTACCATCAAATGAACTAATAACATGGGTAATAATAACATGGGTTAGATTTCAGGAAGAAAAGCTTTGGTTCTGAGATTTTGTGGAGTTCTGGTTTTCTCCCTGAAGGAATGCAGGGTGGAGGGGCAGTAACATCCCGTTAAGACTTTTCCAAAGCCTTCTGGCTCCCAAAGCACCCCACAGGCCAGCCGGCGCTGGGGAGGTTGTTCCACGCAGACCAAACACCCTGAGCCCCAGGTCTGGGGTTCACCCTACAGGCCTGGGTTTCCTGTCCCAAATATTTGAAACCGGGGGTCGTGGCATTCTTAGTAGGCTGGTGGGGTGGGGTGGGGGTGTCTCTATTTTTTCTATAAAGCAGCAAATCAAGAACCGCCTGAGGTATACAGTCTGACCTTTTCTACTTATTTCGCCAGGCTAGCTTTCCTCTGCCGAGCCAAACTGTACCTTTCCTTCAAAGCGTACTTCAGGGCTTAACGACCTCTCTAATAATCCTCTGACCATGCCTGACAAGAAGAGCAAATGCTGTTTGGTTGTGGAGACATTTGCAGTTTCGTCAATCAATTTTGGATACCTTTTGAATTTAGTCTTTAGAATAATTCTTTGTGGTACATAGGGAGCATGTGTTTGTGTGTGTGTGTGTGTGTGTGTATGTGTACACCTTTATACATATATATATACACATTCTGAACACCTAGATTATTGATTGAATGTATTATTTGTTTATTTATACACCCATTCAGCATTTACTGAATAATAAGCAGGTGGCAGGTGTTAAACTACGAGGTACTGGGGATATAGACTAATAAGATGAGAGTCCAGTGGGTATATAACTGATGACCTAGTCCTCACTCCCCCAGACATGGCTAAGCTTGGTGTGTACAGTTTAGGTACCAGCTATAGCCTTCACACACCCAAAACAACATCGTCAAGGAATAAACCTGTGGGCCACAAGCCCCACTTATTCTCAGATCTTCATTATAACGCAGGGATTGAATATTCTAGCCAGGCAACTTACTCTCTTTGAAAACTGACAAATTTCTCATAACCAGGCCTTAGCCCCCCATTTGTTAGCTACTGGAGTGGGGCACACACTCCAGCTTCCTTCTCTCTTCCAATGACGTTTTTCTGAAAGAGACAGGCTTAATAGTGAGTAAAGGTGATGACAAAATCAGGGACCAGTTGGATGGCTGCGTATCCAAGTCCATTTGAAAATGAGCCCATCTTCTTACCTCCCTGCTGTCTCATTTCCTTTCATAACTACTGACATTAATAGAGTACCTACTATGTGCCAGGCCCATTCGAAGAGCTTTATAGATGTACGATTATTGATGTTCACAGTAGCCGAGATGCTAATGCATTGCCCACGGCAGCCCAGGTAGGAAGTGGGCAGGTTGGAGCTCACACCCAGGAAGTCAGCTCCAGGGCCCATGCTCCCAGCGACTACATGGAGCATCCTGGACTTCGGTTCCCATGTCCTCAGGACCTCCAGATGGTCAAGAAGTACCTGCCAAGTCAGTCTTTCCTGCCAGTGAGCAGAAAATCAGCAAGTTGGCACCAGATACCAGACTGAGGAATGGAATGCAGGACAGGAAGTGGCCCTGTGTATATCTTTAGTCCACAAGCATTTCTTAAAGACCTACTATGTGCCAGGCACTATTCTAGGTTCTGGAGATACAATGATGAAGCAAACAAAGTTTCTGCCCTCATGGAGGTTACATTCGGGTATGGGTGGTTGTGATAGGGGGTGGGAAGAATAGATAGTAAACAAGTGGTATTCAATATCCTGTCAAGTTGTCATAAATAAGGGCAATTAGGAAATGTGAAGTCAGGTAGAAACTTCCAGGCAGAGGAAATAGCAAGTGCTAAGGCACCAGCGTGTATGTGTGTGTGTGTGTGTGTGTGTGTGTGTGTGTGTGTGTGTGTGAGATTGCATTCAGACTTAGTAGGTTTCACAACAAAAGCCACATCAATTATATCATTATTTCTGCTTTTGACTCTATTTTTCTCTATTCGGTATCTTGTATCCAAGAAATAACCACATCATATAACCATGTGTATCTTAATTAAACAAATAAACAATCCTTTGATCTCCAAAGGTCCGTGTGAGTTCAAAGCTAAAGGGACAGCTTGAGGAATATATTCAAACTAAAATGCTAAATGAAAAAAACCCTGATTACTATAAAGCGTGATTTAAACTTTTAAGAATATAGATCCAACATATATGATTAGATAAAACGGTGAAAGAAAAAACACTACATTACCAGTAGTTAACTGAGTTCTAAGATTCTGAATGATTTCAAAACAAATGTTTTAGTTTAATAATACTGGAAAGAGAAGGAAACAAAATTTTCCTCAATCTCATGACAAATTATGGGTGATTCTAGTATTCTGTTTAATAATTTTCTGCATTTTTTGAATTTTAAATTGTGCACATGTCTTTATAATAATGAAACACATAAAAGATGTCTCTAAAAATGTGATTGAATTTCTGGGGACAGCATGTGGTTTCACAACAGAAGGAAACAAATTGCCACAATCATCTTTAACGTGATCTCATATCAGATGAGCTGAACACCCTACCTTAGGAAACCCATAGAAATGTGGCTGTTTGCAGACAAATAAAAGTGAAAGGAAATGGTGATTTTTCTGAGCAATAGCACTCTTGTTGTCAGAAGAGAAGGGAAAGGGAGTTGGGTACTATTCACAGAAAATGCACTGGGTAATTTTTGTTAAGTATATGTTATAGGTTCCAAAGCATTTTACATTTAAAAAAAAAGTCTAACCCCATGATTCATGTGGGTTGGGAAACACACACACACACACACGAAAAAAACAAATGACAACTATGCTATAAATAAAATTCATGTAAGACTGAAAGTAGTTCATGTTCTAATACGAGAACATATTTTTTTCTACATATTTCTAGGCTGATAACTTTAAAGTTTTCCCAGTGTGGTGTTGATCAGTATGTTATTATGCCTTTCTTAAGTATTAAGATAAAACCTAGTTATTTATAAAAAGGAACATAAAATTGCTCTCTGCAGTTGCATAGCAGCCGATGTGGGTTTGGCATTTGTGGAATGAAGTGTTGGATCATCCAATGTAGATTCCATTAGTGAACTTGTACTAGTATTGAGGCACATTGGGAAAAGAAGACAGGTCTAAAACTGAGGCCAAACAAGGCCCTGCTGGGACGGGAGCTTGTTGGGATTTCCAGCCTCTGTGTCCTGTTGGGTTATCCTTCGGCAGGTGGTCTCTTCCTCTTGACGTCCCCCTGAGGCCCAACAACAACCCCACCCCCCTTTCCTTTCTTTCTTTCTTTCTTTCTTTCTTTCTTTCTTTCTTTCTTTCTTTCTTTCTTTCTTTCTTTCTTTCTTTCTTTCTTTCCCTTCCTTCCTTCCTTCCTTCCTTCCTTCCTTCCTTCCTTCCTTCCTTCCTTCCTTCCTTCCTTCCTTCCTTCCTTTCTTTTTAACCACAAACAGAAATCTTTGGAGCCACTGTTTTCAACTTAGGTATGTGATGTATGAGGCTCATATTTGGCTGTAAACTTATTTATAGCGAAAGGTTTTGAATCTGTAGAGGTGGCCTCAAACTGACTCACTGGAGTGACTTTTGTGTGTTCCAGACTCCCTTCCAGTGTTACTCCATCCTCGGAATTGCTTCCTACAGTAGCCCCCTCAAAACCTATCCCAAGCTCTCCCTTGCCTACTAATTCCCCTGAAGACTAAAATCAAAATGACAGAAAATATTGCGTGTGTTTTAGATTTACTGGCTCATTTGATTTACATTGGCTCTGACTTCCTAAAGACATAAGTACTAGGGAATTTTCTGGTTAAGCCAATCTGCATAAATATGACAAAAATAAAAACTCATTTACCTGAACAGCATAGAATGAAATAAATCACAGAAGTAGAGAGATGTAAAGGATCTTATGGAGACTAGCTCCATTTGCCATTGCTTTGATGAGAAAAGACAGCATTGTGTAGTATGGTTGGGTCCAAGTTCAAGTCTTGCCTCTGCCACCTACTAGCTGAGTAGCCATAAACAAGTTAAACATTCTGTGCCTCAGTTTTCTCATCTGTAAAATGAGGTAATAATAGCACCTACTTGAGGACCATAGGGAAGATTCAGTGAGACACTTCAAGTAAATTGATGGGAACAATGCTTGATAAAAGTGAGGTCCAGAAAAGCGAATTCTTCAAGTTAGTCCCAAATGGGAAATTAGTTCCAAGCAAATAGAGAAATACATATTATGGCTTGGATGAGTACTACAGGTAATCATTTGAAGTATAAACTTTAATAAGGTGACATAAGGAGTTGTCTGAGAAGGTGTTGGGGGGAATTGGACATTTTGGAGATGCCTGACTGAAGGAGGCAGAGTTGGTGAAGCAGAAAGAGCCTCCCATTATATCATGTTCCCTGCAGGACAGACAACCTGGTTGAGGCCTGGCTGGCAGTGGAATTGATGGCCCCAGAACTTTTGGCTAGGAAAGTCTCCATGGCAACTTTTCTTGTTGGCTGAAGGAGGCAGGAGACAGATTTGTGGGGTGTGTATGTGTGTATGTGCACACATGCGTGCACATGGGCTCCCAGGCCCACTGGCATCCCGCAGGCCTGAGGCCACACTTAACACTCATAAGCTGGGGAAGCCCTGGGCATCTGGGCTGAGTTTGCCTTATACCAAAGCTGGGAGCTGGCGGTGGGTGAATGGGCTGCAATTAGCACTCCACAAATTTCCCTAAGGAGTAGAGGAGGCTGCTGTAGAATGAGAGGAGACAAACAGAGATATATAATCTGGAGCAGCCTGGTGAAGTGCTTTGAGACAGAAATTTCTCATGCATACTGCCTGTGGCAGGAACATGCCAAGGGGGACGGTGTTGAGGTAGAGGTGATGGGGGTTGGTGGTTGGAGAAGAAAAAGGCTTCCCTCAGAGAAACAAGGGACAACTGTAGGAGCTAAGCTGGTTCTCGGAAGGGTTTCTCTCAGTTCCACACCTCTGCTCTTAATGCCTAGGAAAACTGGGCAGGCAGAGGTCAGGCTGCTTGTATGTTCCTGAGTGACCTGATCGTCATTCCTTCAGAAGAGCAGTACTGCCCTTGGGAAGTCCTCAGGGAGGAACCCGGTCTGGGTGCATCCCCCAGCCTGCTGCTCCCGCTGGGCAGGCCGCTCAGGGCCTGACCTGCTCTCAGAGCGGCCTCTTGTGTTTGACCTACCTATACAATCTGATGACTGTCACCTCCCTGCCAGGGCCAAACCGGCCATTCTGCTCTTCTCTTTCCTTAGAGGTAAGTTGTGATTTGTGCGTATTTTAGAAGTATTTTCAAGGGCTGGGAAGCTTCTGAGCACAGTCAGGCTAAAGAATTCATTGAGCATCACGTTTGGATAGAGTTAATTGGATTAAAAAGCTGTCCACTGTTTCAGTTTTTTCTGATTACAGAACAACATTGAGACTGGAAAATAAAAATCAGCTGCTTTGAAGTTCATAGACTGTATTGCTATGAAAGCTGAGCTGGTTGTTGTTTTTATTTTGAATAATTCTGTGGTCTTTAAATGTCTCTGCTTCTAGATAATCATCGAACTTCTGATAGAGTGATTACCAGCTAATGCTATCAAATAACAATCATGATTAAACAAGTTACATGAGCTCTCAGGTCCTGAAGCAATTTCTGTAAAGAATGAGTTTGTCCTTCAAATGGCATAATAAGAAAAAAATTAGGTGCAATTCACCCAGAACAGTATGTAATACCAGGAGAAGGGTAATATGTTTACCCATTCTTAACACTTACAAATGGCCTACAATTAGCTTTTTTTTCAGCTTCCTTCCTTCCCATCTGTATTTTACCTTTTTTGTCATGAAATGAGGAAGGTGGCTTAGAGCTGTCCCTGTGATGCTCTGTCCCCCTGGACCACTTTACAACATCACAGATCCTCCCCCCCCCCCCCACAGTTTTTTTTTTTACCATGTGGAGCAAAAATACACAAAGCAGCCAGAAAACAGTTTGCGGCCATTGGTGATTTTTACACCTGAGATGTCACAAAACTGTTAAACATGATTTGAGCCCAGTAAGAAATTAGCAAGCAACAATTGTGTTACCCCAATATTTGGGAAAACAAATGAAAAAATAAAACTTGTGACTATTGTTTCGATTGTGAGTTACCGTCATAACTAGGTCATCTGCATGGTATCATCTGAAAGTTAATTTCACCACTTGAGGATATACATGCTGAGAATATCTAATGTCCTTACCTATGTTTAGCTTCAAGGTACCTTAAATTTCTTCTCCGCAGCAAATCTGGCCTAGGTATGAAATGGAGGATACACTGCGGGGCCTAATCATTTAGTTTCAAAATCGTGGCTATAAATAGTATTAAGCACTGATATTTTCTTTTAAGAATTTTTTTGTTGTTGCCTTTGCATAAAAGCAATAGCTGTCTGGAAGCTTTTCCACATGTGGAAACATACCTGTGGAAAAGAATAAAACTAGAAGAAGCATGGGGCGCAGTGCCCGTATATTTGCCCTGCAGTCACTCTGCCTCCTCGGCACACCGAGTTTCAGGACATGTATTTTCTGAGTGGAATGTGTGATTGTGTGTGACTTTTATTCAGATGCATAAATGTTATCTTTTTATTTTAGGTGTTTTAGGCTGTGGGTTGCAGTT
This sequence comes from Rhinolophus sinicus, assembly GCF_057876585.1. Taxonomy (NCBI): domain Eukaryota; kingdom Metazoa; phylum Chordata; class Mammalia; order Chiroptera; family Rhinolophidae; genus Rhinolophus; species Rhinolophus sinicus. Next base: position 53,136,786 of record NC_142504.1, on the reverse strand, counting down.
TAAGGCTCCATTATAAGCTCCATTATAATTTCTCTCCCTTTTTAGTTTTGCTCTTCATTTCCCAGTAGGTGTCTTCTCAAAGCTTGATAGGTATTATGCAGCCCAAGGCTGTGCCTTTTTTACTCACCCACAGCTGATTTGTACGTGTATAATCGTATGGAGATGCTATGTAGGCAGTGGAAAGAAGGTTTTTGTTACTGGATAATGCATAATGATTTTCAGATGGGCAACAGAAAAACAAAAACAAATACAAATAGGAATTTAAAATTTTACTGCATTAAGAAGATGTTGTTTCCCCTTCAAAAGTTGAAATTTATATCTATTAAATTATTGAAAATTATAACTGAGCTTTACAATGGCTAATAATATCAAAGTTTTTCAGGACTTAAGTTACTCCTGACTCCAGGCAGATGTATTTTCCTCAAATAGGAAGTATGTCAGTCGTGATATGAGAAAGTGGAAAGTCTCCACTGTTCCCTCCCTGGAGTACCAGTCTCCTTTGTTATCTAGTCTAAGTTTCCCGAAATATAAATACACACAGTTGATGAGCTTAGCTTTGTCTTGTGGAAACAAGCAGATGAGACAGCTTTTATTAGAGAGGACTGAATGGGAGTTCCTCTGATGAGAGAGCTGATAAACTTTTAGGTGCATATCTGCCAATTCGTGATAGACTCCCATCGTGTGTATCAGTTTTCTATTTGCTGCTGGAACGAATTACCACAATTTAGCAGTGTAAACAACACGAATGTGTTACCTTAGATTGCTGGAGGTTGAAAAGTCTGAAATGGATTTTACTGGACTAAAATCAAGGTGTCGGCCGAGCTGCATTTCTTCTGAGGCTCATGGGAGAATCTGTTTTTTAGCCTTTTCTAGGTTCTAGGTGCCTCTGCATTCCTTGGCCTGTGGCCCTTTCCTTGATTTTCAGAGCCAGCAATGGCTGGTTGAGTCTATCTTACCTTGCATCACTTTGACCTACTTCTGTCACCACATATCCTCCTTTAACTCTGACTCCTTTCCCACCTCCCTCTTCTGCTTTTAAGGACCCTAACCTAGGATTGGGTCCACCTAACAATCAGGATAATCTCCCTATCTTAAAGCCAGCAAATTAATAACCAGAATTCCATCTGCAACCTTGATTCCTCTTTGCCATGTAACATCACATATTCACAGGTCCCAGGGCAAGGATGTGAACATCGTTGGGAAGGGGCAGATATCCTACCTACCACAGGGAGAGTTTAACGTGGAATGCGTTCTCTTCTGGGCTTCCTTTCCCTCTAAAGAATTAGTCACCTCCCTCTTTTTCCTCTTAATCCTATGCCATCCTCTCTGGGGGATTTCAACGCCCAGGCCTTCCTTTGCTCCCTGGCCTTTGAGCACATTGTTCATTTGCTCCATCAGATTCCATCTATCTCATAGTGAGTACTGTTGAGAGCCTTCTGTGTGCAAGGCCATGTGTTTTATGAAACAGAAGTAGAATTATATAAATAATAAGCTGAGAGTGACGAAAGCTACGAAAGAGGAAAAGGACAGGGTCCAGAAGCGTACATACCGTGGTCTCATCAACGTGGAATTCACATGACCTAGCTGGGCGGGGTAAACATCATTCTTATACTTGTAACCCTCTCAGATCTGTCAGCCCACTGAGACTCTGTTTTGTTACTCCTCGGTGACGTTTAATTTTGTCCGTGTGTGGAGCAATCCATTCACTCAGCAAATAAGGAGCTGGCACTGTGTCAGAAGCTGCAAAAGCAGAAAGATTCTGACGCTGCCTCGCAGGAGCTCACAGTCCCACAACTGGGAGGGAGGCAGAGGGGCTCTTTGTGAAGGGGTGAGAATGAGGAGAAAGACACACACGCACCAACTTCCCTAAACGAACTCACTGGAATCTCTGAGAGTGCCCTCAACTTTGATCGGACAGCCTGCCCGAAATGTCTTTCCTTGCCCAGGGCTGCGACTGTCACTTCCAAAGTTAGACATGTTTCAAGCTAACGGTGATTTCTCCGGTGATTGGTTAATCCAAACTAGGCATTTAGCTGGTTTAATTTTTAAATAACATGAGCTAAAACCTTTTTACTTCCCAAAGCAATTTACATTCTGCTCCATTTCCCCAAATATTAAGACCAGACTCATTTATTATTAATCTCCCAAACATTTATTGACCACCAAATATGTTGTCAGATTCTGAGCTTAATGCCAGACACACAAAGATGAAAAAGATATGCTTCTTTGTTCTGAATGATAACATGGAAAATAAAGTGTTTTTTTTTTCCATGAAGCATATCTGATCATGTAATGGGGCATATGCTCTTCAACTCTGTGAAGGTATACTTTTATACCTGTGAAAATAATTTTGACAACAGTCAATGTTTATCATTAAGTGAGAAGGTCACTTGCACTTCAATTTAAAGAAACTACATTAATTTTCGAAAGTTGTAGTAATTTCTTTAAAACCAAAGTTTTGTTTCTTAGGAGGGTTTCAAATTATCTTTTCTATTTGTATCCTCAATTATTAATCGAAGGATATATTCACATTCTCAAAATTATCTAGATATTTAATAAGTCTGCCAGATTATTTACATTCTTCGTGTAGTTGTTCTTGGGCTGCCAAATGACCTGGGTGGGTTGAGTAGAATTACAAGATTTTGAAACCCTCTGTGTCTAGAGTTTATCTCCTGCTGAGGTCCTGACCTGTGCCTGCTTTCCCCATGAAGCCTCCACGGTATTCCAGCTCACAATAAATTCTCTCTTAGAAGATGGATGTGTTGTGGCTCAGATGAATGAGCAGAGCCAATTATATTTTTCCCCGAAATTTGAAATTAGGAACTGAGAGAACTTTAGCGATGGGCACTGAAGCTGAAGTTACAAAAAGGAGACTGAAACCAGGTGGAGGATGGTCAAAATGGCTGTAGAAGCCAAGGATGTAGAAGAATTATGAAGAATCAGAGTCCTACAGCTTGAGAGGGCGGGGAAGGGGCAGGTGCATGGAGAGAAGCTGAGATACTGTGGGAAGGAACATGCCAGCCACTGGAAATGCAATGTGGGTTTCTGGTTGGTTCCCTGAGACTCAATTGTTCTGCTCTTTCTTAGATTTTTCCAGAGATCCTCATTAATATTTATAATGGACTCTCTCTTACTTGAAGCAACTTGAGTAAGTCTCTGTTTCTCATAATGGAAGAGCCAGACCAGCATGGAATGGGGATGGACATATTCAAACTCATTCATTTTACAAACCTCAATTCTCCTATTTGACAACTTTTGGTAATGCAAGAGCTGCCCCCCCCCCCCCCCCCCCGTTTTGAAAGAAATGTGCAAAGAAGATTGTTGCTTGATGGGTATTAGGCTGTTGGAAATATTTTAGCAAAGAAATAAGAAAGAATCAAATCTCATTTTCATTGGGTTTCAAATTGTTTAGACTTCCATCTTTTCTGCAAATATTTGTGCAAGGGTCTGTGCTGGGGATCTCAAATTTGAGACGAATAAGCCAGTGCCTGCCAGAGCCTCTAGGAAAGGGTTGGGGAGACTGCATAGTGAGAAAATTATGACCCAAAGTAGCATGTGCAATGGCTGAAGGAAGTATAGCTTAAGGAACACCTTCCCTCCATTGATTTTCCAATGACCCTAGAGTGACTTGGCTTTCAAATGGGCTCATGACAACTCCTTGCAGCTCACTGTCAGGTACTGACGACATGCATTCTAGGCAAGGTAAACTTTAGCAAATTAGTGGAGATGAATCCAGATATAAAGAGGCAGAATTCTGATAATGAGTGAATTCTAAGAGAAAAACAAATAATGGTTTGGATATCTTAATGGCATGGTGTAATAGGAAAGAAACAGTTAAATAACTTGATCATAAACTTAGAAGAGAAAGGAAATGGAGCTTCTTCCCAGTGCTTCACTTTCAGTGGTTGCTTTAGGCATTTCCCCGTCTCCTCTCCTCCTTCCACGCCTTCCTCTGCTGCTTCACCACTTTGCATCACACTGGGGTTCCTGACTTCTCAATACTGTGAACTACATTACACACTTCTCATTTAGGGGACAATGCCAGTAGCAACCTGCTGATATTCTGGGGTTGGCAGCAATTCCGTAATTTCATTCCCTCATTAGAAGGTACATGTTTATTTATTAAAACCACACACTGCCCAAAGGCAATTGTACGAAAAAACACAGAAACACCTAAAATAAATAAAGATTATTGCTGTTATTTTATAAAACTTGTCTATCACAAGCCACTGTGTGCCTTTCTAGAATAGACGCTCTGTTAAGCAGGCAGTCCCTGGCCCTCAGTCAGCAAACTTTGTACCTCCCCTGCTTCCTGCCCATGTCAGTACACAGGTCCTCTCTAGCTGAGACAAAGAAAGTGACAGGCACATCTAGAGTCCTGCATCTTCTAGGAAATTCTCCAGTCTCCATACCACCCTTCCAAGTGGGTGCAGGTTCCCCTCATGAGGACTCTCTAGCTGAGCTCAAACAAGCTGGAGCAGCCTCCTGGGGACTGAAGGGACACTTCTGTTTCTGGGTGATAAATATTTCTGGGTGATAAATTATTCTGGGTAATAAATAAACATGTACTTTCTAATGAGGGAATGAAATTACGGAATTGCTGCCAACCCCAGAATACCAGCAGGTTGCTACTGGCATTGTCCCCTAAATGAGAAGTGTGTAATGTAGTTCACAGTATTGAGAAGTCAGGTACCCCAGTGTGATGCAAAGTGGTGAAGCAGCAGAGGAAGGCATGGAGGGGGGAGAGGAGACGGCGAAATGCCTAAAGCAACCACATCTGTTGGATGAGGAAAGTGAGAGAGCCGTTTCGACTCCCTTCAGCACAGGAAAGTTGACGGAACACGCACAGGGGTCCGTGTCTCAGGAGCTGGGGGGCCAGCAGAGGGTCACACAGTCCTACCCTGCTAGAGTTTACCTTCCGTGGGGGAGACAGAAAATGGAGCAATGCGCAGGGAAAAATGTGGTCTGCCCCACGGTATTAACATGTGTTGTGGCTCAGATGAATGAGCAGAGCCAATTATATTTTTCCCCGAAATTTGAAATTAGGAACTGAGAGAACTTTAGCGATGGGCACTGAGGCTGAAGTTACAAAAAGGAGACTGAAACCAGGTGGAGGATGGTCAAAATGGCTGCTTTACTCTTAGTTATGGCTAAGAGTAAAGCAGGGAGAGGGCATAAGGTGAGCCAGTGGTTTGGGAGTTGGAAAGTGTTATATTCTATAGGGTGTTTTCAGAAGTTCTCGCTTGATAAGATGCTACAAGCAGCCTCTGGAACAGTGTGCAAGCAAGCCATGTGGACATGGAAGGGAGAAGCATTCACAGGAAAGAGAACAGCAAGCACAAAGACTCTGAGCACATGTGAACAAAAGTGGAGGTTGTATTTTCTCCAGACACAAATGTCTGACCTCTGCACACAGGTAGCTCAGAAAGCTGTGTGAACTCCAAAACATGCTTTTGGGTTAATGCTTTTCATTTCATACTGGTAAAGATGCCTCTATTTCAAGCTGTCTGTTGAATTTTTTTTCAGCATCTGCAATACTTACACTTGCACTGGGGCCAATTTTGCCACCCACACACCCAGCTGAGCCCGCACAGACAGACCCCTTCATCCTCATTTCCTCTCCTAAGCAGAAACCAATACTTGTATCATGGCACAGCTACTAGTGAAAAGGGGCTTCTTCGTGATATACTGAAAAGAGCTTGAGTTTTGAAATTAGAGCAAAATGTAAATCCTGATTATGTTATTTATTTGCTGAGAGACCTTATTAAGTCACTTCTTTCCTTCCTCCACCTCTGTATTTTATCTGTAAAATTAAAAAAAAAAAAGCTGCATACTCAGAAAGACTGTTATGAAGATTAAATCATATAGCATCTGTAAATGCCTAGCTTTTTGCCTGGTACTTAATAAACAATAGTGTTCCCCCCAACCCTGTCTTTCTTTCTTACACACACACACACACACACACACACACAAACACACACACACACTCACACACCACCATCACCACCACCTTCTAGCCAGATCTGGCATCAGACGAGGCTCTAGGAAGTTGTTTGGCTGCATTCTATAATGCCCATTCCTAAATACTCAGAGGGGCTAGGAGAGCTCCAGGGCTGTTCAGACAGAAGTGTGTGTGTGTGTGTGTGTGTGTGTGTGTGTGTGTACGCGCACACGAATGTGTGCACTTCTGGTGACTATGGAGAGGCTATAAAATTTATGGACATTTGTAATATTGAATGTCAACTATAGTTGAAAAATTAAAATAACACAAAAATTAAAAATAACACAACCAAACAAAAACTCATGGATCTAAACTTTACTAGTGGTCCCTAGGGTTATCCCAACCTGCTCAGTGTCCTCTTTGGCTCATTGGGAACTGGGCCCACGTTCAGACTGAGGAATAATAGTAAAGGGAAGTGCTTTGGGGCATTTGCCTCTTGATGAGAAGGCGACGAGGAATCCCGGAGCTCACAGGACAGTGGCCATCAAGCCTGTTAACCTCCTATCCCACTACGTGCTGATGTCTCCGCGGGGACTTGAGGAGAATGAGAGCAGCAACAAGGACAGCCACACATCAGAAAGATGTAGAGTTTGCCATCACATTTCAGACAGGACATGGAAGGGACAGGAAGTTATTTTAGGCACAGGATGGATTTGAGGCAACAGGTACCGAAGTGACAACTGCAGAGTCTGCTACCAGCTTTTTCTCCTTTGGGTAAATCACATTTCATGGGGTGGGGGTTGGGGGCAGTGAAAGTAGAAGTGAAAAAAAAAAAACCAAAAGAGAGAAGAAAGACAAGAAGCCTTCTGCCATGCTGGTGGTCTGGTAAGCAAATTCTGGGATACAGTCTCAGTGCATGTCACGGCCCCTGTGTCTTTGTCAGCATCTTCCAGGATACCAGATTGGAGACTGCATTTCCGAAGTTTTCTGAATGAGGGGAGTAACCTCAGGAGTGGGAGCTCAGCTGGGTTGAGGAGCCACTGTCTTACTTTTCTTTCTTTTTATTTCATCATAAAGCATTCTTATTTTGATCAGTTGGTATTTGAGCCAATTTTAAGGAGAGGAGACCATCAAATAAAGCATTAGCAAGAGAGTTTACTGTATTTTCTCCACAGACTTTTAGCTTCCTATAAAGAACAAACAAACCAGGCCTTCCTCCTCACTCTCCAGCCTGGAGAAAAAGCTCTCCTCCAAGCTTAGGCTCACAAGTGTCATTTTGTTCATTCTCCTTGGCCAAAACTCATTTCAGAGAACACTGCTCGCTATAATAACTTTGGTTTTAAGTAGAAATATCTCCTGTGATGCCATCAACTGGAAATAAAAAGAATAATTTTCAAACCTCTTTTCAAACAACGAGCAGCATTAGACGAAGCCGATCACAGAAAGCAGGCAGCTGCCTCAGAAGCGGGAAAATATTAAAAGAATTAAGGATGAGAGAGTCTCCTTTCTAAGCAATGGAAAGACTCCAGGTCCACGTCTCCTTAAAAATAAATCAGATCATGTTTACATTCACCATAAGCTAATGCTGCCCATGTATGGAGTTTAGCTCCTTCATAAGATACTGAAGTTTGAAGTCCAGCCCCTCTCTTATGCCTGGTGAGCAAGCTTGGAGGTGAATGTTACTATTGTTATTCCAAATGGTTACACAAAGGGAAAAAGGGAAAGCATTTGCAGTTATTCTTTACAGCAAGTCCCTGTTTTGCACCATAATTTTTATTTAAAAGAAAATAGTGACCTCCTTCTGGTTGACTCTATCTGGTCAATAGAGATTTATTTTTAAATAGATAATCCACACCTCTCCCCTCCCCCCCGGCCAATTCAACATTATCTTGAGAATTCTTCATATCATAATGTAAATTAATTGCATCAAATCGCCCAAGTTCGTGGGACGGGGCCGGGTAGCTGTGACTGAGCAATTATGCCACCTGGGATAAGGTGGTATCAGACACGTGAGGTAGGATTATACTCGCCTCTTGTTTCCACTGGAGAAATCTCCTAACAGAATGATTGCATTTCACACAGAACATTTTAAATCATGAAGACATGAGATAAAGAACTATTAATGAGTAAGGAGATCTCAAGCAGGGCCAAGGCAGCTTAAATGGCGTGCGGCTATTAAGGAGGGCTGGTTTTTCTTGTACTTGGGTATCAATGAGCCATATCTTTAGATAAGACTTTTTTATTTTTTTCCCCCAGCATGATACCAGATCTTATCAAATGTTGTTACACACTATTTAGTCTCCAGGGCCAACACAATAGAGATGACATCAAGGACAGAATACAACAAAACAACACGGGGAAAACCAGAGCGAGGTGCAGTAAGCAAGTTAGGTCATTACCACAGTGGCTCTCTTTGTAAAGCCGAGTTTTACCTGGAGTGGGTGAGATGATAAGATGCCTGTGAGTGAGTGTGTGTGTGTGTGTGTGTGTGTGTGTGTGTGTGTGTGTGTGGTGGGGCTTTTAGAAAGGAGCTGTGAAAATGCAGGAGGGAAGTAGAAAATAAAATTGTACCCGGGCTGCCAAGATGGAGCTGCTATTTGTTTTCTCTCGCCTGCACCGCCTACACCGGTGAGGCAGCACCCCCCATCCAGCTTTTGTCCTTCAGAGCTGTGAGAGCCCACGCTTTAATGCCTGCAGGTTGACCATGCATTGTTATTATACAGTCTTCATGTTCACATCATGTGTCATCTGACCAAAGGAGAGTCTACAAAGTGAAAGGCTCATGCAAAATTTATGCTTATATGGCTGTTTCAGTCAGTGGAAAAATCAATACTGCAGGCGTGATGCACAGAAATGACTGAGTGCTCTCTGACTGACACTAAAAGCAGGAGGAGATTGAGAGCTACATTTGCTGTTCAAGGAATCGAGAATATTAGAGCTCTTATAATAGTCTGCTCACCTTATATTAGCCTTTCCTTGGGATTATTTTTTGATAACAATTATGATTGTGGGGTTTAAGGCAATTACACTATTACAAAGAAAAAGCTGCTTTTTATGTCCTGTAAAGCTGTCATATATTTCACACCACAACTGCCTTCCAATTATTTTGCTACAATGCACTTTGGAAGCAAAATGTCCTAACTGATATATATTAGTCCTTTATGTTTTATAAATAAAAATCAAAGCCATCATGTAATTCTTCACAAGCAGCTTCTCAGTTTCCCCAGATGGTTTTAGAAAGAGCAGAAATGGAGTGGGTGCCATGTGTTTTGAAAGAGACACATTATAGCATCTGCAGTAACATGGGAAGAGAGCACACTCCAGGGGTGCTGCAGAAGATGGAGAGGGAGACCCGATCCGTACCCTGGTTTAAAATACTAGTAGCATCTGTTAAGTGGAGGTTCAGGGAGGCTTACAAATTGGAATTTAATGATGTAGCAAAAAAAAAAAAAAAACACAAAAAAAAAACAAACAATCCTTGAAATTAACTCAGTCAGAAAGGAACTCCGAGACATGTTGTGACAGCACGTTAAGTAGTCAGTAACAACACAAGTAAGATTTTTCTCTGATTCTTCAAGCCCTGCTGCAATGAAGATTCGACATCTACATTGAGGCCCAAAGGGCAGAGGGGTGGGTGGGCGGAATACAGAGATTGGACAGGGAACCAGGTAGGAAAGTCATGGACCAAAAGGAGTCATTGTATCAGGGAACTGGAGGTTAAACTGTGGCAGGAGAGAGCTCCTTGTAGTTGAGCCATGAAAGACTGTGTCTTATGTGTTCTTGTCCCAGGGGAAGGTGGGAAATGTTATTGTTTCCAATTCTGAAAACCCTGGAGCAAGATGGGCAGTCAACTTGGTGGGGATAGGAGAGCTCCTGTGTGATGACAAACAAAGCTAGCCTGTCTCTTTTACCATGTGACACACAACTACACTGTGGCAGCCAAGGCAAGTGAGTTCAGCCTCTAAATTAATGGTATGAACGTCGCTTTATGTATGTGCTCCAAAAATAAACAACAGAATTACTGAAAACTGCTGGAAGCACACTGGTTATTCTGATAAGAATTTAAAATGTGTATATGGCATGTACTGTGGATGCATTTCACACAAATTACCTGCCCAAGAATTTTATACATGCATGCATCGAGCCGGGCCTCTGGGGCTCAAAAACTCAGTGCAGAAAGGATTTCCATGATTGCTGGGCCATCACATTGCAGTAGAGAGGCACTGACTTCTGGCAACACTAAGAGCATCGTCACTCTGGAGTTCTGTGATTGGCTGAGGATGGGAAAGGCGAGGGATGCAGCTCGGTGATCTTTCATCCTCTGCGCTTTCTTGAACACACTTTGTCATTTTCAAATACTTTTCTATTAGCTCCCTGGTAAGGATTCTTTCTTAAACTTTGTTTTGTTTTGTTTTTTAATTGGAAAGATACTCTTTTAGCAACTTTCCTTTTGCTGATGCTTAGTATGAAAGTGAGCTCGTTGGTCAGAAATATTATTTTAATCTCATATCCTGCTAAGCATCTCTTTGGTACTTGAAAGGTCAACAATATCTCTTAATAAGTCAACATGTCCACTTCTCCCAGAGTGATAATGCCATTCTGCTTTATGTCCTGGGAAAGAGAACACTTACTCTGAGGTTTATCAGAATCAACACATTAAATCCTATCTTTACTATTGGGTGTATTCTGAGGCTTCCACATGACATGCATACTGAGGAATTAAATGTACTTTATAATCTCTTGGGAAAGGATCCATCTCAGACTATCAGGAAAGACCTAACCACTACCCAGAAATGGCAGTGGAAAATAAAAAGATTCTAGAGATGCTCAGAAAACAACAGAGGACGTTCACAAACCTACTAGGTGCTCTGGAATATCATGTCACAAAAGGCCATTAACTTAAAAGTCTGTAACCTCCCGATTTTATTGAAGCAAATGCTAGCCTAGGGAAGTGAGTGAGTGAGTGCTGAATTTCTGCGTGGTCTCTTATGGGAGTGAGATTTGTCATTAAATAGGTGTGGATGAGTACCTGTGCGTCACTGAACAGACTGATGCCTCAGTGACTACATTAGAGTAGTAAGGACATTAGATTTGCGGTTGGAGATCCTCAAGCTGAATCCTCTTTTCCATTTATTAGCTGTGTGATACTAAGCAAACTCTTGAGCTTCTCTGAACCTCCATTTCTTCATCCATACAGCGGAAATAATCCCTAACCAACAATGGTAGTGAACAAATGCTAACACTCTATGAGGCAGCACCTAACACAGAGCTTGGGCTATCAGGAGGCACTGAAGACATGTTTGTTCTTTAACTTGTTCCTCAATCAGAGTGATTACTGGCTTAAAAAAAGGGACATCTTGGATTTGAGATGAGCTGGAATATGTCTCAGAACTGATCAGAAACACAACTTTCAATCTCTCTCTCTTTTTGGCTAGAAACACCCATGGAACAAATGCTTAAGGGAAAACTGAATGAAAAAGACTGTCCTAATTCCTGAGATTCTTTGGGTCTCAGCTTACTACTGCTATTACTACTGGTAACAACACTATTGATGACGATGATGATAGCTGATATTAAACCAGTTATACGAGTAGGAGTTAGCTCATTCTCAGATAATCAGCCCATCAATTTCATGAGATAGATAGGTCATTTTGTCATTCCAATTTTACATGGAGGAACCAAGGCTCAGATGAGTTAAGTAACTTGCCCAAGGTCAAATAACTAGGGCTGGATTTGAGACTCAATACTAGGCAGCCTGGCTTAATCACTCCATCACACTGCCTTCCATTAATATTTCTTAAATGTTGCTTTCAGGAGGGCATCAACCTGAACCATTTCCATCTAAGTCATATCCCTCTTGTTTTCTCTATCCTGACACTGTTTTCCCTCTTCATACTACTGATAAGTATTATGCTGTCTGTGCACTTTTTTGACTAAATGGCTGCCCTTCAGTAGAATGTCCCCTGGGAAACCAGGCCTTTTTGGGTCCCCTACTATAGTCCCAATGCCTACCTCAATTCCTGGGACATAGGAGGGACTTGGTACGTATTTGCTAATGGAAGGAAAACATGATTTCACTGATCGTGTTTTGAAAGGTTGACCAGTATTAATCCAATGAGACAATTTTAAAAGGTGGAATCAGGTGGCAAACAAACAAACAAACAAACAAAAAAAAGCTTTGGGTTCAGTTTTAATCATGTTAAAGTCTTGTTTGTTTCTTTCTCTCTTACCAGTTACCCCAATACTCAGGGATATGCAGCTCCCTGATCTGGTCTTTTGGGGGGCAAGGGATGAAGCTGAATCATGAATAATATTTAAGTTTTCCCTCTATATTCCTATTGCTCCTCTCCAAATGTCATCATTGTCCCCTTCACTGTGTTTGCAGCAAAAAAGGTTAGAAATAGTGGTGAAGGCACCGACAATGGCCATCAGAGCCATGATATGCTTAGTCAAATTGTTTGGTGTTCCCTGTACTTTTTAAGGATTGTTTCTTTCCCTACCAGTGCCCTCTACTGAAGAGCTAGCTGGAACTACATGCAGTCCCTAGTGGGGACAACCAGGGCTTTTACTGGAGATGATAATGTGATATCCTACAAAAACTAAGTTCCTCCTAGATGGAAAGAGACTCACATTCGTGTTTAATCCTAATTCAATGGGTAGAATTAAGAGACTGCCAACTAACGAACAATGTGTCAGGGACAGCAGCTCTTGTTAACAGGTATAAGTGGACAGTGAAAAGTTGATCAAAAACCAAGTTGTAAGAAAAGATTTTTCTTTCAAAGTGGCAGACACTACAACAGAGACAAATTCTTGGGCTAACGACTTTACTAAAATTCTCCCACTGGGTCTAAATAATCAACAGAATGGAGAGACCATGATGACTTGTTGCAAAAGTGAAGGGGTAAATAATCACATATTATTTGTGCTTTTTAGAATTCAGAACGAGAGGAGAGCTGAATATTGATGAAAATTCTATTTGAGTCATGTTTTATGAAGCTGTTTGCTGTTGAATAAATTAATTTTGATATTATCTTCAACTCAAGATCTTAAAGCAGGACCAGATATTTTCTCCTAGCAAATTTAACCTTTAAAGATATTTTTTTCCATGATTTACTGAATCAAACTAAACTTTAGCTTTGTTTGGTAGTATTTTACTCAACAAAATTCTTAACTTCAGTAATTCATTATCTAAAGCCCCACATTCTTTCAATGAAATACCTACAAGTTTATAAAATTTCGACATCTTCAGGATACCTTTCTTTCATAGGCTGCTGTGAATTTCAAAGATTCCTAATATTCCTTTGGAAATATTAAAGGAGTTTTTGTGGCTGCTACTGATTTCTGGCTCATTAAAAAACAGAATTTTTATAAATCAAATCCTTTTCAATGAAAGAATTATTTCCAGGCAAGGGACAGCTGTACAGTAATACTGAGGAAGAACTGATGGCAGCGTTAGGTCCTCTGAATAGGAGATGGTGATTCTGTTCATGGTAAGTATGAAGGGTGACCATGACTTCACATACCTGGCTTGGACTTGGAACCTTCATGTTGTAGATGATCTTCAGCTGTGATCTTTCCTGTATTAATATTATATGACTTGTTTGAAGTGTGTGTGTGTGTGTGTGTGTGTGTGTGTGTGTGTGTGTGTGTGTATGCATGCAGCGATGAATGATTAGTTTACATGGGATTCCTTGGGATTTTATGATATTTTAACTTTAGGAAAAAGGAACTATCAATCCATTAGTGACTGTTCTGTTCCAGGTATTCCACACACATTAATGTATTCAATCCTCACACTAACCCTAAGTATAAATATTCTTTAAAAAAAAATGCAACTAATTTTATTGAGGCACTAAAAATTCCAATAAAAGGATTAATAATGGGATTTATACTTCATTATACATAAATAGCTTTGTAGATAGCTCTGTTGACTACATTTTATTAGTCTTTTGTTGTTTTTCTCCCTCTTTCTTTCATTGACTCTAATTACCCTCCTTTTTACCTAGACAATCTTTTTCAGTTCATTTTCTTCATTGAATATATTTGACATATAACATTGTATAAATTTAAGGTGTACAGCATGCTAATTTGGTATATTTATATGTTGTAATATGATTACCATTGTCGTAATACTTAACACCTCTATCACATTACATAATTATGGTTTCTTTTTAGCGGTTGGAATAAAATTCTAGTCTCTTAGCAAGTTTGATGAGTATAGTACAATAATATTGTTTATATTCACCAGACTGTGTGTTAGATCTCTGTGGCTTATTTACTACTTGTTGCGAGATTTTACCCTTAAACACCATCAGTCTTGCCCCACCCTTCACTCCCCATAGCTACATTTTACACTCTCTGGGTTTATTACTTTTTCAGATCTCACATATAAGTGGTATCATAAATATATTAATAAATATTCTTATGCCCACTTTATGGATGAGGAAAAGTGGTCTCAGAGAAGGGAATTCTCTATGGCCACATAGGCAGCAAGTGGGGTAGAGCCGAGGCCCAGCTCTTGCCACAGAATCAGACTTTTCTGCAGTTACCCAAAAGGTCAATGTGTGGGATTTTCCATACTACAGGCAGGGTCAGGGGTATAAGATGTTGTTTTCTGCCTTCCTTTTGGAAGCAATTTCAAATATGACTATACCTCAGAAAGATACAACACAATCTAAAATTAATGACAGTGGTAGTTGAGACTTATTATAAAGTATAATCACAAAATTGGTCCTTTCAAAAATATATAGTTTTAGGGTTGTTTTTTGGGTTTTTTTTTTGTTTGTTTGTTTGTTTTTGGTTTGTTTGTTTGTTTCTAGTTTGTAGTCCTACTTCATCTGGAAGAATTGTAAACCACAAAATTTTCTCTTGAGAGAATCTATTTCTGATTTCATAATGGACATTACCAAGAAAAGATTAAGACAATTAATTAAAATTTATCAAACATTGTTACCTTTTTCATTAAAAGTTTCCTCCAATCTCCCCTCTCAACAAACATCTCATTTTAATAAGTTGAGACTGATGTTGTGTGTTTTGAATTGTCAATGGCCTGAAAACTTTCTGGCAGCAAAAATAAGCCTGGCGGCTGGTTGGTTAGCTCAATTGTTTAGAGCGTGGTGCTAATAACACCAAGGTTGCCTGTTCGATACCTGCACGGGCCACTGTGAGCTGCACCCCCTTAAAAAAACAAACAAACAAAAAAACGGCCTGGCGCTTCGGTAAAACCTCCCATTCCTGCACTGTCCACATATGAATCTTTGCTAGAGCACAATATCAAATACCTGTTTCGAAGAAGGTTCCCCATAAAAAACACGAATTCCCAATTTCCTGACTGACTGAGACAGGAACCAGATGGATTCCGGGGACTTCATTTCTGGGGATTAACATACTACCCTGACAGAGCTGGGCTCTTACAATATAAACTCTCTAAAAAAACATGTCCATGTTGATCTAGTAGCACAAATTGCTCTGGTTCCTGGACTAAATTATTGATACTACAATTAGCACCTCATCTCTTCTTGGAGGATTCATCGAAATAACTCTCTTGTGGCTGAGCCAAGAAATGAGAAAGGATAAAAGGGCTTTTTTGTTGTGTTTTTTGTTAGTTTTTCCTCATCCTTCCAGCTCTGTAGAAGTGGTTTCAAAGGTGGGTGCTGCTGTTCCTTGAGAGGCTATGTGCTCCCGGTGTCACCGGCCTTCCATTTGAGCCTGGTGTGTAGAGTCACACATCTGGCTAAGTAAAAAAAACGGCTAAAGTAGGGGTGAGGGTGTGTGTCTCCCTCTCTGTCAACAGGAAGACAGACTTGAGACAGAATCACAGAAAACTGATCAAGAACCCTACATTCTGCTGAATTTGGAGACCACCACTCTTGACCCAGTTGGCTAAATAAAGAACGTTTCCATTATTATTGCCAAATAAGATGGTGTATGTGTTGTATATTATTGAGAAGAGTTACATCTGATGTCTCTGTCAAACCAGTTTTGATTTGATTCTAGTTTTGATTCTCAGAAGGTATGACTGGTTATTTCTTATAATTTAGTAATTTGCCTAATTCAACAAACATTAAGGTACTTCTAGGAGGGCAGTACCATGTGGTGAGCACAGAGGCAGATTGTCAGCATCCAAAGCCCCCAGCAGCCACTCACTAGCTGCATGATCTTAAGTGAGTCATTTTGCTCTCTACTTTAGTTTTCTCAGATGTCACACAGGGGAGAGAACTAGGACCGCACAGTGGTGGTGGGAAGATTAAATGAGTTTATACTACTTGTAAAGTATGCACGTGTGCCTGCATGTGTCTTGTGCATCATAAATGGCAGAAACCATTATTTTCATTCCATTGGCAGGCACAAAGTGCATTCAGTGTCTGATATCCATTTATTAGGACAAATATACTAGTCAGTTAAGGATATGCTGTCCTTCTCATCACCTCTTATTTGTTTTATGTAATAGCCCGTTTCTGATTTCTGTATCATCAACACCCTCCTTCTAGACTCAGATTCACATTTCTAAAGTTTTGCTTTTGTCATATAATGATCTAAAAAGAGAAAAATTAAACCCTTTCTCATTAAACATTTCCCAAAAGAAATTTTATGGAAGGCAAGTAAGCACAGAAAAAGATTATTAGTCATTAGGAAAATAAAAATTAAAACCACAATGAGATGCCTCCATATACCCATTAGATTGGCTGAACTAAAAAAAAAAAAGAAAAAAAGAAAGGAAATCTCAAACTGATAATTCAATGTACTGATGAAGATGTGGGGTAACTGGGATGCTCAGACGTTGCTAGGGGATAATAAAAGGGCAGAGCCACTTTAGAAAACAGTTTAGCAATTTCTTACAAAGTTAAACATACAATTACCATACAATTCAGCAATCCTACTCTTAAATATTTTCCAAAGAGAAATAAAATCTTATGTTCACAGAAAAACCTATGTGCAAATGTCAACGGTGACTTTATTAACCATCCCAATATCTTTCAATGGGTGAATGGATAAGCAAACTGTGGTATGTCCATAAAATGAAATCCCGTTTAAATAAAAAGGAACTAACTCCTGCTACACATAAGTGTGGCTGAATCTCATATGTATGTACTAAGTACAAGGAGTGACTCAAAGGCCACATATGACATTCAGGAAGAAGCAAAGCAGTGAGACAGAAAACCAATCAGTGTTGCCAGGAGTTAGGGTCAGGAGGAGTTGATTACAAAGGTATGTAAGGGAGAATTGTGGGAACTCTTCTCTATCTTGATTGCGGTAGTAGTGACACTTGTTGTATGTGTTTGTCAAAATTCATGAAACTATATCCTAAAAAGGGTGAATTTTACTTTACGTAAAGTGTAGCTCCACAAACCTGACTATAAAAGAAATCCTTCCCATTACCAACAGAATAAAGCCTAGCCAATTAGCTGAGCGATAAAATCTGTTCTTCCAGATTGATCCTTAATTACTGTGCCCTCTTGAATCCTCCTCACTTCACTCAATGTCCCCCTTGCCACCTACTACATTTATATGTGTTTCTACTTCCCCACACTGGATCAAACTGTTCCCACAAATGAAATGCATTTACCCGCCCTTGAGCCAAACTGAACCACTCAAGTTCAGGCCATGTGCCATTCTCTCAGGGGCCACTTCTTTCTGACACCAGTCCCCAGTGATGTCTCCAGAAAACTCTTGGTGGCATTTAGTCTTTGGATCACTCATTAGGCCTTTTAATGTTTGGCTTTCTATCTTGATGCCATTCATTTCTCCATTTATTCATTTATTATTTTATTTATTGATGAGGTATTTACTAAACAGGTATTTAATATTGGGGCAATCACTATAAGTTGACCATGAAAATCTATTCCTGGAGTTCCTTCTGTCTCAGAGAGCCTATTTTTGTTCAGGGAAAATGACCATGTCCCCTACATTATCTAAGCATGAATACCAGTCCTCTTGCTAGTGATAAGTTAAGGATGGATATGTGACCTAATTTTGGTCAATAAGAAATTAACTGAAATCTGCTGGGATCTTCTGGAAAAGGCAACACCTAGAAATGCAGCAGCTATTTTACAACCACAGATGAGCCAGCTGCAAGAAAACCAACATTCCAGACAGTGGAGCAGAACATGGGGAAACTTGGGTCTTCAATGACGCTCTTGAGCCTCAAATAAGCCGATAACGATGTTGGCTACCTCTTGAATTCTTGTTATATGAGATGAGATTTTTTTTCTTTATAAATTGTTTTGGCTTGTGGTTTTCTGTACAGCTGAAAATATCCTACCTGTTATTTGCAAGTTATTAAATAATATAATCTTCATCAGTATTTATTTATCAAAGAAACTATTGCTGCTTCAACAATAGATATATCACTGAAATGATCATTTATTCATTCATTCAGCTATACTTGTTGAGTACCTACCTTGGGCCAGGTAATAGTTCAGATACTGGGGATGCAGCCATAAACAAAACAAAGCCTTTTTTTTTAACAACAATTTTGTAAAGTTTGTCATGTCTACAGATCCTCAAGTCATGTCACTTGTAGGATTTTGAAGTTTTTGATAAGAAATGGTTTCCAGCTTTCCCAAATAGAGACAGTCAGAATTCAAAGAATTGGGAAATATATTAGAAATTAATTTCGAAGATTTGAGAAAAAAATGGCGGAGTGAGGTGGGCCTCTGTAAGGCTCCCCTGGAATTTGCAAAGAATCAAACAACAAAAACTCCACAAAGGACTCCCTGCACAGCAGACAGTCAAGACGAAGAGGCCCACTACCGACTGAAATCACCTACAGGTGGGAGATTCGCGCGAGTGGGGGGAGGAGGAAACGGAGAAGTGCGTGGAGATGGAGCCGCACGGGCGCAAGACTCAGACCCAGCTCAGTGCACCGAGCTCGCTGCTTCCCAGAGCTACCGCAGCTGCGGGAGATCGGACTGCTAGGGCTCCGCCAGGGCTCCACAGGGCTGAGGGGACAGCATATAACACGGCTGAACCCAGCGCTCACGGCAGAGACCTCGGAGAAAAGACTGAGGGAAAAAGGCTGAAAACAGTGGTTTAAGCCCTCACTGCGGAGCAGAGAACGGAGCCTTAGGCACTGAGACTAGCTGCCCCCTCCCTCCCCTCCCAGAGCTCGCCCCGCCCCCACCTGCCCGGTGCTAGAAGCGAAACAGTAGCAGTGTCAGATCAAAACAACAGAAAATTTGCTATATTTGAGAACTGTGGCCCACAAACACAAATCCACAGCCCAACTAGTTCCGGCAAAGGGGAGAGAGCTGTGGAAGCAGGACCGGCTGTGGTGGTGGTCGCCGCCATTGCTCTGGGCCACCTCTCACAGCTCACCCCGCCCCTGGCCCCACCTATATGGGCGGATCCCTGCAGGAGTAAACAGAACTGCTGAAACATACGGGCTCTGAATCAGGAGTTGGAAGAGCTTTGGAACATCAAAAGCTCTCCGCATACCCACCGGGACACTGCGCCCTGTGACCTAGATGAACTATTAACAGAGGAGAAGCCCGTCTCCCAGGGAATCCCCACATTGTGTGAGAAGCTGGAATAGTGCAGAGAAAACATAGCACTACCTTGTGAGAGAGGAAAAAAAAAGCCTGCAGTCGGAGAAAAAGTAAAACGTACTACCAACAAGTACTGGAAAACAAAAGAAAGACCTCTTCCTATCAACTTGTTGCAGAAGTCACTCCTGTAGATGTCTAGGAAGAGAAATAGTAAACCAGTAATCGCCATGAATAACCAAGGCAACAAGATAGCTCAGAAAGAAAGTGAAAAATCTCCAGAAAAGGCACTTAAAGATACAGAAATATGTGACTTAAATGACAGAGAATTCAAGACTGCAGTTCTGAAAAAACTCAATGAGATACAAGAAAACACAGATAGGCAGTTAAATGAACTCAGAAACTCAATTAAAGAACAGCATGAGCATTTTACGAAAGAGATTGAAATTTTAAAAAAGAACCAAATAGAATTTCTGGAGATTAAGAACTCAATAGAAGAAATTAAGAATGAAATCACCAGCTTAGGTAGTAGAGTTGACCAGATGGAGGAAAGAATCAGTGACATCGAACATAGAAACCTGGAAATGACACAGATAGAAGAAGAAAGAGACTTGAAACTTAAAAGAAATGAAAGAACTCTACAAGAACTTTCTGACTCCATCAGAAAGAGCAATATAAGAATAATGGGCATACCAGAAGGAGAAGAAAGAGAGAAGGGAACAGAGAATACATTCAAACAAATTGTCGATGAGAACTTCCCAAATTTGTGGACAGAACTGGACCCTCGAATCCAAGAAGCAAATAGAACACCTAATTACCTCAATCCCAACAGGCCTTCTCCAAGGCACATTGTACTGAAGCTGTCTAAAATCAACGACAAAGAAAGAATCCTCAAGGCAGCCAGGGAAAAGAAGACGGTAACTTACAAAGGAAAGCCCATTAGATTATCATCAGATTTTTCAGCAGAAACTTTACAAGCCAGGAGGGAGTGGAACCAAATATTCAAACTATTGAAAGAGAGAAATCATGAGCCAAGAATAATATATCCAGCAAAGATATCCTTTAGATATGAAGGAGGAATAAAGACCTTTCCAGACATGCAGAAGCTGAGGGAATTTTCTAATACACGACCTGCACTACAAGAAATACTAAAGGAGGCTATTCAACCACCATCAACAGGGACAATTTGTGGCAACCAAAACTCAAAAAGGGGGAGAGTAAAGGCCTGAACCGGAATATGGGAATGGAGAAAGGAAGCGTGCTGAAGAAAATGGAATACTCTAATTATCAAACTTTCTTTTACATAAACTTAAGGGTAACCAATTAAAAAAATCCAGAACTGAAATATATACTGAAATAAAAGAAGAAACAGAGGGAAACATCATAGAATACCACCACACAGAAATAATAGACAACAACAAAAAGGCAAAGAAACAATGGAGACACAGCCTTACCAGAAAACTAAAGATAGAATGACAGGAAATCCTCACATATCAATAATCACCAAAAATGTAAATGGACTGAACTCACCAATAAAAAGGCACAGAGTAGTAGATTGGATCAAAAAACTAAACCCAACCATATGCTGTCTCCAAGAGACACATCTCAGCTACAAGGACAAGCATAGACTCAAAGTGAAAGGGTGGAAATTGACACTCCAAGCAAATGGTGCCCAGAAAAAATCAGGTGTAGCCATAATGATATCAGATGAAACAGACTTCAAGGTGAAAAAGATAACAAGAGACAAAGATGGACATTTCATAATGGTGAAGGGGACTGTACAACAAGAAGACATAACAGTCATCAATATTTATGCCCCCAATCAGGGAGCACCGAAATACACCAAGCAACTACTAACAGAACTAAAGGGAGAAATTGACCAAAACACAATTATACTAGGGGACTTAAATACATCATTGACAGCTATGGATAGATCATCCAAACAGAAAATAAATAACGGAATAGCTGCCCTAAATGACACATTAGATGAAATGGACATAATTGACATTTATAGAGCACTTCATCCTAAAACATCAGACTATACATTCTTTTCTAGTGTACATGGAACATTCTCAAGGATAGACCATATATTGGGACATAAAATCAGTCTCAACAAATTTAAAAAGATTGAAATCATACCATGCATATTCTCTGATCACAAGGCTTTGAAATTGGATATCAACTGTAAAAAGAAAGCGGGAAAAAACACAAATACATGGAGACTAAACAACATACTTTTAAAGAAGGACTGCGTCAAAGAAGAAATTAGAGGAGAGATCAAAAGATACATAGAAACAAATGACAATGAAAATACATCCTACCAAAATTTTTGGGATGCAGCGAAAGCAGTTTTAAGAGGGAAATTTATCTCATTACAGGCCTATCTCAAGAAACAAGAAAACTCCCAAATAAATAACCTCATGTTACACCTTAAAGAACTAGAAAAAGAAGAACAAGTAAAACCCAAGGTCGGCAGAAGAAAGGAAATAACAAAAATTAGAGCAGAAATAAATGAAATAGAGAACAAAAAGACAATAGAAAAAATTAATGTGACAAAGAGCTGGTTCTTTGAAAAGATTAACAAAATTGACAAACCCTTGGCTAGACTTACTAAGATAAAAAGAGAAAAGACACTGATTAACAAAATCAGAAACGTAAAAGGGGAAGTTATCACGGACACCACAGAAATACAAAGGATCATCCAAGAATACTATGAAGGACTATATGCCACCAAATTCAACAACCTAGAAGAAATGGACAAGTTCTTAGAAACATATAGCCTTCCAAGGCTGAACCATGAAGAACTGGAAAATCTAAACAGACCGATCACCAGTAACGAAATTGAATCAGTCATCCAAAACCTTCCCAAAAGCAAAAGTCCGGAACCAGATGGCTTCACTAGTGAATTCTACCAAACCTTCAAAGAGGATCTAATACCAATCCTGCACAAACTCTTCCAAAAAATTGAAGAAGAAACAGTACTCCCCAACTCATTTTATGAGGCCAACATTACAAAACCTGGTAAGGACAGCACAATAAAAGAAAACTACAGACCAATATCTCTGATGAACACAGATGCAAAATTCCTAAATAAAATTCTAGCAAATCGAATACAACAATGCATTAAAAAGATTATTCATCACGACCAAGTGGGGTTCATCCCCGGGGCACAAGGATGGTTCAACATACACAAATCCATCAATGTGATACATCATATAAACAAAATAAAGGACAAAAATCATATGAATATTATATCAATTGATGCAGAAAAAGCATTTGACAAGATACAACATCCATTTATGATTAAAACACTTAATAAAATGGGTATAGAAGGAAAATACCTTAACATAATAAAGGCCATATATGACAAGCCCTCTGCTAATCTCATAATTAATGGAGAAAAACTGAAGCCCTTTGCTCTACGTTCAGGAACACGACAAAGATGTCCCCTATCACCTCTGCTTTTCAACATCGTGTTGGAAGTCCTTGCCAGAGCAATCAGGCAAGAGAAAGAAATAAAAGGCATCCAAATTGGGAATGAAGAAGTTAAATTATCACTCTTTGCAGATGACATGATGCTATATATAGAAAACCCTAAAGACTCCACCAAAAAGCTATTAGAAACAATCAACGAATACAGTAAAGTTGCTGGCTACAAAATCAACGCACAAAAGTCCATTGCCTTCCTATATACCAACAATGAAATCTCAGAAAAAGAAATACAAAAAACAATTCCTTTTGCAATTGCAACAAAAAGAATAAAATACCTAGGAATAAACTTAACCAAGGATGTGAAAGACCTATATGCTGAAAACTATAAGACTTTTTTGAAAGAAATTGAAGAAGACACAAAGAAATGGAAAGACATTCCATGCTCATGGATTGGAAGAATCAACATAGTTAAAATGGCCATATTACCCAAAGCAGTATACAGATTCAATGCAATCCCCATCAAAATCCCAATGGCATATTTTAAAGAAATAGAACAAAAAATCATCAGATTTGTTTGGAACCACAAAAGACCCCGAATAGCCAAAGCAATCTTAAGAAAAAAGAACAATACTGGAGGTATCACACTCCCTGACTTTAGCTTGTACTACGGGGCCACAATAATCAAAACAGCATGGTATTGGCAGAAAAACAGACACATAGACCAATGGAATAGAATTGAGAACCCAGAAATAAAACCACATAAATATGGACAGATAATTTTTGACAAAGAAGCTAAAAACATACAATGGAGCAAAGACAGCCTCTTCAATAAATGGTGCTGGGAGAATTGGATAGCCACGTGCAAAAGAATGAAACTGGACTGCTATTTGTCACCATGTACCAAAGTTAATTCAAAATGGATCAAAGACTTAAGCATAAGACCTGACACAATAAACTGCATAGAAGAAAACATAGGTACTAAACTTATGGATCTTGGGTTCAAAGAGCATTTTATGAATTTGACTCCAAAGGCAATGGAAGTAAAAGCTAAAATAAACGAATGGGACTATATGAAACTTAAAAGCTTCTGCACAGCAAAAGAAACCATTGACAAAATAAAGAGGCCACCAACTGAATGGGAGAAGATTTTTGCAAACAGTGCCTCCGATAAGGGGCTAGTATCCAGAATATACAAGGAACTCATGCAACTCAACAACAAAAAAACAAACAACCCAATTGAAAAATGGGCAGAGGACTTGAAGAGACATTTCTCCAAAGAGGACATACAAATGGCAAATAGACATATGAAAAAATGCTCAACATCACTAATCATCAGAGAAATGCAAATCAAAACCACAATGAGATTATCACCTCACCCCAGTCAGAATGGCCATCATCAACAAGACAAATAGTAACAAATGTTGGAGAGGCTGTGGAGAAAAAGGAACCCTCATACACTGTTGGTGGGAATGCAGACTGGTGCAGCCGTTATGGAAGGCGGTGTGGAGGTTCCTCAAAGAATTACGAATAGAATTGCCATATGACCCAGCAATCCCTCTCCTGGGTATCTACCCAAAAAATCTGAAAACATTTAGAGATAAAGACACGTGTGCTCCAATGTTCATTGCAGCTTTGTTTACGGTGGCCAAGACATGGAAAGAACCAAAATGTCCTTCGATAGATGAATGGATGAAGAAGTTGTGGTATATATACACAATGGAATACTTTTCGGCGGTAAGAAAAGATGATATAGGAACATTTGTGACAACATGGATGGATCTTGAGAGTGTAATGCTGAGCGAAATAAGTCAGACAGAAAAAGCAGAGAACCATGTGATTTCACTGATATGTGGTATATAAACCAAAACAACAAAAGAACAAGACAAACAAATGAGAAACAGAAACTCATAGACACAGACAATGGTTTGGTGGTTGCCAGAGGGTAAGGGGGGTGGGGGGTGGGGGGTGGGAGATGAGGGTAAGGGGGATCGAATATATGGTGATGGAAGGAGAACTGACTCTGGGTGATGAACACACAATGGGATTTATAGATGATGTAATACAGAATTGTACACCTGAAATCTATGTAATTTTACTAACAATTGTCACCTCAATAAATTTAATTAAAAAAAAAGAAATTAATTTCAATCTATGAAATCCCTTTAATTTACAAATGAGGCATAAAGAGTTTAGATGGTTCATTTGAGGTTGCCGAGCTAGTAATGTCAGAAGCCAGACTAGAATTTGATACTCAGAGCCATCATCCTTTCCACTAAAGCAGGGGCATCTTCTTTTGATTATTTCCAGGTACTGAAAATCCTTCTGAAGGATTATTTATGTAATTTGTTTCTTCCAGTTAATTTTTCCTTCCCTTGTTCTGATTTGCGGGAATTTCCCAGCTCAATGCCACCTTATTCGCAGAAGAAGCAAAGCTGTCAGGGATGGTGGTGTCCTCTCTGTGGAATGCTTCAAATACACACAATTCAGCAGGAATGCTGGAAATGGTGTCTAAACTCAGGCAGAATCAGCACTAGATAAAACCCCTCTCCTGCTCCCTCAGGGAAGCCCTCATAGCTTGTTCAAGGACACTTAACAATTTCTGTCTTAGTGAAAGAAATAGCCACTTGGAAATATGGTAGAAAACAGCCTCTTTTAAGAGTATCATTTGTGAAGTTTTCCTGGTGCCTATTCAGGGCTTTGCCCTCTGTGAGTTTTCCACCTCTTTCCCATAAAGCTTGCTCAAGGGAAATATTATAGATGATGGTCCTTAGAGATTGGGCTCATGATGGTTTTTCATAATTGGTGTCAACTGGCCCTACGGAAAACAAGTCACAAGATGGGAGCAGAGACCACAATTTATAATAATATTAATCTTTGCTGAGTGTTTGCATGAGACACATATTGTTCTAAGTGCTCTTCGGGTGTGACTTTATTTAATTCTCGTAAACTCCATAAGGCAGGTATAAACCCACAATCCCTTATATGAAACCCTTTGGACAGGTGTTTTAGAATTCAGAATTGTTTATGTTTTAGAAAGTTAATATGGAAAATATATACTGTACATCACATAACATCCTTGGTACAATCTAGGGCAGCATTCCATATTTGAGCACATTAATATTTTTGCAACAAAATCTATTACTTTTTTGCACTAGGTGAGGTCGATAAAAAAACTCTAAATATCCTAATACTAGTTAAGCTCAGTTTTGCCGCTAAATAAATTATGAAAACACTTTTGATTTTCAGAGATGTTTGGGTTTGGGAATTATAGATAAAGAAATTTAGACTTATGCAACTATTTGGCCAATTTGCAGTTAAGGAAATTGAGGTACCGTGAAAAGAGTCGGTCCAGGTCCCATAAGTAGTCAGTGGTGGAATGAGGATTCGAACCTTGATAGCCTCAGCACAGAGAATTCTCTCTTCTTCTTCTCCCTCTTCCCTCTCCCCTCAGATGCAACGTATAGGAAGTATGCTAATTTTAAGCATATAGCTTAACAAGTTTTTACGTATATAACTACATCTTGAGCTAAATGATCAAGGTATTTAGTGAAGGGTTTTCCTTGTACTCCTTCCCAGGGACTGCCCTCTCCCCCACTACTCTGACTTGTATCACCATGAATTAGTTTTGCATGTTCTAGAACTTTATTAAATGCAGCCAAACTGTATATGAATCCTTCAACACCCAGCTTCTTTTTCTGGACACATGTTTCTGTGTGTAGCAGTCGCTCATTTGTTTCATTGTTGTGTGTCATTTCATTGTACAAATACACCGTGATGTATTCATCCATTGTCCTCATGATGGACATTTAAGGTGTTTCTAGTTTGGAGTCGGAGTCTCAGTCATCAGTCTTACAGCCACTGACTGTCAGCATCTACCCCAGATCCAACCTCCAAGAGGGCAAGGTCACAATAGGGATCAAGAGATTCCTCCAGTCAGGATGAAGAGAACCACCCCAAAAGACCTTGACTAGTGCTAGTAGCTCTAGAGCAGGAGATGGACATTTTTTTCTGTAAAAAGCCTGTAATTTTTTTGGTTTTTGAGCCATTACAATTACTGAACTCTGCCATTGTATCACAAAAGCAGCCACAGACAATATGTAAACAGGTGGGTGTATCTGTTTCAAAAAAGTTTTATTTAGAAAAACAGGTGATGGGTCAGACTTAGCCCAGCCCCACTTTCCAGTGGACGACTTTGCCTCCTGGTAAGTTAGTCAAAGAAAGGACAGGACAGTGACACTGACTGAGTAGCTACCACGTGCCAGGCAGAGTCTGTCCTTGTATGCTTATTATCTAATTTAATCTCCACAACAATCTACTCAAGCAAATTCTTTCTTTGTGCTGGTTTTACAGATGCCCAAACTGAGCTCAGAGGGGTCGAGTCACCGCCCCCGTTTGGAGCAGGTGATCTGAATCTGGTGCCCTTTCTACCACCTAAAGAGATCCATGGGTGAACCTCAGAGCTTTTGTACCCCTGAATTAGGTGCAGACATGTGCATCGTTCTATGGAGCAGAGCCATAGCTTTCATTAGCATCTCAAAGACTGTGAGCCAAAGAACAGGAAGAAACAAGACCTAGAGAGTTTAATTAACAGGAGAAATGAAGAAAATCAAACGGTTTGTTGCCATATGTCTACTCAAAGTGTTTTCTCAGTGGCCAGAAGTGATGTTGCATTTAAATCTGCATCTTAACCCTGTATTCCAGAAAGGGGCATTCCTCCTTATATATCAATAAGTGAGATGTCATCTGCGAGGCCTCTGCCCTTGTATGTGAGCACCCCCTGCAAGGCAGGCCTGTCTCAGCCATGTTTACGTGTGGATAAGGGAGCTCGCTGCTGAAACACATCACCACACCACTGTTGTTTCTGAAGAACAATCGTTCCACATAGGTAAGAACGCTGGGCCTCTACCTATATTTATATTTTTATATAAATACCCACAACCTTCATCTTTCCACATGGGTTCTATTCAGCTAATGTATTTCCTAGACCGTAAGAAACAGGGAGACAACAACCAAGTAATTGTTAGCTGTATTTCATGTTCACAATTCCTCTGAGAAAGGTCCTAATTAGTCTAAGCAGTGTTTAATGTAAATTAAGGTTTACTTTCAAAATTTCAAGGGCCCCATTCTGACAAAATGTAGATTTTTTATGCTACACATAAAACACGGGTGTTAGTAAAAACACTGTGATGACAGGCTGGGGAAGAGCTGAAATCAATACATGAAAAGTTACTTAAAATAAGTAGGACTGACCTCCTGCAGCAGCCTCGGAAAATCACCCTTTAAAAAAGGCTTTCTGAGGTAGATGCTTTGAATTTTGTTTTTCTTGCTGTCCATTCAAAGATACACATGTTCTCTCTCCAGCTTAACTCCAGCTTCTCAGAATGTTGGTTCTGACTTATGGCAGTTTTCACTTACGGCAACAGAAGGGAAATATTGAAGGACTTCTGCTGGTGAGAAGTGTGGCAGCAGAGGACCCTTGAAATACAGCTGAGATTCTCAATGCCCTGATTTATTTCACAATGTAATTCAATTATTGAAAATAGATAGCATTTTTATACCTTCCAATTCTCTTACACACCAAATCACAAAAGCCAGATCCTTTCTATTAGTGTTTGATAGCATATTTTTCGCAGGATTATAAAAAATAAAGGGTACTTACAGATTTAGTATAAACTATGATGAATTTTTATTAAGAGGATACATTTATATATCATAAACTGACAATTTATTTGAAGATCTTTTTTTTTTCAGTGAGTTGGGAAGCTCCCTTCTGTGCAGAATGCAGAATTGTATATGAGATATTTGAGTGTCTAAAACGATGTATGATAAATGAAGTAGCATGCTACTTATACGCTTATCATGTTCCCTGACTAGCAACAGGTTCAGCAAAGGGCACAGCCAGTAAATGAAATTTTCCACCAGGACAATATATCATCACAAGAAATGGATGCGCTGGAAACTTACAAGCTTGCTCAAGATGCGGACAAGGTGTGAAATGGTAAAAAATGAAAAGCAGAAGCATTGTACAGTAAATTTCAAATTCAACTGCATATTGGTTGGGGCTGATGCTTTAACTGTTTCAAACCATGAGGATGAGAAACAAATGCAAACACCTTCTGAAGGCAGGAATAGGTTTCCATTATTACTGAATTTATAAATTATTTTTATCATGGGCACCACTGAAGCAGAGAAAAGTAAGGAGTACAGAAATGTATATAACCGCCACGACATTAATTTGCGAGAGAGAACTTTTCTATTCTTTGAGGAGTCCTCGCCACATTTAACCTTAAGCAAGTGTCTTAATATTTCTGTGCCTCAGTTTCTTTAGTTGCCAAATAGAAAGTGGGGACAAATAATTTCTAATGTCTCTTTCATTTAAATAAAATTCCATGGTTCTCTGATTCTTTGAGCACTCAAAAGGCAATGGTCAATGCAGTTTGTTTTTCAATATATGCTATATTAACAGTTTCTTAGGAGACTATCACAATTGCATTTTGCTACTTAACACAAGAATGAAAGACCTACTGGAGGGAAATTCCAGAAAATGCAGATGCGCCTGTCGAGAATTTATTGTGATAATGATCATATGTCAGGAGTTAATCTTCTCTTCTGTCTCCCTCAGTCATCAAATGATGCACTTGCTCAGAAACAAGAAACGCATGTGATCCCAGAGGTGCAGGCTCATCTTCCCCCACCTATGTGTGTGTCAGGTGACACGAAGGCCCTCTCTTGATAGGCACCATGCATATGATTTCCCTTGGCTGCTACTTCTGGTGAGTGGAAAGTGACAGTTTGCAAGGGTGAATCACCTGCAGGATAGTGTCAATAGGTATAAATTACAATAGGCCCAGGTGACAGCTAATCTAAGGAAGCTCCCTATATGTTAAAAAGCTCAGTGGAAACAATGCATGGGTAATAAAGGGGTGAAAAGTAATCTGATCTAGACAGAGATCTTGTCAACACCAAAGCCCTCAGACAGTAGACAGGCTGAAACTTTGACTCCTGGGGGAGAAAGCCCAGGGAACTGAAAGAGGCAGGAGCAGTGTAGTACAATGGTTAAGGCAGGGAGAATTTGGCTTTGAATCTCAGCACCACCACCACTTACTAGATGTGTGACCTTGAATAAGAGAAATGGATATGATAATAACTCCTTTGCTAAATCATTACATGTATAAATGAGATAATAAACAGGAAGTCCTGAGCATAATACGTGATGCTAGGAAGCATTTTTATGATGATCTGCCCTGATACATCTATTACTGCTTTTGTTGCTTTCCTTCTTTTATAAAAATGAGTGGTTGTAGATCTAGGTCAGATAAAGGTAGGCTGCTCAGAGAGTTGAGGATGTGAGCAGCCGGTATTTATACAGTGAGGAAAGGAAAATGCAGAGTATGATTAATTAGGAAGCTAAAAGTAGCGATCTTAGAATGCAAGAGTCTGAACAAGAATCACCACCTCGGTGGTATAGAGTGTAGGCTTAAAAAGACAGGGACCTCCAAAGCATTAGAAATGCATGAATAAAAGTAGGAAGACAGCTGTTTTGTTTGATTAGCATGAAAGAATCAGCTTCTGAGCACAGTGAGAAAGCCAAGTCTAGGGAGTAATGTCCAACACAGCTTATATTCAGTTAGCAGTCTGGCAAAAAGTTACTTCATTGGCTGATGCCCTATCTGGATAGTTTTACCTCTAGGAGAATGTCATGTGTAACAGAAATATGCGGGCACAGTGGCATTAATGATGCATGGAAAATGCAATGTATTGGCCAGAAAATTGACATTAGTAGAGAACAAATTTCTTGATAAGTCTGGATAAAATAGTAGTTTCGTTCATATGAATAAGGGGTGAATGGTATCGTTGGAACAAAAGATGCTCTTGCATCTAGAGAGAGGTTGTGTATGAGGCAGCTGATAGACGAGCGCGCGCGCACGTGCGCGCGCGCGCGCACACACACACACACACACACACACACACACACACACACTGAGTGTCCAAAGCACCAAGTGTGACGTCATTCCTTTACAGCCTCCTTTCCAGAGAGGGGCACACAGCAACGTGGCTACATTTCGTGTTCACCAGAAAATATCACTAACTCTAACAACTAATCAAAATAATGTGCAAAAACCTCTCTTAGAAGCAAAGGCTTAGGAGTACACAGGCCATGGCACTGCGCAACAGCAGGGGGCGCCATTTGCACTGTGTCTCCTGTGGGGCATTCACTCAGGATACGAGAGAACAGCGCTCAAAGGGCGGTGCGGAAGGCACCCAAGTGCTAATCAGAGGCCGTCAAAATGTTTCCATTCAGACTCGTTTTTCCCCTCAATAATCTAATCTTAATCATAAGAAATCCTTGGAGTACCATCCTATGCTATATTTGAGTGTGTCAATTTATCATTAAAAGAGAAACGTGCATTTTATCTAACAGACAAATTACAATATCCTTGGACTGCTTTTCACAGAGTAGGGCCCTATATACTTAGCATACACTAAATATGCAGTTCCTATAAAACTTATACAAAAACGAGGAGGACAGGAGGTCCACGTATATGTGGGTAGCAGAACATTAAAAATTCAACACTGCCTTTCTCTGTGCTGAATACCATTTAATGAAACGTCTCAGAGGAAATGTCCACATGCTCTGATTTCACAATCAGGAGATGGGAAGACACAAGTGGGGACAGCTGAACAGATGGATTGATATCATTACATTAACATTATGTTGTGTAAAGACTCGGTTGTGCAGCAGAAAATGAGTCATCAGGAGTTTCAGTAATGTAATGATACTGTGTGGGCTGACACTCACTTGCTCACTTTCTTCTGGGGGGTGGCTAATGTCCACAGAACCCTGCTACTGGTATTAGTAGGCTGGCTACATGGAGGGAGCCTGAGAGGGACAAATGGACCCAGGTCCTATATCCGGCTTTCCATAACAGACTCATCACCCACATCCCTGCATGCTTCCACCTCTGTGCGGTGAAGGAGGCGAGGAGATTATCCTTGGAATGGATCCTTCCCTACGATCCCAGAGAATGTGAACAAATAGCAGTGCAAGAAGCTTTGCAATAACGTGTTTCTTTAAAAATTATCAATGAAATCACTGACAATACTGGCAATTTACTTAAGAAGGTAAGTTAATGACAATTCTGAGAAAAAACAAATGTTAAATTCAGATCCGATCCCACTTAATATAAATAGTTTTTTGGTGAGAAAGGTAAGACCATCATTTCTTTAGTAACTATTTTATGTCCATGTTCTATCAAATGTTTTTGTAAATTACCTTTTTTATATGTCTCCCTTTCCCACTAAACTATTAGCTCTGTTTTACTCATGTTATAATATTTTAATGTTGAGATTGGGTTGAGGAGCTAGATAACTGGTATCTCCTGAGCACAGCATGGGGTAGGTAGTTAATAAAATGTCTGATGAATAAATGAATGGAGTGAATGAATTCTATATAATTTAAAAGAAAATAACCTTAATGTACAGCAAGCTATAATATGATTATAATAAACTGAAATGTTATTGACAATAAGCTTAAAAGCTTAAAAACAAAACCAAAAAAAAAAAAAAAAAAATCCGAAAAATGTTACATGCAGTGTCAAGAAATTTTGTAAATTTCCTTGAGAGAGCACAAAACTTCATTTCATGGGCAAGTCCTTAGATTAATGCCATGGAAATTGATGCCACACACAAGAAGATTCCTGACCTTTAGAAAGTACATGATTTCAGAGAAATGACATGGGCTCTAACTACTTTTGATCTTAGCATGTCATAGTCACATAAAATGATTGCCACTGCAATAATATTTGCTCAGTATGTGGAGTTCAATGAAATTGTTGGTGGCAAGGAGTGAAAGGAAACCTACCAGAAAATTTAGTACGTGTTCATTGTGTTTCAATTTATAAATGTAATAATATAGTACTACGAGTATTCAGATTCATTCAATAGATACTTGAATACCTACTATTAATATATCCTGGAGGAACCCATACCTATTCTTATAAAACTGTATCCTCTCTGTTAAGGAGTTCTCAATCCAGTGGCCATGGTCATAATCTTTTCAGAGGTGCCTTTGTTCTCCAGCTTGGAAAGCAATGTTTGTCTTCCTAGTTCATTGCCTCTACTACTCACCAACAGGCAGCATTTTAATTTGATTTGGAATAGCAATGGGGAAGCAGCACTTTGTTCTTCTAGGTCTAGAAACCTTTTATGTCTTCTTTCCATATTTTTTCCTGAAATCTTTGTAATCTATTTACCTGTGATTTGTGCTTGGAAAGCAGAACAGCTAGTAGGCATCTGTTTAATATCTGAAGAACATGTCAAGAATAGTGCCTATTCATATGATAATCACAAAATCATACATTTTTATCCGCTTGTAAAATTGTTGCATATTTATACACGCTGGGGATATATTTGTATCAATTTATAAATCTTCATAATGAGAAAAATACAATGATAATTATATAGTTTAGTTTTTCTATCTAAAAGAAACACAGAGAAAATTATACACATCTTTTTATATCTATTTCTTGAAAATAATTTGTACTTGTTTTGAAAAGTTGATAATCATTTATTGGTGGCATAATGTAGTAGTCATGAACAGGGGTATCGGGATCAGAAAAACATGGGTTCAAATTCCAACTTACTTACAAGCTTCTTATATTAAACAGGGCACACTAACTACTCCAAGAAACAACCCCAATTTCTTAGTGGCTAACTGGAATAAAGTTATTTTTTCCTCTTTTACATTAAGGTCCTATGAGGGCAATGGGGGCTCTGCTCCATGTAGTCATTCAGGGACTCATACCAGGAGTCCTCTATTGCACCCTCTGCTTTTGGCCAGCATCTGAAGGAAGAGAAAGCATGTAGGGGATTGCATGGATAAATTTTTAGAAGCCAGTCCTGAAAGAGCATATCTCACTTCACCCATATTCCCTTGGCCAGGATCAGTGACAGAGCACCACTCAACTGCAAGACAAGATGGGAAATATAGTTTGTGTGTTTAGGAGGAAAAGGAAATGGAGTTTGGGGGATACAGAAATAAATATCTCTGCCACACCACTCAATTGTTTACAGCCAAAATTTCATCACATATAAAAGGGCATAATTATACAACCTTCATAGTTGTGATGATTCAATAAGATGTTTATAAAACATGAATAAAGTGGCATACAGTAGGTGGTCAAAAAAATGCTACTTATTATCATTGCTGTTTTCAAGGAATTTAATTCCATACGGTTTAAATTTTTTATGAGGCTAATCCTATTAAACTATGAAGGATGATGAAATAATTGTTCAAACTAACAATATTAAGACTCTTGTCACAATTTCTAGCCAGAACACACTTTCACTTTGAGGTTGTACATTCAGTCAGGTTTCTTTACCCTTTGTCATCCTCCCCACTCCTCCACCCAACATTAATTAATCCACCGTCTCTCAACTTTAGCACAATTGATATTTGGGGCCCAATAATTCTTCGTTGTGAGGGCTGTCCTGTGCATCACAGGATGTTTAGCAGTATCCTGGCCTCTACTCTCTCTAGATGCCAGTAGCATCAGCACCTCCAGCGGGGATAACAAAAAATGTTTCCAGGCATTGCCAAATGCACCTTGGGGGTGGGGACAGAATCATTCCCAGTTGAGGACCACTGCTCCAACCCTTTGTCTAGCATCTTCTTACCCCATTAGCACACAAAACTATGTGGCAGGTGGGCAGAATTCTAATTTAAAGATGTTAGCAGTAATAGTCATCAGACACACACACAAAACCACATTAAGTATACTGGCATTCTTCCTTGGCTTATTTATTTTAAGAATGGCACAAACTATTTGAATCAGTTCTGATACTCCTGTGTGACCTCCTCCCCGCCCCCAATGATTTTCTCCCTTTCTGGCTTTACTTGCAAATTCTTCCATTGCTGTGGGAAGAAGGAATGCTATATTAAGAGGCGAGAAGTTGTGTCAGTTAAGTGCTCAAAAATTTATCATTTTATTGAGCACTTACTACTGTCTCAGCATACCAGAATTATGTAATCCAACCATGCTATCTTGAACTTTTTATAGAGCTTGTGGGAGCCATTTTAAATCTTCTAAACCAATGACGGGTAAACACGACTCCCCAGGTCACTGTAGCATTACAGTGGAAGGAACAAGGGAGTCCCAGACATAAAGCTCAAGTTCAAACTCGGACTCTTGCCATTTCCTGGTTGTGTTAGTGTGGGACAATCTCTGACTCACATCTGTGCCTCAGGTAACTACTGAGCACGTTCAGGAGAATAGTGCCCGTTTCACTGAGTGCTTGTGAGAGCCAAGCAAACTGAGTTTTTAGAGTGCTTCGCATTTCGCATATGCCCAATACATGGGAACTGGATTGAATCAGAACACCAGCATTTAGATCCTTAAAATGTTTGAGTTCATATCTCCTCTTCCCTCACAATATTCGTGATCACACGGGCAGTTTCTGGCAAAGATTACCAGCTAAATAGAGACACTTACTGCTATTATAAAATCCCGCCTGCTTCCCTGGCACATGCACTTGAAAAGGGTGGCTGTGGATGACATCTTTAGTGTAGACAATGCTTGGATCATTGCTGAGAAAACTTGGATCAGCTGTGCTTCTTCATACATCCTTTTATATGGTGAGTAAATCAATCAATGAATCAATGATGACATCAGGTCCTCAGTAGCTAATACCGTCTCAGTGAAGTCACAGGATGAGGGTATAATGTGGAGGTTTTTTTCTCCCTTCCAAAATAATCCCAAATCCAGTTAACTGATGCCTGCCTCATAGCTTTGCTTTCCTACAAATGTTTCTGAAGCATTACTGGGAATTATAGCTCTGCATGGGCAAGTTCAGTGGGACCTTTCCCGAGAGGAAGTTTGAACCAGAAGGGGGCAAGAACAGCCTAACAACCTGGACAGTTGAGGACAGGTGAGGAGGGGAGAGAGAGTGAATATTCCTGATGAAGTCTAAGGAAAACTGAAGGCTCAGAAACAAAATTGGCCTTGTTCACAGTTTTGCCTGCGGATGACCCTTCAGACTCTTAAAGATAGTGTGCTGAAGGAGGGCTGGAGAACACACACAAAAGCTGTCCTGTTATTTTCTCTCTCTCTCTCTCTCTCTCTCTCTCTCTCTCTCTCAATCTCTCTCTCTCTCTCTCTCTCTCTCTCTCTCTCTCTCTCAATCTCTCTCTCTCTCTCTCTCTCTCTCTCTCTCTCTCTCTCTCTCTCTCTCGCTCTTTAAACATCCTCAGGCAAATGCCAGGAGGGCTGCTGTCTTCCAACCAGAGCTATGAATCCACCAGAAGCTGCATCTACTTAAGGCCATCTTTACTCAACAGGAACTTAGTGCTGAAACCCATCTCCTCATCCTATTCCATCACCACAGCTCACCACTTTGCGGTCTGTGGAGGGAGCTCTCTGATCACCAGGGATGTTCTTGTGGTTAGGAAGAGATGGGGGCCAGAAGGCTTCCAGCCCCTGCGCTTGGTCCCCAGGGTCTGTTTACCCCCACTGACACTTTCTGCAGAGCCCAAAAGACATTACCAGCGCCTGGAGCAAGGGTCCCAGGTTTAGCAGCTATTAATTAGGGTAATGATTCCCAGGGCTGCAATTACAAACCCAAAGGTCCACTTAGCACCTCTTCTTGAATCTCTTGTTTCTGTAATGCTGCTAATGTTCCTAAAAGATTCATTTGCAGCCACTTACTGATTACATCTACTCCAGTACATTGTTTCAGATGGACAGGACGGAAAGCCAATACAAAATATTGACCTCAGCGGCATCCTGTGATTACACGGGCGGCCCCAGCTATCATTAACCACCCCGTTATTTCCTGAGTGCCACAAACACTGCTGGTGACAGATCCGTGACCTTTCCCCTAGAAATGATATGAACCGAATGCACGGTAGAAATGACAGGAGGGATGGATGTCACATGGTTGTTTAAATGCTACGTCAGCACCCACAGATACAGTCTTGGGTCCTGACGTTACAGGGCATTTTGTTGTTGGTGGTGGTGGGGTGCTATTTGCTTTCCACTTGAACGAAATAACTGAAAATCAAGCTAAATGGATAGAAGCAATAGGCCATTCTCTGTCTGGAAAAATAGACCCTTCTAGCTCGCTGTCAGGAGCAGGTTGTACGTTTTTTAAAATTTTATTTTAAATCAGAACAGAAATCTCAATTTGAGTCATCAAACATAAAAAAACCCCACACACAACAGATTTAAAGTATATTTTGAACATACAATTGAAAATGCAATTAAATACAACACAGAATTCTTATTGTATGTGTTTTTGGGCCAAATGCACAAATCCAAATACTGTGGGTCAAATAATGATTCCTGAAACAGTAGAACTGCGTGCAGGAAGAGAAGGTGGAGGTGGGTCCCTCGGTAAAGCAGGGTCAAAGCCACCTGCTCCTTCCAGCTCCCCTGTTCTCCCTCTCCCCAGACCTACAGTAACTGACTCCATGGTGACTTTCCCTGTGGCTTGTTCTTACAGAGCTGTAGTCTTAACCCTGCTGCACATTCAGCTCAACCAGGGAGTTTTTAAAAGGCTCCGATGTCAGAAGGTACCCTGGGCCCATTAAATCAGAACTCTGTGATGGGACCTAGGAATTGATATTCTCTCCAAAGCTCCCAGTGATTGTAATGGGCGGCCCTGCTTGCTTGAGACTCAACACTGCAGTTGCAGGAATGAAACATTACCATTCTGGATGGAATAAACAGGACATAGTTTTAATCTATTGAAATAACTAGCTATTTTCTTATTAGAGAAAACAGTAAGAAAAATAGAAATAAGAAACCTCATAAATGAAAAATACTTGATGAAAATAATTTAAAATAAAAGAAGGCAATCCCAACTGGCAATCCTAAAAATAAGATTTTTCACATTTTGTAGATTTTTTAAAATATAGTACAAGTAAGTATGAATTTAGCCAAAGACCTTAATCTTTATAATTTTTAGAAATGCTACCTATTTCCAGCTGTGGTTCACGGAGAAAGAGATGAAAGGAAAGGAAAAAAGACAGAAAATGGATTTTGAAATTCTAAGGCAAATAATTCCCTGGCTTATGCTTTAGCACAGGATCAAATTATTTAAATATATCAAATGTTTAAGGTACAGTAATTCAGAAATTATATACTTTCAAGAAGTCATGGCCATCTGTCAAATATAGTAAATGTAAAGGGAAACAAGAATAACATGGAATTAAGCCCACTATGCATTCTCTCTTTAAAAATTTACATCAGCTAACTAATACTGAAATATGTTGGATCTTTTTTATTAAACAAAAAGAAAAGGTTTCACCTTTCTTTACTAGAACGTACTTCTCTGAAACAATCACTTTTACAAAATTGAGAAAATAAAGGGTGTGGGGAGAAAATGGACAACTTCTGAATGACCCATTTCTAGGAAGATATAAATTTACCATTCAGGTAATATGTTCTAGGTTTTGGTGAGGTGTTAATCATACTTTTGAGACAAAAACGGGTTAAAGGCAAACTTTATAGTCAGTGCACTTGCCTCTTTCATGTACATTTGTGGGTTCATTCCTGGACGTTACCTAAACAATGCAGAACTAAGGGAAAGCTGCAGCATTGCTCTTAAATGTGCGGTTAGATTGTATTTGTGAGCGTTTGATGTTCTTCTTTAATAACTTCAAGTAAAAGGCTGAATGCATTCAACAACAGTAGCTGAAAAAAGTGCAATGAGTCATATTACAGGAAAATGGAGAAAAGGATACAGGACTCTCCACTGAACACAATCCTATATTGTAGGCAATCTGTGATAACACCCTTTTCATTTCAGTTCAGTCCCATAAAATTACCACTAACATTACAACTCATGCAGAACACAGATAAATGTAAAAATGTCACAGAATTCTTCCAGATGGGACTTTTAGTTCCACTAGATCACCATCTACTTTTTTACTTGTCTAATATTTCATTACAACCTTCCATAAGTTAATTTTCTTTCCACTGACCATGTAAATCACAAATCAATTTTCATTTAAAATGCCTGACTACAGATTGCTCCTGAAAGCTCAGAGCATATGCTTCAGTGAACTTCTCCAACGTCCTTAATGTACATTGGAAAATGTTGTGTTTTTTAAAATCTTCTTTTGAAGGAATTAATTTCACATTAAAATCTGGCATGAGAACTGAGGCATCCCATTCTGCCCCGAAAATGCAGATGTATTTTTAAGGCATGAAATCAAATGTAGTCAAACATTTGTCATGACAAAAATCAACAAATATGGCAACATTTTACACCAAGGTAAAGAACAGCAAAGAACACACACACACACACACACACACACACACACACACACACACACACATCAATTACACACAGGCATCTGGCCATATAGTCTAGTTTTTAAAAATAAAATTATAGATTAAATTTTAGATAAAGTCTCTCTTTTACCTGATAATTCTGCAAATGTTGTGGGTGGAAATTTGGCCTTATGGGGACACATTTTAGAATCTGGGTTTCTCTTTTGTGGAGAAAAAGGAATTCAAGCTCAGTACACTGATTTTCTAGGAAAAGGCCATCTTATGCTTTTGTTATGAGAATGTAAAATAGCCCAATTAAAAGAATAACTTGGGAGAGAGCTGGACAGTTATGGATCCAAAAAATCATTATAAAACAGGCCTCTTTTCAAGTTTTAGCTCTTAAATTAAGAGTTTATTATTTTAATGGTATTCTGAATTGATTTTTGCATTGGTAATATTCCTGAGTTTCTCCAAGAACCTGTGAAATTCAAAGTAGTTTAAAGTTGTTTGTTTTTTTAATTCATAAGTGGTTATTTCTATGTGAATACAGTATTGGAATATTTCAGGTGAGAAGTGATTAGAGTTCTCATTTTAAAAAAATACCTGACAAATGACTATAAATTAGTGCATCATGTGGTCACATACATTCTGGAACATTCAGGAAGCAGGAACCAACATGGAAGGCTGTCCCAGGTCACAGAGAGAAACTGTATTTACAGACTCAGTCACACTTACTGAGGGATTCCTAGAATCTCTGGAAATCTGTGGTAGTGGGTGGGCATGTCCTGTTCTGTACTCAGTATGAGGGTGACTGTGTCATTACAGAGATTCTGGGGGCTGAGCAACTGCTATTTTCTTTTCCCAGTAGCAGTGATTACTTGTATGGTGTTTTTTTTTCATAATGTTATCACTCTTGTGACCAATAAATTATATTTTCAAGTTGCTGGTCAGTATAAGGTAAGGTTCTGTGTGTTGGGGAAAGCCTACGGGGTCTCAGTGTACCCTCAATAGCACTCTGCCCTAACCGCTTTCTCATTATTCTCATGAAGCGGGGAGTTTAGCTGAAGACATAACTGAGTACGAACCTTGCCAGAAATGCTGGATAGGTTAACGATTTCAATAGCTACTTTTCCTCTTTTATTTTTTTTTTAAGTGAAGAAGCGTAATAGCATTAGTGTTTTGAACTGCAAATATTCTCAGAGTAAGTCTTTTGCAGTTCAAAGAGCACTACCTAGGAGACACACAACTTTCTGACTAGAATTTGGCCAAAAAATAATGCTATTTTATGACCGACTCATTAATTTCCTAAAAAAAGAGTGTGCAATATGATTTTATGAACACAAATGACTTTATGATTTTGAGGGAATTTTGTACACCAGCACTTTTAGTTGAGGCGACCTGCCTACTATATTCTGTATTCTGCTCTCTTCAAGAGTATAGGGCAGACAGTATAGATTATGTAAATGCAAAAAAAACAAACCAAACCAAAACAAAACTTGCTAGTAAAGTGTAGCTCTGCTAAGTGCAGTTCACACTTGACTTAAACACCAATCTATTGCATATGAAAACGCACCAGAAATGTCTAATAAATATATTAGGCATACAGGATTAGATAGAAATGTTAAAGGAGAAGCTAACTTATTTTTTAAAATATAACTTGAAGCTTAAATGATAAAAATTTAGGCTAGAATAAAACAAGAACTAGAGCATAGCATTTACTAGAAAAGTAAATATCATACTCCAATTGATTAGAGAGGGTCCCTACCAGACCAAAGCATGAACATGGTAGAAACATTTATGGCATTCAAAACAGGAAATAAAGCAATACTCAGCATGGAAGAAATTCTCATGATTCAGGAATTTAGCTAGTTCGCAAAGGTATGGAAGATATCAAGATTGGGGGGAGAAGTGACGCAAAGGAAAAGAGAATCTAGGTCCTGAATTTCTTCATGGACTACTGTTTAATTCCAACAATCAGCTTTCCACTGAGCAGGCTACTACTTGAAAATCTTCAAGGAACTTTTCATTTCATCTGTAGGTAATTTCTTTCTTTCTTTCTTTTTTTTGCCTAGTGAAATCTTTAATTGTAACGGAAGTCAATAGGAAAAGAGCATTTATATTGAATAAATTTCTTTCATGGCAAATATTGCTAGTACCTGCATATATAACACATTTATATATACCTGAAAATCTAAATACAACTGCAATTATACAAGTACCATAATTATAATATCTACCATTTGAAGGGCATGACATAGAAGTAAATCAGCTTCTAAAGTGTGCATTCTTCTTAGCATTATTTTAAAATTTGGAATCATACCTAAGTATGATTAAGCAATATCAGGAGAAGTCAGTGGATAACTAATTGTTCTCTCAAAAATGCTTCTTCAACCACAATGAGATACCACTTCACACCTGTTGAGATGGCTATGATCAAAACACAAGAAACAAAAAACAGAAAATAAGAAGTATTGGCAAGGATGTGGAAAATTGGAATCCTGTGCATTGTTGGTGGGCATGTAAAATCGTGCAGTCACTATGAAAAATAGTATGGTGACTCCTTCAGCAATTAAGCATCTAATTACCATATGACCCAGCAATTCCACTTCTGAATATATACCCCAGGAACTGAAAGCAGAGACAAAGATTATTGCTATACCCATGTTCATAGCAGCATTATTCACAGTAGCCAAAAGGTGAAAACAATCCAAGAATCTATCAACAGATGAATGGATAAACAAAATTTGGCATATACTTAGATGGAATATTATTCAGTCTTAAAAAGGAAGGAAATTCTGACTCATGGTACAATATGGGTAAATCTTGAAGACATTTTGCTAAGTGAAATAAGCCAGTCACAAAAGGACAAATATTGTATAATTTCTCATATATGAGGTTCCTAGAGTAGTCAAATTCATTGAGAGAGAAAGTAGAATGGTGGTTGCCAGGGGCTGTGGGCAGGGGGAAATGGGGAGTTATAGTTCAATGGTACAGAGTTTCAGTTGTGGAAGATGAAAACATTCTAGAGATGATGGTAATGATGATTGCACAACAATGAGAGTGTGTTTAATGCCACTGAATTGTACACTGAAAAATGGTTAAAGTGGTAAATTTTATGTTTTGCATACTTTACCATAATTTTAATAAAAAGACAAAATACAAGGGAAGGGAAGGGGAATCTGGGAGTGTTACAAAAAGTGTTTCAACTGTATTTGTAATACTTTTTAAAGAAACAATGTAAAGTAAAAAGGGCAAAATGTTAGAATTTGATAGAACCATGTGGTAGGTACACAGGTGTTCTTTATGTTATTCACTGTACTCCTCTGCTATGGTTTAACTACTTCAAAACAAAAATATTAAGCATTTTTTTAAATGCAGAATTAATTCAGAATCAATTTCCACATCCTTAATAAATTTAAAAAGTTATAAAATCAATAAATTAAATACAAATAAAAATTGTTTAATATCCTAAGTATTAAAATAAAAAATTTAAATCTTACATGTTTTTCTCTGAAATTGAGAATTTTATTAACCTATATGTGATCTCTGTTACTTATTTTCAAGACCGAAGATTAGCTGAATAACCTTGGGCATCTACACCGAATTTGGTTTGTTTAATAAGAAACATAGATATACCTATCACTCAAGAATATCTCAGAGGAAATGATAGAGAGCAATATTAAATATATCTGTTATGGGCCTGTTGCTTTCTTACTAAACATTTCCAATATTCCACAAAAGGTATTTGCAAATATCTGAAAATTCCAGAATATATTTGATTTAAATCACTACCAAATTCAGTCAAATGCTTGAAATTATTAGGAATTATCTATCTGCTAAGAATTAGTTATCTACCTAGTGAAATTGACAGAAGGAAGAGGAACAGACTTTCATGGCAAAATATTAGATTAACCTAACATGGACATCCTTCTTGCTTCCAATGTGTAGAAATTGTGGATAAAATATCCTAAAAAATAACTACAGAAGAGATCCAAGATGGTGGAGTAGATGAACACTTGCCTGCTTCTTTCCATGAACACATTAAAATTACAACGAAATTATAGATCAACCTGGAGAACCATCTGAAGTCTGGCTGAACAGAAGATTTATAAGGATATAGAGAAGAAGCCACATTGAGACTGGTAGGAGGGGTGGAGACGTGGAACAGGTTGGCCCCAAAACTCTGTGTGGTGATTAAGAACTGGGAGGGATATCTTGGTCACAGAGGTTGCCTCCAGATGAGCGAGAGACCCTAGCCCCACACTGGCCTCCCCAGTCCAAAGTACTGGTACTGGAGAGAGGAGCTCCCACAACATCTGGTTGTGAAAAACATTGGGGATTCTGACTATCTGGGTGAGATGGAAGGCTGTGGGAAACCCAGGTGTCCTCTAAAAGGGCCTGCACACAGACTCACTCATTCACAGGCACTCACCTTGGGCTCTGGTGGACGGACAGTAACTTGGGGGATGTTGGAACAAGGGCTAGAGGATAGTCATCATTTTCCCTGTGTGGGGTCCTTGTCCCATGCAGCCAGCAGACAGGCGCCATCTTTCCTGTGTTGAGCCCTCCCCACAGGCCAA
The DNA here is from genome assembly GCF_057876585.1 of Rhinolophus sinicus. Classification (NCBI taxonomy): domain Eukaryota; kingdom Metazoa; phylum Chordata; class Mammalia; order Chiroptera; family Rhinolophidae; genus Rhinolophus; species Rhinolophus sinicus. The sequence continues at coordinate 53,093,075 of NC_142504.1, read as the reverse complement.
ATCTGAATCTGATTGGCCTGGTGAGCTCTGCTGCTCCACCCTGCTGACTCCCTGAGATACCACCATACCCAACTCACCCAACACCAGAGGTACTTTCTCCAAGAGCAGTCAGCCCTGCCCACATTGCACTCTTTCTTGAAAAACTGTCAGAGTCTACAGGACCCAGGCAGGTGGCAGATGGCCTCAGTGTGTTCTGAGACTTTTGCTGAGTAGCTCCAGGCTCAGCACTGGCACCAAACCAGAGTCTAAATTAACCTGTTGACCACAACTCTTCCTAATTTAATGACTCCGTGAGACTTTGCCTTATCCAACTTGTGTTACTACATGAGGCTTTATCAGGGGCTGAACCTTAAGAGAGCTAGCAGGTGGCAGCAGACCTTAGGGTCTCCCGGTTTTTTGCACAGTTACTCAAGGCTGGTACTGGTGGCAGCTGTCCTCTCCCAAGCATCTCACAGCTGGTAATGGTGGCATTGTGGCCTCTCCCATACATCTCCAGCTCTATTACAAGCAGCAAACAACTGTGGATCACTTTGTAGCTCCTACCAGGTAGACCCCAGCAGTTCCCAGGCAGAGGGTGACCTAGGTCTGAACCAGAGCCCATCCCAAGAGGCCCCAGAACCAACATACTTGGAGCTTGGCTCAGACCACAGCAGAGCCCCACCCAACTAGCCCCACAAATGGCACACCAAAGGCCAGTCTCAACAGGCACCACAATCCCACTCAGTGTGGTAAGCCCCTTTCACAGCAGACTGTAAGCTATAGACATGGTCAAACCCCACAGCCAATCAGCCTGTGGGTCAATCCCACCCACTGATGTGCCAATAGTAATTGAAGCTCAACTATAGCAGTAGGGCACACACAACCCAAAAAGGGACACTCCTGGAGCATCCAGAGCAGGTGATCAGGGACACTGTGCCAGAGCCCTATAGGGCACCTACTACATAAGGCCACTTGGCCAAGACTGGGAGACATAGCAGATCTAGCTAATACATAGAAACAAACAGAGAGGCAGCCAAAATGAGGAAACAAAGAAATACATCCCAAATGAAAGAACAAGAGAAAACTTCAGAAAAAGAACTAAACAAAATAGAGGCAAGCAACCTACGAGAGACAGAGTTCAAAACAATGGTTATAAGGATGCTCAAGTAACTTAGTAAGAACTTCAACAAAGAGGTAGCAAGCATAAAAAAGGACATAGAAACTATTAAAAAGAACCAGTCAGAGGTGAAGAATACAATAACTGAAATGATGAATGCACTAGAAGGAATCACCAGCAGACTAGATGAAGCAGAGAATCAAATCAGTGATTTGGAAGAGAAAGTAACAGAAAACACCCAATTGGAACAGTAAAAAGCATAAAGAATTGAAAAAAAATTAGAAGAGTTTAAGGGACCTGTGGGACAACATCAAACATAACAACATTTGCATCACAGGGGTACCAGAAGGGGAAGAGAGAAAGCAAGGGATTGAGAACCTATTTGAAGAAATAATGACTGAACACTTTCCTAACCTGGCAAAAGAAATAGACATACAAGTCCAGGAAGCACAGAGAGTTCCAAACAAGATGAACCCAAACAGGCCCACACCAAGACACATCATAATTAGAATGGCAAAAGTTAAAGACAAAGAGAGAATCCTAAAAGCAGCAAGAGTAAGGCAACTACTAACTTATAAGGGTGCTCCCATAAGATTGTCAGCTGATTTCTCAACAGAAACTTTGCAGACCAGAAGAGATTGGCACAAAATATTCAATGCGATGAAAGGCAAAGACCAACAACCAAGATTAGTCTACATAAAAAATCTATCATTTAGAATCAAAGGACAATGAGTTTTCAGACAAGAAAAAGCTAAAGGAGTTCACCACCACCAAATGAGTATTACAAGGAATGTTAGAGGAACTCCTTTAAGATAGAAAAAAAAAAATTATGAATAATAAAATGGAAATAGCTACATATCCATCAACAATTACTTTCAATGTAAATGGATTAAATGCTCCAATCAAAAGACATAGAAGGACTAAATGGATAAGAAAACAAAACCCTTACATATGCTGTCTACAAGAGGATCACTTCAGATTGAATGACACACACAGACAGAAAGTAAAGGGATGGAAAAATATACTTCATGATAATGGACATGAAGAAAATATTAAAAGCTGAGGTAGGAATACTTATACCAGACAAAATAGACTTTGAAAGAAAGGCTATAAAAAGAGACAAAGAAGGACCCAGTAATCCCATTTCAGGGTATTTATCTAAAGCAGGAGTGTCCAAACTTTTTTCAACGTTTTCACCAAGGGCCATATTCGGTAAAATACGCAAACAGCTGGGCCACTCACTCGAGGTGAAGTACGTATTGCCTCACCTGGTTTAGTTAAGTAAACTAAATATACTTTTGGAATTTGCTGCAGGCCAATAAAAAATGGATTGCGGGTCGCAGTTGGCCCGCGGGCTGCAGTTTGGACACCCCTGATCTAAAGAAACCCAAACGATAATTCGAGGGGACGTATGCATCCATATGTTCATTGCAACATTATTTACAATGGCTAAGATGCAAAGGCAGCCTGGGTGTCTGTCAATGGAAGAATGGATAACGAGGAGGTGATACATATAGACAATGGAATATTGCTCGGACATGGAAGGGAATGGGTTCTTGTCGTCTGTGGCAGCATGGATGGACCTGGAAGGAGTGTAAGAAAGAGAAAGGCAGATACAATGTGATTTTGCTTACGTGTGGAATCTAAAGAACAATATTTAAAAAACAAAACAGAAACAAGCTCATAGATGCAGAGAACATATTCATGGTTGCTAGATGGGAGGGGATTGGGCATGAGTAAAAAGGGGGAAGGAATTAAGAAGTACAAGTTGGTTGTTATATAATAATCATGGAGCTGTAGAGTATAGCATAAGGAATATAGTCAATAATATTGTAATAACTATGTATGGTTCTGATGGGTACTGGATTGTTGGGGTGATAAGAGGGGGTTGGGGACAGGGTGAAAAAGGTAAAGGGATTAAGGAGTACAAACTGGTAGTTACAAAATAGTCATGGGGATGTAAAATAAAGCACAGGCAATATAGTCAATAATATGGTAGTAACTATGTATAGTGCCAGTGAGTACTTCTTAAATTATATAAATGTCTAACTACTATGCTGTACACCTGAAATTAACATAAAATAATAGTTAATGTTAACTGTAATAGTAAATTTTAAAAAGAGGGTAAAAGGTGAAGGGGAATAAGAGGTCCAAATTTCCAGGTATAAAACTTTAAGTCATGAGGATGTAATGTACAGCATGGGAAATATAGTCGATAATATTGTGATAGCGTGGTAAATGTCAGATGCTTGCTGGACGTATCATGATCACTTTTTTAGGTATATAAATTTTGAATAACTAGGGTGTATACCTGAAACTAATATAATATTGTATGTTAGCTATATTTTAATAAAAATCTTAAATAAAATAAATTGAAAAAATATGTATGAGAAATTTAAATATTCAGACAGAAAGGGAAATCTTCAGGCATCAGAAATCAAGAACAGCAAGACCATTAACTGATACCCTGTCACCCTTGGAGCAGCCATGGGTACAAGTTTGGCAAACTTGGGGCTGATGTTTGAGCATCAACAAAGGGACAGTGCAAGGGGAGATGTTTGGACCAAGTCCCTGGTAAAAACCCTGAACCCTGAAAGGGCTGCCCCAACAGTGAAAAGAGATGAGACAAAACCCATGTACTAGCCAAGGGAATTAACAAAGGTGTTTGTTTGTGTTAGAGAATATGGATAGGGAAAAGATATCTGTGAGAAATTAAAACCCAGCTCTGAATATTTCATAGTGTAGAGTCTAAATATATACTGTACTCAGTGGAGATATCTCCAAGGAGAGATCGTTCAATGAAATCTGTTGAGCATTTGGCAGAAGGAAATGCAAAGCCTCTTATTAGCCATGATTACGCAACCCAAAGTTTAAATGGTTTCATAGGAAAACGATCTCTTTTCAATAAAAAATTACCCACCACACAAGGAAATATTACTCTATGAAGGAGAGAAAGCAGTAATTAGATTCTCAGGTATTTAAGCTAAAAGACAATCTGAAGAAGATTGTTTAGAAAGCATATTTAAGGCAATTAAAAAGAAATAAGAAAAATAGAAGCCATAGAAAACCAAATATAACTTCTAGAAATAAAAAAATATATAGTCTTTAAAATGAAAAACTTAAGGATAAACATAAGATTAAACATAACTGCAGAGAGAATTACTAAACCAGATAACAGATTTAAGGAAATCACCAAAAAAATGCAGCATAAAATATAGAGAGAAAATATGTGAGGGAGGTAAAAAGACATAGAAGATAGAGATGATTCAAGTGTACATTTAATAAGAGTTTTTGCAGGGAAGAATGGAGAGAACAGAGGAGAAGAGAAGAGATCATTACTGAAATGTCAGGAATCACAAGTCCTAAGTAGGATAAATAAAAACAAATTCATATCAAGTATAGTAAAACTGTGAATCCCAAAGACAAAGAGAAAAATGTTAACGTCAACCACAATTTAAAAAGGCATTCATCTCTGAAGGTATGACAATTAAACGGACAATGTATTATCAGCCAAAAATAGAGGCCAGAAGATAATTTCTTCATTTGCTAAAAATAATAACTATTAACGTAGAATTCTAACTCTAGCTAAACAATAAAAAATGACAAAGGAAGCATTTTCCAGCAAATGAAATGCAGTTTATCACTCAGAGACCTTCACTGAAAAAAATTAGAAAGCCCTGGAAAGAAAGAATGGGATATGAGACATAACAATGAGTAAAAATTTTGCATATGTAATGAAAGCTAAGTGATCTTGTAAACACAATAATATTAATAACTAATGCTGGGCAATAATAATATAGAAGGTTGGAAGGGATGATCAGTAATTGTGATTGTTATTTGGGAGGAAAGATGAAAATACTGATTTGACTCTTTAAAGCAAAGCATGTTCAAAATATACTGGTAATAACTAAAAGAATAAAATGCAGTAGGTGGAAAACCAGAATACTTGATAAACCTATTAGAATGACAGACAGGAGGAAAAGGGCAGAAAAAACATGGTTAAAAAAACCCACAAAATAAGATAATCAAAATAAATTTAAATATATCACTATCTATTTGTACCAACATAGATAAGTCTCAAAAGCAAAATGTTGAAAGAAAAAGGCAGGATATAAAAACGTTTCTAGAGTGTGCTACCATTATGTAAAATTTTAAGATACCCAAAATAATACTATATATTTCATACACACACACGCGCACACACACACACACACACACACACACAATTAATAAACACAAGCACTGGAGGGATAGTGATTACTTTCCAGGAGGGAGGCTATGCCATAGAGTGACTGGGGAGAGGGAGAGGAAAAGGAGGATTTTAGTATGAGTTATAATATTTCATTTTTTAAAGATAAAAAATCTTAAGCAAATGTGGTTAAATGTTAACATTTTAAAATTCTGGATAATTTTATTATATATATTTCTTCTATATTTCAAACCATAACGTATAATAATTTGTTTCAAAAGGAAAGAGAATTTTAGATTCTGATCAATGGGAATTGCTCATACAAATCACATCCTTTTCCTTTCTCTATACAGAAAAATCCCAGGCAGCTCCTAAACCATAGCAGAGAACCTAAAAAATATGTTCTCTCTAATTTAGTTACCAAAGAGGATTCTTTATGATTTTCTGCTTAAAGATCCAAAATTTAAATGTGTTCTAATTATTTTTATTGTTAATGAACACAGCTTTTAACCAGTGCCACATGTACATGAGATTTATGGAGCTCCTCCGTGCCAGGCCAGTGCTATTCAATAATATAACGTGAGCCACAGATGTAAGCCACATATACAATTTAAAATTTTCTAGTATCCATATTTAAGAAAGTAAAAAGAAACAGGTAAAATTAATTTTAATAATATATTGTATTTGACCTAATATAACCAAAATATCATTTCAACATATTACCAAGATAAAGATATTAATGAGATATTTTGCATGAGAGTAGATTTTACATTTACAGCGTATGCCAGTTCGGACTAGCCACATTTCAAGTTCCAATAGCCTCATGTGGATTATGGCTGCCATATTGCACTTTGTAGCTCTTCATAACAAAAGTAGCTCTTGTTCACTGTGCACTTAAACACAGTGTGAGGCACTATACTATACTAAAATCCATACAGTCATATTTAATCCTTAAATCAACTCAATGAAATATCCAAGGAAAGCAAATGTCAGAAATCAGAGTGCCTTGCCCAGGTCACACAGTTGGCAAGCTGTAGGGCTGGAATTAAACCAGGTCAGTGCTATTCACAACCCACTCTCCTAACTCCCATGATCAAAGGTCACCTATGGGCAGCGACTTTCTCTTTAATTAATCCTCTCCAGACCATTTAGCTTCTATATAATTGAGTACCTCAAATCTTATTCTTGTAAGGCATTTGGGTATTCAGTTGGATAAACATCTTGTCTGGGCCTAGAGATGGTGCTAAGTACACCCCTCTATTTTGCCTGTCTCTTGTCAAGGGGCTGAAAAATGGGATCGAATATTTGCTCTGACTCAGAATCCCTTCAAAATAAGGTAAAATGTAGGAGAGCGGCAACTTGCAAAAGAAAGGGAAAGGCTGATACAGTTCACTTAGCGCACTACAGTCATCTTCGATCCTTTTGTGTATATCCATTGTTCAACTACTTGACAAATTTCTATTTCTAGCATTTCCATAAAAGTCTCCCTAACTGGGGAAGTCGTACGCCTTTCATGGCTTCTTAATAAACTGGAAGTGAGTACCAGTACAGAATCAAAGGAACTAAAACTCCAGTTCCTGCTGCTGCTGGGGTTGCCTTCTGAACGTGGCTTATACAATATTTCATCTGTGCTGACACCTTTCACTCTCAATTATTTGGCCACTGTCAAAACAAATCAATCAAATTATAGCACTGTGTCTTCATGTTACAATTCCATTGTTAAGTTAGCGACATTAGCTTTGAAATATGTGGAAGTATAAATTTTATCTCTATTATTTATTTAATGCAACTTTCTCCCAAGTGAGTTATTTTCCAAACACAGCAAACTCAAATTATCTTATGTCAAATGTTGAATATATATATGTTCAGCTAAGAATTTCTAAAATAATGGCACACAGGGGAACCAAGATGCATAAGAATGTATTAGTGCACCTGCATATTTGTGCTAATCTTAATCCAGTGACAGATGGCAAACATACCAGCTCTTTTTTGTTTTTATCTTTTTGTTTTGTTTTGTTCTGCCTATAAACTTGGTGAGCACAGTTGACGAATATAATGTGAGAGAAGATGAAGATGACAATAAACCAAAGGAAAAGGTTAACATGGAGCCAGAAGGTTTTCACAGATTGATTTTGCTTCTAGTAAGACATAATTTTCCAAGATAAATAATTTCCAAAAATTAAAACTATGTTATCTAAACTGCAGTTTTCCCCAAGCACAGATTTCCTCCTGCATAACACCAGGGCCAAGCATAACACTGCCCTGCGTGGTTACCATAAGGCAGCAACCAAAGTGCTTTAAAGAAAAGAAAGGAAAAAAAAAAAAAATGACTCAAACATTTTCATTTTGAAATTTTAAGGCTACAGCTACATTTTTAAATAATAGATTTAAATCAATAGAGTTACTTTTCAGCGAAAGAGAAAATACTGTTCAAGCTTTTATGTCCAAGCTCTTAAAATAGCTTCTTTATACAGGGAAACTTGGCATGTCTTTAGAAGATAAAAAGCAAACTGACAGATACATTTTTGGGCTCCTTATTGCACTCTGGCTATATAAAGGGTAAGAGACAATCAAAAGCTCCAAAGTGTACATTATGTCCAAAGAAAGAGAATTAAGCTGAGGGAATTACAGGAGCCCCAGCCTAACCTGCCGCAGAACAGTCATACATGCTGGGAGCTCTTCCTCAGTCTCCACTGGTTCCACATCTTCCTCTTCCAGTGGTGTTCCTTTCCTAACCTCTTCTCCCCCAGAAATGTCTTTCCTCCCTGGCTATTGTCATATATGTTGATGTTTTCTATGCTGGTGATGGACCTCCAGCACCAATCCCATTCTCAGTTTTAGATCCATGTGTTTCCGACTGGCTGCTGGGATCTCCACTGACATTTTCCACAGAAAATTTGAACTAATCATGTTAAACTGAATTAACAATCTCCCCTCTTTCCTCTTGTCATTCTACATTTAATCAATCACCAAATCCTACCAAACTCACTTTGTTGATGTCTCCTAGATCAATCCTCTGCTCTTCATCACCAGACCCTTTCTTTCCTGGGTGACTGCAAAGCCTCCTTCCTAACTAGACTGGAGTGTCTACCACAGTGCCTGGAAAAGAGCAGATGCTAAATAAGTATTTGTGAAATCCATCGATCAATCTTTGTGCACACTTCATGGGAGGAAATGAGGTTTAGCTTTTCCCTAGAGGGGGCTGAGAAATAATAGCTATGACCTCTGACTGGGAATCTGTCCTGCAAGACTTGCACACATAAGAGAAGACAGGACTTTCTTGGAGAGCATTAGCTCTCCATTCTCTCAACAGTGGGCAGAGAGGAATTGGGGACCATCTCTCATTTCCCTATTTTCAATACCTCTCCACTCCCTGCCCCACCCCCCACTTCCCACAGATCCAGAAGTCCTGTTTATTTTGATTCCAGAGAAAATTTGAATAAATAATCACAGTTCCCTCTCATCCTTGGTAATGGAGTGAGACTGAGAAACATTTCAAGCAGTCTTTCCTTTTTTTAGGCATCAGTGCCACTCTGATAGCAGCCATCTTGAAAAAGAGCTCTGCTGGCCAACTTGGAATCTAATCCAGTTTGCACATCCTAGTGTAGACACAGTGCTAGATGCCATCAAGAGTCCTGATGGATTTACAGCCTTATTATGTGCAACCTGGGGATCACATTACTTCACTGCCTTTTGCTTTGAAAATAAATGCTTTGGCTTTGCTTTGACACTTATGTGGCAGCTGGAAACCATTATCCTTGACAATGCTTTATTCCATTGACAATATCTCTTAAGTACACAGTATACTAGTCATACTCCTCATTCATGTGCTTCCAGTTTAATCCATGCCCCAGTGCCTCAGCGATGCCTGCTGCAAGGATAATGTACTGTAGAACAGGCTCTCCAGGTACTTTAAATAAAGAGTCTGAAGCTTTGGAGATATGGAGGTTTGAAAAACTGCCAGGGTAAGACACATTGCAACAACTTTTCATAACTTCTTTGTGGTAGATTTTGTATTATTATATGGTGTGTCATGTGGGGCTCTTCTGAATAACACTGTAAATAGGAATTTATGCACTAAGTATTTCTAATATTGGATTTTGTGACAGCAAGCCACAGGCCAGAAGCTGAGAAATCATTGCATATTAAAAGCCAGAGTCCCTTCTTCTCCTTTCCGTGGTGGGTACTGCATTGTCCTTTCTGTGAATGGTATTAGCCTTCTGCCCGCATGTTCATGACGCCCCGGGAGTGCGACTTTCTGAGTGTGGGCATCACGAGAATAGCACAGAAGTACATCATGAGGAAAAGCAGCAAACGTGGCCACCTGGTTGTTTTCTTCTCCAAGAACGACACCAGAATGATCAGTCAATGTTCCCACCCCAACCACTCCCTGCCAATAATTTCTTCTTTGATCAATAAAATCAAAGCCTTTAAAGGCAAGTTTATTAATATTAAATATTGCTCATACATAATGAACGTATAGAGTTGCTTTGTGGTTGTCTTGTTTTTAATTAGAGAACTAATCCACTTTGAGTTCAGAGATGCTTCCTTAAAAAATTGGTTAGAAAGTCAAAACAATACAACTATACACTTAACCTTGTCAATGCTGGTAACGACGTTTTGGAAATAACCTTTCACCTTAATGAAGACAAAGTATTTTAATTTTGAAATAATACTTATTAATGTAGAATCTTTAAGAAGGAAAGCAATCACTCACATCTCTCGCTAGAGTTCACAAGTAACACTTTGCTGTATATAGTATTTTTCTTTTCCTCTCTCTGCGGGGTGTGTGTGTGTGGGGGGCTTCTTTTAAACAATGGGATAAATCGTGTGCATCTGAAATCTTTACTATTTTAGTGTTAGCTTCTGGCTCTGAGAAATAGAGCCATTAACACTTTCTTTAATGAGAGAACTTGAGTTTCCCACTTCCATGAGTTTTTTTCCTAGCTTTCATTAATAGTTTGCACTCATATATTCTTTTTAATGTTTTAAAATAAGTTGGTATTTTATAAGCACTACAGTATCCATTTACCTTTTTTCCTTTGTTGAAAAAATTGAGGTATATTTTACAAACAGTAAAATTCACCCTTTCTTATGTAGAGCTCTACAAGTTTGATAAACACATATACTCTTGTGTCCCTACCATGATCAACACAGAGAACAATTGCATCAACCCCCAAATTCCTTTGTGTTCCTTTAGAGTCAACTCCTCCACTCATCCCCACAGCCCTTCCACCCTAGGTCACCACTGATCTTTTTCTGTCCCTAGAGTTCTGCCTTTTCCTAAATGTTAGATAAATGGAGTCATTTGTGCTCAGTTACATGCGCTCATTTGCTATTTTAAATATGCTCCAGTTGTTCCATGTATTTGTTATCCATTATTATATTTATCATTTGAGTTCTACTACTTTAAGAAATAGTTAATGTGTTATGTTGTAAGTAACCCCACGGATAGTCCATACAACACAACAGGTTCACATAATGGAATTATAGAATTACAGTGTTGGAAGGAATCTTCAAGTTCTCCTAAGTCAAATACTCCTGTGGTGTATCTTCGGTGCAGTGGCCATTGAACAGTAATATGCAGGAAGAGCACCCTCCCCTTAGGAGTCTCTTCATTTCCACTGGCAGCAGTCGTGACCAGGTGACTTGCCTGGCCAATAGGATGTGAGTGAAAGCGATGTGGGCCACTTCTGAGCCGAAGCTCAGAACTCCTAGAATGAAGACATACGGCAGAGCCACTGCTGATCTGCAGCTAACATGTATTATGAAATAAACAAAGAAATAAACCTTTGTTATATCTTAGTGAGATTTTGTGCATATTTGTTCCCGTAGCATAACCTAGTGAAAGCTAAAAGATACAAACATCTGTCCATCGGGTTGTTCAATGTTCACTGAGAATTTGTGCAGTTAACTTTTCTAGCACTTAGGACTTCTCCCTGGGTCACTGTTCTCCAGATTTTGTATGGCTTAGTCCCTTGTGTCCTTTGGGTCTCTTTCCAGTGGAGAGACTGACCTTGTACAAAATACATCACATGCCCTCCCTGCCGCCCTCTATTCTCTCAATCTGCTTCACTCCCCAGAGAAGCACCTGAAGGGGCTCTCTATTTTCTTTATTGCTATAACCCACATGAAGATCATGGCCTAGTACACTATGAAAACTCAATTGGTATTTGTTGAGAAAATGAATAAAATTAGTAAAACACAAAAACAACAACAAAAAATAAGCTTACTTCTTGTTAAGCCGGTATGATTCTTTTTACCATCAGATAATTAAAACTATGTAATATGACGTGTCTCCCCTTTGACTTGTCCTATGGTTCCAAACCTTTGCCTAGGTTTCTTGTTGTTGTTGTTGTTGTTTTTAATAAACAGCTTTTGGTCTTTCATGCTTCTTATATTATAAACTGCTTTGAATCCTTGGAATTAGAGAGGCATAACTAAGTGAATGCAAACATATATCCATGCAAATATCAAACTGCATTGTCCAAGCACATTTGTCTGTATTACATCAGGCCCTGTGTTGGCCATTCAGCATGCATGGGAAATGCCTCTATCGTCACCCCCTGTTCCCCCAATCTGATTGCCTACCACCTCAGACTCCCAACCTTCAATTCAACAACTAGAACTGCTCACAGAACTCTGTAGACTCCATGTTCTTCATTCTGTTTTCTCTACATTGAATGTTCTTTTGACTTTTCTTTGTTTGACTTCTATTAATTCTTTAAAATTCATTCATCTATCCATCTATCCACGCATCCCTCTATCCATCCATTCATTAATTCTTGAGGACCTATTATGAGCCAGGTACTGCTCCAGTTCTTGTGCCACATCACTGACCCAAACAAAGATGCCTATCATGGGACATGCATCCTAGGGGAGGAGACAGACACAAACAATACATTGTATGTGGGCATCTTCCTCTCTAGCAGCAGGGCCATGCATCACAATGCTGCCTCCACTGCCCTACCTGACTACAGTAGTAGGCATGACCCAAATTGTTTGAGAGAGAGAGACAGAGAGAGAGAGAGAGAGAGAGAGAGAGAGAGAGAGAGAGAGAGAAAGAGAGAGAGAAACTCAACCATTTTTGAGATTTTAAGTCTATGTAGAAGATTATATGTGTTATGAGAAAAGGAAATAAAGGAAAGTAGGAGGTAAGGGGGAATAGGTGGGGAACAAGGAAGACGGTAGGCTTCATGATTTATGGGGAAAGAGTGCTTAAGGCAGAGGGAACAGCCTGAGCAACGGCCTTTGGGTAGGAGTATATTCAAAGAACACCAGGGAGGCCAGAGGCCCGTATACCGAGGCTGATTATGAATTAGAAGGGAGGCAGGTGTGGAAGTGAGAAAGCAAAATAAATTAGACCAAAGATGTATGTCTTTGGCGCATGAACTGACTGAAAGCAAGACGATCAGAAGTATTCTGGGTTTCTGAGAGAACTGGATACCCAAAGAGACTACAAATCATTAACTATTGGAAACCTCAAGTCACCTGTGGCCCCCAAGATTCCATAAGCCACAGACAGAGAAAGCCTCCAACCTTCTCTTCAGATGTGGCCAAGGCAGATAACGGACAGGGAAGAATCCCAGGAGTGTAGCCAGCGGTCCAGGAGAAGAGTGACCAAGGGTCTTTACCTAGAGAGGCTCAATAGACGATCCTCTCCCTCTCTCCGGAGGAGGAGACCTTCACGACGTCTGCCTACTGGGACATCGGAATGGCTATGGATAACCAGACTGTGGCATACTCTTATGATGGAACATGACTTGGAAATGAAAAGAAAGGAACTACAGATCTACACAACAACATGAATGAATCTCAAGGCATTATGCTAAGTGAGAAAAGCAGATGTGAAAAAATACACACTGTACGCATCCATTTATATGAAGTTCTAAAGCAGACAAAACTAATGCATAGTGACAGAAATCGGATCAGGGTCGCCTAGTTGGAAGGAGGCAATTGACTGCAAAGGGACACAAGGGAACCTTTTGGAGATAATGAAATGTTTTATGTATTGATTGCGGTGAATGGAAGTTGCAAGGGTGTATACAATTATCAAAACTCAATGAGCTGAGCACTTAAGCTCCATGCATTTTGTTGTATGTAAATGCACCTCAATTAAAACAACGAAAACAAAACAAACAAAAAGGAAGTGTAATGTAACTTGCCCATGAAATTCCTAACCTCAGAACTATTCCCACATACTTGGCTCGGCATAGTCTTTAGTTTGGAGAGTCCGAGAAAACCAGGGCAGGTTTCCTGCCAGTGCTAAGGTAAGGGAAGGAACTACCACCGTTGGCTGGAGTTTCAGCTTGCTTTGAACCTAATTGCTTTTCTGTGCTCAGGTCAAGCAGCACTCTCTAATGTATTTTTGGTCATTAATTTAAACATTATGCTAGAGTTAACCGGAGTGTTCCCACTTTGATATAAACGTCTCATGTAGCACATTAATATTCTCCATTTACATTGCCCACCGTGATTAGTGGGTTATCCCACCCGGCCAGTGTGATGAGAACAAGTCACCAACCTGAACAATCAATCCTAACTGTAGCCCCACCTCTGCTGTCCCACTAACCACTTTGCTTCTTGTTGTCACTTATGTTGAGGATGCACACATATTTACTTACATTTTCTGCCTATGTCTAAAAAAAGCAAAAAATCCAACACATTTGCATGAGTTCCATATGGAGGACTTTCTTTTGCTACATCAAATAATCATCTAGTTCCTATACTAGGACAAATGCAAGTTACATTTTTTTAGTACAGCTATCTGTGTTTCAAAATATTAAGTAAATTGGAAGACACTAATTTTTACATGAGTTTATAAAATATGTGACAGAGCAACTTTAGTGGTTTTCTTTCTTTGAGGCTTATGGTCATTATTAGTCTTATTTCGCAGGTGTGGGTTTGCTGATAGTCACCTGAAACCAAACCCCTGTGAGTACACAGCAGACAAAGGATGCAAGAATAGAGGGATCCATCACCTGAGAGGTACATCTAAGGGGAAACAGGCTTTCAAAGGTAAGACAAGAGACAACACATGCCTTCACCGTCTTCATGTAGGTAATCTCTAGATCGTATCTGAGTTTAGAGCATTTCTGGGCTTGAATCCCAGCCAGAACTTACCCAGATTTCCCTTAAAATATTTAGAACCAATGTGATTTATAGATGATGTAATATAGAATTGTACACCTGAAATCTATGTAACTTTACTAACAATTGTCACCCCAATAAACTTTAATTAAAAAAAATACATTCAGAACCTAGGCCCTTTGGCATCTCTGAGTTCAGGGTTTGTCTTAATCTCAGTCCATGCCCATAAACGGTCTTTGCTGGTCTATGCAGTGTTCCCAGCAGACAGGCCAAAATATATCCCACTACACCCAGAGCCCTTCTGCCGATGAGGGAGGCCCTGGAGTGTTTCTTAAACACGTTGCCCATGTTCCACAGCACGTCACCTGGCTGGCTTCTCCCTCCCACCCTCAATACAGCTGATAGGACAGGGCAGTCAACCTCTAGTCTGGCCAGTGACCAATGAGGAAGCTGAGCATGAAAAAGCTCAGCCCAACAGGAACTTGAGCTTGGGTGAGCTTGGATTTTAGATAGACATGGAGACAGAGATAAAGACAGAGATGTGAAGACAGAGATAGCACTGGAGATTTCTGAGAGGTACATGAGTTGGAAAGATGCATGTACTTTGAGGAGACAAAATGGAGCAGGAGTGAACCAAAACGATGGGTTAGCCAAAAGTCAACCAGCACAGTACAGGAAAGTCATAAGGGGAAGCAGGAGGAGAGGAGACAAGTTGTTAGTCCCGCTGGGAGTGCAAACTGGCATCTGCCCGCTCAGAGGGGCGAAGGATGCAGCCTGCAGCCCAGCGGTTCACTGGGGTCTCTAATCCCCCACCCACATTCCAGGATCCCTCAGGCCGGGGTGCAGGACTGTTCTTATGATTCTGCAAGATTTCTTACTCCATACTCCTATCTGCTTCCTTACAAGAAGACCCCATCACGAGGAGATAGGAGTGCATCTCTTTCTTGCATGGGAGGACTTGAGAAGGGAAAACAATCCCAGGCCATGCAGATGGGTTTTCTGCAGGGCAGAGCCGTCTCTTTTCAGCAGTGCAAAGCTTTTTCTGGATAAAATCTCAGAGCAAGGATTTCAATAATGCTTCAATTATGCAAGAGAACACCCTGTGGTCTCCGGGATGTGAATGTCCTTACAGAAGCAAAAATTCCCAAGTAAGTTATTTCTTTCACTCATTATCCTCATTTAGAGGCCTGGGGTCAGGAGAGACAGCAGGAGAATTAACGAAGGTGCTTATCACCATCACATGGCTCCCCATCACTCTGAGACGCTCAGAATCCAGAGATAGTGGGGGAGCTGCCAAATGAACTTTGAAAAAATTCCCTAGACCAGCCTTTCTTAAACGTGAGTGTGCACAAGAACCACCTGCGGAACTTAAAGACGAGGATTGTTCAGTGGGTTTGGGGTGGAGCCCGACAGTCTGCATTCTCACAGGCTCCCGTTACATGCTGATGCCACTGCTGTGGGAATCATGCTTAGAGGAGGAGGCTGTGATAGGATCCCTTCTGCCTGAGCAGAGAAAGACCGCTCTGTGTAACATCATGTCATTAGTGCTCATTAAAATGCATGCATGAATCATGCTTCTGAGACTCTGAGAGCTAGTCCATGACACTTGATAAGGAACATAAATGAGCCAGCTCAATCCCATCGGTAAAGAGGAAAACACTTGAAAACTTGTCTCTGAATTCTAGACTATTAAGAAACTGATGTCAGTAAATTTTTTTCCTTAGCAAATTTGCAGGTTTTGAGCTGGAAAAACAGATAGGCTAGAGGGCTAGTCAGGAAAGTTGGAGAATAGTCAGAGACAATTCTAGTTGGTGAACTTCTTTCATGAATAAAAACTTAACCCTTCACAATGAAGAAAAAGGAAACCATCAAGAACTAAGCACATCATACGGAAATAGGCCCTCCTTCATACCAAGGGGTTAACACTTAAATCCACCCTCCTCACACTGACCAACCAAATCTGTTTCACCAAACCACCTAAGAAGGTGGGGTATCTATTACAGGTGGACAGACTTACTGGTTTTTTTCAAAAGTCTCTTAAAAGCCTAGGGCTAAGGTTACTGTGCTTATTGTCTAAGGGGAGGCCATGGGGAGGGGCAGAGCATTCTACCCAGCTGACTAGATAAATCTATGTAAGGTCTCCTTCCGAGGTACTGTAGCTCATTTACAATATCACCACCCTTGAAAAAGGATGGAACTTGACAGCATCTGGGACTGGCTTGGTCTCAGAGTCACCCAGAACCTCTACAGATGACTTTCCGCCTGCCAGCCATTCACCCATGACCCCGACTCCGACAACTTTCTGTGATAGAAGCTGGGAAGCTGCACAAGTCATGGACATGGCCCAGTGCTGCCGAGGGCTGCAGGGGGTTCCCTAAAGGTGATGAGATCAGCCTTGGGTCAGCTACTGACCGCCAAGCTGGCTGACTGGCATTGCCCTTCAGATGCTGGACACTGATCTTGGGCACCTCGGAGACATGAGACGTTTCCCTGATTACCATCCTTATTGACCCTGAACTTCTTGCAGGGTGACCAACTCTTTCTGGTTTCAACAGTGAAAGTCCCAGGTCCTGAGAGAACCCACCGTCTCCAGGAAACCAGGATGATTGGTCATTTCTGAGACTAGCGAAGGATGGGTGGTGAAGAAATCATATGGTAAGATACAAAAGGAACAGAAAAGCCCAAGAAAACTGGAAGACAGAACTTTCCTGGATCCTAACACTGATTTAGGAATTGGGATATGTTCATAAGGATATTAAAGAAAAGGGTTTGCGGGGGAGGGGGTGGGGGGGATGGCTGGATTATTTAGACTAACTAGGAAGCTTTTCCTATAATTGTCTGACTTGCAGCTGGGAGGTGTTTCATATTAATGAGCTTGCCACCACCCCTCCAAATTCATTGGAATTTCATAAATGAAGACAAAAGGAGACAAGCTCCTTTGTGCTTGTGTAGTATACGGGAGCTTGACCACTAACTCCAATACACTTCTGAAGATGAGGCCATAGGGAAATTCTGTGAGAAGCACCATGGAATAAAAAGAGCTAGCACTCTTACTGAAACTACTTAACCAGGACACAAAACTTAGGATTCATTTTCTGAAACCAAAGATGCCACAAGAACCAAATTCTAAACTATAAGCTAATACTAAATTTGATATTTAATAAGAGCGAGAGAAAATTTTGATGAAAGTCTATACTGGACGCATCACTCACTAATTTTGAACCCTTAAAATAACCAGGTAATAAAGCCCTAAGAATACCAAACTGTAATAAAGATCTAACAAGCCTGTTTTTTTGGACTCTGACATTGGTGTCTATTTTAACCAAGCAGGATTAATTTATGACGTATGAGCTCTGCAAGCTTATGTTTATTTTAATACTCAATATTCCCATAAGTGCAGATGTTCCAAATGGAAGGTTGCATTCTGATAATGCCCATTTCTTCATTAAGATTTCATCATCCACCTACATTAAAAAGCCTCTCCCTGTATTTTGTTGGTTTTGCTTTCACCTTGTTTAGTCCCTCCTTATTTGCTTAATCTGGAGATCATGGCTTCCCAGGCAATCTCAAATTTGAAACAAGCAAAGTTTGTGCATGAATGTGTCCTAGGAATGCATGATTTATGAATGGCAGGTTTCTTGGTACAATTTAATGGTATAAGAGAGACCTTGCTTTAAACATTAAAGTGAAAGTCAAGAAGTGGAAACAATGGATGGGATATTAGAATATAATAGTGGGTAAAGAAGTTTGTGTCAAGAGTTAACCAGTTATTACTTGGTCTATTTCTTAATCTATGGATTGATGCTCTGACCAATTTAATAGCTTATGAGAAGTACTGACATTTGATCAACTAAAAAAGTACTTTGTTCTGATGACTTACCCAACCAAATTCTCACTCCGCAGAAAAATAAATTAATCACTAACATTTATATCAACAGAGAAAATAAACATTTCTGACCAGTCCAAAATAAATTTGTTTTCTCTTTATTAAGCATCCTAAATATATTCAGATCATGTACATCATAAAATTCTTCCCCTTACAGAGTTTTGTAAACCAATCTATTGGTCAGTGTTGCTAAATCTCTTCAAGAAAAGTGAATACCTTCATAATATCAAGAAAACTATCCTTTCTGAGTAAAATTCAAGTCTCACTCTTGCTATATGCCCATGTAACAGAAAGCCTCAATATTCAAGTCTATTTTTCTCATCACAAACTATGACCACAAATAATATAATTTTGTTTAATAGTATTAACTAAAATATACTTAGTAAGTAAAATAATAATTAAACTAATTATTTCAAATGATCCCTTGTTGAGATGTTCTAAGCACTTCTTACACAAATCAATCATGTCTAACCTTTCTTTAAAGACGGCTACATTGAAGAACTCCTGAAACTATAACTCAGGTCCTCAAGTAACAGCATAATAATTTTACATCTATGTTTCTGACGTGTCATGCAATGATTGCTCATAAATGCTTCCAGAAGACCTGAATGTTAGGAAGATCAATGTTAAGAAATGAGGACTGATAAAGCCCAGGGCTTGAGCAAGGTCAGGCTTCACAAGACAACTTAAAACTTTGCTTCCTACACAAGCCCCCATATGCTTTACGATGGAAGCAACTCTGAGCCACATTCAACATTCAGGGCACTTGCCCACTGCAGAGGACAATGGCCAGTGGATAGAGCCCTACATGCCACACGGACAAAATGGGTTACCTTGTAGATTCTGCAATGGCAGAGTCATTATGCCCCCGGCTGCAGCTGCTGCTACCAGCCCTTGGATGTTGGTGAGATTCGCAGTAGGCAGTGTGAGGACCAGTCCTTGTTGCCCTCCTAGCTGTCCCGCCATGTTGAAGGGGATGAGAATAGGCTGGTTGAGGGCTGGCGTGCCTCCTGGCATCACCCCGGTGACAGCAGAGGCTAATTGCTGTGCTGTCAGAAGTGGCTGCAAGGAAACAGATAATCCCAGCTCACTTTGCAGTAGAACCAAGACACGGGCTGATAGAGCATTTTCTGCTACTTACGCAGGGTCAGAAAGTTCCTGAACAAATAGTAAAGAAACATGCTCTATTACAGAAAAAAAGATTGACTGGTAGAAAAATATTGAAATCACTTTTCACTTATTTTTGTTGGAAAATTTCATTTGGTTCAGACATCCTTTGAGTAGCTCAAATACCTTTAAAAGTATTACCTTACACTTATACATTACTCTTCCGATGGTTTCATTTGATCCTACCCTTACATATTTGAAACTCTTTGATACTTTATTCTGTGTTGTTCCACAAAGAACTCATTGGGATCAGTGGATTTTTTTTTTTTTTTTTTTTTTAGGTCAAAAATAGCAACAAAATACTATTTTCATCTATTAAATTAGCAAAAATAATGTCAAAGATTTACTCAGTGCAGGTAAGTCTGCAGTGACACCATTAGGCGGATTTAGGGCATGTGCCCTGGCACGAGCCTTTTGGAAAGCAATTTGGAGATTCATATCATGAGCTACAAAAATATTCATCCCCTTTTGACTCAGAATGTTCTCCTGGAATGTAGACTGAAGATATAATTCAAACAGAAAAAAGATAAATGCATAAAAGTATGCATTACATTTTTAAATACATAAATGCTGAAAAATTTTGTTACAGTACTAAACTTCATAAAATATTACCTACTCTTTAAAATGGATCATTATGACCTTTTTAGGAAAATAGAAAATGTTTATCATATGAGGATACATAAAATAAAATGGAAAATAATTAAGCAAATGATAGTCATTGTTAAAATGGAAAATTATATATGTATCATGACAAATTTAAAAAGAAATACAGAAAACAAAAATATTTTATGAGGATAAACTTTAAAATGCTTTAAATATTTCTTTTGTTATCATGCTAACATTCTTTGCTGAGTTAAAACAACATTAAAAATACATATTTATGTCCACTATTTATCCAATAGCCATTGTTTGATATGGAAAGGCAGCCTCATAGGTGTGCTTCGGGCACTGGATACACTTGAGCTTGGTGTGCACTCTTCACCGCTGTGACGTAGGGAGAATCCCGACCCTGGCCAGGCCAGGTGACCCAAAAGGTCACTGATCTTAGAGTCCTTAATCCAGAACTCTCATTGGATCCCTGTGGAAGCTTGTGAGATATAATCCTGTGTTCATTTTTCTTCTAGATAAAGCAATACAAAACTCTTATTGAGAGGTTTCACATTTTTGTTTTTAATGCAGCATGATTCTATAAATTAAAGGTAATTTTATAGAGGCATAGTACAAAGCCCAGTATCCAATAGCCAGGCACTATTCTAGTGCTGCTATGCAAGTATTAACTCTGTTGTCCTAACGCTGAGATGCAGAGACGTTACCAACTTGCCCCAAATCCCATTTCTAGAGGAGGGAGTGGGGCTCAAGTCCAGGCAGGCTGCTCCACAGCCCACTTCTGGTATAGAGAAATGGGGCTGCTTTGTTTACAGAATGTGGGGGAGGAGAGCTGAGCCCACTCTGGCCATTCTCTGTGGTCTTCCCTCAAGTCTCCTTCTGGGGAGCCCTCTGAAGAAGCCCCAGGACTCCATGCAGCCCAGTTTTAGAACCACTCTTCTAGACTCGGTAGGCCTAGCTCCTAATATATTTAGTAAAGCTAGGCTTTACTAAATTCACACAGAGTAACTATGATTTTCTTTAAAAAAACAAAGTTGCTCTGAAGCACTAAAATAGACATATTCTTTAGAAATAAGTACAAAATGGTAAGCTGATCCTCAAATTGCTGGTATTATATCACTGACACTAGTAATATCAAGATAAGAGGGAAGGCAAGTGGGGAGTCCTCAGACTGTATACAGGCCACAGGTTTGGGGGTTTGGGGATGTGGGTTTTAAATTGAATTTGCAGGCTTACAGCAGGGACTGCAATCTCATTTCTCATGGTGCCCACCACGTCTCACTGTCTGGGTCTGTCGTGCTGCTGATATAACCCAGAGGCATTAGAGTTTGTTCCCCCAGTATGTTCACACACACACACACACACACACACACACACACACACACACACACACAGTGTCATAGCATAACATTAGAAAGGGCATAGCTGGAAGAAGCCCGTTTCTGAGAGTCCCAGTCAAACTCTGTCTGGGCTTCCATGGGCAGTAGACATCTCTTCAGGCCTTCGGTCCTCGAGCCCTTATGCTCGGAAATGGACCCTGGGATCTAAGGCCATAGGGGATTTGGTGGCGGCTAGAACAAAAAAGTCAAGACCAATCTAAGCTCTACACTTGGGTTTTCAAATCTTGATCTGGAGAGCCCTCAAAGTGATGAAAGTGATCAATTTCCAGGAGCAATAGTGATAGCAACAGAGAAAGGCTTAAGTATCAGGCCTTTTTCCGTAAAATCGGGGTGAATTCCAATAGCTTCACACTAAATGAAAGAGGTAAAAAAAAAAAAGCCCAGCCTTTTATAATTGTGTTCTATATCTCCATATAACCACACCAGGCTGCAGAAAACAAATATTAGACTTTAAAAAATAATGAATGTATTTATTAATGCAGGGGCTGTATGTGATGTACAGTATTGTCAAACCCAATAAGCTGAACTTGCATTAAAATTGCATTAACTTTTTTATATTAAATCACATCTTGTATTTCAAAAATGGCTATAGAAAGGTTAAAATAACTTAATTTTCTTCACACTTCAGTCATTAAAGTTTTACTTTCTAGAAAACTGCATGGTAACCAACAGTGCAGTTGCAGTGGATCTGAAAAAGGAAAAAACAAAAAACAAAACGGGATTCCAAATGATTAAAACCAACACTTCCTTTAAAAAAGAGACACGTTCTGCAAACACATTTGTTTTCTTGATGGTATTTAATAAATAATGTAGTCATATAGCTTCCCATACAAATATTTATCACCATCTTTCCTCTGTTGGAGTTAATTGGATTGAACTCATTGTTATTTATTTGGTTATTTTTATTTGGTTATATAAACCATCCTATATGCAGCCCAATAGAAAGCAGTTGAGAGATACTGACCTGTGGCCCAACTGGGAATGGGGGGTGGGTCTGACTGGCCTGGTGCTGGTCAGGAGTGCCTGGGTCTGATAGTGCCGTGTTTCCTCTGGCCCCTGGAATTCAAAAGAGAAATGCTCCCTTAATATACGATCCAGCCTAGGGGCTGCACATGACCCCGTTTTTCTGTGACATCACATAACTAAGACACAGATGATATGCCACGTGGTTTATCAATAGCTCTAGTGTGCAAATCACTCTTCAACTGCATAAATTGTGCTAATGAACATTCAGGAGGTAGAAGGCTATGACAGCAGGGAAAGTGACAGTATCATCAGTGGCTCTAATAGGCTTACACTGTACATCAGTTTGCATAGGGCACACCAATGCGTCTCTGGTATGAGAAACTGCATCCTTTATGCATAGGTGGGCGACAGCTAATCTAATTTCCCGAAGCCAGAGAAAGTGTGATCTCAGACATGACCAAGTGTGTCTACATTATCCTTTAATATGGCTTCATATGCTTAAGCCCTTTTCCATAGAACATAACTTACTTCCTTTTCTGGAATCCTGTTGGACACCAAAGCATGACATATAAAATTCCACCAAAACAGCAAAGCTTTCACTTGAAAGCTTCCTAAACACTATAGTTTCTCTGTGTGGGCTTATGTGCTTTGTTTCAGGACAAACCGTAGCAGATAAGATAGTGGCAGTGACAATAAACACACGAGTAAACAAACAAACAAACAAACAAACAAATACAGCTAATAGCAATTTTTGAAGGTTTTTAAGGGTAACTTTTGTTTTCTTGTTGGTTAAAATCCAATTCCAAGTCATCCTTAACAAGATCCTCTTTCCTGATGTTTGTCCTATGAATAGCAAATGGAAGACAGTTCAAATCCTGTTTACTGGTGTGCCATGGATGACCAAAAAAAAAAAAAAAGATGATTCTGTCACACTTATAAATTTTAAAGAAGGTATTATTGGCTCATTTAAAACAAATTCTTCTATATATTCTCCAAAGGGACAGACTTATAAATAATGGAAATGTGGAAAAAATACTTCA
This sequence comes from Rhinolophus sinicus, assembly GCF_057876585.1. NCBI lineage: Eukaryota > Metazoa > Chordata > Mammalia > Chiroptera > Rhinolophidae > Rhinolophus > Rhinolophus sinicus. The sequence goes on along the minus strand of NC_142504.1, from coordinate 53,069,635 downwards.
GCACATTAAGCCACAAATAAAATTGACTGCTACATATTATTCAATTGACTTCTATCTCACTGTGATGTGTCAATCACAGCATCATTTTATAATAGGATTAAGCAATAAATGTGCAAAGCCATTATGCAGAAATCTGAAAATCTGATTAATTTGTAATATTTTTTTGTGTGTGCAGAAAGTCAGGAATGGACGCTGCTTGGGGAATACTTACAAGCATTCTATTGAAATTTCTAAATTGATTTGGGACAAACTAATAAAAACACAGACTTGCTGACATTTTATAAAGTGAATTCTGTCAAAATATGTTTGGCATTTTAATGATCGCTGTCATTTAATAACAAGGGTGAGATGACCCATCAGAAGATGCCAACAATTTCCCCATAATGTGCAGGAGACCTTTCTTCTAAATTTTTTATATGTGATTTATTTATTATGCTTGAATAGCAGAGCATTTTAAACTGGTAGCTGCATTATGCATTGTAAGTCTCACAATTTCTCTTCCTATATACTCAAGTCCTATTTTGCCTTAAAATTCTCAGCGGAGCTTATGTACTTTTATAGCATTAACTGGGTCCAAAGTGATGCTTTTGGTCAAATATTCAGATTAGGTACATTCTCAAATGGCCAAAAACCCTCTTAGGTTTAGTTTTTGATGTTCTTAAAAATTTTGTGCTTCCCCATATTCGCCAGGCATGAATTTTTACACCACACTGTGAAAAGAGTTTTACAATGCACAGAAAAAGAGAAAAACCCTTCTATACCATTAAAAAAAATACCTCTCTTAATCTTTAAAAATTTCTGTACCATGCCTGGCCATTCTGTTCATACTTCTTTCTTTCTTTTTTTTAAATTTTTTTTTTTAATTAAATTTATTGAGGTGACAATTGTTAGTAAAATTACATAGATTTCAGGTGTACAATTCTGTATTACATCATCTATAAATCCCATTGTATGTTCATCACCCAGAGTCAGTTCTCCTTCCATCACCACATATTCGATCCCCCTTACCCTCATCTCCCACCCCCCATGCCCCTTACCCTCTGGCAACCATCAAACCATTGTCTGTGTCTATGAGTTTCTGTTTCTCATTTGTTTGTCTTGTTCTTTTGTTGCTTTTGGTTTATATACCACATATCAGTGAAAAGCAGAGAACCATGTGATTTCACTGATATGTCATACTTCTTTCAAAGTCCATGCCTATTTGTAGACTCTGTTCCAAATGACACGCCATTGTAAGGTTTAGGATTTGTCCCATATAGACACTGTGTCACAGATTGTGTGTGTGTCACCTGTAGCTTCACACAGGTTACATTTGCTTATATTTTATTCTCGCTGGGGGCTCAATGCATAACCGCTGGTTTTGAGGCTGGTTATTCTCAAAAACCATGTTCAATGAAGTACAGGGCAATTCCACACAATTTCATGTGTAAAATAAAGTCTTTCACAGGCTCTAGAGGAGATTATGTATGCTCTCCTGCCAGGATCAACAAGTAATGTTTCTTCTTAATGCACGTCTCCATTTTCCCCAAACGCATGTATCACACTTAACTTTGTAGGACCATAAACTAATCTGTCGGATCATAAGGCGGCTCCCAAATCAGGGGTCTTCTCACAGCCAAAGGGGACTCCAGCAGTCAGCATGAATAAACGGCATTGGCTAAGAGAGACCCAAAGCAGTGCTGAGTCTACATTAGCAGAGAATTTCAGGTTATCTATTTCCATGGGCACAGACATGAAAATACGAACTTAAATGGGTTGGGCAGGTTCCTCCTGATCAGGCATCTGGGAAACGTGTTTCCTCTCCGAAGACCAAGAATGTCCAGAAAGCTCTCTGTGGCCTGTTCGGAATTTAACAGTTTGTGTTTTTCAGGCAGCAGCTGTGAATTCCAGTAAGGCAGGGACTGTTCGCTGGTTCGCCACTTTATGCCCAGCCCTCGTATAGGCATTTTACTCACATCGATTAAATATTCGCTCAGTAGAAATAGAGGCTTGGATTTTCATTTGGGGGTAGTATAATTCCTTCAAGAGCGGTATTGGGCATCCACTTGACTATTTACTACTGTTTAGTGTAAACTTTGGAAATATCTTTAAATCATTAGCTTGTTGGCAAATTCTACCTCAGTTCCAATGTAGATGTTAAAAACAGTTTGCTGTACAGTTTAAAAGCAAGGACTCTTAAACTTTTAGCTCTCTCTGTGTTTAAATTTAGCTCTGCCACCTCACTAGGTATGTGACCTTGGGCTTGTTTTCCCTCTTCTTCATGTATCAGCTTCCTCTCGTAAAAGCCTGAGGAAACAATAGCACCTCCCTTATAGGGCTGCTGCTGTGAGAATTGAATGAGAAATACATTTCTAATTTTTTTGGAACAGAGCATGCTTACCACTAAGTGTTATTTCTCTTGACTATTATTATTTAATAAGATTTACTTTGTATTTAATATAATATTTAATGTTATTTAATTAGCCCATAACATCCACCTGCCCCAAGTCAACTCAGTACCTCCTCCTATCCCTATGTGAGCAGTCCACATTCCCTTACACAAGCACCCCAACTCTGTATGCTCTGTACCTTTTGATGAATGTTTGGAAAGGAACCAAATAGTCAGGCCTCTGAGAGGCTACAAAGGGGGATGTTTACAGATAATGCTTCTTTCAGTCCATGGTAACATGACCAGGAAATATGGCACAAAGATACAGCTTCCAAATTATTTCTCACCCAGACCCGGGCTTCGATCAGTAGTTCTTACCCAGGCCTGTGAATCAGCATGGTCTGTGGAGCTTCTGGAACACAGAGGATCACATCCCTCATGACACTACTGATGGAACAACTAAGTGGGGGTTCACGTGTAAGTTTTATAAAACTCCACCAGTGATCAAAGACCATGGGCAGAAAATAGTGGCTGAGAGGCTGCCAGGCAGGTCTAAATCGCCCTTGCACAGAGGATGATCACACAACTCGTTTTACGAGAAGCCGACGAGACATCAGCTCGCATTACCTAGCTGGCCTTCCAAGTCTAGTCACCTGGGGCATTGTCCCATCACAATCCCCATACACTTCTAGCTTAGCAAGGGGAAGAACCATCTCAGATGCATTTTTTTTTTTTGTATGCATGTGTTTTTTTGCATGTTTGATTTGCTCACTGTTAATTCAAGGAGTATAAAAACTGGTGTTAGAAGGATCCTAGTATAAAATTTTAAATAGTATTATAATAGGAGTCAATTCTGGGCAAATACAGGGAGCCCTGCTATAAATCTGTTATGGAAAGGACAGGTCATGAGTGGTGAAGACAGTGAAAGACTGATTAGGAGTTTGGGTGGGACACAGGGTAAAACTTATTTTAAATTGTTGGACGCCTGCTTGTCAGAGCATTGGTTCATTCAGTACCATCTTTCCAGTTCTGATTTCACATCTGAAACCTACAAAGCTGCCTGCTGACCACTCTGCTCTGGAGGCACTGGACTATTGGCAGAACAAAGACAGGTGATACCCCAGGCCTTGGGCTCTTCCCTCAGTGTGTGCCTAGGAGACAGCCTGTCAGTACACCCGCCCCGCCCAGCTCAAGGCGAGTTCCTGAAGGACCGTCACTCATTCCTCACAGCAAGCTACTTTGGCTTTGGCAAATTACCTCTTTTCTTTTTCTTACACACACACACACACACACACACACACACACACGCACACACACGCTTCATCCATATATATATGTGTGTGTGTATGTGTGTGTGTGTGTGTGTGTGTGTGTATATATATATATATATATATATATATATATATATATATATGAGTTTTTATTAACTAAGGCAAACCAGGCTTGGCATCTCTTAGTTATTCTAAAAATAAAATAGATGTGCACTCTAGTGTGGAGTTTTAAATCCTATCACCCCTCCACTTTGGAGCTGACTTCCAAATAAATCATTTTAAGAAACAAATAAAACATTTTTAATCCTGAGAGGGTATACTCCTTTGTGGAGCCTTACCCCATTACCTTTGCAAAGAGGATACAATGGCCACGGCATTGAGAAGAAAACAGGACTGCAATATGCATGGCTCATCCTGAGTAAGCCAGCTCCACCATCTCCCAGCTGGAGGCTGTGCCTATCCCATTCAGTGCACCAGATTCTCTTGTTAATGACCAATGCATTTTTAATGAATCGGGTTTTACAGAGGGAGAGTTTGGGTTTCTGTCCTCGATGCATTAGCACAAACATAATCACATGAAGGTCACAGGGATCCCTCAGCTTTTTCTGGAATTCATACCTCTTTTACCCACTGTTCATGGTTTTTACCAGTGAGGGAGGTGATGCAAAGGTTGCTTATTATAAGGTAGACAGTTGAATGCATTATTATTTTATGTTGGGTGTGCGAAACCAGCTAAGCAGGGCACAAGTCCTCTCTAAATTAAACTTCCCTTTCTGTCAATTTCTTCAAGAAGACTAAATGCCAAGGAGGGAGTGACGGTGTCAGTAAAAGTCTTTTCACAGCCACTGCCACTGTTGGCCATGTTTTAATTGCCATTTGGGAGTTCTTTATGACACTGGCCACACACACATTTATGTACAGAACAGTATACAGGACTCCACCGAATTGGAGATGCTAAAGTAATAAGCCACACTTGAAAAACAAACATTCATTAATTCACATAAGGGTCTGTGTCTTTGCAAGTTCTGTTGTCAAGTACTTGTAACTTCACCCACTGAGGCCTGGAGAACAGAGAATGTCTGATGATATCAATGAGAAAAATGGATTCTTTTATTCTTCTAACAAGTGACTTATCTGGCCTCTGGTGGAGGGAAGTCCAGTTTTCTTTCTGTGAGGGGTCTAGGTCCGAAGTGGTTCTCAATACTGATCTTTATTTAAAGGCTGCACAGATGCATTAAACGTCAAAGGGAGACTTGGGATACCTAATAAATAAACCATAATAAGAAATCCTACAAATCTCTCATTTGGACTTGATTACCTGAAAATGTTTTTGTAATATCTACCAAAATTATTCACTAATTGCTTCAGTTCTACATGTAGGCTTAGCTATGTGTGCTATAGAAGACTTTCAGTGCATTTCATTCTCTCAGAATTTCATTCTTTCTCCAACGACGTTTTTTATCATTGTTTTTACATCCATCTAATAAAAGCACAGCTGAACTCCTGTGATAGCCAGGCCGATGAAGTTCTCAGTTTCTGCAAACGCTTCTTTTTAGAAAAAAGATTAGAAAGAGAGTCATCAAACATACTTAAGCAAAATTCTACGACTTACTGTAGGCATAGAGGGAGCTGTGGGGTGTGGATTTTCCCCGAGTACTGTTGTCTCGACAAAGGTTTACATTCTTTCAAGGCAAGGACTCTTCCTAACTCTATCTTGTGTCTCCGTCCGACCAGCTCCGGGCCTTGGCATGTATGTATGTACATATGGGTGTGTATGAATGTATATATGCATGTTGGTTGTGTGAGTTGTGTGTGGTAGTGAGTTAGTGTTCTTAAAATGATGGAGATATGTATCAAAGTGAGCTGAAATAGTTTAGACACAGGTTTTAAACCATCTGAAAATGGTTTGTCTAATTTAAAAAATGTGTTTAATCTAAGAAGGCTTGCACAATTCCACACACTACTCCCAGGAAATGGACACTTCCTTTAACAAGGACGTTGCTTGCGGCACTTGATCCAGGGATGATGTCTTTGCTCCCATGTGATTGATGGGACTCTGGCATGGCCCTGTGGATGCCAAGGTCACGCATAACTTGTGTTTTTATGCCCATATATGGAGTCTCCTTTCTCATGCTTCATCTATGATCAACCCAATACCAGGGCCAGCTACATAATTTGTGGGGCTCAGGGCAAAATGAAAATGCAGGTCCTGGCCTGGGGCTGGGAAGTCAACCTCCCCTTCCCCAGGACTGCTTCAATCCACTGCAGATAGGCGAAACCAAGCGATTGTAACTTCTCCGCTGAGAGGAACTAGACACCTAGATCAGGAGTGGGCAGGAAGCCCACTCTGAGTTACACGCTGAGCACATGACCATCCCACAGCTGAGCTGGACCCCGAGAAGGGCAGCAGGGAGAAGGTGACAGCCATATTTGAGCTTCCAGGGGTCTGGGGCTGCCAGGGACAAGAAGCAGGTAGCCGAGAACCTGTCCTGTCCTGGGGAGGTGAGGAGGTAGCAGCTGGACCACCAGAGGCTCCAAGCCCCCATCCACCCACACACTCTCATTGTCCCATCAGACTTTACTCACAAAGCACAAATTCAAAGAGAAATTGTTTAGAATTGCAAGATGGTGACCTCGGGGCACTGACCCCAAACATGGGGCTCTGCTGTGCTGGCCCTGCAGGGTCCTGGCCCTGAAAGAAGCCCAGCCCATGGCTCACTGTCGGCATCCACCGAGTCAGTTTCCACACAACTTTTGGTTACTAATTTTCCACCAAGGGGACCTCCTTATAAAGAATCCTAAAATTTTGAAAAATTGCAGCTAAACCTACAATTGCTTTGAGAGAGTCATTTTTCCAAATCAGTGCAAATTTTGAAAAGAGTGTATGTGTCTACAGAGGAATTTAGACATGGCTTTTTTTCCCCAACAAGAAATCAAGCTAACAAATCATCAATGCATCTATTATACATCATTATCAAATGCCACGTAAATATACCATTTGGTGGAAAATTAGGATGAAATACTGTTTTATTTTCTATCAGGTTTGAGTTACCTATGCCTAGATTGGAGAGAAAAGGCATGAATTCCTCAAAAGAGAAATCACATACAAGTTGTCACATGTCTTTTCTCAGTTGTAGACATAGCTTTTTAACAGTGTTACACTTTCACTAACAAAAACAAAAACAAAGGTTTTCTCTCCTGACTATCTGCTGGCTCATCTCCAAGCCTGACAACAGGGGACATGATCTCGGTGCTCAAGGCAATGTAACTGGCATCTGGAAGCACTCCCAGGTTACCTACCTATGGGACAACGTGCAAGAATTACTAAGAACGGACATTAAATGTGCTTGAAAAATGGTCAAAGCTGTTAAATAATCTGCTTTAAAATTTTGGTACTATCTTAGGTGAAGTGTGTGTGTGTGTGTGTGTGTGTGTGTGTGTGTGTGTGTGTATTGGGGTGGGGAGATGAGGCTGAAGGGCAGGGAGGAGAGAGTCCATTTTTTCTTACTTAACACCAGTGTTATTAGTACTAAGGGGTACAAGTGGTGGGGTCAGAGGTCCTTGTATTTCTTCTTGCAATTTCCAATCCTCCAGCTTCTTCCAGCAACATTTGAGTTTGTTTTCGAATATCTGCAGGGCTCTCTTTTGCAGCCCTGTGGACCTACAGGGCTGCCTCATCAAAAGTCTCATCATGAAGTTTTAAACTGTTTTCAGTTTTTTGAGACTCTTAGCCAAGGAGCCCCACATGGATACCTGGAAACCCAAGTGTGGAAAGAAGATGGGGCTGAAACAGAGAGAGCTACATCATGGTCACACGAGCCCAAACTCTGGGCTCTGACGGAAGTGAAATGGCAATCACAGTGATGTATCAGCCCCCCTCCTCCCGGACCAAATGCCTTCCAGAGGTCTGAACTCTGTGCAACCCTCAGCAGAAAGGGGGCTGTTGACCTGACATTCAGAATATGATTTAACTATGAGCTACAACAGAATAAATCATTATTTCAATTGGAAATGATGGCCTCTGGGTGCAGTCACTTCTGATAATACGCATGGTACAACATCTCGGAGAGCCCCAACGCGGAACACTGGTGTCCTCCGTCTGCAGGGCTGCATTTGTGACCGCACAGAGCAGGTGATTAGAAATCAAAGGACACTGACTGCCCCAGACTTGGAGGTTTCACAGGGCAGTCAAATTAAAGGAGCACATTAATAGCTGTATGACTAGAAAGATCTCGACATTTAATTTTGCCAAGTAAAAACTTGCTATGCACTGGCGTTATCATACAGTAAAGGTGTTTGGAGGCCCTCTCCACACCCAAAGGATGTATTCTCCATTTAAAGGATAATCCTTTAAATTGAAGAAGTTTAGCCTAATGAGAAACTCACTGCACTGGACTTTTTCTTTTTCTATTTTTCTTTTTCCCTTCGACCAGTGTCTTTCTTTTTGTCGCAGAGGGACACTGCTTTGTCACAGAGCATTGGGAGCTTGTCGTGCACGTGGCAGGATTTGGAGAATCAGCACGCCTGCGCCGCTGCTCCTCCAGACATGGGAAATATCTGACCTAACACTCCTAAAGTGTTTGTTCTTTTGAATAAATAATTCCTCTTTTCTCTCAATCCTTTCTTTTTTTAGAGGTATCACATAATTTTCTTTATATATATAAAGTTTTATGTTCCAAGTAATACATTAATTATTTTATAAATATTATCTTTGTCAACCCTTACAGTAATCCTACAAGGTGTTTATGACTATGCCCATTTATACAGGAAACTAAGGTTTACAGAGGTTAACTCACTTTTCTAGTACACAATAAGGAAGTGACAGAGAAGCAACTATATCTCAAGCTACCCGATCAATGGAAGGCCCACATCTTTATCACCTAGACTATATACTGATCAAATATTTTACATCAGCTACCATTTAGTGAATACTTACTATGAGCCAGAGACTTTGCTCAGTATTTTATATACATTTTCTCATTTAATTTCCACAGAAGCCCTGTATTATCAGGATTATCATTCCCATTTTACAGATACAGCAAGTAAGGTTTAGACAGCTTAAATAATTCACCTATGATCACAGTTAGTGAGTGATAGCATCAGAATTTGAACCGACTACCATATGCATCAATTTGACTACACTACCATATGCATCAAATAAAAATGTTTCAGGGAGACAACACAATAAATTCCCAATGCCATGATAGAAATTATGTTTTCAGATATTTTCCTAGTGGAACTTCGCTCCAGAGACCTCTAGGTTTGACGTCTGGGAAAGTGGGTGATGGAGAAGGGGAAATGGCGTAAAGTACAGCTGCATTCTTAGTTTAGCATCTCCATAGTCAAGGTGTGATCTCTGGACTGGCATCAGCACTACCTGGGACCTTGTGAGAAAGGTGGGCCTGCAGGTCCCAGTCCACCCATGTCTCAGACCCACTGCATCAGATCTGCATTGGAACAAAATCCTCATGTGATCCATTACCCATAGCTAAGAGTGAGAAGCACTGGTTTTGAGTTTATTACTCCTTCCCTCCCTCCCTCCCTCTATCCATCCTTCCCTCCCTCCCTTCATCCATCCTTTCCTCCCTCCCTCTCTTCCTCTTTCTGTCCTTTCTTCTTTCCCTTCCTTTTGCCTTCCTCCATCCTTCTCTCCTTCCTTCATGCCTTCTTCCTTCCTTCCTTCCTTCCTTCCTTCCTTCCTTCCTTCCTTCCTTCCTTCCTTCCTTCCTTCCTTCCTTCCCCTTGGGTAGCATTTAAGAATAAATATACCTAAAATGCCTAACTTTTATTTGAAGTAGACTGTCATATCCTATCTCACAAAAGTTGGGGTGGAGGTGTGTGAGAATGCAGGAAAAGAAAACGTTCAGGAGGAACACTCTCAATCACAGTAATAGCCCTCGACCATTCTTAGCCCACGTACCCAGTAGGAGGACCCCCAGTTGAAGAGGTTCACAGCAGGAAGAGCTGGTCCTAGATTCTTACAGAGAAGTATATTTATTCTTTCTAAAACACCACAAAACTAATGCCAAATGTACGCCAATATCCTTGCTCTATGATTTATGGCAATTTTCCTGACACTTTCTCCTTCCATATCCATATCTCTGCTCTTCTATTTGTGAGGGTCCATGAAGATAAGAGTCTGGCTTATCCATTTCAGTTATTTACTTTCAGAACACCACATTTTTTGCAAAAGTAGCCAGAGCACCACTTTAAAAAGGGGGAATAAAAATTTTAAATCCCTTAAACCTGGAATAAAACTGCATTTCTACACAGGTACTCCAAAAGCGTAGCATTTGCAATCACTCACTGTTGTGTGCAACTAAAGATTGATGAAAGTGGGGTCATTTAGAACTCAGCAAAGGACAGGATGGAGGGACCTCCAGAGGAACTACATTGCATGAAATTGTAGCATCACACGCAGTTAGCAACCCTTACAGTAATGGGGCATCTATGTATGACAGCGTGACAACACCAAATTGTGCAGGAGGGAAGGAAGTCACACAAGTCACTATGAACAAATTATCAAGTGCTGCAAAACCTTCTTTGGAAATGGGGTAACAAAACATTGCATCTGTAGTAAGATTAAGTAGGTATAGAATATGAAAATTCAAATTAATGGCCCATCCACAGATTGGTGGTTAGAGTTTTTCTCCCCTGAGAGTTGGTTATAGAAAACTAAACAGCCAAACAACTAGTCTAATTCATGTCTCTGATCATTTTGCTCTCACTTAGTCTATTTATTTCTTAGCATTACTATAATTGAAAACGTTATCTATTGCTAAAGGTGCTATTAACTTGAGTGCATTCGTAGAGTGTTATATCACTAATAGACTTAGGTCAGATTCCTTTATCCTTTTAGCAAAGAATTATTTTGTTGTCCTCTTGTTCGGAAGATTTTGTTCCACTTAAAGTCAAATAGAACAAAAGTTTTACAGAACTTGTTCAGAATATTTTTCATCATTATTTTAACTCCTTTTCATGATAGCTTCAAATACATAACAATTTTGGTTTGTTGTATTAACTTATTTCTAGATATGTTTTAGAGCTCATATTATAAAAATATACCTACTAAATATGACTTAGACTCAGATTATATAATTGTAAGGTTTTAAGTCCAAATACTTTTATAAACCTACCCTGTGAGTTCACATTTGACTTTAGAATGGCAGGGTCAGATGTGAAATAAGAAGCAGAGCAAACTGCTAACTACAATGGTGAAAAGGTGAAAGAGTGGAAGAAGAGGCGTCCAATCATTTAAAAATATATACTGTATTTCATCAAATCTAAGACGTTATTGATGTAAAGCTCATGAATATTTTACGTTCCACTAAGAACGAATTAATCTGCCAATTAAACCATGACATGCCACTGATTGATTATAAGATACATCCAAATTTTATCCCCTAATCTTCACTTTAAGGTGTCACATGAAGTGAAAGCTGCGTATCTCAGAATTGATGAAATACATTACTACTCATTGGCCTTTATGTGTCTATGAATTTTGGAACAGAGAATAGGCAATAGAATAAACTAGAAATTTTACATACAACTTCTAAAATAGACTCAAGATTTGGATGCTATCTGGAAGTGGTGGCAATTGAGTATTTTAATAATTCTTGTGTAGGAAATGAGGAAGACAAAGAAAGGCTAAAGCTGTGGTTGGTAAAGAAACAGTATTCACTTACATTAGCCAGGATGGATGCCTATTTGGTCATTTTGTGGTTTGGACAATGTTCTTGGTTTGTCTGTTTTCAGACATGATGATGGAGTGACCTTGGTTTTGTCCGTCATGGTCAGAGTGGCTTTGTCTGATGTTGATATTCCAGGAACTTTTTATGTTCAGCAGGTGGGACCAAGGCCCAGCGGTGCGTGTCAGGCCTACATGTCGGAGGGTGCTTTCTCTTTCTCAGTTAAAAAGTACACATTTTATTTTGAGGGTATATGACCCCAAATCAGGAGGAAGATGTGGATGATGCTATCTAATGCTAATTGTAATTTTTTATAAAGAAGAAGCATTTGGTAATGAAGAGCTAGCTTCTTCTGGCAGTGTCTGCCAAAAGCAGAGAACCAGGTAAGTTTCTGTTTGGCCTGACAGCCTCATTTCTCAGGAGGTTTGGGGGCAGAGAGTGGTATTCTTAGTCTAGACTTAATCCTGATTAATAGGGCCACATTGAAGTAACAGGATCTATGGGATAATGTGACCATATACTTCTAGAAGGTTTATTTATGAGAAAGGGAATGTGGGGATAGTCAGATTCTGAAAATTTCAGAAAAATTATCCCCATGATCCCATAATCAGAACTCATAAAAAGAAGAAGACAGGAGTCTAAAAATAACATTCTGACAATATAGTGTGGAGTCAGAATGACTGGTATTCTCATCTTTGTGTCACATGTGCTATCTGTGTGACTTTGGATAAGTTACTCTCTGATCTTAAGTTTCCTCAACTGTGAAATGGAGGTAGAAGTAGTACCTGCATTATAGGTGTCACTTCTATAGTGAAACAGATTATTGAGTAAAAGAGCTCAGCATCGAGGCTGGCACATAATAAACGTTCAACAGTATTGGCTGTCGTTATCAATTATTATTGGAGCATTGTTACAAATGACGTTAACATATGATTATCCAATCACCAGTGATCTAGATCAAGAAGGGAAGAGGAGATGATGTGGCCACAGAGTGCAGCCGTTAGTAAGGGGACACTGTAGAGGAGCCTGTAAAATCACACACATGCAGCCAATATCCAAGAATGAATTCAAGTATAGGAGAAAAGTAGGAAGACTGGAGAATGAGGATGATTTCTAAACCTAAATTGCTACATCTAAAAACTCCTCTGTTCCTGTCCCATAGCTAAGAGTGAGACGCACTGGTTTTGAGTTTATTACTCCTTCCCTCCCTCCCTCCTTCTATCCATCCTTTCCTCCCTCCCTCTCTCCCTCTTTCTTGCCTTTCTTTCCAGTATTTTCCAGTATTTCTAAGCAGCACATTTCCCACAGGTCCAAAAAACAAAGCTCCAGTTCCTCCTAACTACACAATTTCTACTCAGGTTCATCCTTCTAATCACACATGCTCAAAAAAACAACTTTCTAAATTACATTTGCTTACAGTCTCTCTGCCTCACCCCCAGAGATAGCCAAATCCCAAATCTTGTGCTCCAGCATTGCTGATAACTGTCCCCTTCTCTGTTTCAGCTCCCTCATTGTCCCTCACTCAGGTCATGGGCATAGTCCCCACGCCTTTGGTCTGTCCTGTCTTCCGTTCATCCTGTACACTAACGCTAGTGAGACCTATAAATACTGCCACTGAGTGAAGTCCAGGAGATGCCCCCTGCTTTGGCCGCTACCTGGCAGACAGAGCGCTGGGTCTGCAGATGAGGGTGTAAGGGTTTGGAGGAGTGGGTGGCAAGGAGACAGCCTCCATCAGGAGACCTGGCAGCTGTACAGGTGAGCCCCAGGAGGGAGTGAACGAGAGCGTGAGAGCCTTATGCGGAGGCACAGTCTCTGAAGTTGGATTGCCTGTCTCCGCCACTTGCTAGGTGCGGGACCTCAAACAAGTGGCTTAATCTTTCTGGGCTCAGTTTCATTATCTGTAAAATTGAAATAAAAATGGTACCTCTCTCATAAAGTGAGGATTAAGTACAGTAATCCTATAAGCAAACTATACAATCACAGTTTCTGGCACACAGTAAGCACTCCATACACGTGAGCTTTCTCACCATTACCATTGTACGGGGAGGGAGGCAGAGCCCCACCCAGGGGTCCACACTGCTAAGTGTGTCACCCAGAGGGGCTCTGGTATGCAGAGCAGGTGGCACTCCACGCAGCAGGCCTGCGAAATGTGGTTACAGCTGTTTGATCTGACAATATCCTAAGCATTCGCCTCCAACATTGTCAATGCCTCGAGGGCAAGGTAGAGTCCACAGGGGTGTCAGGAGAGGGAAAGAGAAACAGGATGGAGCAGAACCCCACAGCAACCTCCTCTAGTGGTTTGCAAAGCCTCTGTAGACAGGCACTGCTCACGGCTCAGACAGAAGTACGTGTGTCATGTGTAAGCTGTTGTGGAAAAGAATGAAAGCGATCATACTTCGGAGCAGAGGGTTTCATTTTCAGGGCAATAGCTGGCTGGGATGGCTTTTTCCAAAATGACTGAGTTGGTGCCTAGGAATCTACACGTGGACTGCGGTGATGTCTGAATGTGAGTCCAAAAAAGAACTTGGTCCCTACATGGATGATAAGCACAGATGCATATGTAAGTGGACTCTAAAAATAAGAACCAGGGAGACGACAGCCACCAAGGAGGTGATGACAGCCTTATGGGTAAGCAAATAGCACATGGCTCCTCAGTGCACAGACTGGATTCTGCTTGTATTTTCTAGTTAATTTAATTAATTAATTTTTCTTTACTGTGGTAAGATCACTTAATATGCGATCTACCTTCAACAACTATTGCAGTCACTATTACAATATTGTTAACTGCAGGCATAATGTTGTACAGAGAACGTATTCATCTTCACTGATACAAACTTAATGTTTATAACTATAATTTTGTACTCATTGAACAGCAACTCTCCATTCCCCCTTCCGCCCAGCTCCTGGCAACCACTATGCTACTCTCTGTGTCTATGAGTTTGACGATTTTAGACATTTCATATCAGTGGAATCATGAAGCATTTGTCCCTCTGTGACTGGCTTATGTCACTTAGCGTCATGTCCTCAGGTTCATCCATATTGCATATGGCAGGATTTTCTTCCTTTTTAAGGATTTCATTCAATGTATACTTTTTCTTTATCCATTCACCCATCAATGGACACTTAGGTGGTTTCCATACCTTGGCTATTATGGATAGTGAAATATCATCTCACACCCTTTAGAGTGGCTATTATAAAAAAACAAAACAAAAGATAAGTGTTGGTGAAGATGTGGAGAAACTGGAGCCCTTGTACCCTGTTGGTGAAAATGTAAAATGGTGCAGCTGCTATGAAAAACACTATGGAGGTTACCCCCAAAATTAAAAATAAAACTACCATACGATCCAACAATTGTACTCTGCATGTTCACCCAAAAGAATTGAAATCAGGATCTGGAAGAGATTCTGTACTCCCATAGTCACTGCAGCATCATTCACAATAACCAAGGTATGTTTGTACTTTCTTGCAGCTGCACTTTATCTGCTCTTGCTTCCCAGCAGCTCTCCGGTCCCTCCTTGCTTGGCAGAGGAGCTATTCTTGGGGGATTCTGAGTTCCAAAACTTGGGCTTGTGTTCTAAGTTCACTACCAACATTGAACTCTAGCCACCTCATTAGAAAATTGGAATGCTAACTCTTTTCTTTGATCATTAATTCTTCACAATATTACTAAGTTCTTGTTGGGGGAGGGCATTTGCAAGATGCTAAGGACACATAAAAATAATACTGTGCTGTTCCATTTCTCCTCATTACTTAATTCACTCATTTGCAACAAATATTCACTGAATAGTGACCAGATATGGTTTCTGGGCCTTTGGGGCTTACAGCCTAGCAATGAAATTATGCGCTAAGTTAATAGTTGAACAAAGAATTATTTCAGGAGACCCCTGAACATGGCTCCAGGGATCCCTACAGAACTAGGGGCAGCACCAGGATGTCCCCCTCCATTTCCACCCACTGCCCCATCAAGAGAAGATGTTTGGGACTGCTTGATCCTATTCTTCTCAAACTTCCTTTGAGATGTACCGTATTTCCCTGAAAAGAAGACCTAGCCGGACCATCAGCTTTAATGTGTCTTTTGGAGCAAAAATTAATATAAGACCTGGTGTTATATTACTATAAGACCAGGTCTTTAATATAATGTAATATGATATGATATGATATGATATGATATGATATGATATGATATGATATGGTATGATATGATACCGGGTCTTATATTAGTTTTTGCTCCAAAAGACGCATTAGAGCTGATTGTCCGGCTAGGTCTTCTTTTTAGAGAAACATGGTATCCTTCATGTTTAAAAAAACAAAATCTGTGATATAATCCTAGTGGCTTTTGCAATTAAAAGTGGAAGTTTAAAGACTGGATCCTTTGACTCAGCTATCTCCATGACAGCATCCCTGTGCTGGCAGGAGGGAAAAGAGTTCAGTAGCTCTGTCTGGGATGATTTACTGTATGTTTCAGCTGTGCTGAGACTCCTGCCCTCATTTTACTGCTCTTCCCTGGCCCTTCCTTCTTCACCATAGCCTATCGTAATGCTATTCTAATGACTGCAGGAGGGGTATGTGTAACCATTGCCACTTCTTTTGGTAACAATGGATAAATAGCAGCTTGAGGGATCCCAGGTCTATATTATTTATGAAGCTGCAATTCTCCTGTAAATAACCCAGTTGTTAAAATGATATGTATCTATGTAATTGAGTCTTCTGTATACAAATAAATAAGACTTTATTGCAATGTCAGAAGTTAACACACCAGTCAATAAAATCAATAACTCACTTTTTCTTGCTTATATATCTAACTTTTCTCCACCTTTCCTATGCCCTCTGTTTGTTCTGGTTACATGTTACCACTGAAAAGAAAACACAGTTCTTGTGCTACTGTTTGTTAAATGGTAGGTAGGGGGAAGGGGGGAGGGTTGCAAACAAAGGGAAAAAGAAACACAGGAAACCTTCCACCCAGGTGGGGTTTCAAATTTCACATATATTTATTTCAGAAAACTAAAGAGGAGAGAAAAGTGTCTTGGTTTATATGTCAGAGTGCAGATATTTTTAATATAATCTCCCCACCGAACGCACAAGTAAATCAGGTCAGGGCCACAGGCTTGGTGAATGTCTCCAAGGCTGCTGTTGCATGTCTCACAACTGCCATCAAAACAACCCTGCAGAGTGGCACCCTTTTCCTACCATGGCTGAGATCACATCAGCATTTCCCTTTTAAATCCCGTTTTGAGAAGTCGGTAATTCAGCTGGAAAAATTAGCTCTGCATAAACCTTGGCATATGTATCTCTGAAGCAGGGAAGAGGTTTATTTGGAGTTGGTAGGTTATTTTTTTAAAGCAATTTGCTTAATTGATTTGGCCCTTGTCGAGCTCACTAAAAGAGCTTAAAAGGACTGCTTGATATTTTTTTGTGCTTATTTAAAAAATCCAATTAAACAAATTGGCATTGATCCAAATTTTCTGCACCTGAGGGGAGAAAGATAACCAAAATAGAGAAAAAGAAAAATTAATAGATTGGGTCCATCCAATCTTCATGATAATTCTATTGCTGTGCAAATAAGCCCATGATTTAATGACCCATTCGCATAGACCGACTTGACCCCTCCCAGGAACTAGAGAGATACATGAAATTATCCCTCTTTATTATCTACCAGAACAGGACTGGGACTTTTGGGAGAGGAGGTCCCTGGCATTTACAAGACTTGACAGGAAATGCATGTGTCAGCCTGGACTTATGGACCTTAATCGGGTGGGTGGAATATTGGATTCTTAGTGGTTTTGTACTGAGGACATGGTAATGTTCATACATTGGTTTGAAGAATGAAATAACACAGATTTGCATAGCATATTCTGTATTATAATAATAAGGAATTATATTAATCACTGTGGATCATGAATAGTCATGTCAATTTTTAAATTCGCTCTTTGGCAAAAGGAGAAGGTAGTCTACAAGAACTCTTGGCATCATCAGGGCTAAGAAAATATGAAAATTATTGGCATAGAGGATACTTTCAACTGCTGCCAAGCCAGGTTACAGAGCCCATAATTTTCTTCACTGTGTTTTTGCTGGACTAAAAAGTTCAGGTTTAGATATAATGCATATACACAGTGCCTGTGGGACTCCCGTGGAAATGTTGATACTGCCAGATGCTCAAGGCGGAGAGGCCAAGTGGAGACACAGATGCTGGAACAATGAACAATCAGGTGGCCTTGAGAACCACAGAGCAGTTTAACTCCCAGGAAAATTGTGATAGAAGAGCAATGACTTAGTAGGATGTAATTTCAGGGAACATCAAGTTTGTGATTGCAGAAGAAAAGAGGAGCCCAGGAATTAACTGAGGAGAAACTTGGTGAGGTGACATAAGAACTCAGTTCACAATCATCCAATGGCCAAGAGATTTTGCAGGACCGTACAACTGGTCATCCCAAATCTTTTAAAGGGATTAAGTAAGAGAAGAAGAGAAAGATACTACACTTGTTAATATGCACATATAGCAGCTACTTAAAATACTATTTGGATGAATAAACATTAGCATGAACAGTTTTACTGAAATCATGGAGATTGATGACGCATTTTAGTGAGTGAAGGAATGCATTGCAAGTGAAGAAGTGTATCTATGTGTTTAAATAGGCAGGGCAGGTTAGATCAGTGATTTTTTAGACTATGGGTTGTGTAGTCTAATAGTGGGATGTGAAATAAATTTAGTGAGTTCCAACCAGCAGTAAAAAATTAAATCGTAAAGAATAATTGAGTGGAGTAGAATAAATAGGAAATAACAGAGTGCTTAGCACACATTAAGAGCAAGTATTTCAAGAAATTTTAATTGCAGTTATATATATTTATGTATAACTGAATACCAATATGAAATATGTTTTGTATTGCAAATTGAAGTTAAAAAGTTTGAAATCCTCGATTGTGAAGCAAAAAAGATAGTGTGAATAAAGGTTTTTTGTTTGTTTGTTTGTTTGTTTAAAGGAGGTAGAGGCTAGAGCCTGTTACAATCTGAGTAGAAGGTGATAGTTAAGAAGGAAAGGTTAAAGATACTAGTAAGAAAGTTCGTACTCCTGATGGAATAAGGTCCCCAAAAGAAGTGGGAGGGATGGACTCAGAGCTCATGTGAGGAGCTGGCTTTGAGTGAGAGGAAGGAAAGGTCCCGCTTTGAGCCTAGAAAGAAAGAGAATGATGTGTGTCGAAGAAGCTGATGGAGAAGAAACCCGACGACTTCAATTTTCTAAGTGAAAGAGGACATCAGCTCATGTGCTGTGAGAGGTAGGAACGGCTTGATGTGAGAGGAGTGTTGGTGATGTTTCAGACAGTCGTCGAAAGGAGTGGGGAACGAGCTCTTTGTAAACAAGGAACAGGCCTGGATAAAGAGGCTGGAGACCTTTTGTGGCTCTCATCTGCAAAATGGCCTGAGTTGTGTGGTGGCCCCAAAAGATATAGTCATGTCCTCATCCCCAGCACTCTGAATGTTAGGTTATTTGGGGTGGGAGAACAGGTATGGTTGGAACAAAGGGCTGAAAAATGATACAGAGTGAGGCGGGGCTCAGCATATGGTTTTCAGAGTGGAAGCGTTCTGGGTAATGACAGGTAAGTATGAGAGAGCAAGTCCACAGAGAGAAGGTGAAGACCTTTGGAGTTGAGGGGGCCAAAGAATGCTGCCTTCAGTAACAGAAATGAAATGTGTGTTATATCGTAGAAGAGCAAGGTTCTCAAAGGAATACAATAGAGAAGTAATGCCATGTTAGCAACATCTGGGGGTGTGAGAGCATGACCTTCTGATGCCAATATGTATAGAGTGGACAAGAATGAGCAGTCTCTACCTGAAAGGACTGCAAAGAAAGCCATGTCCATAGGGGACAGCCCAGTTTCCACTACAGCCAGGAGGCGGAGAACGCTTTCTGCAAACAGGACAGGTACTCCCCACGCGGGAATGGACGCACATGAGGATCACACGCAGACCTGAACATAAATCTGCACGTGTGGGACCTGGCCTGGCACTTCCGCTCTGATTGTCTGGGGTAGAACTTCGATATTAGTATTATTTAAACTGACTCAGGTGATACCAATGTGTAGACAATCGAGAACCATTGATGGGACGAATTAAAAATTGTTTTAGAAGGGAAAGGGGGGAAATTGGTAGGAAGGTCAGAGGTGGGGAGTTGGTAAGGAGAAGAGGGAAACCAAAGCCAGCATTGGGGACCAATGCAAAATGAAAATAAAGTGTCCCTTGTTCAAAAATTATTAGGAATTTCAAGACAGTGACAGAAAAGCATTAAACTAAGCACATGCCCTTCTGAACGTGGGGCCCTATGCCACTGCACTTGTCACACACCCATGCAGCTGGCCCTGCCTCACGCAGAAGGCAGCAAAGATGCAAGGCTGGAGTTTCACAGGCAATTCTGGGACCAAGCCTTTGTTGGAGATGTGAGCTAAGGTTTGGTAGCATCCAGGTCGCACAGAGACAGCATTAGCGGCCAGGTACGGAGAGGCTTCATCTGTACAATGTTTCTGGCAAGTGAAGGGGTCAGTCTGTCAAATGAGTGACACTAAACGTGCTTTCTGAAATAATGCCTCTTTTGTCTTTGCCTCAACTCAAAAGACTTTAATCAAGATTTCAGAGGCAGTGTTCTACCTTCTCTTTAATGTTCTTTTTCTCTCTTTTTAAAAAACTTCGTCAATTTCTGCAGATGGACCCTTCGCTGAGGAAGCACGTTAGTTTATTGTGGTTCGTGCAAACACAGACATGCACACCCAGAGTTACTTGCTTCTGTCTTTGTGTCATTTTCTCCATTAGCAGTAACTTCTCAATTGGAATAACGGCGAATCGGCCTCCCTAGCTGCTGCCTTCAAACCCAGGATCAGAATTTACTCTTCTGCGGGGCTCTCCATTACCAGCCAACATCACTCTGCCTGCCCCTCCTCCTGCTATATTGATCCCTTTACAATTGGGCAGCACTTTTAATTTTTCAAAGAGCTTTCACATACATTTTCTCATTTGACCCTTACAACAATCCTGTGAAGTAGGTAGAACAAGTATTATTATCCCCATTTGGAAGATGAGGAAAATGAAATACAACGCACTTAAGTGGTGGGCCCTGAGTGATGTGACCCACAGCTGGTGAATGGCAGCTTCGGCCGGAACGGCCCACCCTACTCCCTGACAGCTCCGGGAACTTTCCAGTGGAGAGGGAGTGATTGTAACTGGGGCCACATTAATTTTCTACTCTTAATAATACCTTCTGTAAACCCTGTTCTTCATCTGCTCTAGTCCCTCCGACTCAAAGTGTGGTCTGTGAGCCAGTAGCAATGAAGAATCTCAGATCACCCTGGACTTCAATCTGTAGTTTAAGATTCCCAGGTATTTGTGACAACACGGATGGACCTTGAGGACATTATGCTAAGTGAAGTAAGCCAGAGAGAGAAAGACAAATACTATGATCATACTTATATGTGGAATTCCACTTATATATGGAGTTTACAAACAAAAGAAAAAAACAAACTCACAGAAAAAGTGATCAGATTTGTGGTTACCAGAGGTGGAGGGTGGGGGGAGAGGGAATTAGATGAAGGTGGTCAAAAGGGACAAACTTCCAGTTATAAGACAAATGACTCCTGGGGATGTGAGGTGCACCATGGTGACTAGAGTTAACACAGCTGTATGGTACACGTGAATGTTGTTCAGAGAGTGGGTTCTAAGAATTCCATCTCAAGGAAAACAACTTCTTTTTTGTTTGTTTTGTGTCTATATGAAATGATGACTGTTAATTAAACTTATTGTGGTAATCATTTTACGATATATTAAGTCAAATCATTAGGCTATATACCTTAAAATTATACAGTAATCTATGTATGTTAGTTATATCTTTATAAAAGTGGTGGAGAAAAAGATCCCCAGGTGGTTTTTATGAGTATCAAAGATTGAGAATCACTGCTGCAGATCTTGTGTGTTTGTGTGTGTTCTCTCTCCGAGTAACATGGATAATAACAAAAGCAAAGATTCATATTGGGTTTATCAGGTGTCAGACTGAACATGTGACATATACTAACAATTAATCCCCACGACAACCTTAGCTACCTGACCCACAAGGGGAGGGTACTACTATAACCCACATTTTGAACAGCCAAAGCAGGGCATGGGGAGGTGAAATACCTTTGCCTAACCTAGTAAAAGCGGCAGATTGGGAGGTGGACCCAGGCAGTGAGGCACCAGCATGAGCAGTCTCGAGCATTAAGCTGTTCCAGCTCTCTGATGGAGCGAAGGAGCCCCTCCCTGCTCTTCTGGGGTTGTTTCACAGCCCTTGAGAGAACACTCTCAATGCAGCAGCAATGACTTAGGGTTTCTTCACTGATCGGTAATGCAATAATAAAGTGGAATACAATCATATTATCACAATGCAATTGTAATCTAGTTATCTGGAGGCCAAACCCTGGACACCTGGACTTCCAGAGATCTGCAGAGCAGACCCTGCAGCTCTTTAATTATGAAAAGGTAGCTTTTATCCTACTAACACTCAGCTGAGAATACCTCTTCCCCAGACATACTTGGTCACAGAAATGCTCTGACGGGATGGAAATACCTCAAAAAGGGCCTTTTTCTACCATAGCCAAGCAGAAGAAGGGAAACAAGTGGTAGATAGAGCCTACAGACGTGTCCAGAAGGGCCTCTAGCGATGTCAGCCCCTGGAGAGAGGGCAGCTGGTTGTCGGCCAGGCAGCTCCATCAGGGGCGTTCCATCGGTGACGTAATCGCAGTTCAGGATCTGCTCCTAGGTTTGCCTCCTCTGAACTTGATTTCTAGGATTCTGTTGTTCACCGGGAGGAGATTTTTTCAGGCTCAGACTCACATTTATCAAGCTCATTCATAAGGTATGTAGACACAAAAATGGCAACATATTAAATTTAAAAACAGCACATTCTTTTCTTTCCTGGTAGACTGTGCATCTCCATGTAGAGAATTTCTGCGTGGGTAACTTTAAAAGTATATTGAATATTACAATTTTAAAGTAATTCTTATTATACTTATAAAATATTATAATACTTAGAAAATAAAAAATAAAGACTATTTTTGTAATCAAACTATAGAATGTAACACTCTATAAACTCTTAGTGAGGATACATAGAAGAGACTCTCATAGGATGTTAGGGTGTGGGGAGGAGGGAACACGACATATACAAATGAGGAATAGTAACATTATTATGTTTAGAGAAAGAGTTTTAAATCTTGAAAAAAACTGGTACAGGCAGGACTACATGGAATATAGTTTACACTTAAATCTATGTAAACAGATTTATAGCAAGAGGATTAAAATGCATCCATATTAGATTCATCTATTTAGAGAAACAACACTGATTTTAAAATATAGTATCAATGTAATAATTTCTTAGATCAAAATGCTATATTGAAAGTATAATTGTAAGGCAATTACTAACTGGAGAATGTTACAAACCTTAGAAGAAAGAAAGCTGGAATCTCCTATGTTTGGTATCAAGCTATGAGAGCATAAATTTACAGAGGGCTATAGGCCCTGCAGATGGAGCTGGGAGGCTGTGCCCAACCCTACCCTGCCACGTGTTTGGAGGAACACTGCCCACTTCTGCTGTTCCAGGGTTGAGCAACCCTACTTCTGATTAAACCAGGAGTCAGTGTCTGTTGAAAGTGACTTTGCCTCTGTTTATTTCGTCTATTTTGTGTTGTTTTTAAACTATACACATCAGAAGGCATTCTTATTTCTCTTCTTTCAAAAATTTAGGAGTGTCTCACCAGGTGATCTGATCGCAGGGGTTGTAAAAAAGCAGCACCTGAGCTTCCCTCCCCCCATGACTTCCCAAGGCAGATGCTGCTAGTCCAGCCCAATACCGTCCTAAAGAATTCTCCTAGCACAGATACTCTCAACTGGTCATGGTTGGCAGGAGAGCTGGAAGAGATTTTCCATGCCTGCCCTGAGCTTTGCTCTGTATGAGGGCAGGACGCGGAAAGTCCTGAGGAGATGCATGTAGTTTCCGAATTATCTAAAGCTGCGGGTGGAGCTGGTGTGAAGGATGGCAAAGGATGGCATCCTCCCATGAGCACAGTGAATGATGGACACTGAGTTATGCATGTGTAGCCCCTTATTCTGGCCCAAATTTCATGATAAAAATAAACTATTTGATGAGCAAATGCAGGTTAACTGTACATTGT
Source organism: Rhinolophus sinicus (assembly GCF_057876585.1). NCBI lineage: Eukaryota > Metazoa > Chordata > Mammalia > Chiroptera > Rhinolophidae > Rhinolophus > Rhinolophus sinicus. Next base: position 53,046,125 of record NC_142504.1, on the reverse strand, counting down.
ATTTGAAAAATGGTAAAGGTGCCTAAAACTGAGACATGGTATAGAAAGAATAAATGGTTAAAGAGTAAATCACGAACATGTAAGATGAAATTTGTGGTTTTCTATGGCCATTTTTTCTGAGTAAGTTCCACTCTTCCAACGTTGATGAAATTGATGTTTTAAACATATGTGAATTAACTTTTATTCCGGTAGGCACCTATATGTTCCCGGGTGTTAGCAGACTTGGGGTCTGTTGACCTATTTCTTATGCTTACTGCCATGGACTATTATGTTATTATGTTTCAAGTGGTATTTGGAAGACTTCAATGTTCTAGCATTTTAGAATGTCTTATCTGTTGCTAATCCAAGATATAGGGTATGTGTTTGCATGTATCTGGGTTTTTTTATTTTTTGTTTAACTTTTCTATGTTCACGTATGGATGGAAGGACACTTCAAAATCAGGCTAGCAAAGTCATTATCAGTTAGACATCTGAAGACTGGTGAGGATTGAGGAAGCATATTTTGGGAAGGGAAAGCTTTCCTGTCTTCCTGTTTCTCTTATTGTTGCATCATTGGTCCAATTGTTGGAGCAGTTGGTAAGTCACCAGATAAAACATGACCACAGAGGGGGCTTTGAGATGGTGTTGCATAACCATCCATGCATGCATCGTCCAGGCCCTGTACAGAATTCTCATTCTCATTATTTGTAACATTAAAGATAAAATCAATATCCTTAACAGCTGCAATTTCTCTCAAAATCAAACATAAAGGATACTCTTTAAAAAATGTGGGGCTGCATGGATGGTTAAGCCCTGATCATTCTGTCTGACAGAGAACTGATAGGCTAAGGATGAACCCTGCAGCCCCAGCACCATAGCAGGACTGAGGTGGGGAGAGACGCTCCTCCTTCACTGTCTGCATGAGAGAGAACACTGGGTCTCCATGGGAAGGGGCTGAGGCCGGGCCATGGGTGTGTGCCAGAATAAACGCTTTGTTGCAGGCCAATGAAAGGATGCTGGAAGCTGTGAAAGAGAGGGAGGAGTATAAGCTCAAGGAAGAGACAAAGAAGAAAAATGAGAAAATGTTTCGCAAAAGTGTGCTCTCTGACTTGCTGATTGACCTAAGATAAAGGCAGCTGTGGGACAGATGTTTGCATGGAAACTGAATTTAGGGAATTGCTGAGTCACAGGTAATCCTAGCAGTTGGTGTGGGCACTGAAAGGATAGGGGAGGAGGCAAGGATGACTCCCAGGTTCCCACTTGGTGCCTTTTGAGTGGACGGTGAGGATGCCAGTCTGTGAGATGAAAAAATGAGGAGAGAAAGCAAGCGTCAGTGTGATTTTCATGTTCCCCTACATGTTTTCCTTTGTCTATGGAGCCCCTTCCCCTATTAAAAAAAAACAAAATTATATTTATGACTGTGTTGGTATAAAGACAGGTGGATTCACTATTATATTATTATATTTATATTTATTATTATGTGTTATTATTGCATTTGTACATATACTTATTCCATTAGTTTTTCTTCTGATATTAAGTAAAATTTAAATGATAACATTTTCATGGGCCCCTAATAGAATCGTGGTCCCTGGGCCCTGTGGCTCCTGTGTCTACTAGAGAAGTCAACCCTTGACATGTGACCTGACCAGCCTGGGACAGTTTCTGTTTATGCCAGTTATTGTGGCTTAATGATCAGTAGTCTACTTTTTTCACATTCAAAATGGACCTAATTTGAACAATAAAACACATGGTCACCCTGCAATGATACACTAAGTTTTGGACATGCTTAGTTTTAGGCGCCCATTGCGACATCTGAGTGAAAGTGACTATAAGAAAATTGGAGCCACGGGTTTTAGAACGTCCAAAAGAAAGATTTGAAGTCAAATCACAGGGTGCAGAGTTATCAGTATTTAAACTCTATTAAAGCCGGGGCAGGGGGAGTGAATGCATGAGAAAAACAGAAGATGGAAGACGGCAACCTAGGGAATCCCATTCCATGGAGGGGCAAAGGAAGAGGACCTCATAAATCAAAGAGGTAGGAGGAAAAAACCCCACAAGATTGTGTAGTGTCACAAACCAAAGGAAAAATAATTTGATGATGGAGGGACTAGACAACAACATCAAACACTGAAGAGATGTCATGTAAGAAGAGGAATAAAATTGCTTGTTGGATTTAGCTACAAGGAGCACACAGCTGACCCAGGCAAGGAAAGTCTGATTGCAATGGCAGACGGGATCCAGATTACATGATTTGAGGAATATGGGGGGCTAGAGGAATGGATGCATCAAGTAAGAACAGTTCTTCCACGTGTTAGAACTATGGCAGAGAAGGAGATCAGGCAATAACGAGACGATTCAGAGTCCAGAGGTTTTTTTTTTTTTGGTGTTTTTTTTTAAAAAAGGATGGGAAGGACTTGGGTGTATACAAGAACAGATACCAAGGAGCCAGTTGATAGCAATTGGGGGAAGACTGAGGAGAAAGGGCCAATCACTTGGGAGTGCTGACCAGAATGGGCACATCTCTTCTCCTCGAACAGGAGGACAGGAAGGCACGACTGTAGGTAAATTTGTAAGTGTTTTCAGCACTAAATACAATGAAAATAAAGAGATCACAGCAATATATGAAAGCAATGAAAAATCAGATATAGCTAGTCACAGTTTTCTCACTGTACTCACCCTTAAAAACAGTCCTGATTACACTCACAATATAAAAATATTGTGATTTAACACTGAATTTTCAATACTCCAAAGCCACTACAGAGAAGTGGCAACCACCAGGAATTTATACTTTAGTGTGACCTCTGAAGTCAACAAGGGGTCCCCAGTTATGTTTTCTAACTGTAATCTGTATGGAGAGGGCCTGTTGGTCAGCAAGAGTGTTTGCCTTTCCCATATCCACCAGTTTGTCATTATCCACCAGTTTGTCACATTCTCCAAGTGAAAAGGCTATGATTGCAGCCAGGGCACTTCTGCTTTAAGGGATCCAAGCCACCTTCAGGGTCAACTGAAGGGAGCCATCTCCAGTCACTTCTCCCACATGAGCTCTTCCAAGAGAGTCTGGAAAAGGAAAGGTGGTTGGCTTTGCTAAAGCATCATTTTTATAAAAGAAATACTTGCTCCTTTTAGTGAAATCAGAAATCATCAACCAGACACACTGATGCACATACACTTGAACCAGCATGAGAAGCCAGCTCTCTGGCTCAGAAATATCTGCGAAACTCTCTTCAGTTGTTTCTGTTTTAGTTCCTTGCTGGAATGTCTGAAATTGAGAATAGAGGCAGAATAGGCCTAAATCTTTCCTGAGTAACCCACGCAAACTACCGTGGCAGCCAGCAGGCAGAGAACCTGGGGTTCTGTGGGGACAGAACCCCAGAAAGTAGTTTACAGGCTCTCGGCCTCATGTGGAGGGGTGCTGGCTCGTGTGGTGGATGGCCATCGGCTGTGGCTGATTGGCCATCGGCTGTGGCCGGTTAGCCGATTGGCCGCTGGTATAACTGCTGCGGCTACGGAGGAGAGCCAAGGACTGCTGAGGACTGCCGAGGACTGCTGAGGATTGCCGAGGAGCCGAGGAGCCGAGGAGAGTGGAAGAGAGTAGAGCAACAGAGTCGAGGAGAGTGGAGGAGAGTCGTTGGTCGGTTGGTTGGCAGAAAGGCAGATGGCAGGTCGCGCGTCCAGTGGGCCCAGCCTCCAGTGAGACCATAGTGGTATGACTCCCCTACCTATGGCTCCGTGGGTGTTCCTTTTTGGCCTCACCATATCCTGCGTTCTTGTGTAGGGTGTGGGGAGCAGGAGCAGAGACCCCGCAGGCCGCCCCGCCTGAAAAATGGCGCAGCGAGCAGGGTCTCCCGCACGACAGGTTCTCTCTACATTCCCACCCACCACTTGGAGGAACTGTGTTTGGAACATGTTATCCAACAGGAGAGGGTGGAGTGCAGACCTCTGCTAGAAGAAGACCAACGTGTCATGGAGAAGGCCCATCATCAATATGGATTAAAAATAACAAAAATGCACATGATTCTATGTTGCTTTGGTCATCTAGGCTATGGGTAAAGTGCTAGTCCCTTTTACCAGAGCAGGAGAGCAGTGGTTGTCTTCTAAATAATTCATTCTTAAGGAAAATAGCGACAAGAGTAATATAGAAGATCATAGGATACTGAAACTAAGTGGTTAAGTTAGAATAGGATCACTAGCTATACTTTTTCAAGAATCTTATACAATCTCTACATCAACTCTACACAGTAGTTATTATTATTATTTCCATTTTACAGATAGGCAAATTGAAGCATAGGGAAGTTAAATAGCTTACCTGAAGTTAGCTAATAAGTGACAGAGCTAGCTTAAACTCCAGACAGAATCCACCGTCTTACCTCTCTACAGCTGCATAGTCCAGACAGGTAGCCACTAGCTACAGGTAACAACTGAACCCTTGAAATGTAGCTAGACTGAATAGAGATGTGCTGTAAATATAAAAAACATACCAGGTTTCTAACACTTAGTTTGAAAAAATATATAGAATAGTCCATTAATAATTTTATATTAATTACAATTTGAAATGATAATATTTTGGGTATATTGGATTAAGCACATTATTAACATTAATTTCCTCTGTTTCTTTTTATTTTTTAATGTGGCTACCAGAAAATTTAAAGTTATGTCAGTGGCTTGTATTTGTGGCTCATATCATACTTCTATTGGACATACTTGTCCATAGTTTTGAAAAGGCACCTGAAAGGACAGGCCTTAGGTAATTCTCATCTTCAATTTTCTGAAATAGGAGGGGGAGTCGTGTAGAAACTGATCCTCAAGTGCTATTTTCTTAGGCTTCCTGGGTTACAAATGTCTTGAATATAATAATATACTACTTAGAAATCACATTCAGTATATTAAGTTCTATAGAGTAATCCATTAAATTCTGTAGAGTAAGCTACTTATGGCTTACTCTATGTGAGCAAGGAATGAAACCGATGTAGAAATTCAGATCTAAAACAATGTTTTATGGACAGTTGGTAACAGTCTAAATGTCCAATGGTAGAGAACGGTGATGGAAATTCGTACATGAGATGGAATATTAAGCAAAATATTAAATGTGATGCTTCTAAAAAGTTTGCAGTGATATTGGAACATGTTTGTGATCTAATGTCAAATGCACAGTATGATCTTAAATATGTGAACACATGTGCATAAAGAAAAAGTAGAAGACAGTATACCAAAATGTTAACAAGAACTATCTCTTGGAGGAGGTGAGGTTTGGGATGATTTTTTTAAAAAAACTAACCTCTTTACACCTTTTTGATGTTTCTGAGTTTCCTAAAAGGAGCAAGTATTTCTCTTATATAAATGATGCTTTAGCAAAACCAATCACCGTTCCTTTTCCAGACTCTCTCTGCTCTCTTTCCCCACTCCCAATAAAAACAAATAAACACGCAAAAAAAAAAAGGGATTGCAAAAAATGTCTAACGGCCTTACTATTTAACAATCTGTAACTATTGAGCACAAAAGATGTAAGTTAAACATAAGGAAGTCTCTTCTGACTTGAAAAGTTTCTAACACTTGAACATGTTAAAAGGCTGAAGTGATTTTCAAAGAGAAGCTAGAGTAGACGGTGCTGCTGCCTAAGACAGGGCAAAGGACACGGTACCATTTCTGCCTATTGAAGACTGAAATAGAAAAGAAACAATGATGGCTAAATACTCTGAAATTTGGATATCTTGCTGGAGTTTACTAAGGGCAGTCATTAACCAATCGAAGGATTATTTTTGTTTTATAGTTGAACATCTTTTTTTTTAAATCCAACAGTCTCTCTTTTTTCTCTTTTGATTCAATTGTTTGAGCCTAGACAATGCTGAAAGATACTTGCTAAATATGTCTAAGAAAAATCTAAATCTGAATAACAGAAATCTTATAATTTACAGAATGTTTCCCAAGTTAAAATGTGCCCTGGTACTTAAAAGTCAGATATTCTATCCTTATATATAACTACTAATACATTTTGACTAAAGAAAATTGTTTAAATTCTAGTTAATAATTTTGAAGAATTCCCAGCAGTATTTTCTAGCAGAATTTATAGGATAAATATGCCGGCGGTGTCAAATGTATACACATTTTAAGAGATGTGATCTATGCATTACTTTTCAAAGTTGAATTGAATTACAATAGCAAAGATGGCGTTAATCAAATGAACGTTAGCGTCACCATGTGACAGGCAGGACAGTTTAAAAAAATGGCCGAAGCACGGTTGTCGTTGGAGGAGTGCAAGATCATTTTGAAGTGGTATTTGAAATTCGAGAGTGTTGTGGAAGTACAATGCCAAAGGAGGTGTGAGTATGCAACAGAACCTCCAACAGACCTAACAAGTGCACCCATTCATGATAAATTTGAGACACATGGCACTGTGTGAAGAAATTGAAACAGCATGCGCTGTGATACAAGTGAACACTTTGGTCAATGTTGCTCAAGCAGTAGTAGTTCCCCATAATCAGAAGTGTCTGGACGCTGATGGTAACCACTTTGAGCACCTCTTATAATTGCAAAAGTCAAACATGACTTGTATTCATCTTTTGTTATAGATATATACTGAGTATTACAATTTCAATACAGTTTTTTCCTTTCTTAAAATGTTTATACATTTTTTTGGCACCTCTGTGTATATAAATAAATCTATGATAGATGTGATTGTTCCATATTTGCTGAAAGTAATTTAAAATGGTTAATAATTTTGGGGAAATAGGAAGGATTTTGGATTAGTTAAGTGAAGATTATGTAGGTCTTAATATATCTGTATCTCTATTGTTCCTAGTTATACATATATATACATATATATGTATAAAATCATATATATCCATATATATAAGGATATTGCAACACTGAAATTGCACGGCTATGTTGTTCAAAGCCAGGAATTGGAAATTTGCAGTTCTCCTAGTCATATGAAGTCATCTATAGTATACAGGCCTAATTGTTTTAATAAAATTATTATTAGAGTCTACATATAGCTTATAGTTTGCAAAGGATTCTGAGTATTTTCTAAGTTATACTTCATTTTCCCTTTGTAGAAGATAGACAAAATATAACAATATGCATTTTACCAATCTCACCCTCCAATATGCAAAGTTAGAAGTATAGTGAGAGGCAGAAATACGTAGAGCTTAAACAAAAACGTCATAACAAGCAATAAGATATTTTATCTTTTAAGTCAATCTCTACTCACAAATGTGATATAATACTTTATAAAAAATAATTTTATTGTAGAACATATGAATATTTTATTCTGAGCTTTCACCTCTATTTTCTCTTACAGGTCAAATGTCAAGTGAGAGTGGTAGAAGTCTTTACATGTATATAGCTCACGATCTGACCATGTGTCTATAGTAGGCCCAAAATGAACACAGAAGTTACACTTTCACATAGAAAATTTTAAACATTGTATGATTTGATGGCACTTTATTCACCGCGTTGTATGTGTACATGTTATATGTTAACTCTATTCCCTTCAGATAGGTTTTTGCTGTTTTGTTATTGTTTGCTCAGTTGTTTGTTTGTTTTGGGCCCTGATACTTTAAGACCATGTGTCAGCTTATGCATATGTTTAATAAGCATAACAATTCTCCCACAAACTTTCATTCTCAAAGCATAATGACTTAATTAAGGTAATAAAAAAAATTAAGGGAGGTCTCAAATCAGTTTTTTTTAAGAATAGGAATTTTCTCTGAGAATAAAAATCAGTAGGTAGTAAGATAACATTGTAAAAATTAGATGTTGGATCTAATCAGATCTAAAAAATGTTGTTTGAACAAGATAAACCTCTTTTCTACTGTTCTCACTTCTTCTCACCTAATTTGCATTCTTTTCATAGTCCAAACTTTCTTTGGGGATACTGCCGAAATACACACCACAGTTAATTCTACGATGCAAGATTGTTAAACATAGAATAATGTACTGAGGTAGAGAATCACACCGTCCATCACACAGACAAATCGGGAAACAGAAACGTACTGCATTTTCAGAGTAAAACGCAATATAATGACCACTGCTTTGAAATGGATCAATCTGGCAGCACTGGAGCAGCTGCGCGGCATTCAAAGCAGCAATCATTGCTGTTCTGGTGTGGTACTTTTCCTCCCTGTGTCATCTCATTTTAACCCCCTTGGAAAATGGCAGTGCGTAGAAAAAAGATGCCGAGAGACACATCAAGTTTTCCTTCAGAATCCTTTCTGTTGTGTTAACAACTCTCAATTATGGGGCAATTTTCCACTGTCTCGTATTAGGAATTACACTGGCACAATTTGCACCTCTCAAGTTAAGCCTGTGTGGGCACACACCCCAGGCCAGCTTGTGCAAGTGGGGAAGCTGGCCTGGGGAATAACTCACACACAACACTGATGTTAGGCCAGAAACGGGGAGAGCGGGCCTATAACCAATAGTTTTAACAAATCTATATTGCTTAAGTCTTTCACGTTTATTATAGTCGAGACTTTCTGCCTTGGGATTATTTTTTTAATGCAGAATGGCTGGTACACATGTTATAATTATAATAATAGTACAAAAATAGTAGAAGAGTAGAAAGAATAGTAGGGAAGTAAGGAAAGCTGGTTTCTATCAGTAATGCAACTATTAATTATCTTAGAGACTGTAGGCAAGTCTTTTAAACAGATAATATTATCTGCTCTATTTACCACATAAGGTTGTTATGATGGTGAAAAATAGAACCCAGATACAAAAGATACAAAAATGTTTGGACAATTTTAAGGTGCTACATAAATATAAAGCATTTTGTTACATTATGATTCTTGAGAAAATAAACATAGGTTATAATTTATGCTTGGCCAAATATCTAATTTATTTTTTCTAAGACTTTAAAAAATATTTTGTGACATAATAAAATATTTTTATCATTGTCGATGTGTTTTCTGCGGTATCCTTCTCAATTTGAAAATTTTTACGACAAGCCATACACAAAAGTAAATTCCAGGTAGGTTAAATATCTACTGATGAAAAAATAATAAACTTGAGAAAGTACTAAATGAAAATATGGCAATAGTTTTATAGGCCTGAGTTAGAAAAAGCCTTACTAACATAGCAGAAAACCTAAAACCAAAAAAAGTGTCACATATTGACTATACAAAAATATATAACTTCTCTGAAACAAATGAATTTTGGAGACAATGAAGTATAAAATATTTCCACACATGTAACAGTCAGAGCATTAATATCCATAAAATATAACATTGCCTATGAATCAATAATAAAAAGATGAACAGCCTAATAGAAAAGAAAGAAAAATATATGAATAAACAATTCCTAAAGGAAATATAAGTAGCTAACGAACAAAGGAAAAGTTGCTTAACATCACTAGTAACTGGAGACGTGTACAAAGGTACAGTCATTTTGAAGGGAAGCTTGGTCAAATCTATTAAAGTGAAAGATGTCCATACAGGGGACAGAAATTCCATTTCTAGATGTCCTTCCTATAGGAAGAGTCACACATGAAGATGTTCATAGCAGGATGTTCATGGAGACATTATCTTTACAGGTAAATATTTTACAAATGACTCAAAGGTTAATCAATCTGTTGGAGACTGTTTAAATTATAAATCATCCATAACATGGTATACTAGGATACTCTGCAGCTGTTAAAAAGTGGACTCTGTCATAGAAAAATGTTAATGATGTTTTCTGATACAAAAAAAGAAAAGTTTTGTAAGTAATATGCACAGGATGAGCCTAGATTGTAAAAAAACAAGACTATATTTACATACCTATATATTTATCTATCTATCTAACTTCATGTATATACAGAGGGGGCCAAAAAATTGTAATACTCAATACATACCGATAACAAAAGATGAATACAAGTCACATTTGACTTCTGCAATTACAAGAGGTGCTCAAAGTAGTCACCATCAGCATAATTTTAATACAGTTTTTCCCTTTCTTAAAATGTGCATACATTTTTTTGGATATGCACAATGTCTTGAAGAATTCAAACCAAACTATTCAAAGTACTTACTGGAGAATGGAATCTGAGGCAGTGAGGGGGAAATGTCTGTATTGTTTGAATATGCTACAATGAGCATGTTTTATTCTGTAGTAATTTCACAGCAAAAAACACAAAAATTTCCCAAGATCTTGTTTCTCTATCTCCATAGGTAAAACTTACTAAGACTAACATTATTCTGTGGGGAAAATCTATTCAAGGTTGGGACATGATTAGTTACCAAAGTGACTCCTGTATCTCCCAAGAAGTGAACCTACTTGGAAAGAGGCTTTCTGCCTTTCTAGGGCGAGTGGAACATCCCAACACTACATTTCCCAGGTAGGTTTAACAGTTCATCCGTCATAACCTAGGACAAATTAGTGTAAACAAGGATCACAGGGTAAAGGAAAAGCTTCCGAGGGCCCAGAAGTAGGAGGAGGTAGGAAAAAGATCCCAGTTCCCTGGGGGTACAATTTTTCTAATCCTACTGGTGATATGATCCAGCTTTTACGGATGATAGTCAGGCTGACCATGGGCTCTGCCCAAAATGAAGCCCATTACACATCTTCTGAAGCCCATCCTCCTTCTCCAAAGAACCATTTCCCAACCAGTGTCTTGCAGAACTTAGTTTCCAGGGAACAATAATTTAGTGGGAGAATAAAATTCCTAAGGTCAAATGAATTTGAGAAATCCTATGTCAAGCCAAGTTTAACACGGTGAGAATGTCTATTTTATTTTAATATGTAATATGTCCTGTGAACATCTATAGGGGATTCTAGTATATAGCATTTTCCCAAGTTATTTTTAATTGTGGAACCAATCAAGTTTGCCACACTGTCTGTAGAATACTAGTTTGGAAAATGGGACCTAAAATGATAAAATGTCTTAGGTCTTTGCAGCAGGGCTGTTACCTTTCTTTCTTTCTTTCTTTCTTTCTTTCTTTCTTTCTTTCTTTCTTTCTTTCTTTCTTTCTTTCCTTTTCCTTCCTTCCTTCCTTCCTTCCTTCCTTCCTTCCTTCCTTCCTTCCTTCCTTCCTTCCTTCCTTTTCTTTTCCTTTTCTTGTTTTTCTTTTTTTTAAATTAATTCAACCACTATTGATGAAATACCTTGTTTGTGTTTGACACTATGCTGGGTGGTGAAAATGTCAAGAGACATCATACAGTCTGGTGGCTGAGATAAACACAAACAGCTATTTGTACTATAGGGTGGTTGGGTGCAGTGATGGAGATGTGACAGAGATATGGCAGGAGTGCACACAGGTGTCAAAATGCATCCTGGAGTGAGAGGAGGGAAGAAATTGGACAGGTTCTCTGCTGGATGTGATTTGCTCATCACAATCTAAGAATTACCTTGGAGCTGCAGCACTTTACATGGATTTGGTGAATTAGGATTGAAAAAAATTCACTCATTTATAGTTAGTCAACTCCTGCTTTTCATTGTATTTATTGGCTATTTATTTTTTGCCTTTGGATCTTTATTTACTATTTGGAAAACTCTAATTTTTCCCTCTCGTTCCTCTTTGTCTTAGGATCTCAATTTTTTTTTTTTTTTTTTTAACCATCGAAAGCTCAACTAATTTTTGCTCATAGGCATACATGTCTTACAAACTTTATGCCAAATAAACTGTTCTTATTTAACAATAATAACATTTCCATCTCATTTTTATTTACCAAAATACATGACTATCTTTCAGAATTACAGATCAACATTTTAAGCCATATTATCAGCATATATTTTCAACCTGATGAAAGAAATCTGATATTTCAGTTGCTTATTGTGAGTAAATGTGTAATTCTTATTTGGCTTTTGAAACGGTTAAATAAAAATGGTTAAAGAACGTCCATTATTGCCTTCAGAATCTCTAGAGGTCCAGGGACTCATGTAGTGTCACTATTTTAGGCAATTAATTTTAACTAGTCTGATTTCAATTTTTCATATTTTAGTGGAAATAAATTCTATTGTATGGTCTTTAGTTGGGACTGAGGGCAGAGAACAAATGACTTTGGGTAGTTGGACATACTTATCTTACAAGGGAACTTTTGAGTAATTTATCTTCTAGCCTTCTCTTCTTTATACCCAATAATGTATTTTGGGAGGTTTCTGATTTTTTATAGATCTTGAACAAAATTTTCACATTCCATAATCACTAATAATATCAAGAATTCTTTGTATGATGGGGAAAGATGGTGGCCTGCAAGTTATATTTCTCAGAACTATCACCATTTTCTAAATCAGTGGGGTTTTTTTACAGTGAACATACAGTATTCATAAGTGGTAAAACTCAATCACAGACAAGGTTCTAGGAAGCCTATATACCAGACGTGGGGCAGTTTAAGAATCATTGAAAGTTAGGCATCTCCATCATCCTTTTATCCCAGGTTATGACACATGAACTTAACTATTTCTACCACTCCAGAGCTACAGAGCTATCTCTCTCTGTCTCTCTTTTTTCTTTTTCTTTTCTTTTTTTTTTGAGGAGGGCGCAGCTCACAGTGGCCCATGTGGGGATTGAACTGGCAACCTTGGTGTAATCAGCACCACACTCTAACCAACTGAGCTCCCCGGCCACCCCCAGAGCTCTCACTTTCATATTCATCACCTGTCTGGCTCTCACTTCCTTTTAACATGAGAAAGGCAAACCGAGTTAACTAAGAGCTTCTAATTTAAAGAAGCTTCGGTCTGTGGTTGAGTTGGGGCTTGGAAGTAGGCGCCAAGTCTCCAAGTTCTTGGGGTTACAACAGAGCAGGACTTAACCCAGTAGTAGGGAGGTGTTTCTCATCTGTAATGTGGTGGGTGGGTCAGACTAACTGTCTTCTCAGTTTGGGACACCAGGTACATGGAGATACCTCTTGAGACGCAGGAACAATGACCACAAAACCAGCAAAGGAAAAGAAGGGTGTGCAGAAAGACGGCATGTTGAGTGTGAGGTCTCCGTGGGATATTCTGGTGGAGATAGTCTGGAGACAAGTGGACATGAGTCCTATGTTTCAGAAAGAGGTTTGAGATAGGAAAACAAATATTGGAATCATTCACATATATATAGTAATAAAACCTTGGGACTAGAGAATATATCCCAGGAAGGGAGTGGGGACAAAACCCTCAGAAACACCAGCATTTAAGTAGCAGGTGGAGGAAGAAAACCAGTGGAGACAGAAGACTCTATTATCTACCTATCTATCATCTATCTCTCTATCTATCCATCTATCTATCATTTATCTTATATATTAGAACAAAATGAAGTCATAAGAAAGGAGAGAGAAATTTGAGAGAGCCAACTATGTCAGAGAGTCAACAAGAAGAGGGGAAGGGTCCATTGTATTTGGCAGCAAGGGGGTCATCTCATAGGAACCCAATATGGGAAACGTGGACTTTGGAGTTAGAGGCATCTTTGCTGGGCTCTTGGCTCTGTCAGTTGTGTGAATTTGAACTCGGCACATAACTCACTGAGCCTGAGAATCCTCATGTACGGAGTGAAATTTATGCATTTATATCTGACTTTTAACGTAACCTGTGGAATAAACCAATACATATAAAGCTTTTATTACCGTGTGTAACAGTGTTTATGAAGTGGATTCCCAATAAATGTTGGGGGTTCTCCCTCAAAACAGGATCTCTACAAACACCAGTGCTTGAAACCTTGGAGCCAGTTTCAACTGATGCCCTCCACTTCATATGTCTAACTAATCATTCACTTTTGCTTTATCTCTTTTAGTAAACAATCTCATATCCTTCTCATCCTAGTCCCAGTCACCGACCATTGCAGACTTTCAGCAGCTCACATCTAAATCACTGTAATTGGCCCGACTGCTGCTTCTGCTGGCTCTCATCCCTTACTCCAGTATCTCCTACTCATTGCCCTCCCATTGGTGTCCATCGAGCATCATTGTCATTGAACGTTTTTGGGCTCACAGCACTTCAGTTCTCCTCACATCCCTCAAAATAATGTATAAATCTTCAGGTAGTCCCCTGTCCTAGGCCCTGGACCTATCTTTCAAGGAGACCCTTACCTCTAAGAACCGCTCAACTTGTAAAGTAAAGTTAGCCACATTCTTTCCAATCTCTCCTCAATGAGTCACCTGCTCAGGCTCATTTGTGGCTCTGTGGCTCTGTCCCTGACACATCCAGAAGACCTGGAATGCCCTCTTTCCACATGAAACCCAGCATTTGAGGTCCAATTCAAGTCCCTGTAACCCACAGATTTTTTTCCTTTTAACGACTCTGAGAGCACTTACTGTCTATGATGGTTATTTGAGCATTCAGTTTGTTAAATTCTTTCATGGGGATAGATTTTATTTCAGACAGACTATAAGTGCCATGAGGGTTGAGACCATGTGTTATACCTCTTTGCTCCCTTCTGTCATACTTAGAGTAGTCCTGGACACATTTTAGTTGTTTGATAAGTACTTATTAAAATGAAATCAAATGTTGAAACAGTCAAAACCGATTTGATAATTGTTTCATTGGTTACTAGCTCACAAAGACTGTTAGTAATAAATAAAAGGCTTTTTCAAATCAATAAATAATGCAGGAGCACGGTCTTAGTGCTAGAGGTACAAGAAGAAAAGAGTTAATCTCTCTGATAAAGAAGAGAAATGCAATACCAATGCATGTGGAATCCAGTGTAGGTATAATACAAAGAATGCTCAACCAGGGTTCAGGAAGTTGACCTTTAACCTATCTCAACAGGTGTACTATGGTCTACAGGTAAGCTGCAAACCCTGTGGTTTTGGCAGCCAGACTCTAATGAATATCATTTACTTACCCTACAACTGGAGAGGTATTTACTATGATGTCTGTCAAACAGAACTTTGAGCAGAGAAGTTCAGAAATTTAAAGTAAAATGGAATAGCTGCAAGTCAGAAGCAGCAGGCCAAATGTAAAACCAAGATTCCTGTGTGATAGAATGAGCGAGAATGAAACACATCCTGAAGAGACAGTGTCATTTGGGCACAGGGCAGCTCTAGTGAGACAGCAACACAGTTTGCCAGGGGAACAGAATGATCACTGCAGTGAGGTGGTTTTATTTTGTTTTCGTTTCTTAGTGTGTGTGATTTTCAATATCTCTAGTATGTTAAAATGTGGCAAGAACATAAAAAACAAAAAGGCTAAGGTACCATAGTTATAGGCAATGGGATGGGGCCAGGAAGGTGAGGAGCCTTCTCGTAACTGACTGTGCAGACTTGTAAACTTGAACAAGTTATCTAAGTTCTGTGGCCCTCAACTTTCTCACTTGCAAAACAATTCTACTAATTCCTTCCTGGTAGTGTTACAGAAAATCAAACATAGTGATATATAAAGCACTTACACTGCTATCGGCATATTAACAAAGGTTTATAAATGTTTGGGTTATCATTATTCTCACCACTACTTTGGCAAGCCACTTCTCTCCATTCTCTCATGTGGAATGGGATAGATTACATGATCTCTATGATTTCTTTAGGCCCTCAGGTTCAATCCTATCAAACATAAACATATAACCAAAGCCTGGCTAAAAAGGGTTAATATATGAAGGAGGGGTAGTCACATCTGAGGTGTTACTTGATGAGGGGCTGGGGAGTGTGGCTGCCTTTTCATCAAGTACATTAGATTATAGTCGGCCTGGAAAAGCTCTGTGAACACACTGAGTGGCCCGCCAGTCAGAGCAGACTGTAATCCTCCGAGAAGCGTAACATAATAATTGACCTTAGTGAAGTTGTAATCTTAAGAAATACAAACTCTTTGCATAATTTAAATAAATAGGCCAAGGATGACTTCAAAGAAATAGAAATAATGGATGGCATGGGGTGAATATTAATGAGGAGGAAAAGTGGAATCATACTGAATGCAGGGTTGGAAATTAAGCTAAGGGTGGAAAGCCTTACCTGGCTCGCGACAGGACCGACATCTTTTTGGAAAGCCTCCCGTAAGCAAATAACTGGCAGACACAAAATCCTTGGTAGAAACCCACTTTGAGTTTCAGGGGTAGACTGGAGCTTTTCCTTCTCAGCTTCATTACCCTCCTTTGTCTAAACATGTAAAGCCAACGTGCCCTGTCCCTTCTTCCGCTTCTCTTGACTACAGCTGCACACAGCCCTCTGGGATCTCTGGGCCTGTGTCAGTGCTAGCCCGTAGGACTCGCAGCTCTGGACAGCGAGTGTGTCCGCAGTCTCCCTTCCCGGCCGGCCCCAGATGCAGCAGAATCAGAACTTAGCCAGCACAGAGCCTGATAGCTGCACGGGCCCTTAGGGAGCCATGGTGCTCAGAGCCTGGCCCAGAGTCCTGCCTGGTGCTTCCGGGGGTGCGCTAAGGACTTTCCTTGGGGAGCCATTGGGCAGCAGAGCAGTGGGACTCTGAGCCCCACTTCAGTCTTAGAACAGTCTTTTATCCATTTTACAGAAATGATTTCATTTGAAAAAGCATGGATGTAAGCAAGAATAGACGGGGAAAAACATCAGTGGTTTAACCATTGTGTGTTATAGATGAAACTGAGACCAAGAGAGGCTTCAGGGACTTATTCAAAGTCACCTCATAAGTAAAGTGCCGAGCAGGGACTAGATCCTGAATCTCCATCCAGAATTCCTGCCACTAAAGCCAGTGCTTCGTGCATGAGGCCTCGTTCTCTGCTCTACGGTTTCCTCCACCATCATGAGCTCCTAGAAACTTCTCCATGATGTTAGTTGGCTCCAACGGGCAGCTTCCTGTCTCACTAGAGATTCAAACGGGAATCAAACCAGCTCCTTTCAGCCAGTACTGATGCTTTGGACACGATTCTTCAGAGCTTTCCAGAAATGCTCTGATTGCCCCATCCACTTCCTGAGTGAGCCCAGGGCCTGATAGTCACTTCACCTCAGTCAAATTCTATTGGATCACAACCTCTCTGACAGGTTGCATTTATAATTGTCTCTAACGAGAAAATAAGAGTTAAACTCAGCTGGAAAGGGTCACGAGGTAGCTGTGTAAAATCTAAGCTCGATCCTGGCACAGTGGGCCATGCTTCTGCCGGAAGGCGTGGGAAAGCAGTAGTGACACCTGGTTCCTAGGTTCTGCTTGGTTCCTGCCCCAACCTTCCCTCTAGTGAGACAGAGGACAGTGTCACAGATTGCTGGAAAACCCAGGCTCTGTAACAGCACTTAGCCAATGCCTTAGTTTCCCAAGAGATTTTAATGTATGTTCTAGGAAAAAGTGTTTTATTTATTAAAAAGCTGGGAAACTGAATACTATTACCCCTTAGAAATGTACCAGCACAACGGCATGTTAAAATTTACCGGCAGGATGGCATGCTGGCTCTGAAAAAATCAGACTGCTCAATTCTGTTTACACCAAATTTCTCTGACCACAGAACTATCGCTGTGCATTATACCTCTGAGCTTCCTGCTGAATTCCGTGTACTCCACTGTTTAGAGAACATCATGCCTTAGGAGTGATAGTGGCTTGCATCCTGGGAATTTATCTGACTTACTAAAATGGAGACTGTCTGATCTTGGGAAAATCAGGACTGACAGTCAGAAAACCTTCTCAAGTTGGCACCCAACTAGACCTGCTTAGAAAGCATGTACCACACTTCTATAGAGTTTCCACTATTAGAAATCAAAATGCCAAAAAAAGGCCAAAGTGCTTCCAATGCTCCTCATTCAGTCTAATTGCGCGCTTCCCGTCTCCTCCCCTTATGAGCTCTCCGTAACAACACACGGCCGGCAGCATTTACCACGTATCTCTATTGCTATGTGCACTTCGCTCCTTCAGCCTAAGGCCGCAGACTGTACACACAGCCCCTCACCATGTGTCTTTTAAAAATGCATTCTAGTCACCATGGAAACTCAATGAGAGGGTATAAATGGATCGGGAGAAAGGCATCCCCACAAACTGAAAAAAGCCTCCAAAGCCTGTGTCATGACGAATGGTGGGTCAGGTGCATTATTTTCTGACTGAAGCACAGCATTCCTACACCATGCAGGGTACAGGAATGTGGAAGGTGATCAGTATACCACACAGGATGATGCCACATAAGAAGACACCAAATTCTTGTTCTTAAATATTACAGCAAAACGGCAGTAAGTGGGGCGGGGCGGTCCACCTCCTATGATGCATGATCTATGTATCCTTTCCCCTAAATGTCATCACTTCCTTCTTAATATTCCCTGATTTGCATACTACTGCTTTTGTAATCGTGAAATTGTGGGGAGACGAGGCATCTGTCACTGACCAATGGGACCATGAGGCAAGCGATACCCACATGGCCTCGTTCTTGGTGCCTGAAGAGACCTCATCATTCTGCACAGGCCATTCTGCTGCCAGTGACCTTGAGCAAATCTCTTGGCCTCTCTGAGCTCCTATTTTCTCATCTAAGAAACAAAAGCACCAATATGGACCTGCCTGTAGTTAGTACCTGTACCAACATATGTCATACAGTTGTCTTTGGAAGTTTGAGAACTGGGGAAATACTAAATTACTAAATTTTAGTTCCACAATTCAACTGACCTTTGCAGGAATGAGAACAAGTCATCACAAAGGAATATACTCAAGGTCTATTGAGAGGACTCAAGTAGCATATCAGTTTCAATGAGATGTAGGTGAATGTTCTATCAAAAGATTTGTGATGATAAATCTCAGCAGAGAAAAGAAACAAAATAAAGGGCAAAGGAAGAGTCCAAGACAGGGGTGTCCAAACTGCAGCCCGCAGGCCAACTGCAGCCCACAATCCATTGTTAATTGGCCCGCAGCAAATTTCAAAAAT
Source organism: Rhinolophus sinicus (assembly GCF_057876585.1). Taxonomy (NCBI): domain Eukaryota; kingdom Metazoa; phylum Chordata; class Mammalia; order Chiroptera; family Rhinolophidae; genus Rhinolophus; species Rhinolophus sinicus. The sequence continues at coordinate 53,027,460 of NC_142504.1, read as the reverse complement.
ATATTTAGTTTACTTAAATAAACCAGGTGACGCAATACGTACTTCACCTCAAGTGAGCAGCCCAGCTGTTTGTGTATTTTACTGCATATGGCCCTTGGTAAAAAACGCTGAAAAAAGTTTGGACACCCCTGGTGTAAAAGATTGTAGTTAGAACTAGATGGTGACTAGACTAGGTGAAAAACTAGAATAGATAACTAGGATGTGATGAATGTTCTCTCCAGTGCTTCCTCCTTAGCATTTACCTCTCCCAAGCTCTGGTAGTTCTGATAGTCTGACCTAGAATTTTCATCAGAATTTATTCCTACTTTGTGCACAAGGCGTGAAGACTTAAGGGTAAATGAAAGATACTGGTGATTGCCATGGAGTCAATTCAACATCTGTTTAACGAGCAACTATTATGTTCAAGATACTGTTAGGCACTAGAGGAAGCATAAAAAAGGTAATTTCCTTATTCATCAATTCTCTGACAAAAGTTATCCTCTGGGTACTTACAACATTACAGGCACTGCCCTCAGGGGGCTTAAATCTGGCAAAGAGACTTTTACAATTATCATACAAGTCAGAATATTATACGTGCTTTAAGAACACTGAGGCCAGTTAGAGGAAAAAAACCAATTCCAAAGATTTAATCAGCAAAGTCTTCATGAAATATGCTGATTTTTAAATAGAGTTTATTGTATAGACAGGATTTCAATTAACAGAGATGAGATGAGTTTGAGAAAAGATCCAGAAGCAGGAAGACACGAGGCTCAGTGTTAGATGAATACCACGTACAAATAAGGAAGCGATGTCCCATGAGGGAGATCACAGAGTGGCCCTCTCTTGTAGACAGCTGAAGAGTTTGTCACGGATAGTGGTAATGGGAAACACGGACCACTGAAGGTTTTTGAGATGTGTACTGGAGCAGGACTCCAAGTCAAGAGACGAGTGGGAGATACTAAGGTAGAAGGAACCAGGAGAGAATAGTGGGACAGAAAAGTATGGGAGGGAGGGGGGTGGAGTGACTTTTCTCTTAAACTACTCTCTCACCTAAGCTCTAAAATCAGCCTTCCACCACCAGCTTCCTGAAATTATAAAATCCACTTCCCTCTTCTTAGTCTTCATCTTACTGGATGCTCCATTCAGAATTTATGAATGATTTTAATAACTAGCATTTATTGTTTGCCATGTGTTAGGAGCTATGATATGTACCTCTGCACTAGCCACACCCTCTTTTGGAAACTTTCTCAACTTTTGGGACACTGTTCTCGCCCATGTCTCCTGACAGCCCTCTGACCCCTAATTCCCAGTCCTCCTTACTGATTCCACTCTGTCCGCACCATCAGAGGCACTGAATGAGGATGGTGGCCTCTCACGTTATATCAGAATCTCGGGAGTTTGGGTGAGCTTATTTAAAGTACCCATGCCTTCTGAAGATTCTGAGAAGCTATGTCTTTCTGGATGAGAACCATAGGTTTGCCCTCTCCTTACTGACAAGTTTAAGTAGATTGTTTCTTCTCTCCCCTCCCCTCCCTTCTTCTCTCCTCTCCGCCCTTTCCCAATCCTTTCTCTCTCATTTTTCTCCCCATTGTCTAACTCCCAGTTTCAAATCTGCATAACACTAGCACATCTTGCCTTCTTCCTTCCTTCCTTCCTTCCTTCCTTCCTTCCTTCCTTCCTTCCTTCCTTCCTTCCTTTCCTTTTTTTCCCCTTCTCTCCCTCCCTTCCTACCTTCCCTCGCTCCCAATCTCTATCTATCTATCTATCTATCTATCTATCTATCTATCTATCTATCTATCTTCTATCACTCATCTATCACTTCTTTTTTTTTAACCTCTTCCACCACAATAATATAATACCCATTTCAACATATGTCCTATACATTTTTTTCTCGCAATGCCATACACAGAATAGGTATATAATAATTATCTAGACTGAGCCACATATGCCTATGTGTTTACCAAATAGAAAGGCATGTACATCTCAACTCTTAAAAAAGACTGTAGAAATAAAAATATGGAGTTAAGGCTATGAAGGTATAAGTCTGTACACAATAAATTCTGAGATTATATTCAGGTGCTCCACAGTGTTTAGATTTGGGGGAGCTTTCTGCCCAATCCCCCTTCTGGGATGAGCATTGAGACTGGACTGGGGAAGAAACGGAGAAAGAAAAAGCAGTTGTTATATCTGGGTAACACTGAAGTGCCAGTGAAACATAAGAGGAAGCCTCTGAGAACATAATGCCATAAGAGTAAGGGAGGAGGGCATCTAAACTCCCTGAGAGACTCCTGTCATGTCTAGAAATTTGGCAAAATCCATGAAGTGTGAGGACTGTTATCTATCACTGTATCCTCATTCCTGCCAAATGGTATATTTAATAATTACTAACTAAATGCATGAGTGAATGAAAAACACTTTTTAAAAATAACTAACAATTACTGAGCACCACGAGCTTTGTTCAGTGTTTAATCTCCATAACACCCTAGAAATAATGTATTATTATTACTCCCATTTTACAGATGAAGATCCCAAAGCTCAGAGAAGTTACACAACTTGCTGAAGTTGGAAAAATGGAATCCAGTCAGCCTGCTTCATATTCCTGCCCCTCACCTGAAGAATGGCGTCCTGGGTGAATGGCTGGCATCCTGAGTCTTTAGGCGCTATAGTAAGCATCATGCTCCAAGGAGAATTCTAACTATCCAGAATTCATTTTTACTGCTTTATGATAGTCCCCAGAAGGAATAATAGTTAACCCATTAGTGATACCTCAAAACTTTGGCAGCTTATTGAGGTCACCCCTCCAACAACTATTTGCCTGATGAAAGTGTGTGTGTTTAATCCACCTTCATCCTCTGCAGTGGGCACAATTCAGGTAGGACAGGATCACTTATATCCTCCAAACCATTCCCCAAAGGGATGTATGTAAAACATGCATTGTGTGCAACAAAGGGTTAAACCTGGAAAAGGTTTTATTTGCCAAGTAAGGTAGCTGTAAATTAATTTTTTGCAATCATTGTTCATTAATATTTGATATATTTATATGAAGGATAACACTTCACAATTCCCTATACATTCAGCATTTAATAATGTAGAAACAGCTTATCTTCTTCAACTCACTGAGACTGGATTTGCAATAACTAGTAATGTTAAATGTATTTTTTAAAAAAATCAATAATAAATAAATGCATAAGCACTTCCCTCTAGAATGCTTCTGATGTTATTTACAAAATTAAAAAAAATATGACAGACCCACAAGGGACTCTATAACCATTTCATTACCACCTCCCTGATTGTATATGGTGGAACTACATAATCTGTTTATTGAAATTGAAATCTTTGGAAGGGACCCTCCCCACAGACATTAACAATAAGCATCTCATGCAATAACACAGTACTTAATGCAATATTAGCATTATATGCACCAGGCCTTAACCGTTCGCTAGTTCCCCCCTGGAATTGAATGTATTTAATACTCTGTGCTCTGCCTCAGTACTCAATTCTATATTTAATTTACAAGCTGTAAAACACAATATTCACAGATTACAATAAATACAAAGAAGTTCTAAGGACATACCTGGTGGTAACTGGGACAAGAGAGACTATTTTCTTTCAAATGAAAACAAAAGAAAACTCTGCTTGGAAAAGGGGAAGGTCCTTAAAGAGGTCTGATGATGAAGACAGCTGGTCTGTTTGGTGCTGCCCAGGCAAGCGACACAAAGGCATTATTTTGACATCAGGTGCTGTTTCCCCCTAAGTGGTTCATGGTCAAAATCTAGATATCCCTCCCCAGCTTCCCTTTCTTGAAGAGGTCAGCACTGAAAAGAAACCAGCCCTGGATGAGCAGAGGGGAGAACTGGTTTTAGTCCAGAATCTTCCTGAAGGATCCTGAATGGTTTTGAGCACGTTATTTAACTCTATTAAATAAATGAGTTGAACTCGAGTGTCTTGAAGATTCCCTCCAGCTATAAAGCTCTAGAAGTCTGTGATTAAGTCCTTCATGTGTAATAACTAGTTTACCAAGCCCACTCCAAGATTTTTCCCCCGCATTATTCTCTAACTAGTGCCCCTGAAATGTTCGGCTCCTTTCTCAGGAACACAGCAATTATAATGACATTTGTCTCCTGCTGTGCAGTTTCCTAAACCTTTTAAATATATTATCCCAATTAATCTAAAGCATATACTGGACATAAACTATGTGGTTGTGATGAAGACTAGAGACAGGGCTAACAGGGTGAAATCACATGAAGCTGCAAAATAACTTGAATAATGGAAAAGCCTCAAAAGTCAATGAACACTTGCCAATTCTTTCGTGATCATTCTAAGTGATCTGATGAGGATCTGTGGCTAAGATGGCCTTTTGCTAAGTATGTGTTTAGCTATCATACCACAGCCCAGCGATCGTAGTCATGGCACATGGAAACCCTCCCATAATTTGTGCGAATGTCTGTGTGAGACAAGAAGCTCACAATCAGGATTTTACTTGGGGATTTAGGACAAGATATCGACAATTTTGTAGGCTATTGTGTCCCTATCAGCCAAAATGTGTACTTGATATGTAGTTTTAGAAAAATGTCTAGTTAGCTCTTTAGCATAAAAAATAGCGTGACCTACTGAACTCGACAGGTGTTACATTTTGGAAGCATGGAGGGGAATTTTTTCAAGGAAGAGTAGTGAGGAGCTTCAGCTGTAAGCAGTGTTATTATTTAATCTGAGTGGTTGGTAGAATAGTATTTGCTATATTGTTACTTATACATTTTATCTTAAACATAAAAAATAACTTTCATATTATAAATTAAATACTAGGTTAAACTTTAAAATGAATTGTCTTCACTCAAGTCCGTCTTCCTTTCAGAAAGCTTAGGGGCCAAAGATTAACATCACCAAATTACAATGTGTATTATACAATCAGGTGTTGACCTTTATCCATTCTCTGATACAACATGGAGTTGCCTAGAATTTAAAACATAACGGTAAATATGAAACCAGTTTAAGACAAATCTTACAGAATACATTTGATTTAAATTTGCCACAAAGTTTTTCAAAGATATTTGTGACTTCAGAGCTCACAATTTGCATGTTTTTTTTTCCAAATGGAAATTATACGCTTTCAGAAAGTCCTTCAAAAGGTCACCTCTTATTCTCGTCCTTCTTTTCCCCAAAATGAAAACCACTTTTTGCCTTCTTCACAGACTTTTGGAAAGCAAGACATTCTGGCAATAGTGGAAAAGATACTTAATGTTCTTTCCATTTCACTCTCTTCATCCTCTTTCTCTCACAAAAAGTTGCTCTATCTCACTACTAAAAAAATCTTTAATACTGAACTCTAAAAATCAATAAAAGCAAGAGAAATACTGGTTTGGATTATCATTCCTTTCCAAAGTTGCTCAGGTCCTTTCACAGTCCCAAATGCTTTGTCTCCCACGCGATCTTGCCTGCCTGCTTTGCTGTGTTACACCGCATACCGCACTGGTTGTCTAAGGGGGTCACTGTTAAACCTTCTGACCTTGTGAGGAAGACCCTTCAGGTGGGTTTTGTTGTTGTTGTTGTTTTACTTGTATACTGAAGTCATTTTATCCAACAGGTCTACCTCCCTTGCACAAATGCCAACTGTACTACAACCTGGGAATGTGAATCAGCACACAATGTAAGTTGGATGGCGCATGATTAACTGTTTTCCTATTTCTGTGCCCTGAGATCACTGTAGAAACAGGGCCTGTGTCTGCATCATTCTGGTTCTCCCTGGATTCGCAGCAAGCGGATGGATTGATGACCGTGACTGGCCCCAGCACGCTCATCAGTACATGCGCTGCAGGAAAGGAGTTCTCATCGCCAGTCGCCATCTTCATTTTAACATAGCCAGGAGGCCCCAACCCCAGCACAGAACCTCTATGCAAAAGAATGACATGAATTCATAATTCACTCAGGGTCTATCAACCCTTGGAAATGGCTCTACCCATGGTTGCAATTTCTAATCCAATTAGTTGAAATAAATTGTATAACAATTAGTAATATGCAAAATTATTTAGAGGAGACCATGACATAAGCCTTGCCCTTCGGGATATTATGTTAATGAACTTAGACATACTGATCAGACACATAAAGAGCACAATACAGTAACAGGTGCTATTAGGTGAGCACTTATTTTGCCAGTAATTAAGCAACGAAACAAAATGCTGTATATATCTTAGTTTACTTAATTCTACAAAAACCTGCATGGGCATTCTTAGATCAGACCCAAGAGAGCTTCTATGCCAGGGCTCTGAAGGACTGTAGAAGCAGGATGCAAATCCAGGTCTCCCTTTCTCTGAAGCCCATGCTCTAATCACTATTTTACATGCCTTGCATGGCTACGGGGTCAGAGGGTAGCAGGGAGTTTGGGGCAAATAGGAAACACTGTTTTGTAATTTAATTTTAAACAACTTCACTGGGTTAATGTTTATACTTTGAACTCTTTGGCTAGAGAACCAGCAAATAATGTGGTATATTCACTGTGTTCCCAACCACTATTTCTCAAAATCTAAATAATCTGCCTTCATTTTTTATAGCCAGTTATTCACCCCAGAGTAGCCAGATTCCTAGAGATCTTATTCATGTTATTTGTATTCACTTGTGAACATTCTATGTGGTAGAGAATATTAAATTAGCTGTCACTTATCCTTACTACCAGTGGCAAAGGGCCCGTCTGGTCTCTTGCCCTCTTGGCTCCTTTATTTCCCAAAGGCTGGGATGCAACCATATTGTGGCAAAATATGAGAAGCCACTGCAATCTGGGAGCCTTGACTGGTACAAGGAAAGCGCTAGGTGTGTCACATCAGTCTCAGCTTGGTGTCATGATAGATGTCATATCAGTTCAGATACAGATCAGTCTACTTTCTAAAGCAATAGAAACTGTCATTATTGGTGTTGAACATTCAGGATGGCTCTTAAGCCCTCTAACCTTAATAATAATAATTATTATACACACACACACGTATGTATATGTATGTATAAATCTTTTCTCCATCAACATTACACTGGCTGCTGGTTTTGACATTACGTCTCCCCAAACTATCTTTGTCCAGTGCACATCACTGGGGAAACCATTTCTTATTGGCTAAAAGCAGATAAACCTGCCAAAAGCCAGTGCTTATTTCTTTCCCAAGAGACCACATTGACTAAGTGTAAGCGAGCATAACTCTGTGTGTTTTCTTACCCAAAGTGACAGGCAGCCTGAGAACAGAAGATCTCCGTTTCTTAACTCGGCACCCTGGATTTGGATGATTTAACTATATATAAAGGCAGCACTAGGTTGATTTGAAAGATACATTTTATCAAGTTGTCAGCTTTCCAGGGCCAACTGTTTCAGAATCACTTATAAGTAAACTAGAAAATGATTTGGATTGTAGGAAATTTAAACCTTACTTTCCCAGAATGTTGTAGTAGCAAATAGCTGAAAAATAGACATGGAATCAAACTCTGAAATTAAAGTGTCCTGAGTGCGTCTCACTGGCAGTGAGAGGCTGCATGGTCTAATGGATGGAGAGCAGGAGGCAGAGTCAGGGGACCTAGCAAATGATTTCCACTCTGGCAGCAAATCACTGAGTGACCTTGGGAACCTCAGCCAGCCCAGTCACAGACAGTCTGGGGCTCTTGGGCTCACATCCCTCACTGCTTGCCCACCCACCACCTCTGCTAATAGGAATGGGAAACCTCTTAGTACCGGGACAATAGAGGAGAGATTCGGGTCCCAAAGAAAACTATAACCCCACATTTTTCTAACATCTCTCTCAAGTACCCAGAATGACAGGCAGGGCCTTGGGGACAGAATGGTGCTCGTGCCATTTCCAGCCCAGCAAAATAAACAATTGCCATTGTTAGTCCCTAGCAACCGTCTGGGGGCCACTTATCCATACAGAAGCCCAGAAGGTAATATTGGTCATTGGTTGATTCCCAGGGATTCTTTGAGGAAGATTGAGCATGTACTGATTGTTTAGGACTTTCTTTAAGGATGCTAAGGATCTCAGTCATGGGAACATTCCTGATACTTTTGGAGTTTGGTTTTAGACACAGCAGTACCCAACTAAAACTCACAGCTGCATTTTCTAACATTGCGTGAGTATGCCTATATAAATATTAGGTTGGTGCAAAAGTAATTGCAGTTTTTGCAATGCTTTTTAACCTTTTAAACCGCAATTACTTTTGCACCAACCTAATACACAGTTGAAGAATCCTGGGCCTGCAGGTCACTTCTTTGTCTACCATGTGCTCTCCTGGCTACAGAAGGAAGATAAGGCACCCTGAATGTGACTCTCATGTTGATAACCTGGCCACTCTCAGGCACAAGAAGAAAAAACACAGGAACCTCTGTTACTACTTGACAAAGAGCATCCAGCGGTGCGATGTTTGCACCAACATTTACGGCACCGCCCTGGGATTACACACGGCAGGATGTGGTTGAAAGCCGGTTTCCTGTCTCTCAAGAGGGTTTGCAACAGTCCCATTCTTTACTAATTCCTGATTCTAATCCTCTCCTGTCAAATGGGAACCACAGGATTTGAAACCATGTCTCTCTTAAGCCCTCACAGCGTCTGCGCACAGGGCAGGGTGTGGGGTTATCCACAAGGGCCATAACTGTCATGACATTCTGTTTTAAAGAATCAAGTTAATCTAGCCATTTCAGAAGCCATTATTAACCTGCATTATTAGACAGTTAGATGGAAAGAGAAGGTACAAGGATAAAATCAAGCATTGTCACGTTTTAAATAAAAGGGTCATAGATATTGTACCACCACTGGAGAGCGAATGATGCTTCATAGAAATCTCTGTACAACAAACTATGTGAAGCTCAATTTATCTACCTCAGAAGAGCCAAGAGCTACATCAGCTCAACAGGGGTTTGAACTTGTGGTCGAAAGGACTTCTGGTCTAAGGAAGCTGATGGTGAAATGACTAAGCCATCCCTACCAGCTAATGGGCCCCCAGAGAGGATACATGTGATCAGAATGATTTATTGATTAAGGCTGACCTCTAAAACTACTTTAGGACAGGCATTGGAAACATAAAACCACTTTTACTGTGCAGTGGTTCAGGCTGTTGTTACTTCAGCTTTGTAAAATGCCATGCAGGGCTGGGATCAATCATTGCTAGACCTTGCAGCTTGCTGACCTCCATCAGGAAAAGAACCTTCCAGAAGAGGCAAAAAACAACAACAACAAAAACCCAACAAACCATATTTAATAGCAAAGAAAGTAATGCCACTTCAGCATTGTACTTGAGATCATGGACCGCAGAGGGCAGAACTCCCCACTTGGCATCAGATGGGAGATTTCTAGGTGAACAAGGTATGAGAATAGTCCCCAAGGAATAAGTTGTATCAGAAAAAGCTTCTTTTTTTCCTGAATGAGGAATTTTTCCTCAATTCTGTAAATTTTCTCATATTTTTTCAAAAGGTTTTCTGATGGGATTTTGCTGTAAAATTCCCTGCATGTAAGTATGTGTCTGGATACAGAAAGTATCACAACCTACAGAAGGCCAACTCAAGAATGCCTCTGCCAAAGTTAGATCCTCCTATACCACCCCCCCGTCTGCTTCCTCACAGCCTCTTTTCATCAACGATCTCCTCTCTCCCCCAGATCCTCAGCTGCTCCTCTTCTAGTGCTCTCTCCTCAGCAAATAAATATGCTCGAGGCTCTCCCATCAAAAACAAGCCCTCCATCCTTCCCAAGGAATCCCTCCCACTCCTTCGACTCTTGTCTGACAAAATTCTTGGATGTTATATGTGAGAACAGAGTCCCAGAGAGCAGTTTCCAGACCCTCAGCCTCACGTGGAAAGGTGCTGGCTCGGTTATCAGATGGCCCTCAGCTGTAATCAGCTGGAAAGGAATGATGCCTCCTTTGGAAAACATTTGAAATATTTAAAAACTGCTTTTGAAGATTTAAGATGTGTGTGTGTGTGTGTGTGTGTGTGTGTGTGTGTGTGTGAGAGAGAGAGAGAGAGAGAGAGAGAGAGAGAGGTGTGTGTGTGTGTGTGTGTGTGTGTGTGTGTCATGCGGGAGACCCTGCTCGCTGCGCCATTTGTCATGCGGGACGGCCTGCGGGGTCTCCGCTCCCGCTCCCCACACAAGAACGCAGGATATGGTGAGGCCAAAAAGGAACACCCACGCAGCCATAGATGGGGGAGTCATACCACTATATTCTCTCTGGCGGCACTATACTCTCAATGGAGGCTGGATCCACACTGTCCGCAAACCGCCATCCACACTTGCCAGCCCAGCCGCCATCTTCTTGCTAGCCCCATTCTTTTTTCTCCTTCTCTTCCCTCCTCCTCTCCGTAGCCACAGCAGTTATATTGTGGCCAATGGCTCACTGGTTACAGCTGACGGCCAACTAGCCACAGCTGATGGCCATGCAATCACAGTTGGCCATTTACTACCTGAGCCAGCACCTGTCTATGTGAGGCCGAGAGCCTGGAAACTACTTTCTGGGGCTCCGCCCCCACAGTGTGTGTGTGTGTGTGTGTGTGTGTGTGTGTGATTTACTGCTTAAATAAGAGTGGGAGCAGATTTTCATCTCAGTTACATAGGTATGTGAGGCTCATACAGTAAGAAGGTCTTCCTGAAATGAAGTACAAATTAGGCAATCTTACAATTAGGCTGCAGGGTACAAATTAGGCGTTTGTAGACAAACGAGTAGTTTGTAGACAGGCTACAGCTCTCATTTGAGAGAAGTTTAATTTATTTCCCTTTATAATTTCCAGAGCATCCCAAGTTCCTCCAATAACCCAGCCTTTCCCACCTCTCTAAATTGATATGTGAAGAGTGAAAAAGAAATGCAAAAACATGGGATCCTTTTCCCAATGGGGGAGAGAAAAGAGAAAGAGGTTGAGGAGAACTGAATGGTGTGTGGACACAGCTACCCCAGTGTGGGGCTTTTTCTCATTCATTTCAAAGTATGTTTTATACAATCTTTACAAATGAAAACTTGTTTCATTGTTTCTTCTTTATTAGTTTACAAGCAACCTCAGGTCACACACAGGTTAAATTTGTATTTTTCCAGAACATTAGTATTCTGCATGCTCAGGGATCCAAACAACTCACACATGTCTCCTACAATTAATTACATACACGTATGTGCTGCCTTTGCAGTAGAATTTACTTGATTATGCTACATTTAGTTTCCCTGAAAATTTTATCAGACAGGAAAATATTTACAACCTAAAATTATTTTTAATAATTTAAAAGGTAATATATTCTTGTAGAAAATTTGGAAAATATAAGTGATTATAAATAAGTCAATAAAACATAGCCACAATCCCACCACTCAGTTAAAATAATGTTTTAATATACGTTCTTCCATGCTTTTTTCTGAGTATACGAAAACATACATAGAAATATATGAGTATGGAAATATATTTACATAGTTAAATTCTTATTTGTATCTAGTGACTTATTTGTAACTTAATTTTTTTCACATGTTATATGGTTTTAAAAATATTCCAGCTATTGACATCTTTATGTGATTACTTTAAATGGCACAAACCAATAATTTGTGGCTTAGAAAGCAGCTTGGTGGAAAGATCCCTGGCCTGGGGATAGTCTAAGCTGCTACTACCCTGCTGTGTGACCTTGGGCAAGTCACTGTACTTCTTTGGATATCAGTTTCCTGTGTTTTGTTTGAGAGTTAGAAATAATTTTTACCAACCCACCACCCCACCTCCATGGAGGAAGCTCTTTACTTTAATTCTCAGCCCTTTGCAGCCCCTTGAGGAGCGCTGGGCGGAGCTTCTGTCCTCAGACTGGATTGCATCTCTTTTTTTCTCCCTCTAGGTGTGATTCCCGCTATCAAACGTGTGAGAGTTTACAGTGTGGATTTGGTGTACTCACTATACCACAACATCTTTTTATCTCTCCTGTTTTCACTGTAAAAACAAATCTAACACAGGACTCTCCAGATAATACCTATCAATGACCCATGATTGCTCTTACAAAGCCATTGCCTGAGCTGGCTCCCCACTGACCCTTCCAGCCTCATTTCTCACTCAGTTTCGAAAGGCATCGACACCTTTCCATCCCTCCAGCACCTTTCAGTTTCTCAAAGGCATTGAGCTCTGTGACCTCTGGGCCTTGGCATCCAGTGACACACCAACCTGCTGCAGCTGCACTCACCATTCTGCAGTTATCCCCATAGCTCCAAAAATAATTCCTCCTTCAGGGTAAGCTAATAATATCCACCCTCCCTCCCTTGAGTTAATTAGATCATCATTTCTTGTGTTCTTCCCGTAACATTTATCACAATGTGTGTGTGTGTGTGTGTGTGTGTGTGTGTGTGTGTGGTTATTTGATAAATATCTTTCCCTTTTTAGACTCTAAGCTCCATGTAAGCAGAACTGTTTGGTTCATCATTGTATCTCTACCTTCTAGACCATTTCTAACACATAGCAGGCTCTCAATAAATATTTTTGAAAAAAATGAATCAGTTTATCTTTGCCTATTTCCTACTCCAAATATTTTAAATTGTATTTTGCCCTGAGTTATCTCTGTTTAGGTAAGCGTTCTCATGTCCTTTCTGGATCCAGGCAAAGAAAAGCAAATAAAATAAAAGCAAATGCAGGGTGAGTTATGTTATTCTTCTTTTCTCTTAAACAGAACATAAAAATAAAGTGAGAATCATCACAATTCCACCCACTTAAAAATATACACAGCAGCTTCTGAGGAAGGGACAGGGAGCTGGAGTGACAGCCCAGCCAGGGAACCCTTCCTCTCCTGCTTCCTCTACAAACTGACCACTGAGGTCAAAAAGCCCCAGACTCAACCACCTAACCTGCAGCCAAAGGGTGAGAATCATCCAGAGGTAATAAAACACTTGAAAAACCTTTTCAAAGCCTTTCCATGTTAATTAGGACCTATTAAAACCAATGCCATATAGAAGTAGGAAGGTTGGAATTCAAGTATGTCCACTCTACACATCTGCAAATAGGTCCAACAAATGTACCAAACGTATTTCTTTCTGCTCACGCAGGTTTTACTTGATTGCTTATAATAACTGACATATGCTATTCAAAACTATGTAATATGGTTCTCTCTTTCTCTTTCTCTTTCTTTCTCTCTCTCTCTCTCTCTCTCTCTCTCTCTCTCTCTCTCTCTCTCTCTCTCTCATGTCATATGCCCACCATCTCCAAGTATGATCTACAGTGGTAATGTAATTGTTTTCCAAGTCTATATTTATGCCAGTATAATACCTTGTCTCATAGCAGTTTCCCAATGAACATATTGATCATCAACTTGTGGAAGGAATAAAATGTTTGTTTTGTTATTTAGTAATAGTAAAAAAGACATTATAGAGTGGCAAAAATTGGCTTAAGTTTTATTGCTTTTCCCCTGAAATACCAGATTTAAGTAGACAGAGACCACTGATGAAGGTGAAGCTAGGAAACTAGCCTGAAATCTGCACTGTAAGTGTCCAAATGTGTTGTGATATGAGAGAATCAATCACTACATAAAACCATCGATGTCGTGCTGGAAAGTGAATAATGGCCAGACTCCCAGCCTCCATTGGAGAAAAGAGGTGATGATAGGCCAAGGAAGCCTATAGGAGGACAAGCAAGCAGAATCCTCCAAGTCTTCAAAGTTGTGCCCCTGCAATGTGTCTAACACCCTAGAAGAAGACTACATATAGCCTTGGGTAAATCTAAAGAAATTTGTTCTAACAATTACACCAAATAAGAGTTTTACTTGAGATCTCCCATTTGGAAGCATTGAGAGTATAATAGTTTTCTTCTTAAAAAGGCAAATTCTTGAGGTTCCAAACTAGATGGCAGGGTAGGTAAATGTGACTGCCTCCTCTCACGACCACATCAAAACTACAAACTAAACTGCAGAACATCATTGAGAATCTCCTGAAGTCTAGCTGAACATAAGTCCTATAGCTAAGGACACACAGAAGAGGCCACATCAAGACAGGTAGGAGGTGTATGGATGCAGAATTGGACTGGTCCCACACCCACATGTGGTGGTTAAAAGTAGAGGGATATCTTGTCTGCAGAGTTTCCCTGAGGAGCAAGGGGTCCCTACCCTACACCAAGATCTCCAACCCAGGGTTTCAGTCTGGAAAGAGAAGTCTTCATAACTTCTGTCTGTGAAAACCAGCGAAGATTGTGGCTGAGTGAGATAGAGGGTGGCAGAAGTCCCAGGGATTACTCTTAAAGGGCCCACACATGGACTTATTCGATGACAGACTCACTCATTCTAACCTACAACTCTGGGGCAGCAGCACAAAAGGCACCAGGGACATACAGAGAAGAACTGAACTGTCTGGCTGCAGAGTGAGGGCTGGAAGAGCAGCTTTCTCTCAGACAGAAGTGCTGGCAGAAGCCATTGTTCCTTTGTTGAGTCCTTCCCTCCAGCCAACCTGCACACATAGGCAGCCACCACATATGAGTCTCTATCAACCTTGCTAACAACATTCACCCCATCCTGGTGATTCCCTGGGAGTTCACCCCACCTAACTTGCAGGCCCACACAAGCTGCTTCCAGAGGCTTTTACATACAAACAGCCTATCTTGGCTCATACTGCAGACTTTTCTAAAGGTACACAAACTCCAAACAAGTAGCATTTGGCCTTGGCATGTCCCATAACTCACATGAAGCAGCCCGAGGTCTGGCACTAGCTGCAGCTGGCCCCTATTCACAGCTTAGCCTCTCCCAGACACCTCCAAGCTCAGCATAAGTGGCAACCACTTGCTGATCACTTTGTAAGTTATACCAAGTGTCCCTGGGCAAAGCACAGGCAGCAGCTGACGTTGGTCTGCACTAGAGCCCCTTCCAAAAGGCCCCAGAACCAACACTGGTTACCAGCTTCAGACCACACCAGAGCACCACTCAGCCACCTCCACAAAAGACACATCCAAAGGGCAGACTGATCAGGCACCAGAGTCCTGCTAAAGTGAATCCTGCACAAAAGCTCCTCCACTGTAGCCATGGCCAGTCCTCACAACCAATCAGCCTGAGGGCCAATTTCTCCCACTGATGTACAAACAGCAACCAAGGCTCAACTACAACAGGAGGTCAGACACAAAGGACACACCTGGAGCACCCAGCTCAGGTGACCAGAGAGACTGTGCCACTGGGTCCCACAGGACATCAACTACTTTAGGCCACTCTACTAAGACCAGGAAGCATAACAGTCCTACCTAATACATAGAAACAAACAAAGGGAGGCAGCCAAAATGGGGAGACAAAAAAACATGTCCCGAATGAAAAAAAAAAAAAGAACAAAACTCCAGAAAAAGAACTAAACAAAATGGAGACAAGCAATCTACTGGTTATAAGGATGCTCAATAATCTCAGAGAGAGATAGGAAACATAAGAGATAGGAAACATAAAAACGGAGATAGAAAACATAAAAGAGAAGCAGTTAGAAATGAAGAATATAATAACTGAAATAAAGAATGCATTATCGAGAATCAACAGACTAGATGAAGCAGAGGATCCAATCAGTGATTTGGAAGACAAGGTAGCAGAAAACACCCAATCAGAATAGAAAAGAAGTAATAAAATCCAAAAAAATTAAGGATAGTTTAAGGTGCCCCTGGGACAACATCAAGTGTACCAACATTTGCATCATAGGGGTACCAGAAAGAAAAAAGGAGAGAGCAAGGAATTGAAAACCTATTTGAAGAAATAATAACAGAAAACTTCCCTAACCCGGCAACGGAAATAGGCATACAAGCCCAAAAAGCACAGAGAGACCCAAACAAGATGAACCCAAAGAGGCCCACACCAAGACACATCATAATTAAAATGCCAAACGTCAAGTACAAGGAGAGAATCTTTAAAGCAACAAGAAAAAGAAAAAAAAAAACACACACAAAAAAACAGTTAGTTACCTACAAGGGAGCTCCCATAAGACTGTCAGCTGATTTCTCAACAGAAACTTTGCAGGCCAGAAAAGATTGGCACAAAATATTCAAATCTATGAAAACCAAGGACCTACAACCAAGATTACTCCACCCAGCAAAACTATCATTTAGAATTGAAGGACAGAGAAAGAGCTTCCCAGACAAGAAAAAGCTAAAGGAGTTCATTACCATCAAACTAGTATTATAAGAAATGTTAAAGGGACTTCTTTAAAAAGAAGGAAAAAAAGATTAAAAATGTGAACAATAAATGGCAATAACTACATATTTATCAACAATTGCTTTAAATGCAAATGGATTAAATGCTCCAGTCAGAAGGCATAGGGTGGTTGAATGGATAAGAAAACAAGACCCATACATATGCTGCTTACAAGAGGCTCACTTCAGATGTAAAGACACTCACAGACTGAAAGTAAAGGAATAGAAAAAGATTTTTCAGGAAAATGGAAACCAAAAAAAGCTGGGGTAGCAAACCTTATACCAGAGAAAATAGACTTTAAAACAAAGGCTATAACAAGAAATAAAGAAAGACTCAGTTATCCCACTTCTGAAACTCTATCCAAAGAAATTCAAGATACTATTTCAAAGGGACACATGTATTCATATATTCATTGAAGCATTATTTATAACAGCCAAGATATGGAGGCAACCTGAGTGTCCATCAATAAATGAATGGATAAAGAAGAGGTGTACATATATACAATGGAACAGCACTCAGCCATAAGAAAAACATAAATGAAATCTTGCCATCTTAAGAACATAGATGACCTCAAGGGTATTGTGCTGAGTGGAGTATGTCAAACAGAGAAAGACAAATGTCACATGATTTCACCTATAAGTGGAATCTAAAGAACAAAATAAACATACATTTGTGTGTCCTCTTTGGAGGAATGTCTATTCAGGTCCTCTGCCCATTCTTCAATTGGATTGTTTGCTTTTTTGGTGTTAAGTGTATAAATTCCTTATATTTTTGCATATTAACCCCTTATCAAATATGGAAGAAACCTAAGTGTCCATCAAGAGAGGATTGGATAAAAAAAGATGTGGCACATATATACAATAGAGTATTACTCAGCTATAAAAAAGAACGAAATCTTGCCATTTGTGACAACATGGATGGACCTACTGGGTATTATGCTAAGTGAAATAAGTCAGACAGAGAAAGACAAATATATGATTTCACTTATATGTGGACCCTAAAAAACAAAATAAATGAACAAACAAAACAGAAACAGATTCATAGATACAAAGAACAAACTGCTAGTTGGTAGATGGGAGTAGGGGCTGGAGGCTGGGTAAAAAAGGTAAAGGGATTAAAAAGTACAAATTGGAAGTTTGCACAAAATAGTCACAGGGATGTAAAGTACAGCATATGGAATATAGTCAATAATATTGTAATAACTAGGAATGGTGCCAGGTGGGTACCAGACTTATTGGAGGGATCACTTTATAAATTATGTAAATAACTAACCACTATGCTGTACACCTGAAATTAATACAATACTGTATGTCAAATGTAATTGAAAAAGTATATATATATACTATATAAATACATATATATAATATATATGTGTATATATATATATATATATATATATATATATATATATATAATATATATATATATACCGTTTCCCCCAAAATAAGACCTAGCCGGACCATCATTTCTAATGTGCCTTTTGGAGCAAAAATTAATATAAGACCCCGTCTTATATTACATTATATTATATGAGACCCAGTCCTACATTATATTAAAATAAGACCTGGTCTTATGTTAATTTTTGCTCTAAAAGACGCATTAGAGCTGATGGTCCAACTAGATCTTATTTTCGGGGAAACAGGATATATATATATATATATATTTTTTTTTAAAGGCAAAATCTGCAATGGCAGAGGCCATGTTGTGTTCAATTTCATGTTATCAGTGACTGGCACCTAGTAGCTGCTTAATAAATATTTGAACATGAGAGGGAGAGAAGGAGGAAGGGTAGGAGGGAGGGAAAAAAGAAGGAAGGGCTACTTCATTAGCCCACGTGTGTCCTTTGGCAGCTCCTTTCTGTTCTAAACTTCATGAGGAGGGCCAGGCAGAGACCACTGAGGTTTGAGTGAGTCATACCGTCTCTTATATACTCCTTTAAACTAAAACTATTTCCAGTCTTGAGACTTTCTTTAGAAAAAAAATCCACTAGAATGTGAGGACAGGCATTTTTGTTTTGTTCAGTGCTATATACCCAGCCTCAAGAACAGTGCTAGATACCTATAACAATTCAATAAAAATCTGTTTAATAAATTTTTATTTTAATTAAATGTACTAAATAAATGTACATGCTTTTAAAAATCTTAATATATTTATATACATTTGTTAATGTGTTCAAAGGCATGCAACACATGGAAAATTACATGCACAACTGCTAACATTCATTAGCTCAAGGGCTGAATTAGAGGAAAGGAGGTGGGGTGGCTATGTATCTTTTTCTATAAAAGGAGAAAGAGATGATCAAGTAGAGCACTTTAACTAAAAATGCAAAATGTTTCCTGGGCCAGGACTAGATGACTCAATATACTCATATTTCTGATAGCCAAGTCTTTTATAGTTCAACAAAAAACATCAATCAGGAAACAGCATCAAGGGCATATGAAGTTTCATGGAAAATCTAATTTTTTTTTCTTTTCATTAGTTACCAGAGTGAATTCTTTCCCTTCCTTTAAAACAGATTGTGGCTAAATGCAAAGGGACATCTCCAAGATTGTAGACAATTTTCAGCAGTTCACGACCCACCTCGCCTGCCTTACAGAAGGTATGAACACACGGTATGGCCTGCGACGTGAACAGTCTCTTCTGCTCGCTGTCTAAAATGTTCTGAAAAGCGTGAGCAAAGCACTATCTCTCTGCAAAGGCAGACTTCAAGCTGCCAGCCACTAGGGCAGGCCTCCAGACCGCCGCCCTTCACAAGGGAGGATAAGAGCTGAGTCAGACGTTAGCAGACATTCAGACAGCAGAGTTTGGTTTAGTGTGACATTTTAAATACTTTTTTCAGTCTTCTTTCACGGCATTCCCAAAGTTCTATTTGTAAAAATATTTTTCTAACAATGCAAATATTCATTGTGATTATTATTGATAATTTATTGTGGGACTGATATAAGGAATTTAAAACCACAGTATTTCGTTTTTACTTGCAGTATTAGGGTATATGCTTTCAGGACCAAGGGATAAACCTTAACGATAGGACTACACAGCACTAAAGATCTCTAGAATTGCATGTAAGACATATAAAGAATGTGATAAGACCTTAGTAAAATGAGGCCCTGCCATCTCAAATAAAAATAAATCTCAGAACTTTGGGCTTGAACCTCCCTGTCTGTCCTTGTCCTATATCCCAAACTGTAAGGAAGTTCCAGGTGTCTGGGTATGAGTTGGGATTTGGGAAAGTCCTGAGAAGAGGATAGACTTTGATCACAGAGGGAGGGACAATCCACCCTCCAACTGCTTCCTGATACCTGAAATCCCAACCAAGTTGCTTTATTATTAAGACCTTGTTTCTCATTAAGTTAGAATTGTCCCCGAGAAAGGTAAGATTTTACAGTAATGGTCAGTGCAGCTTGTGTGCTCTCAATCCATTCCTGGTAAAAGAAAGAGAACATGAGACAAGATGCACTTGCTGGAAGAACACAGTCCCCTAACATTCAAAGGTTCTGCTATGGATTAGGTCAGAGCGCCTGGGGGTCCGAGAAGCCCTCAGAATAACTTGTGATTTTAAGTATGGCCAAAAGAAACGACCCTCCCGAGTCCAGGAGAGCGTGTGGGAGGTTCCTCCAGGGCCTGGCCCTCACACAGGGACTGCAGCGGTTCTGTAGCTGGGCTACTGACCTCTGCTCCAGACCCGCCAGCCATCTCTGCAGATCCTTACAGTGACTCCTCACTGCATTCAGGATCAGCTCCAAACTCCTGAGCCAGGCTTCAATGGTTTTTCAAGAGCCTTCCATCTCCCTCCCTGTGCTAGCAGGATAATGACTTCTCGAAGGTATGCACATCCTAATCCCTGCACATGTCAAAAGTCTCTGCAGAGGTGGTAGAATTAAGGATCTTGACTTGAGGAGACTAACCTGGATTATCTAGATGGGCCTTCAATGCAATCACAAGTGTCCTTAAAAGAAAGGGACAGAGGGAGATTTGGCCACAGAAAGGAGGAGGAAATAGGATTACAGAAGCAGAGGTTAGAGTGGTACAGCCACAAGCCAAGGAAAGCCAACAGCCACCAGGAGCTGGACGAGGCAAGGAATGGATTCTCCCCTAGAGATCCAAGGAGAATGTAGCTCTGCTGACACTGTGATTTCAGACTTCCAGCCTCTAGATCTGTGAGAGAATAAATTTCTGTTGTTTTAAGCCACCCAGTTTGTGGTAATTTGTTACAGCCACAGGAAACTAATACGATCCCTCCCCTTCCCTCTGCCCATCCAACCCCGCCATACGGCTTGCCTTCCACCCCCTCTAGACCCCAGCCATTCTGTAACTATTTGTATTTACAAATAGTTCCATGTAGCCTTTAGCTCTTAATGTATGCTATGTCCTCCTCCAAGAGACTCCTTACAGTTCAAAATTAGGACGTGGAGGGGCACCAAGGTGGAAAATAGAAATAAACTTTGATTCTGTGCCTAGATTGGTAAAAACAGAGTTACAGGTGCAGCTCTTAACATGTTTGCAGTGCTTTGCAATTTACAAAGGGCTTTTCCCCATCACATCTGATCCTTAAAGAGCCCTGTAATGTAGGGAAGGGTAAGAATCTGTTGTGAATGTTCAGTGTCCCATAAAAACAGCATCAGCATCCAATGTTGAACCTGAGTTCAAATAGTCTGTCTATTGGTTGTTCTCAAGGCTTTCCTAGACACAGGGCAGCCATTAAGCACAAACCAGAGTCACATATCTTTCCAGGAGAGACAGCCTGGACCAATCTGCAAACCCAAAAGTGACACCTCACAGAGCAAGCCAGGAACATGTGCCTAATCCCGTCTGTCCACTCTCCCTGGCCTCAGAACCAATGGAGAACTGTCCCGCAGTCTTCCCTGATCCAAAGAAACCATCTTCTGTTTGCATATGAGAGCGCTCCCTCAAAAACCCTTCCCAGCCTCCCTTCTGAAATAGACATCCCATGAGAAGGAGGATCTGAGTGCACATGACAGTAGAATATCATCCAGAGAATCGGGCTTAGAAAGCAGCAAATGCCACCAAAAGTTGGAGCAATGTGACTTTTAGTAATGCGTAAAAAATAAGAAAAACAAACAGCAGTTATCATTTGTGGCAAAAGCAGTGGCCACTCTTACAAATAACTCAGGTAGCAGACAGCACAAGCAGAGCAGAGGAGATCTAAGCCTACACTCAAGATCAACAGCAAAGCACCAGCACATCAGCGCTGAAATGACCCCCTAAACCAGGTCTCCCAAGGTGCTGCCTCTCTAGGGAAATGATTGTTTGCCGAGTTACATATGAGGGAAGTTAGACAAGTCAAACACCCCTAATGCCTCAATAGTCTAGGAACTATAATAGTCCATTGGTGAGCATAACGAGGCAAGGAATGGATTCTCCCCTAGAGAATCTGCTATGGGATCAGTGAGACGGGAGAGCTTACTGAACAGGGCTGGCTGCACAGTTTGCAATGCCCAGTGCAAAATGAAAATGCTGGGCCCGTTGTTCAAAATCATTAAAACTTCAGCGACAGCAGAGCATTAAACCAAGTGTGGGCCATTCTGTGCCCAGGTCTCACGCCCATGAAGTAGATCCTGCAATGAATTATAGCTCACTCTCCAAACAGGTGAGAAATTATAGTTTACTGGGCTGAAGCCAGAGGAGGTGGGGAAGGGAGACTCTCAAACTATGACTTCATGATGTGAAAGAGAAAGAGGGGGTATTCCAGTCAGACTATGTAAATAATAGAATTTTCCTAGTGATCTCTATATTATGTAATAGACTCATTGTGAGCCAGCCATTTTGCCTGTAAACTTGCATCATCTTATTTCATTCTCTCCGCCACCCATGAGTAAGTAATATTGCTCTCCCCATTTTATAAATTAGGAAATTGAGGTTCATAGGGGTTAATTTTTCCAAGGTCTAATGTGTAAATAACTTGTTCCTAATTACTATATTATACTGTTTCCTTATAGTCAACAGGTGTCTAGAAAAGTACCACCACTTAAATTAATAGCAAAATATTAAACAGCCCAAATTCCCGTAATACACATGAAGGCCTTCATGTGCTAAGATAGCTGACTTTGCACTCATGTTCCTCAGTCCCCATGTTAGTTGTAGTATCTCTTTACAGGACCATATGCTTACAGACATCTCTCTTCTGGATTTGGTAATGTTTCTCATAGGAAATCCTTAGTGAAAGCATGCAACCCAGAGAAGCTTAGCATTAAACAGAGGAAATCAACATGAATACATTAAACTGTACCTTACTCAGGAGTGTTACATATTGGGTTAACAAAGACACATGGAGTTTATGGGAACTCAGGAGAGGGAAGAATAATTTTGACTGGGGAATCTGTGAAGAATTCACACAAAAAGTGATAGTTGAGCTGGGCATGAAATGGATCTTTTAATGTTTATGTTATGTTTATTTTTGTGATAATTAACTAGAAAATTACAAAAATTAAAAGTTTTATAGGTATAAAAACATCCACAGGCTCACCATCCCAGAAGTAATCATTGCTAACAATTTGATATATTTCTATATTTTGCATGTATGCATATTGATTGAAGATGGGATTGTACAATGAATATAGTTTTGAATCCTGCTTTTTCACTTAATATAGTATTTGGGTTATTCAAATCACATTTTTAAAAGTTTCAAATAGCCCAGTTTATGGAAGTACCATAATTTATTTGACATGTTCCTTTTTGCAGGTCATTTAAATTGTTGAGTTTCAATGCTGCTATTAACAATGTTGCAAAGAACAACTCTGGTTTTAACTGATCTTCACCTGTACTCACTTCTAGGATCCTTTGAGGAAGAATCACTGGGTCAAAGATATTTATTCTTATACTTAAAACTGCATATTTTAGAAGCATAAAAAATTTGCATTCTTAAAAAGTTTGTTCCAATGTGTACTAAACGTATTTACACCTGAGCCACATTAGGCTTCAGTTCTTCAACATGTTGATCCCTTTCTACCCCAGGACTGTGGCACATGCTGTTCTAGTCACATTGTCTGCAACATTCACATATCCTAGGATCTGTCTCAGAGGTATCTGCAACTGTTCTTTGATTTGACCTTTATTTCTGGGTGCAGTACCTTGCTGTTACAGTGTTCATACCATTGTAATGCATTTTAGTATCTACTAGGGCAAGTCCTACTCCACTCTTCCCATCATTTTACTTTACAGATTTTTCTTGTTTTTTTAAATTTTTTATTATTTTATATTTAGATGTTTGTCAAGCCAACCAGAAAAATCCCATGTAGATTTTGATTGGAATTATATGAAAACTGTTAATTAGGGGGAAAGTAAGATAATTTTATTTTACACTGTTTCCATCCATCCATCCAACAACGCAATATGCACTTCCATTTATACAAATCTTCTTTTATATTGCTCAATAAAATTTTGTGGTTTTCTTCATATAGATGTCATGCATTTCTTGATAATTCATAGGTTTAGTTGTCATTATATCTTCTAGCATGTTTATTGCTGTTATATAGAAGTGTCATTGATTCTTATATATTTATCTTGCAGCTATTCACTTTTGATGAATTTGCTTATTAATTCAAAACATTATTTAGTTGTTTCCCTGGATTTTCTCGATGTGTCTAATCATACTGTCATCATATAACCATAATTTTATCTCCCATTCTATAGTTATTCTTACAATCATGGTTTATTGTATTTGCCTGAACTTTCAGACAATGCTAAATAACAATGGTGACAGTAAGAATTCATCTCTTGTCTCTAGTTTCAATGAAAATGCCTCCACTGTCTCACAATGAAGTATGATGTTGGCTCTTCGTTTCAGATACTCTTTATCAGGTTAGGGAAAGATCCTTCTATTCTTAGTGTTCCAAGGAATTTTTATGAGGCATAGATATTTAATTTTATTAAATACCTTTTCAGCATCTACTGAGCTCTATGTTCATAAAATTAGTGGATTTTCTTGATTTAATGCATCATATTAATGCATTTGCTAATATTAAACTATCATTATGATCGTGAAATGAGTATGGATGAGTATTCTTTTAATGTTCTGTTGAACATAGTTTCCTGGTCTTTTATTTACATTTCCTCATCTTTATTTATATATGTGATTGGTCTATTGCTTTCTGCATGTGTTTTAACAGAGTTTGACACTAGAGTTCATAAAAAGTAAACTTCACACTGGCTAGGATTTTGGTCTATTTCATTCACTGCCAGGTTCTCTCTGCCTAGGACAGTGCCTGGTATATAGTAAGTACTTGATAAATATTTGCTGAGTTAATAGAATATATCTGGTATTTTTTAAAAGTTTTTGAGTCAATGTTCATAATTGCTGTCTCGTAAAATTATCTATTTCATCACTTTGTCAGATTTCTTGGCATTTATTTTTCATGTATTTATCAGAGGCTTGCGTGTTATCAGTTTCTTCAAGATCTGTTGCCTGGATTTAATTTTCCTTGCTATTTCTTTTTAGTTTTCTAATTTACTGAATTCTTTTCTTTCATTTTTATATCAGTCTATGAGTTTTATTTTGTTTTCTTCTCAACTTATTAAGATTATTGCCTATTTATTTTTATTATGAAAAATTATGAAATTATAAACTCACCTTTGACAATAACCTTGCCCACATCCCGTAAGTTGGTAGTTTAGTGCAATTGTACAACAGATTCATCTGTGAAGCTGTTTTAAAAGGCAGTGCTCCCTCAGGAGCAACTGAATCCGAATGTCTGGAACACGACACAGGCATCTGTATATTTGGGTAGCTCCATGAGTGACTCAGACACAGCCAGAGTTCAGACACAGCTCTATTGTGCAGGGTTGGATGGAGGAGAAGAGAATTGTTGGTGACTCTCAAAGATGGCAGATGGCTGTAAGCACTGTGTGAAAGGATGTGGATTTTGTGCTACAGCGACAAGGGTCATCAAAAGTTTGTCGCAGGTTTAAAGTTCAGATTAGCTCCGTTCTTTAGGAAAATGACTCTGGAGTCCCAATGTGAAACACAGAATGAAGAAGAAGAGAGGGGAAGTGTAGTTGGCATTGGCATCATCTTTCATTGTCATTATCATCATCGCCATCTGTGGGCCTCAGGAAAACAGTTCTCTGCAGCACTAACATCACCTGGGAAAGTGTTTACACGCAAATTCTCGGGCCCCACTCCAGAGCTACTAAATCAGGGACCCTGAGGGTGAAACTCAGCAATGTATATTTTGAAAAGCCTTATAGATGACTCTCATGCATGCTAAGGAAGCACTGCTTTACAGTTATTCATTATTCAATAAAGGAAATGGTATTTTATCTGTCCACAGTAACATACGAAAAAATTATTCATTCATTCCAAAGGTATTTATTATCATCTGTGTTCTAGCCTCTCAGGGATGTGATGTGGAGCTTATACAGGTTGTACATTACACGCTGTGTGAATAGCACCCCCTGGAGTTGTGCAGTGCACAGCACAACCTACCAAACCACAGGCTTTACTCCACCCTGGCTATGCATTAGGTTGATATTATGGAGAATAAGACAGACAATGTGACTGTACTCATAGAGTATGCATTCCATTGGGGGAGACACACGTTAAACTGGTAAACAATTACATGCATAAGATAATTATAGACTGTGGGAGTACTTTGAAGAAACTCAATAGGCTATGCAATAGAGAAAAATATTTATATTCAGATCCTTAGGTATATTCACCAATGCACCCACGGTCATGTCATTTTGAAACACAGAAAGGAAAGAGGTCCCCTCTTTCAAAAATATCCTATCTCTCCCTTGATTTTATTCATTGCAGGTGCTGACACAGCAGTGCTCCCTCCTATACAGCACTTCCGAAATCACAGCGACTTGATGTGGGTCCTCAGGGCAAACCACACACACAGGTTACACACAGCAGCTGACTTTCTCTGACCGGACATTCTCTTAATAGCCACGCGTGTGCTTTGGCAGATGGAGCCCCATAAACAACTGACTGCAGTGCCCAGAGGCACCATGAGGAAGGATATGGCCTGGTTCTCCTGGGCCACAGTGGTTTGCAATATTATTGAGTGAATGCAAATGATGGAAAACACTTTCAGAATTGGTATACAACAAGCAGATTCCTGTTCATAGGCAGAGATGTGGGATATAGTAGAATGTGATGTTTTATGAACTGAGTTGACTGGTTTCATTGTCCACAGGAATCTATAGGACTTCTGTCAAAGAGGTCATCTTCACACCATTGAGAAGGTGTTGTGGAGCATAACATAACTTTAAATAAGCTACTTCTAGTTCCCTCTTCCATGTCACCAATGGGAAAAAGCCGAGGTCCAGAAAATGTGTTCCAGAGTGAAATACAGTGACTGGAGAAAACAAAAATCATATTTAAAGTAAATGGAACCAAATGTCTCATTTCTCTTTCCCTTTCTCCATAAACACAGAGTCTAACGCTGCAGGATACTTTTACCTTGAACTCTGTTTTTGTCAGATCAATGACAAGTCACGTTAACAGCAGTGTTTAATTCTATCAATATGTGACCAATTGTGTTAGATTGTTTGGCCATTGATTTCACTTAGTGCTACAGTTGAGTCTGAAAGGAACTGCTTTTCCTTGCAAAGCTTCACACAGTGACAGACACTGAGTGCTGACTTTCCATCTGGCTTGTACACATGGATTTCCCTTTAAGAATACTCAGCTCACATAGCAAAGCCCAATGACATGATATAAATATTATTACTGAAATCTCAGGGTCATCACTTGCCCCCTTGATTAGCTATGAAAGAGTGTGTGGGGACAGAGCCCCAGAGAGCAGTTCCCAGGCTCTCGGCCTCACGTGGAAAGGTGCTGGCTCAGGTAGTAGATGGCCGTCAGCTGTCACTAGTTGGCCGTCAGCTGTAACCATTGAGCCATTGGCCACTAATATAACTGCTGTGGCTACGCTGGGAAATGGAGTCGAGGAGAATTGAGGGGAGTCGAGGAGAGTCAGTCGGTTGGCAGAAAAGTGGACAGCAGGTCGCACGTCGTGTGAATCCAGCCTCTGGTGAGACTATAGTGGTGTGACTCCCCTACCTATGGCTCCGTGGGTGTTCCTTTTTGACCTCACCATATCCTGCGTTCTTATGTGGGGAGCGGGAGCAGAGACCCCGCAGGCCGCCTCGCATGACAAAGTGCATGGCCCAAGATGAGTGTGGGGGCAGAGCCCAGAGAGCAGTTTCCAGGCTCTCGGCCTCACATAGACAGGTGCTGGCTCAGGTAGTAAATGGCCATCAACTGTGATGGGATGGCCATCAGCTGTGGCTAGTTGGCCGTCAGCTGTAACCAGTGAGCCATTGGCCACTAATATAACTGCTGTGGCTACGCTAGCAGAGAGAAGAGGAGAATGGGGCTAGCAAGAAGATGGCGGCTGGGCTGGCAAGCGTGGATGGCAGTTTGCGGACAGTGTGGATCCAGCCTCCAGTGAGAGTATAGTGCCGCCAGAGAGAATATAGTGGTATGACTCCCCTACCTATGGCTCCGTGGGTGTTCCTTTTTGGCCTCACCATGTCCTGCGTTCTTATGTGGGGAGCGGGACCAGAGACCCTGCATGACTCCCTGAATTACAATGAGCAAGTGAAGAGATAAGAATCAAGAAGTATTGGAATTAAGCAACTGAAAAAAATTCAATGTCCCCATGGTTCACAAAAAAAAGGGTTATGAACAACTTTGAATTCAGATGGTTAGACTTTGATGCTCTCCTATTACTTTAGTCTTATGAATAGTTTTCCAAACTGGAAAATTTTGGCCAGCCAAATTATTTTTGAACTGGAAATATGATTATTATTCACTAGTCTCATCAAGTCTCTCTGTCACACGTTCACATGCTCTTGGATTAGTACATCTCTCCTTTACTTCCAGAATGGCTGCCACTTATGAAGATGAAGCACGTCACTCTCTAGCCAGCTGTCATGCGGGAGACCCTGCTCGCTGTGCCATTTGTCGTGCAGGGTGTCATGCAGAGTCTCTGGTCCCTCTCCCCACATAAGAACGCAGGACATGGTGAGGCCAGAAAGGAACACCCACGAAGCCATAAGTAGGGGAGTCATACTACTATATTCTCGCTGGCGGCTGGGTTGGAGACACAGGAAACAGGAGCCACACAATTCGCAACCCTCACTGCACCGCTTGCAGGTTCAGCCACCATCTTCTTGCTAGGCCCCCATTTTTTCGCTAGCCTAGCCACAGCAGTTATATTAGTGGCCAATGGCTCACTGGTTACAGCTGATGGCCAACTAGCCACAGCTGATGGCCATGCAATCACAGTTGATGGCCATTTACTACCTGAGCCAGCACCTGTCTACGTGAGGCCCAGAGCCTGGAAACTACTTTCTGGGGCTCTGCCCCCACACCAGCCAAAGGAGCCTCTCCAATGTTCAAAAAAGATTAAATAATAATGCAAAACGAAGTTAATAATTTCCTAAACTCCAGGCCACAGTCTCCTGAGTTAGTAAATTTTTCAAAATGGGATTGACACTTAAAATACCTATTCCACATCTAGGATATAGACAATGAGGGTAGCCCTTTAAGAAAGAGCAGCTCGTAGTCATTCAATGTGACTATAGATTTAGAGTCTGCTCCTCTGCCCCAGCTGAGTCATGGTCAAGGACTCTTTTTGAAAGCTGGTGGCCTTGGTCAGCTGAGGTGGTCAGAAAGAATACTCGCTCCCCTGAAGCAGCTAGGCCAAAGCAGAAGCATGCCACTGCCAAGTCCTCTACCCTTGTGCAGCGTTACAGCACTCAGCTTATCAATTTACTTGCAAATGGCTCCCTGAAGTATTAACCCAGGTTAATTATTCGTCAAATATGATTATGCAATGGTAATGTAAAAAATCGGAAATGCGGGATGGAATTTTTCACTCCAGCGGTTTGGCAATTGTGGCAGCTGGTAGAGGAGCTGGAGTAATTACGAGGCCATTCCAGCTGGTGGATCAGCACTCTGGTTCAGGAGGGGAAGGGGGGAAAAAAGCAATAAAGAACTAGAGGAGCGGGAATATGAGCGGTGCCAATCGACGTGGGGAAAATTTCACAGCTGCTGGTGGTGATAAATGAGAAACGGTGGCCCTGCTTCTAATCAATACATGTAAATGCTACTCATTACAGCCTTTATACACACTTCTCAATTAGCCCTTCCTCCCACTGGTAACAGGGAATGTCATGCTTTCTGGACTGTGAAAGTGGTTCACCTGCAGCCAGGAGCCACCGCAACAACGCTCGCAGCGCGCTGGGCAGCAGGTGGGAGCACAAAGTCCGAATTCCTCTCCAACTCGGGGAAACGAAATCCCAAGTGTGTCCTTTTAATTAAATGGTATCTTTTAAGATGCCACTTGTTCATTTTGGGTGAGTGACAATCCCACCCAAACCCTACTTAGCATCTGAAAATTCAGAAGCATTTTAGGACACGGTCCATAATGGATTTTTTTTTTAATGAATTATTTTCTTCCTCTTTGAAAAAATTCTGGGTTTTTATTGTTCTGAGTAATAAACTTCATTGTGATTAAGTGCCTTTTCCACATATATTTGCAAAACTGTTTTCTAAAAAACATATATAGGGGATTCTCTAATTTGTTGTATGTAGTTTCATTTTACTTTTGGGTAGAGAGATTAGGAAATACTTTAAAATCAGAAAATTCCAAGCTATAGTAGCTTAGCTCAGCATGTTGGTTGTAACTATATAACTTCTCTCAAGTGAACTTTTTACAACCCTGATACAGTGCCATACATTGTCAACAATGCCAAATAGCATGGCCTAGCCCTAGTGTGTTTAAATAACAGTGTGTCCTATTTTCAAAGAGTAAAATTCTTAAGGAAAAATGCAGGTCTATTCTAAAGGTGTAGTGTTTCCCTGCCTTCAGCTTATTTGAATTTGATTACCTTCATTTGTTTTGTTTTGTTGGATGTGAAATATAATTTTTCCCAGTTAACAAAGAAGATCCTACAGACAAAAAACAAAACAAAACAAAACAATAAACACACACACACACACACACACACACACACACACACATCTTTCTTTAGTTTTTATAAAATGATATTTTACTTGAGTTTATGCTATGAAAACATTTTTTAAATAGTTATAATAATGCTTCAAATTTAAAGTTTGAATTGTTACCTGGGAAAAAAAATCTCTCAAATTGTGTTAAAATTAACAAATTAGGATCCACCAAACAAATAAGAATGTCCACCACTTCAAAATTGAATTGTATGATAAGTCCACTGTCAGTTAAAGTAAGGGTGGGAGTTTGGGGCGAGTAAGGGTGGTGTGTGTGGGGGGGTGGGGGGTTGTAGTTCAAGGTTTTCCTAAAGAATGTTTTATATTTAAGTCAATTCACGTCAAATTTCATTTAACTGGTATTGATAGAGCATCTGTTGTATGCTGAGCACCTTTCTGGATGATAAGAATGCAACAGTGAACGATATAGGCACAATTTCTACTCTCATGGAGCCTTGGGATTCTGACTGATGTTTTGGGGTTACTAAATCTTGAGATTCCTAAGGAGAAAGTTGTTCTCCTAAGAAACCACAGACATAATGACCAGCCACAACTTAACATTTTTTTCTGACCACACTAAGAGATGACCAGTTACCAAGATAAAGAGTCAGTGGTTTGAATGCTTTGCTAGCCTTTTATTCAGTATGAACTCCTGAGGGGCATTCATGTCTTTTCAGATATGTTGATTTCCACCATGATATTCCAAAGCAATAGCCACTCTTATCCTGATCCTGGATTTTATCCTAACTACATTTAGAGAGTCCTTTACTAAATAAGGATGCTATAGCAGATTTGTTCTTAAAGTCTAATATACTCCCACAGAATTTCAGTTGCATTCTTTTTCAGAGGTAAATGTACTTTCTTCACTCTGCAGAAAACTTAAATCAGAAAGCAGGAATAACTTTTGATTCTAATAGGAGATAAAAAATGGCTTATATCTGGCTGCCAGGCTGCCTGAGAACACATGGCGATCATAGATCCACACAACTGGATATCTCTGGTTTCTTTCTTGTTTCCTAGCGGTACACACGTTGAATAAGAATAAAATACCACCAGTTTCATCCTGTGCACATTTGTCACTGATAATAATAAAAATTTTGTATAAAGACTGACAGACTAGAATTTTACCTTTGCACACCAAAAAGTCTAAATGTACAGTACTATGCGGGGATATTTCCATGAATAATCATCAAATTAACATACACATCTACTGTAACCCAGTTATATGTAATAATCCACATGTCCCAATTTTTGCTAATTTCAGATTAGCTGCCTAATCTCTGCACCAGCCCTAACATGCAATTTATGTCTTGGATTCAGCTCTTCTATATTTGGGAGACAGATCTCACCATTGGTGATTTGATTAATGAAAGCATTGTTTGAGTAAAGTTTAGAAATTTCATTTTGCCCCACACAGAAGATAATCTTTGAGAGATGATATGATCAAAAGGGAAGTTAATCAATAAAAAGAAATAAAAATATAAATGCAAGTACATATAAATGATACAGCCTAAACTATTCTCTATAGAGAATCCAGATAGATCTTGCCATGCCTTGGTTCAAACCTTTCCAATGGCTTTCCATCTTATTTAGAGTAAATTAAAGCCAGAATCCTTAGTGGCCTATAGGACTATATGAAATTTACCTTCCTGCATCAGGGCCTTTGCAGCTGCTCCCAAAAATAATCTTTCTCCAGATAGTCACAGGACCCAATGTCTCCCTTCATTTTGGTCCCAGCTCAAATGCTCCCTTATCAGATACCTTTGCAGCACCCTCCAGTCTAACACGGCACCACCATCACTCTCTAGTCCTCTACCCACTTCATTTTTCTTCAGAGCACTTGTCTCCATCTGATGGATTACATATTCACTTGTCTTTCTCTTCCTGTATCCCAAACTGGAATGTCAGCTGCATGATAGAAGAGACCTTGTCGTTCTTTTTCACTTCTACACATTGTACCCATGTCTGATGCATCCTGACTTTCCTCACATGCCTAGTACATGATAGGCGCTGGATATTGGTTGAATGAATAAGTAAATGGATAGACTGTGCTTGCCTAAGCCAAGGTATTATCAAGATCTCTGCTATGGTCTGTAAGTTTGGTTCCCCCCAAAACTCACATGTTGAAACCCTAATGTCCAATGTGATGGTATTAAGGAGTAGGGTATTTGGGAGGTGCTTAGGTCATGAGATAGAGTCCTCATTAAAGAGATTAATGTTCTTACAAAAGAGTCCCCACAGAGATCCCGTACCCCTTTCACCATATGAAGACACAAGAATTTGTCAGTGTGCAACCCAGAAGAGGGCCTTCACCAGAATCCAACTATGAGGGCACCCTGAATTGGACTTCTAAGAATTGTGAGAAATTTCTCTTGCTTTTCTTTTTAAGCCACCCATTCTGTAGTATTTTGTTATAGCTGCCTGAACAGACCTAGACAATCTTTCTTCATTATTTCTTAAAGAACCACATTTTGGTAAGGAACCGGAGCTTCTTATGAGTCACTATGTCTGTGTAAAGCGGTACTGTCTGCTACAGCAGCCACGAGCCACGCGTGGCTATGAAATGCTTAAAATGTGCCAAGTCCAACTGAAATGTGGTGTAATCATAAACTACATTCTGGGTTTCAAAGACTAAATACAAAAAAAAAAGTAAAACATCTCAATAATTTTTATTTTATCTAATAAATAACTTTAATTTGTATGTCGAAATGATAATATTTTATACATTAGATTAAATAAAATATATTATTAAAATTTATTTCACCTGATTCTTTTTATTTTTTAAATGTGGTTACTAGAAGATTTAAAATTACAAGTGTGGCTCACATTGAATTTCTATTGGGCAGTGCTAGTAAAGCGTACCTAAAACATGTATCACCTACTTTTTAAATCCTTCATCTATTTCTTGAGCCCCCTGACCTAACTTACCCTACCCACACTCAATACCAAGGAGCACTTCGCAGATAAGTACATCTTGATATAAATTGTAAATATCTATGTGTATCTCTGTGTACTTTTAAGAAAACTTATACACAGCATTGGCTTCTGCTTTCTCATATGCAGCATTAGAGAGTGTTAACTTCCAGATGCAGGAGACTGGCTCACCAAAATACTGAGAATTTGGACCATCTTTGAATTGTTCTCCGAGGCCTACTTAGGAGAAGCTTAGGCCAGGGGTGATAACTTATATCTAAATAAAGAAATCCATGAACCATGCAGTAATTCGTTGACCCATTTCTAGAAGGAAAAGAAACACACAACACATACTTAACTGGCATGGACTGATTCCATACCCTAGTAAATGACTGAGTGCTCATGGCTAAATATGGCAGTCAACGTTAGACATAAAGGAAAACCCAGGAGACTTGCATCCATTTCCAGATCTACAATTCAAATTTGCCTTCACCTTCTCATGGTTGAACCGTCCTCGGAAGTTTTCTTGCCTCTAATGGTAAGTAGTGGATTTTAACCAAACGGAAGTTCTTCAGTTTGTGAATCCTGAGGAATCCATGCCTTGTCTCCACTGTCCTTTTCTTTTTCTTGATTCCTTTAGATGTGACATGGTTTGCACTTATGCCCACATTACTTTATACCTTAGCCAAGGCCAAGTTCAGTTTACACGGTGATGAGGGTTAGGTCCAACATGCAGGTAAAGCTGTGTGTCCTTACTGTCTGGTGTCAGAGCTGATAATGAGCCAGACTGAAATGGAAGCTGTCACTTTGCATCATATCAGAGTGACCTGAACAATGTAAAGAAATTAAAAGCTGCCAGTGGCAATGGATCCCATTTCAGTCATTAGCTGCATGGGAGGGACAGGCACTGTTCAGAAGACTGGAACCAGTGGGAGTCTTTGGTCCTCAGGGAATTTACCACTAAGGTTGCTTTATGCCCCACTTCTCTTTAATGCACACCAAGTACAAATGAATTTCTATTCTTTGTTTTTATTATTATTTAGGTCCAGCTACTGTGGATGGAGAAGAAAAAAAAAATGAGGCAAGAGATGCGAGAAAGACCCAATGCGTTAATCTAGCAATCGAAATAGCAAAACAAAAATGTTTTTAACAAATGTGTATGCAAAAGTATATTTGTGTGTTCATGTGAGAAATAAAAAATGAATATAAAAGTGTGACTTCTTTATAATACTTCTTTCTCTCTCTCCCCCCTACACTCTTCTCTCTCTTTCTCAGTTTTTTTGTTGTTGTTTTTGTTTTTTTTGAAGCTGGCCGGCAGAAAATGAATGAGACAAGCAAACTCAGGACTGACTCTTATTTCAGGCTCAGAAATATGAAAAAAAAAAAAAAAGTAATATATTTTTTAACAGAAAGCCTCAGAATATATGCTTCAATCTTTGAGTTTCAAAAAAGGCAGCGAATCAGGCAGGAGGACAGAAGGTTACAGATTAGTACTGGTCATTGCTCAAAGAGTACAGGTTATAAATAATAAAGGAAGAAAGGGTGAAGGACACTAACATATAACTGGGAACTCACAATGGAATAATCAAAGCAGAGAATCTAATTTCAGCTTTAAAAATACCATCCAACATTGAATTCCAACTGTATCTTTCTAACACATTCCACAGATATACAAAACCCTACTTCATGTATACACAGTTCCAAAGTTTCAATGTAAGTACTAGGCTAGTATGTGATCTCAAGTTTAACTGCACAGTTTTTTTTCATTTGTAAAGTGAAAAATAGTATATTTTCTATGAAAGTTAAAATGTAATTTTAAAAAGGAAAGGAAAACTATAAAGGATAGTGACAAGTATTTTCATATAAGGACCCAGGATCTATAATTCTATATATTAAAAACAAGTATATAACACATAGACATTTTAACAGACATTACATTAGGTGCCTCACACACACATGGATTATTTTGGTAAATTTATGAATCTTTCTATAGGTAATATAAACTTCACCTTCATACCCAACCGTTCATGCAAAGAAAATATAAAAAGGGAAGAAGAGAAAAATAAAGCCTAACCAGAAGCTTAAGGATGTATCTGTATATCAGCTAATTGTCCCAACCAAAATATAACAAAAATTCAACTTCTGAAAATATATCTGGCTTTACAGAGACAGGAAAACTTGTTAGGTGAACCTCCGCCATTTTGAGTTATTCTGTGAGTCACATAATTTGTATCCACTGATGGTTTGATGCGGTGGTTTTGTTACAAGACTCAGTCTTCACCAGTGGGCTTTTGGTTGTTGTGGTTGTTGTGGTGTTTATTTTTAATCTGCTTCTGTGAAATGAGCCCCTAGTACTGTGTAGAACACTAGAGAATTATACTCTTTATTATGTCTCAGAAGCCACTATTGTTGTTACCAGAATGACAATAGCTGTCCTGACAATAACAAGTGTCTTCATGCTGTCTGGGAAGTTATTCCTATTTATTTCAAAATACAACTGGCCATTTCATTAAAGTATAGTAGTTGATCACCAAACAATACATTTGCATAGTGCATTTCATTTCTGAAAATGCACAAAGATAAACAGAATTT
The DNA here is from genome assembly GCF_057876585.1 of Rhinolophus sinicus. Classification (NCBI taxonomy): domain Eukaryota; kingdom Metazoa; phylum Chordata; class Mammalia; order Chiroptera; family Rhinolophidae; genus Rhinolophus; species Rhinolophus sinicus. Next base: position 52,991,904 of record NC_142504.1, on the reverse strand, counting down.
CCATATCAGTGGAAATTTAGTAGCAAGCTGAATTTTGTAGCAACCAGCCAGGAACTGAAGTGTTTTTCACTTCTACTGCCCTTGTTTATGGAAGTGTTCAGATACAATTTTCCATAGATGTTAACTCAATAATCTGTACCAGATCCCCATGAGCCTAAGTCAGGGAAAGCCTACTCTACGGACAAGGGAACAAAGGCAGAGAAAGCTTATGGAGGTCTGGAGAACATTTTTGGTTTCTTAGTCATGGCGGGTCACTGTGGTAGGTATATGCAATTTAATTTATAGTCTATATATGTTTTAAATACTTGTATTATTACTAATTAACAGATTCCAAAACTAGTTACTTAACTTTTCTTCTTGACATATGTGAAATTGTTGAAATATCAGTTTATATACTGTAAATTTAAAACAAAAAGAAAAAGAAAATAAAGGTCCGACCTAGGAAAACTAAAACTCCCTCTCCAAGAAACTGAGGGGTCATTGCTCCAAGACAGTACAATCAAAATAGATGCCTTAAAAATACCCAAGACATTCTGAAAATGAGCAAGAGATAATAGAAATGTTATTGTATTTTAAAGCCTGGCAAAGCCAAAATGGACAATAGAGACAGCTCCACAAAAGTTTTGAAAATGCCCCAAATTTGGAAGCAATTGATTCTCGAACAGTATTTGAAAAATCATGCTAACCTACAAGGAACTACATTTTAGTTTTAATTCGTGCTCAAACCAAAGAAAATTGAAGATATAGTAACACAAGTATAGAAGCAAGTATTCTATCTCTTACCAACTTTCTGAATGCTTGATTCCTTGGTTGTTAACTGAGGTCTATGTTTGGGATTTTCGTATCTCTACGACGATGAACCTAACCTTCTATCTGATGTCCGCAGGGCCTGCGGACTGCATCTCTGCCGTAGGAAGGTGGGCTGGTAGACAAAGGACTAGTGCACATTACATACCGCATGCCAAACAATTGCTTTTATTGCACAAATAATCAATTTACGTAACTTTAGCACTACTGAGGACCTACTATTTTTGCCAATTATCATGACAGCTGATTTATGCACATCAGCTCTAATCTGTACAATAACTAAACATGGTTCAGTATTTACACATGAGGAAACTGAGGCTCAGAGAAATTAAGTAACTTGCCCAGATCACACAACTCGTAACTGGTGAGGTGTTCAGAGGCATCTGCATCTATGGCCTTCCCAATTTAGGCCTTGGCTGAACTGCAATCACCAAGCAATTAGAGACAGAAGTGGTCAGTTTAAAATAAATAAAAGAGTATCAGCGAAAGGCAATCTTCTTGCTTCCTTAGACTCCCCCAATCTATTATATGCATTCTCAGTTATATGCATCCTTCAAGTCCTCTTGTTAAAAATATTTTGACTCTTTATTCTGCATGAAGCCTGTGCTAATTATTCTACAAACTTTATTTCGCACAGTGGCCTATGAATATTCCCATTCAACTGATGGAGAAACTGAGTCCCTTTAGAGGCTAGCTCGCACAAGCTTCCATGGTAAGTGGGAGAGCTACCTTTTGAGTGGTGGTGTGGCTGCACCTCATGCTGTGCCCAAATTTTAGTGTATGTGAATCATGTGAATTTTATAAATCAGTCCCATTCTAAACATACAAAGCAGTTTATTATTTAAACGTAGATTATAGTACAACGTTCAGGAAGTGTAGAATCCTTCTGAATATACATATATTTCATAAAACAGATATTTGCCAAAAGGCACAAATGATAGGATTTAGAGTACATTACAAATTAGGTATGAAAATGGGAATGGAACCAGATCTCTTATTCTTGGTATATTATCAATGATCACCACCATTATCTAAACCTGATTACTAAATATTTATCTATATGGAACCATAGAAACTAACAATGCACACTAATCTTTTCCTTCTGGGTGTACATACAAATTTGAACAAAAGATATCCTAGTCAAATGCATAAATTAAGTAAGAAAACAGCAAACATATTGCCTATTATAAATTTAAGGAAGTCTTATAATGAGGAAAAATAACACGACACACAAGTTTTGATAGAAAAATATTGACCAAACTCTTCTAACCAGTTGTGGAAAATCACTTATAAATTGCCAATCTTAATTATGCTACTTAGCAAGGAATTTTGCTGAGAAAGAAGTCTGTATGAGAAAAAAAGATTGATAATGAAAGCCAGCATCTACTGGGGGTTTTCTCTCTGCCATGAACTGGGAAAAGTGCTTCAACAGGGGTTATCTCATTTAATCCTGAAAAGAACCATGATGAAGATATTAGCATTCCCACTGAACACATGAGGAAATCAAGGTTCATAAAGTATAAGCAACTTGCCTGAGTTTTATACAGACACACACAACTGAAACAAGAGTTGCACAGAACACTAACCATCCTTAATTGCATTCTTTGCATGTCGACATTTTTCACACTGGGTCACGGTAAAAATTATTTTTAAGAATTGAAAAAATAGCTACCAGGTCTAGCAGAATCTTGCATGCTGGCTAGAAAGTCCATCAGAGCACCAAGACTACTGATTCACCAAATTTCTCTAGCTTACATGATTCTCACCACTCTTGGGACTTATGTATCACATGCCAATGAGTACTGAGGCTTTGGAGAAGTACAGTGAAAGGATTAGGATTTTTATTAAGGGAACAATATGGAATGGTGCTGTATTTTTCAAATTAGGGGTCATAAATACTTTAATTTCATAATACTCTGTAACATTCTATTTTATTCCATTTTAAAAATAAATGTTCTTATTAACCCACTGTATTGATTTCATGACACTAGCTAGAAATCAACATTTAAAAAATGAAATAGAAAATAGCCCATCAAGATGGCAGAGTAGGTAAATACTGTGATTGCCTCCTCCATGAGCACATTAAAATTACAACTAAATTACAGAACAATGAACCTGGAGAACCACCTGAAGACTAGCTGAACAGAAGTTCTATAACTAAAGATGAAGCCACATGGAGACTGGTAGGAAGGGCAGAGATGGGCGGGCCAACACCTAGGTGGGGTGGTTGAGAATCAAGAGTGATATCTCAGTTGCAGTGGTTCCCACTGAGGAATGACGGTCCCTGTCCCACACTGGGTTCCCCAGCCTGAAGCACCAGTGCTGGGAAGAGGAGGTCTGACAACATCTGGATGTGAAAATCAGCAGAGATTCAGTCAGTTTGGGCGAGATGAAGGGCTGCTGGAAACCCAGGCAGCCTTTTAAAGGTACAGACTCTCTTGTTCCAAGGCACTTAGCCTGGGCTCCAGCAGAGACATAGTGGTTTGGGAGGTGCAAGAGACATACAGGGTGAGACTGAATCGTGTGGCTTCAGGATTAGGGCTGGAGGCACAGTAGCCATTGTCCCTGTGTTGAGCCCTCTCCCATGCAGCCAGCAGGCAGCATTATCTTTCCTGTGTTGAGCCTTCTCTCTACGAAGTCAAATCTGAATCTGAATTGACCTGCTGAACTTCACTCTGTCCACCTTGGTGACTCCCTGAGACCCTGTTCCACGCACTTGAGCACTGCCTAATGCTCTTTTGGTGGCCGGCAGCTGGTATTAGCCCATGTTGCAGTCTTTCTTGGATAACTCTTGGGGGTCTGCAGGCCCCAGGCAGACAGAGATTGACATTGATGTATCCTGAACCCTTTGCTGAGTGGCCCCATGCTCAGCACTGGTGACAAATCTAAATCTGTATTAACCTGGTGAACACCACTTGCCCCACCCTAATGATGCCCTCTGACCCCAAGTCATCCAATTCTTATACTGCCTGAGGCTCTTTCAGTGGTTGAGTTTAATGGGCAGCCAGCAGGCAGAGGCGGACCTCAGGGTACCCTGGGTATTTGCTGAACTTCCCCAGGCTTGGTATTGGTGGTAATTGGGTTCAGCTTGCAGCATGGCCTTTCCCACATGCCTCCAGGTCCAGCACAGGCAGCAACCAATCTGGGATTGCTTTGTAGCTCCTACCAGGTAGCCCTAAGCCAGTCACCTTGGCCTGTATGGGAGCCCCTCCCAAGAGGCCCCAGAACACATCCTTTGTTCTGAAACACATCCTTTGGCTGGTTCCAGACCATAATAGAGCATCATCCAATTAGCCCCCAAAACAGCACACTCAAAAAGTGGTATTGGCAGGCACTAGAAACCACTGGGGTGCATCTTGTTCCATGAGGTCAGCCCCCACACAGAAGCTTGTGTACTGTGGTTGTGGTCAATCCTCATAGACAGTCAGCCTGAGGGTCAATCCTACCCACTGACAAGCCAACAGCAATCAGGCTCAACAACAACAGGAGAGTGTACACAACAGGCAAAAAGGACACTCCTGGAGCACCCAGCTCAGGTAATCAGGGAGACTGTGCCACTGGGCCACACAGCATACCTAATACACAGGCCACAATATCGAGACTGGGAGACATAGTACATCTACTTAATACATATAAACAAACACAGAAGGCAACCAAAATGAGGAGACAAACAAACATGTCCCCAATGAAAGATTAAGAGAAAACTTCAGAAAAAGAACTATACTAAATGGAGGCAAGCAATCTAACAGATATAGAGTTCAAAATACTGGTTATAAGTATGCTCAAGAAACTTAGTGACAACTTCAACAAAAAGATAGTAAGCATAAAAAAGGAGATAGAAACCATAAAAAGAACCAGTCAAAAATGAAAAATACAACAACCAAGATGAAGGATCCACTAGAAGGAATCACCACCAGACTAGATGAAGCAGAGGATTGAACCAGTGATTTGGAAGACAAAGTAGCAGAAAACACCCAAACAGAACAGCAGAAAGAAAAAAAATCCAAAAAATTGAGAGTTTAAGTGACTTCTAAAACAACATCAAGTGTAGCAATATTCACATTATAAGGATACCAGAGAAGAAGAGAGAGAGCAAAAGATTGAGAACCTGTTTGAAGAAAGAATGTCTGAAAGTTCCTTAACCTGGCAAAGAAAATAGACATACAAGCCCAGGAAGCACAGAGAGTACTAAACAACATAAACCCAAAGAGGCCCATACTAAGGCACATTATAATTAAAACACCAAAGGTTAAATACAAAGAGAGAATCTTAAAAGTAGCACGAGAAAGGCAGTTGGTTACCTACAAGGGAGCTCCCATAAGACTGTCAGCTGATTTCTCAACAGAAACTTTGCAGGCCAGAAGGGATTGTCATGAAATACTGAAAGTGATGAAAAACAAAGGCCTACACCCAAGACTAACCTATGTAGCAAAGGTATCATTTAAAATTGAAAAAGAGATAAAGAGCTTCCCACACAAGAAAAAGCTAAAGGAGCTCATCACCACTAAAACAGTATTACAAGAAATGTTAAAGGGACTTCTTTAAGAAGAAGAACATAAAATGAATAAGAAATTGACAATAATTACATACTATCAATAATCACTTTAAATATAAATGGACTAAATGCTCCAATCAAAAGACACAGGGTAGCTAAATGGATTTTAAAAAGAAGAAGAAGAAGAAGTCTCATACCTATGCTGTCTATAAGAGACCCACTTAAGATCGAAAGACACACAGACTGAAAGTAAAGGAATGGAAAATCCCATTTCATGCAAATGGAAATGAAAAACTAAAAGGTGGGTAGCAATACTCATATGAGACAAAATAGACTTTAAAGCAAAGACAATAACAGAAGACAAACAATAACATTTCATAATGATAAAGGGATTGATCCAACAACAGGGTATAACTCTTGCAAACATTTATGCACCCAACATAGAAGCATCTAATAAAGCAAATATTGACAGGCACACAGGGAGGAATCAACAGGAATACAGTTATACCAACGGACTCTAACACCACATTGACATTAATGGATAGATCTTCCAGACAGAAAATCAACAAGAAAACAGCAGACTTAAATGACACATTACACCAGATGGATTTAATTGGTATTTTTAGAGCATTTTACTCCTAAGCAGCAGAATTTACATTCGTTTCAAGTGCACATGGCATTGTTCCCAAGATAGACCACATGTTAAGTCACAAAACAAGTCTCAATAAATTTAAGAAGATTGAAATCACTTAAAACATCTTCTCTGACCACAATGGTATGAAATTAGAAACCAATTACAATAAAAAAGTGGAAAAACACACAAACACATACAAGCTAAATAACATACTGCTAAACAATGAATGGATTAACAATGAGATTAAGGACAAAATCAGAAGTTACCTTTAGAAAAATGAAAACACAATGACCCAAAATCTATGGGACACAGAGAAAGCAGTCCTAAGAGGGAAATTCACAGCAACACAAGCCTACCTAAGAAACAAGAAAAATCTCAAATAGTCGAACCTTTCCTTAAAGGAACTAGAAAAAGAACAACAAGCAAAGCCCAAAGTGAGTCCAAGGATGGAAACAATAACAATCAGAGCAGAAATACACAAAATATGGTCTGAAAAAATAATACAAAAGATCAATGAAACCAAGATCTTGTTCTTTGAAAACATAAACAAAATTGATAAACATTTAACCAGACTCATCAAGAAAAAAAGAGAGAGGACCCAAATAAACAAAATCAGGAATGAAAGAGAAGTGACAAATGACACACAGAAATACAAAGAATTATAACAAAATACTACCAACAATTACATTCCAATAGATGGGACAATCTGGAAGAAATTGATAAATTCCTAGAAACACACAATCTGCCAAGACTGAATCAAGAAGAAATAGAATATCTGAACAGACTGATTAATACTAATGAAATTAAATCAGTAATTAAAAAAACTCCCCAAAAAAGTCCTAAAACAGACGGTATCACTGGAGAATTTTGCCAAACATTCAAAAGAGAATTAACACTTATCCTTCTCAAACTATTCTAAAATATCCAGCTGGAGGGAGGGCTTCCAAGCTCATTTTATGAGGCCACCATTACCCTGAATCCAAAACCAGACAAAGACATTACAGAAAAAGAAAACTACGGGCTGATATCTCTGATGAACATAGATGCAAAAATCCTCAACAAAATATTAGCAAACTGAATTCAGCAATACATTAAAAAGATCATACATCATGATCAAGTGGGATTTATTCCTGGGATGCAAGGTTGGTTCAGTATCCACAAATCAATTCATGTGATATGTCACATAAACAAAATAAAGGATAAAAATCATATGATCATATCAACAGATGCAGAAAAAAGGTTTGACAAAATCCAGCATCCATTTATAATATAAAAAACTCTCATTTATGATTAAAAAAAAATCAAATTATGATAAAAAGTAGGAATAGAGGGAACATATCTCAATATAATAAAGGCCATATATGACAAATGCACAACTAACATCATACTCAATGGGATACTTTGAACATCATTTGTTCAAAGGAACAAAACAAGGATGTCCACTTTAACCACTTCTATTTAACATAGTGCTGGAAGTCCTAGCCACAGCAATCAGACAAGAAAAAGAAATAAAAGGCATCCAAATTGGAATGGAAGAAGTAAAACTGTCAATATTTACAGATGACATAATACTATATAGACAGACCCCAAAAGATTCCACTAAAAAACTATTAGAACTGATAAATGTTTCTTTATTTTCCTACTTTTACCATTATTCATAGCTTTGTCTTCTGGAAGATGAGAACTCAGTTCTCTCTGGCCCATTTCCTCTCTCCTCCCACCAGTCTTCTTTTTGCCCTCCTCCCAAAATAATAGCATTGCCTTTAAATAAATCAGTTTTGGATGTTTACATTATTACTATTAGGCACTTATTGCTCACAATTAAAACACTTACTATCAATTATGTTTAATTATTTCTTAAAACTTTTTTGGTAATGAATACTTGCCTTGTCTATTTATTTGGTAATTCTCTATCTGAAATATCATTGTTTCTTCTCCCAAACTCTATGTAAAATGCCTTCAACATTGTTAAATACATCAGGCGATAACAGAGCCTTTATAAATCCTAGAGACACCCCTGACATCCCAGTGTTCTCCTGTTTCAAATAGGATTGCCAGCTCTCCAGGCCTTATTTATCATCCTCCTGGGAATTTCCTTCACCTCTCTCCTGGAATGCAACCCCATTATGGCTTTTAAGCCTTCTTTCTTGCCTTATCTTTTCATTTTGGTGGAGTACATCCTCCAGAAGCTTTGCAAGTTAATGGTGTATGGGAGACACATTTTTAAAAAGTTAAACATTAGTGAATGAAAACTATTTCTTGCTGAAGTTAGAATTCTAAGCTATTGATAAATCTTATACCATCTCAATTCCTGATATGTGCCTTTTTGTTGTTTCTGAAAATGTTTAGAATGTTCTAAAATTTCACAATGGTAAGTTCATTTGTCATTTATTTTATGCAGAGTATTTAGTCGGTCTTTTCGATTTGGAAGCTAATATCCTTCATTTGTTGGAAATTGTTTTCACATTTTCTATTTGATAATTTGCCTCCCTTCCATTTTCACCATTCTTCTTCTGTTGTTCTTGTTAACCAGATAGTGAATTTCCAGGTTCTAATCTCTAATTTTCTATTCAATCTTTTCTACACTACAAGGTGTGATCAAACAATATGGTAAATGCTTAAATTAAAAAAAAAATTTATTACAGTAAAAGACACATTGCCATTAATGCCTCTTAAAATACTCCCCCTCATTTCAAACACACTTATCCCATCATTCTTGCCACTTCCTGAAGTAGTTCTGGGAGTCCTCTTTCGTGAGTGTCTTTAGTTGCACTGTCATGGCTGCCTCGATGTCCTGAATCATTTTGACTTTGGGGAAGAGCCAGAAGTCACACAGTGCCAGATTTGGTGAATAAGGTGGATGAGGACATGCCATAATGTTTTTATTTAGCAGAAATTGCCGTATACCAGAAACGATGTGTGACACAGAGCATTGTCATGATGGAAGATGATTTACAGCACACTTTTAAAACACAACTTCTCTCAACCATAGCTCACACCTGACTGACTGCACCAAATAAGTTGAAACTTGTCACACACAGTTACTAAGATTCAATGCGTCACTTCCCATATTGCAGGTCCCTGCCTTTCCGTTGGATGGCACTCGGCAGCAGCATTCACCATATTTTGTGATCATAATGGAAAGACTCTGTGTCACACATCGCTTATGGTATATGGCAATTTCTATCAAATAAAAACATTACACATAGGGAATAGAGTCAATGGAATTGTAACAGCTATATATAATGTCACAGGGGTAGTAGATTGGGGGAGGAGGTTAATCACTTTGTGAGGGGTGTAAATGTCTAATTATTACATTGTTTTGTACACCTGAAACTAAAACAAAACAAGACAAAACAAAAAACACTGCAGTGTGCCCTCATCCACCTTATTCACTGAATCTGGCACCATGCGACTTCTGTCTCTTCACCAAAATCAAAGCGACCGTGAAAGGTAAACATTTTTAATCAATTCAGGACATCGAGGCAGCCACAACAGTGCAACTAAAGACACTCACAAAAGAGGGCTTCCAGAACTGTTTCAGAAAGTGGCAAGAATGATGGGAAAAGTGTGTTTGAAGCAAGGGGGAATATTTTGAGGGGGATTAATGGCAATGTGTCTTTCACTGTAATACGTTTTTTAATTTAAACATTAACTGTATTTTTTTTTTATCACACCTGTGTGTTCATTCTCTATATTTTCTGGAAACAACTGGTAGACTACAACATCTGTTCCAAACCTTCTATTGAATTTTGATTTCTGCTTTCTTATTTTTTATTTTCAGGAGCTCTCACTTGATACCTGAATGTCCCTTTTCATCATTTTCTTGTTTTACCATTATAGTATCTTAAGTTGTTGATGGAATTATTCTTTTCTCCAAGTTTTATTTTGCGCTTTTTTGTGTGTGTGGAGTTCCTCTTTCAAATCCTATTTTTTATTATCTGTCTTTCATATTGAAACCTTTCCTCAAATATTGGTTAATGCTCCTCCAGTTTTTATTACAAAGCAAGGCAATAAAAAGCTGATTGGTCCCAATGGATAGATGGTATTTTTTGACTTAGAATTAGGATGAGAACCAGTCATTTTGCTGAAGAACTCTCAACATCAACCCTATGGGTCTTTTATGTGGGACCATACCACTTCCCCAGAGAATAATTTTCTAATCTACTGCTAAGGAAAGATTTGGTGGTGGTGGTAGTGGTGGTGGTGGTGGTGGTGGTGGTGGTGGTGGTGGTGGTGGCATACATGTGTAAGACTGACTACTGGCTCTAGAAGGTAAGCAGGGAAAGGGAATTAAGGGCCCAACTTTTGTATATCTAACTCTCACTTAATACCTTTGTTTTCAGTCCTGTGTTGTTTTTTCCCCCTTGCTGGTCTTGTTTGTTGTCCCTAGGAGTATACCAATACTCCTTGTGCAAAGGCACTAGGTGTCCCCAGTTCCTGAATCAAGGGCTCTGCCATGTGGATTGACTTGCTCTTGTTGGTTTCTCCTCCTGCAAGCTGTAAGGGGTTACCTTTCTCTACTCAGTTACATCAGTTATTATTCATTTCCCTTCTTCTAAAAGCTTGTTGACATATCATGTTCAGGGTCATTTCCTCTCTGCTCCTCTTTGTTCTTGCTGGTTTATACCTTTGTAAATTCCTCTCTGGTTATGTTTATTGTGTTTCAGTAGAGATTGGAGAGAAATGTTCAATCTAAAAGTCTGCTGTAGTGTTTTTACTTGTTTGTTTGTTTTATCTATGTTCTGGTGGTATCAATATGGAACTTGGTTTCCTGGGGAAGATAATTTGGTAACTCAAGTGTGTTCTTCCTTGTGAGGCATTTAAGCTTACTTCTCTGAAGCTCCACACCCCAAAGTCCAAGATTTCAGCAACCATACCACTGTATTACCATAATGACTTGTTACATAACAAGTGAAGCAATAATTCATTTGCCATTAAGTAATTGGCTGGGTACACAATGCTAAATTCTCTTGAAACATACCAGTCTTGCAAAATGCACAAACTTGATATGCAACTGAATATGTGGACCTCCTGGCTGTAATTCACTTTTAAAAAGGAGCTTTCTCAGGCTCAACATACAAATAAAAAGGTACCCCCTACATAAAGTCATTTCAGAAAAATCAGGATAGACTCCTTAAGGAAGTCTCTTTAACATTTCTTGTAAGGTTGGGTTAGTGGTAATGAACTCTTTAGCTTCTGCTTGTCTGGAAAGCCACCTCTTCTTCAATTCCAAATAATGACTTTGCTATATAGAGTATTCTTGGTGGGATTTTTTTCTTCTTTTAGCACTCTGAATATATCATGCCATTCCCTCCTGGCATGCAAAGTTTCTCCTGAAAAATCGGATAGTCTTATACAGGCTCCCTTATATGTAACACGTGGTTTTCCTCTTGCTGTTTTAAAATTCTCTCCATGTATTTAACTTTTGACATTTATTTAGAATGTATCTTGGGCATCTTTGGGTTCATCATATTTGGAACTCTCTAAGCTTCCTGGATCTGAATGTCTCTTTCTTTCCCCAGGTTAGAGAAATTTACAGCCATTATTTCTTCAAATAAGTGTTCTGCCCCTTTCTCTCTCTCTCTCTTTTCTTCTGGGACTCCTATAATGCAAGTGTTTGTCTGCTTGACATTGTTCCATAAGTCTCTGATCTTTATTTTTTCACATTCTGTTTTCTTTTTTGCTGCTCTGATTGAGTTCCTCTGCCCTGTCTTCGAGTTCACTGATCCTTTCTTCTGCTGTTGAACACCTCTAGTGTATTTTACAGTTGTTATTGTATTCTTCAGTTCTGTGACTTCTGTTTGAAACTTTCTTATATTTTCTATTTCTTTGTTGAAGTGCTCAGTGTGTTCATCCAATCTTCTTCTGAGTTCAGTGAGCATCTTTATGATCATTACATTGAACTCTTTATCAGGTAAATTACTTATCTCTGTTGCATTAAGGTTTTTTGTTTGTTTATTTGTTTTAATTCCCCTTAGTTTTTCTCTCATTCTTTCATTTGGAACATATTCCATTGTTTCTTCTTTCGCTTGACTCTCTGTGTTTGTTTCTATACATTAAATGAAATGGCTATATCTCCCCTCTTGAAGGTTTGGACTTGTGTAGGAGATGAGCTTTATTATTCAATGCTTGGTTGTCTCTCAAACCTTTGTGATTGTTCAAGCAGCCTATTTTATTTTTAATGCCTTCCAGTAGTTGATGGTGTGTCAAGACCAGTTATTGTCCCAAAGAGAAGGATCTCAGTCAGCACCTAGATTCAAGTTGATTGGAAACTAAATCCTCAGGCAACAGCTTTTAAAGAATGCAAGTATATACAGTCCTGTGAGACTGTATGGAAGCATATAGTCCCAGTTGGCCCCAGAATCAGGTGAAATGAACGTGTTTCATGAGTAGCAGTTACAAAACTCATGGCTCCAGACCATTGTATAGTTCCTTTCTGGGGGATACCAGTGAGCTGTAGCAAGGCAGAGGGAGAGCACAAAGATGGTGTCCCTCAGCCTATGTTCCCTGAGAACACTGCTATAGCCTTTAGATGTGTGCTACACCGGAAGCCTGCCCCTCAGGTCAAAGCTGGACAGGCAAATAGGCCTCTTTCTCAGAAAGACTGGGAGTGTGTTTCAGTCTGCTATCTCTACAGTGCCCTGGAATGGCAGTTTGCCAGTAACTGTCTCTCCAATTTTTATAATCCCCTGGGACCCAGGAACAAAAGTACCCTGGCCTCCTAAGCCAGGCGATCAAGAGGCGTTCCCTGTTTTCTCCAAGTATAAACACCCATACAATTTTACATAATTTGATCACACACTGTTTGTAACCTTCTTAATTTGACATCATGTACATCTTCCCACATGAATAAAGTCCCATGATATTAATAACTGCATATTATTTCAGTTTTCTTGCCATTATGTATCCAGTTCCATAATGACTGGTATTTATGTTGTTTCCAGTTTTCCAAATAATATGAACAACACTACAGTAAACATCTTTTTGTGCTCAGTGGGATGAAGCATTCTCAGAAAAATTGCTGAGCCAAAGGATATGTACACTTTAAAGACTTAGAATACAAATCACATACCTGCCCTCCCAGAAGAGACCCCCACCTGACATCACCACAGCCATGAGATGCTAGTTTCTCCCCCCTCATCCATCTTGTATTGTTCTTGTAGATACTGAAATAAAAAGACCCAATTAGGAAGTACTGATTGTTAATAGAGAGATTTTGGAAAGAAAAAAAAAAAAAAAAAGAGGAGTTCCCTGGACATAAGATATAAAAACTGGGACACCAGGCACATGTAGATGCTCCCCTCTCAGAGATACTGGTTCTCTGGAGCACGGCAGAGGGAGAGCACCAAGATGGTACCCACTGGCTGGAGTGAGGCAGAGGGCAAGTGCAAAAATGGCACTCACTGAACAAAATGAAAAGAAGGAGAAGAAAAAGAAAAGAAAGGAGAGAAGTACAAAAAGAAGAAAAAGAGAAAAGAGAAATTTAAAAAAATGAAAAAGATGGTGCCCACAGCTTCAGCAAGGCCAAGGGAAAGCATGGAAGATGGTGCCTGCCAACTGAAACATAAAGACGGCAGCAACAGGAAAGGAAAAAAAAATGATGATCCCTGCTGGCTTTAACAAGGTAGCAGAAGGGCAGCAAGATGGCAGCCCACCCCCACCCCACCCCAGCTTCCATGCCCAGAAAGTATTGTAGCAGGCTCCTGTCCCCTTAAAGACCAACACTTTTAAAATAAGCAATGAGTCTCTTTTACATAAAGTCTGGGCAGTTTTCAAAGGGCTGCATCTATGCTGAACCCTGGGGTTGGTGAGTCTGTGTGTGAGTCCTTTCAGACATTCCTCAGTTTGCCACAGCCCCACAGGTCTTGTGCACCCGAGCCCCATTGGTTTTCAAAGCCAGATGTTTTGGGGGCTTGTCTCTCAGGTGCTGGTCTTAAAAGTTTGGGTTCCTGATGTGTTGTACAAATCCTTTGCTCCTCAGGGAGAAGATCTGGGTTTCAAGGTCCCTCCCGAGAGTGGGTCGCTGTGCCAGGGGTGGGGGTTATGGCAATATTGTGTTCACTTTGTCTACCCTCTTCAATGTGGCTTCTGTTTCATTTGTCCAGTGTAAGGGGGTTGCTCCACCAGTTTTTAGGGTTTGTTTTTTTCCCCAGAGGAAATTGTTCCATGATAGCTATAGAGTCGTTGTGTCTGTGGGAGGAAGTGAGCTCAGGATCTTCCTATGTCACCGTCTTGAACCGGACCTGTAGGATAGGCTCCTAATTCACTCCTGAATCTCTACAACGCCTGTCTGACTTAATACCTAAAATTGTACTTTTATTTCATAATTTCTTTTTGCTTAAGACTTTCTCTGCTTACTGTACAAGGACTCTTTGGAGGTGATAACATAAAAATCTTGGTGTAAATGAAAAGTCTGAAGACTTTTATTTGAAGGGAGGGAGATAATCAGGGTACCTGACAGTGGAGGGAAGACAGAAAGATGTTCTGGAGAAAGGGAAAGGCACAGGATGGCAGGAGAGTGGAAGGCACCGAGCTCAGGTAGCGTGGTTCTGCAGGTCACCAATTTAGTGGCTAAGAGAAAGGCAATTTAGGGTTGTGAGTTCAAATCCTACTTTCCTCACATATTAGGTGTGCATATTAAACAGTTAGCCTCTCTTTGTTTTCTCATCTGCCAAAGAGGGATGATAATATGTATTTCAAAGGAGGTGAGGATTAAGTGAGGTTATATATGACAAGTACTTAGCAAAGTGCCTGGCACCTCGTAAATGCTCAATAAATGGTAGTTAGTAATGACAGTGATCACCATCATGATAACTTGCTTTATAGTTTTAAGTAGAGCTGACTGCGAGTGTCTTGAAACAAAAAGATAACACCCAGGTGGAGGTGCAGGTCTGCTAAGGAGACTCTGCCCAGATTCACTGCAAGATGATGAACTAATTACTTAACCTCAGAATAATCTCTTACTTTCTGTAAATAAGAACAAGTGCTCACGGCCTGGTGGCTCAGGTGGTTGGAGCTCTGTGCTCCTAACTCCGAAGGTTACCGGTTCGATTCCTACATGGGCCAGTGGGCTCTCAACCACAAGGTTGCTGGTTCAATTCCTCGAGTCCCACAAGGGATGGTGGGCTGTGCCCCCTGCAACTAAGATTGAACACGGCACCTTGAGCTGAGCTGTCACTGAGCTCCCGATGGCTCAGTTGGTTGGAGCACATCCTCTCAACCACAAGGTTGCCGGCTCAACTCCCACAAGGGATGGTGGGCTGCACCCCCTGCAACTAGCAACGGCAACTGGACCTGGAGCTGAGCTGTGCCCTCCACAACTAAGATCGAAAGAACAACTTGACTTGGGAAAAAAAAAAGTTCTGGAAGTACACACTGTTCCCCAAAAAAAGTCCTGTTCCCCTTCCCCAATAAAATCTTAAAAAAAAAAAAAAAAAAAAAAAGAACAAGTGCTCAAAGTCAAATTTGGTCTGTAATCAAATTTGTCCTTTTGTAATCTAGGTAAGAACAGCTGCTTCCAGGACTCCATACCTATATTCTACAAAGACAAGGGGCCTTTTTCAAAAAACAGATCTTACTTCAGTTTATTTTTGCCAAATGCTCTTATTCTTCTACCTGTTAAACATGGTGGTATCAGAAAATGTACCAGGTCTAACACCTGAGCTCAGGAGCTGTAACCTGATAACTCCCACCTTTCCTCAGAAAACATGCCAGCCCCAGTTGGGGTTCCTATGATTTCTGTCTCAGCGAATACAGAAAAGATTCTGCTCTCACTTCTAAGATTTCCAAGTAACCGAAGATGTCTTTATGGGTTAGGCAAGTTCTGATCTACTTTGAAAGAGGTGAACTCTCTGTGGGCAGTGGAGTAGCAGGCTCCACAGAGCCCAGGAAACAGGACAAGACAGCAGAGAGGGATTCTCAACTTAGTCAGGAAGTTACCTCTTTGGAGTCCCATGTACTGAAAAACAAAAAGCAGGGGATGGAGGGAAAGAAATGTAAGTTGAAGGTACATTTAAAAAGCCTTGAAATTTTTGAGGAAAGCTGAGATTTAATATGAGGGTGAAAAGAAGTTGAAATTTGTTGAGAAGAAAAATACGGCTGCATATCACACCTCTGGGCATTTCCCCACAGAATAATTAAGATCTGAGAAAGGGTGAGTTAGATCTGGCTCTCCCACTAGGGGCTGCATAAGCATAGGCGCCAATCTCATAGTCTCTCTGCAGAATGAAGAGTCAGGCCAGTGATTTCAAAGGTTTGCTTTTCATGCCCACCTGGTACTGGGGCTATCTCTCCTCTCTTTTCACTGTGAACATAAACTGCTAATTGTATGTATTTTAACTGCTAATATGTATTTTAGCTACCTAAATCACTATGATTTATACCGTATAAATCAAAGGAATATAGGAATAACACACAAGTACACAAATATACACATAAATATCTACCTATCTATCTGCATATGTATTGACATAGTGTGTGTATAATTAATTTGGTATGCATCTTTATAAAATTTAAAATTTCTCTTCAGCTAAGGTACTTCGGTAATTTCTCTGATTAGCAGCACAGTGTTCCCAGCACAAAAAATTATTATTAAACATTAAAAGACAATCTTCCTTTGGTGTAAGGTTTAACAACTTTATTTTTATGGCATTAAACTGTTATTCAGCACTTGGAGAACAGTTTTTTTAAATAAAACTCCTTGCCTTTAATACCATCAAACATCAGTTCCATCTCTTTTTTTCCAGAAAAATCACCTTTTCATTAACTTGAAGTGACAATTTCCATGAGAATGATATTGTTTATCTGTATTTTCCCCACATTTGACCTTATTTCTTCTAAGAAATATGGAATATTGCTCTGGGCCTTTGAAAGGCAGGGGCTGAAGGAAGCTTCTGCTGGAATAATCTTCCCCTAAAGAGGTTTTAAGGCTCACCTATCCATTGATCCATGAAGGGTAAATGCTAAGTTCCTATAGTCAACTATTCATTCTAACCCTTCAGAATAGATGAATGTGCTTGCCTCTTATTTAAATTACTCTAAGATGGAGAAGATTTTTACTATCAGTTGAAAGGTAATAATCATGATCACCATCACCATGACTTAGCTGTTAACGATGACAAAAATGACAAAGAAATTTGGTTTCACCCAATAACTTTCTTTGTAATGTTTATGAGTGTGTGTGTTTGCGGGGGAGAGTTAGTTAGTTCTAGGCACTTTTCTACGCAATCCCACGTCCATATCCAGTACGCGTTCACCTATACAGTAAAGCATTCATGCACTTTTTGTAAGGCTTACAATCTAGCACCCTAGCACACTGACACCTCCATATTAAAAGCATGCTGTTGGCCTAGCCAGAAGGGCATTGCCTCATTCTCCACACTTGCACACCGTCAGCGAGCCTGTGACCAACAGCATTGCCACATGTTGAAAGCAAATGCAGGCTGGCAAATCTCCATTGTAAGTGTAGTTCAGACTGTTTTGATCTAGGGTAGATTTTATTGAAATGAGGCACTTTCCTAGCTTATATAGACTACAGATGAACTATTTTGGAGACCCAGTCTCTGAACAGCCAATTTGCAATGTAAAGAAACAAATCTAGGATGACAGATGCAATGACATCATGCCCAGTTCTTTCAGTTGTTACCCCGTTTGTTTGTGAATTGACTGGGTTGGTAGCTAGATCTTCAGGACCCCGGTTCTACCTCAGCTCATTTCCGCTCCTGTTTCCTCTCTAAAACTTTAAGAAAAGTGTCTATTCCCTTGACTATTTTCTCTCCTTGCATATTCTCTTTCTTTTTTTTTTCTCTTTTCTTTCTTTTTTTTTTTTTCTTCTTTTTTTTGTGATTTGAGGAGAAAACATAAGGTTTGTTTTTCCTTTAGTGGGTTGGCGCAAGCAGTAGTCTGGGCTATTGTAACCATGAACCTCTGAGACAACAACACATACCCAGGCAAAAGTTGTTTGGTGGTATTATTTTAAAATTCTAGCAAATTTTGCCCATTCATTTCACTTAGAGTGTTTCTCTTCTATTCCTGATGCTTAAAAAAACAAACTAAATTAAAACTAAACCAAGAGCACTTTCTCCCTGCTTTCATCGTTTTGCAAACAATGGTGGTATATTTTCATAAAGTGGGTACCAAGAGGTACTTTCCTGAGTTTAAATTCAAGACAATGACATATTTCAAAGTTTTTCCCATGTTTCTTTTTGTATCTTGTGTATATTTGTCACTTATATTTCAAACTGACCTAAGGATAAAACTAGGATGTTCATGTGAGTTTTCTGATCCTGGGAAATATTTTTTTCTGTAAGGATAAAATTTAAAAATTTCAACTGTCTTATACAAATCAAGACTACTTAATTAAGGGGTTAAAAATATAAACATCTAATCCATAGTAGCTTACGATGGTACTATCTTTTCTCTGGGGAACAGAAACATTAGAGATCTGATTAGCATTCCTAACCAACACAGATCCTCTCAGTATATAGTTATTATATTCCTACATGCCGAGTCTAATTAATATTCCAGTCTGCCAGTCAAGATTCATTTTTGTTCATTTGATCTATGAACATTTTCAAGTAAAACACTGATTGGGGGGATATAATTGGCCCCTAGAGGACATAATGTATTTTAAAAGTACAAGGAAAAAAAACCACTCAATTCTTATACCCTAAGCAATTCCATGTAGATACTTACTGAAATAGCTTGCCAGTGGTAACTCAGTTTAAACAGTGGTTTTGACTGTTTCCTCTCTACCCTGTTTTCTTTTTAAAGCTATAAAGTAACTGTATTGAAAACTGAGTGGGCCAAAAGGGAATGTGTGGTCAAGCATAATACCAGTAGTATAAGCATGCAATAATATTCATCCACTGTTAATAGGTCACAGGGCTTGTTTGCTATGCGCTACTTCCAGGAGACAGAAACATTTTTGTTATAGAGAATGCTTCTTTGCATAAGAATTTGTTCCAGTTGGAACAAATCCAATTTGTTACCTGGATTTATTCAGTTAAAAGTACATTTCAATTATCACATTTGAAAGGTTAATTTCATTTTTTAACTTTCTGGAAAAACATGTTCAGCCAATTTTCTTTTTTTAAATATTTTTTTTAATTGAAGTTTATTAGGGTGACAATTGTCAGCCAATTTTTAAATAAGCAGACACATTTAACAAGGGCCGATTCCTCCTTGGGGGTTAATATACAAGTGAGAAGTCAGGTGACTCGCAGAATTACAGAACTGGAAAGGTGACCACAACGGTCATGTGACTCCCGTCTATAACAATTCTTAGCTCTGCCTGAGGACTTCTAATGATGAGGAAATCACCACCTCTTTAGGAGGCATGGTTTCATTTTGGACAGTTCTAGCTATTAGATAATTCTTACATCATGTGAAAGCCATCCCCCTACAATTCCATACACTGGAGTTTGTTAAAGCCTCTGAAACCACCCAGAATAAACCTCGTCTTTCTCCAACATTTTTCTAAAAACCTTCCAATATTTGCAGACCTCTACCATGGACTTCCAAGTTTTCATTACTACAGGTTGACTGTTTTGTTTCATTATCAGTCCCTGTGGGACATGGTTATGAATCCTTTTATTTTCCAGAGCACTCTCATCTGAATTGTTACATTTCTTTACTTCTAAACAGGGCAGTGTGTGGACTGAATGTTCTCCACTTTTAAAAGCATCTCATAAACAGATTCTTCCTTTAAGCAAAAAAAAAAAAAAAAAGAAAGGAAGAAAAAAAGAAAAAGAAATTGGTATTGGAGCCAAAATGCTACTAGATAATCTTTCCTAAAAGTTTTCATGATATTTCTGGGGTCAAATACTTTTTAGTAAAACTTCTTAATCTCTTTGTGGGTCTTCACAAACCAAAAGCTGATATGTTGAGACCAAGATGCAGAGTTTTTCAGACTTGTTGTTAGAACTAATAACATCCAATCAATCAATCGTGTGCTGGTAACTGCTTAATAGCCAGCTCTCCAGAAGAAAAAAGCATGCATATACATGTGTGCACACATTTATTATAAATTAACATAAAGAACAGTAACATGTAATTTAGAAATAATAACAAAATATGTATTACTAAAATTCTGTATACCTATAGTTCTGAAATTTACTATGTCTTACAAAATCCACTATAAATTTATTTTCCCAATAACGGTGTTACAAAATTAAGACTACAAATAAATGTTTTATTACTACCTGATTCAGCAAAGTCTCTCATGCCATTGCAAACATTCTGAGTGAATGTTTGGTTGAGATTTTCATTTATGATAACAAGTAAGATGAAAGTGAGATAGTAAAGATGAATGCCAGAACTTCATTTATTCGTCATGACAAGTGATTTCCGTTTAGACTCATATAATAATTTTAGAATACTAGAAGAATATTTCTTCATTTCTTTGTGTTATTCACAATATAATACCTACAGACACAACACACTTCTAAGTTTAATCTACATTATTAGCATTTCCTCCATCACTTTCTCAAGTCTAGATAATCAACAAGACAATAAATACAGTCTTCTCTGATTTTTAGCATTTGCCCGTTTCCATGGTATAAATATTCTCTCCATGGCCGGTTTCAAGCTACCAACACATCACTGAAGGTAGGGTTGAGAAGAGATACACAATATCATTACATTGTATTTCCACCACGTGAATACAACAAATGTAAATAACCCCAAGAGCATAGATAATAAAGTATGTAAAATATTTAGGAAATGGTAGTTTTGAGTATTTATTACCTTTGTTTTTAAATATAATTTATATAATTATAGAATTGTATAATTTAATTATTAATAGTGATTTGTTTAACAACTGGCTCACAAAATTCCTGAATATAACAATTGTCTTTCACAAGATAGCATGAGCTGGCTCCAGTACACCAGTGGTAGTAGAGCTAGATAGATATTCAATTTTTCAAAATCTACCTTGATCTGCTGGACTCCTCTCTGAGCTCTGAAATCATTGATTCAAATTGGAAACATTACTCAAAATTTAAAGCCAAAATAACTTCATCAATAATGCCAACCATACGTTTACATTTCTTACTGTGTAATAGATGTGCCTGAACTACATCTCTAATATTTATTCTGTCATTAAAATGTAATATAAATCACTCTCTTAAACTAAACAATTATTTTTCCCAATCCTATACAAATGTTATAAGCTCATACACAAGAACTAAAGTTGCTTCTCAGAATAATCTAAATCTCCATCAGGCAGATGGAGGGTCAGTCGCAGCGTACGCATGGCCACAGTATGCTAATATTCACCAGTCAGAATTTATTCCTGTCCAAATCCCAACTCAAGCTAGATATCAATGCCTTGGACAGATACCAACAAACATACATGTTTTCAATTTCATAGTATTAAAATGGTAATAGTTGTGTATAGAATTATCCTTACTTCATTCAGAAAGTAATAATCAACAGTGAAATTAAGAAACCCAACACCAACACAGAGACAACTAAAGGCTCCCAGGAAGTAATTTTTACTTATAATTGTACACTTAAAAGTTTCTTCTAGTTTTGTTTGAGAAATTCTTCTACTAATTCTCCAAGAGAAGATAGGCTTTTTGTTGCAAATTATTACCTAGAAAATCTGAAGAATACATGTAACTTTATGAGTTAATGCATGCTCAGTTACACAAACTTCTTCACACATTTATATTGTTGGGTCGATAATTTTGTTTCATTTTTTATCTAGAAAGCAAATATTGAAACGAAAGCCTCTAGATGGCTTCTAAAGACCCATCTCATGTGGTTATTGTGAGAACAAGGAAAAATTTCCTTTTGGGGGATACATTTATTTTATCTCATAATTTCTCTGAGCAAGTTAAAGCATCTCTGGGAAAGACTTCCTGAGTGTATGTGCCATGACTGGAAAGTACCCAGGCTGGAGGAATATGATAAAATGCTGGGGATGTGACATAGGGGAGCTCAGAGCCCCCCGAGTAAGTGGTGGGAGGACCCACAGGGAGCTAGCAGGTCTGTCTGGATGCTGGATGGGAGCCATTGCCACGAATTCTCTAGCCGAGTTCTGAGAAAAGGAACAGGGTTGGCCCTGGTGATTTACACTCAGGATGCCCAGCCAAATGCCAACCAGGCTATGTTAGAAGTGGGGATTATTAAAGGACAAGGGAAAAGGGAAGGAGAAAGAAGACATCAATGAAAGGTCCCTTGGACCCTCAACTGCATACACACTTCATTCTCGTTATGCCAAGACTGTATCAACTGCTTTAACTCCTTCATCTATCACAAAAGCCATATGAGGTAGGTACAGTTTTGCAATAGTTGATTATCCTCATGTTACAGATGAGGGTCATAGACTTTAAATAATAGGTAAGTAGCAAGGCCGGGGAACTGAGCCTTTTTGAGACCAATTCCAGATTCATAGCTATATTCCATTATGCTGAAACCATTTGTCCCTACAGATGATTCTCTACTCTTTTCCATCCTGCTTGGCGCTCTGGGAGGCTGATCTATATGGACTACATGGAAACCTTTCTTTTCCTTTGGTTTCCAGTTGGGTTCTGTCAATGGAGGGAAGGAAGAGAATGAAATTGGGTTATTTATTTTCTTTTTCTCCCTACCTGTGATGTCTTAAAATGGCTGCATCCTCCATCAGAGATGGTACTTTCCAAATGACACTCCCTTTCTAGGTTTTGGTGTATGCCTTCTCCTTCACCATTTCAGGGTAACTTTACCCTTTCAGGTAAAGAGACACCATGGGTCAAAGGTGATGAGATTCAAGGGTCAAGGGTAAGAAGGACACTGTGTCACTAATCTTGGGGAGGAAATTCCCACTCTCTTTTGTATTTCCCTACAGTCTATCTAAACTTTTACCAACACTATACCATTATTAAACTCTCCTCAATTTACCCCGTTTGAGAGTGCCATCTCTTTCCTGCCAAGATCTTCACTAAAACAACTGCTATAATATTCTGCCATGTATAATCAGTTAGTGGTCTTTAGAACACTAGCCAATTCAAAAGAAAATATTTTCCCATCATACTTTTGTTAATATGTTCTATTTGCTCTCATCAGCAAAGTTTATGCAAGTTTATAAATATGGAAAAATTAATACTGGTGTCATTTTTTGTAAAGAGCTTATATAAAGCAATAAGAAAAAAGATGGATTTCCTAATAGAAGTTAAGAACAAGCATTCACAGAGGAATTTCCAATAGCCATAAATTACAAAAAGACTATTTAAGCCTGATTAGTAATCAAGAAATGCAAAGTAAGAAATATAAAATTTCTCAACTATCAAATTATCCAAAACCAAAAAGAACGATAAAAATTAGGTTTCGTGAAGGAATCAGAAAATGGATTGTCTAAAATACTGTTCATGGATGTATAAATTGCTTATACATTAAGATAATCAAGATAAATTGCTTATCTTTCCTGGAGGGCCTTAAAATGCATACCTATTAATCTGTTTAATATAAAACAGATAGTTTAATAGTAATTCTGCTTAATAAATAAATAAATTATGTTAATTTATCTTAAGGAAATGATTAAGGATATAAACAAAGTTTAAATTTAAATATTTAAGTGAAAATAACTGTAAACCATCTAACTGTTCAGCTATAGCAGATTAATTAAATAAATGATGACACATCCATATGATAAAATACTTTATAGTCATTTGAGCTATTGATATAAAAATTTTTGTTTGCATAGAAAAACGTTTAGGCATATATAGTTTCCATACAAACAAGCTCAATAAGGAAAAAGCAAGCTATAAAAACATTTTATTACAGCATGGTTATAGACTACCTACAGGGAAGCAAGGGGCATACCATTTAGAACATAGAAACCATGTTACTGGAAGAGTTTGAAATTTATTCTGAGCTAGGAAGCCACCATAAGGCTTTAAGTAGTAGAGAAAAACTATGCTCACAACTCTATAAATTCTATATTACCTGAGGTCTAACAGTCAAATCCCTGTAAGTATCTACCTCATCTGGTTTCTGAGAATAAAAATACTTAGAAAATGTTAATCTATTCAATTATCATCAAAGAAAGGCTGGAAGTGGAAGTCGGCTTGTAGACACACTAAGAAATCTACTTTATTATGAAGTTGTTCTAACTGGATTTAAAGAAAACGCTTTTTGAAGAATCCTGTAGACTGGTATTTCATATTGTATATTTGTGGCATATGCCATGACCTATAGAGAATGGTTACAAGCACCAAGCTCAACATTTTTTTGTGGCGTCCTACTCCCCTTCCCATCTAAGCACATTCACTGACACTGACAGCACTGTGTGTGAAGGCTGGCACCCAGCAAAGTTTGAACCCAAATTCTCAAGTGTTCCCTGGGGGAAATGGAGGGCTGGAGAGTACTGGTCCAAGGAAAACACGATTCTGGGCTAGAATTCTTATCACAATGAAAAGAATTCAGAATTCAGTTCATGACTTTTTCAGTTAATAAAATTGCTTAGTCTGGTCACTATTTGAACAACACGTAGCAGATGAGCACATTCTAATTTGCTGAGTCCAAATTTAAAATGTCCACAGCTAATCCTAAGTTTCAATGGGGTATTTTGCTCCCCCTTTCCTCAACAGAACCAGAAAGAACCTTATACTTTATTTATATATTTGTCTGTCTAAAAACACCACGAATATTCATTCTTGCCTCTAGTGATCATTTTTAATAAAAATCTTCATACATTAGGAAATATAGAATGAATTTTTATAAGAATTCAAACTGTTTGAAGAGGGAATATCCTAGATATAACCAGAAAAAAATTTCGAGCTAAAAACCTTAAATTTGGAATTTATTTAATTTAAAGACATTTTTAGAAAACTGTGGTACAGACGATATTCTTATAATCAACAATAATTACTGTGAAATGCCTTCAAACATACCAACTTTCTTTTACCAGCTCATCCTTCTTTAGAATGTCTAGTGGTAGACATAAATGCTCAGAATGGTTTATTATAACTGAAATTTCTGTCTTTTATTACCTACAAGAAATGTATTGAACTTAATATGTTAGGTTTGGGAAATCTATTTTCATTTGCTATAACCAATGGTCTGTCATAAGCGTGGACATAGTGGACTTCCAGATTCTATCTTCCATCTGCCCCTGACACCCTAAGATGAGACTTCCTTTATTTTTTTCATGTTTATAGAGTAACAATCCAGTTTCCAAAATCTAAACTAAACCTCTTAATCTCTATGAGAAAAATGAAAGTGATAAAAAAGGTAACTTTCAGTACAACTAAACACACAAATATCTAGAAGTTACTGAGTTATGCTCATTACATGGCGTACAAGCCACTCCCAATTTAACTTTGCCCCAAATAAAAATTTCTGATTCATTACCGATGTTTGTTTACTAATAACAGAATACTGCCTCTAAAATGAATTTGCTTATTTTAATTTATTATAGAAAAAAGGAATAGATATGTAAAAGTAATATAACCTGTATAGCGGTTCTATAATTTTCCATAAGTTTTTTGACACTCTTCTCATCAAAAAAATGGAGTTTAATTCCCCCCTTTTTGAATATGAGACAACCTTAATGACTTGATCCTAATAAACTGAAAGTGGTGGAAGTGATGCTATCGACTTCCGAGGACAAGTTAGAACACTCTAGTTTATGAAAGCTAGATTCCACCTCTCTCTCTCTCTCTCTCTCTCTCTCTCTCTCTCTCTCTCTCTCTCTCTCTCTTTCTCTCTCTCTCTCTCTCGGAACCAGCTACCATATTGTGAGCAAGCCAAGGTCACATGGAGAAGCACATGTAGGTATTCTGGTCAATAGCCCCAGAGAAGGTCCCAGCCAACAGTCAGCATCAACCACCAGACGTTAAAAACAAGTTTTTGGATAATTCCAACCCCTAGCCTTTGACCTGAACTGCCTCAGTTGAAACCAAGTGGAAGAGAAATGCACTGTTTCTACTAACTACTCTCTTAATTGAAGAATTGTGAGCAAAATAAATGTTGTCATTGTTTAAGCCACTAAGTTTTGGGATAGATTAGAACATAGCAACAGATAATGGGAACAACTGTATAACCACGAGTACTTGTACTTTAAAAATCTGTGGTGCTTTAAATAATGTCTTAGTAGAAGGCATTTACGGCTGGTGATGGGTGCTCTGGGTGGGTCTGAAACCACGCAGGAAGAATGGGAGGCAGATGCAGAATTGTAACCTATGAAGCTGCTCTCATGCTTTCCCAGTTTTGCTGCTTCAGAAAGCAGATTTCCATGTTTTAAGTAACACTTCACCTGACCCTACCCTTTTTCTACCAGAAAAGTATAATTTTTACTTTCCATCAGAGAAAGTTGTAGCTGAACACAACCCCCTCACTCTGTTCCTTTGTCCATGCTGTCTGTCCAACCTGGAATACCTTCTCTGTTTTAACTGTGAGATACCGATTTTAGAAAAATGTCTTGTCTAAAAACAGCTCTGGAGGTCATGATCATCCAGTACAAGGGTGATTCAGTTGTAGGCAACAAGAACCTGTTCTGGCTTACTTATGTAAAAAATAGAAAGGGAGAGAAAAAACTATTTTAAGAGCTTAAAGTAGCCCGCAGAGTCAAAGGCCAAAACTAAAGATCTAGATCTCTGAAAAGATAGTAATCAATACTCTTCCAGGAATCAGGTGGTAAAAGCTAAGGGCAGTCTCTAGGGCCACCACCATCTAGACACACTCCAGCTGTTTTTCAGTCCCTCGATCACTCAGGTGAAGAATAATCTCCCCAGGAGAAAGCACCTGATTATTTACTTTGGGGCACATACGAACCCTTTATCCAGGCTAATATGGAACATCTTGTTTGATAGTTTCACCAAAACTGTATCCAATTGGAGAAGAGTAGTTTGCCCAAGTAATAACTACATATTGTCCATTCAATGTCTACCATAACACCTGATCCTTCAAACTAAGTCGCATCCCCCATTACATTCCTATAGCATCCAGTACTTCTCTTGCAGAGCATGTCACACAACGGAAAATTATTAAATTTCTGGATAATCACTGCTTAATATCTGAGTTCCCTGCCACCTATAAACTATGAAAACAGGGACCAATTCTGTATAATTTATTCTCAGCACCTAGTACAATAGTGAAAGGTTCTCAGTAAATACTTTTTGAACATGTGAACAAACACTTCTTTACCTTTGTTTTGTTATTCATTTTTGCTGATACACACACAAAACACACACACACACACACACACACACTCTTACTTTAGTTGAACAGTTGAATAGACTCCTGGGGTAGAGTCTATTTCCCCTTAATATTCAGTTAGTATTTACCAAATGTGGATGATGTCCAGAAATATCCAATTCAGAGGCAGTTCAATTCAAAAAACATTTATCTGGGACTTAATATATGCAAGATCTATTATCTGTCCTCTAGGGGTTTGCTATCCAGCAAGGAAGGCAGACAAATGCACAAGTCATTATAATACCAGGCAAACACTGGAAAGGGCTGCAAAAGAGGTTTAAAAATGAGAGAACAGTTGGAAAGCAAGGGAAGGCAAGATTCATTGTAATGTGGGAAATCAAGAAGCTTAGCCAAAATATTTCGACCACGAAAAACGGGGTGGCAGCAGACTGGGACGCATGCAATAAGTGTTTCTGAGTAAATTAAGCTCTCAATAAGTTCATTATAAGCAACTTAGAGAACATATCAAAATATGAAATGGTTATTTGCACCTGGCCTTTTCACCTAATTGAAACAAAGTGATATTAGCTAACAGTGTATTGTTATGTAGATTTTATAGATTTTTCTCTAAAAGGCTGATATTTGATAGGAAAATAAATGCATCTCTGAAGGATCGAAA
This sequence comes from Rhinolophus sinicus, assembly GCF_057876585.1. Classification (NCBI taxonomy): domain Eukaryota; kingdom Metazoa; phylum Chordata; class Mammalia; order Chiroptera; family Rhinolophidae; genus Rhinolophus; species Rhinolophus sinicus. Next base: position 52,964,166 of record NC_142504.1, on the reverse strand, counting down.
GACCAAGAACCAAGGTGTCCTTCATAAGGATAGCATAAAATTACTGCCATTTTCATAGGCCAATCACCTTAAAGAGTGATTGTGCCTAATAGTTAGCAAGCCTATTTTAATATTTAAACGAAGAAGACAAGCTACAAATTCCCAGGAGTGCTTAAGACTGTTAAATTTGAAGATTTTGAGGAAGAAAGAGTTTTGAACCACCGTGAAGCATAAAGGAAGAGAAATCAGTTAAAAAAAAATTCTTCTCTAGAAGAAGCAATCAAGATGCAGCTTAACTCTTATAAAAATGTGGAAAAAATGGCAGATTCAGCTGTAGTGTGCAGGGCTGGATTGAAGTATCTTCCATGGTGTGGCTAAACAGGAGCGGTGTAGGAAAGGCACATCAGAGCCGGATGAGAGGTTCGCTAAATAAATCTGTACCCCATCCACAGCACAGCATGAAGAGGTGGCTTTTCCTGCTTCTGTACATATATCCCTAAATAGAGCCCAACCTTGTATTAGTTTTCCCAACATTGTCCTTCCCACGATGCCACTACCCAGTAGCACAGTCAAGTGGAGACAGATCTGTTTAGTCCCCAATGACAAAATGACAGAGAGAACAGCAATAAAAGATAGGACTCCTAAGGGACAAAACGTCCTATACACTCTGAAAAAAGTCAAAACTGTCAAAAGACACATTATATAAAGGGGTATGGTCATTGCCACTGGCTTCAAGAAGGGTTTGTCACTTCTTAACATTCATACAAACATGTATCATAACTCAATCTGAAAGCACGATTTCATATTTTTCAATATCACCATGTATTTATTGACGTCAATTGACACACTTTAAATAAGTGCTTTTAGAAGTGCCAATAACTTCTGATAAACGTGCATGGGTCATGAATAAAAATGTAATTGAAAACATCTGGGGTTGCCATGGTGACAACAACACCACAAAGATGCTCCCTCAATGATCCTGACTACTTTTGTGTCTATAACAGGAAGTAGATGTTAGTAATCTCAACCAAAATCCCTAAATATCCTTAAGAAAGATAACGTATTTTCTGCAAATATAGCATCAAATGTCAATTTAACATACTTAAATATTTACAGCATGTTCAATTCTTAGAAGTGTTGTATTGAAAGGTTTTTTGAGGTTATTTTATTTTTGGTTTATTCCTTTAAAAAATGTGGTTTACTTAAAGATTAGAAAATCTTAATTAAACATTGGCTATAAATATCCCCAAAGGAATAAAGACACCATGGATTTCTCGTTGCAGCCATGTTCCAGTACCTAACACATAATTAACCCTTTGAGACAAGTGCTTTACTTTGAAGGCAGAAAAGAGCTCCCCATTGGGACAGAGAAGACCCACAACCTAATCTCTCTATATCTAGCTTGAGTTTTGGCTTTTATGAAGAAACTTAGACTAGGAAAGCATATCTTATCATAAAAAACTCCTCCCTTGGGCCGGCCCGGTGGCTCAGTCGGTTAGAGCTCCATGCTCCTAACTCCGAAGGCTGCCGGTTCGATTCCCACTTGGGCCAGTGGGCTCTCAACCACAAGGTTGCCAGTTCAATTCCTCGACTCCCGCAAGGGATGGTGGGTAGTGCCCCCTGCAACTAAGATTGAACACGGCACCTTAAGCTGAGCTGCCGCTGAGCTCCCAGATGGCTCAGTTGGTTGGAATGCGTCCTCTCAACCACAAGGTTGCCGGTCTGACTCCCTCAAGGGAGTCCTGCGCCCCCTGCAACTAGCAACGGCAACTGAACCTGGAGCTGAGCTGCGCCCTCCACAACTAAGACTGAAAGAACAACAACTTGAAGCTGAACAGAGCCCTCCACAACTAAGATTGAAAGGACAACAACTTGACTTGGAGAAAAGTCCTGGAAGTGCACACTGTTCCCCAATAAAATCCTATTCCCCTTCCCCAATAAAATCTTAAAAAAAAAAAAAAAAAAAGATTATTCACTATATGCCCTTGAAAAAAAAACACACAAAAAAAAACACCTCCTCCCTCATCTGATCATTAATATCTGATTCACACTCCCTACAGGGTCACTTTTCAGACCTGAAAAAGACACACTATTGCTCTAAGATGTAGGGGAAAGGAGCTCACATTTATTAAATACCCCCATGTGTAGGCACCTTACTTGCCTTCCTTTCCGTAGTTTTCAACACCCTATCATATTATTTGAACTCTCAAGTTCAAATAACCCTCTGTGTAGATAGAAAGCAGTGATTCAAACCCTGGTTATGATCCTTCTGCTGAACCAGTCTTCCCTTTTCTTCACGTGATTTCAAGGGGATGTTTCTCTGGCTCTGAAATTTTGTATCCTTCATCTTGATTGCATAACAAAAGCATCCTCTGAAGGATCTCTGAGCATTTAGTTGGAGGCAAAAGCTATGTTCCTAGTTTGGGCAACAATGTAGTCAAGATAGAGAGGTACACGCTTGGCCTCAGAGCTGGCAAATTCCCTGGCCTCCACAGCTAGCACCTTAGAGAAACACCCCCAAAGGGAGGCTGCCACCAGGGTATCTGGTTGAACCACAATTAGAGAAGCATTTGCTGTTGCCCACAGACATCTGGTTTCATATCATTTCTTACTGCAAAATTATTTTTAAAATCCCTAAATCCTTATGATTCAAAAGAATCACATTCCAATATTTTAAATTTAGAGGATAAGATATGTAACTGCCTCCTTCCATCCTGCTCACCACCTTGCCCACACACTCTCCAAGATAAAGACAGTGAATTATGGTCTTCTCTAGAAAGTGCTTGCCATCTATTTATGTCTGAATCCTTTCCTGAGTACTTTCAGAGAAAGCGCGGCATCTAATGTATCTGAAGAAGGAAGGGGTGCTGTCATCAGGAGAAAGGATCCCCAGAACTTTCCTTTGGCCAAGGGAGCCCTGAGAGCTGATGCTTCCTTGGGGAGGGAGCACGGTTAATTCTGAAGACCTCAGAATTTGGTTTCTTGATTTCTGTTGCAAAAAGTAATCAAATTCCTTCTAACAATGGCAAGTTCATTTGCAGCTCTTAGTTGTAGTTTGGAACGACTGGTATTCATTCAGAGCTGGTTATATTCCAGGCAGTCAACAGGGCTCTACATGTGTCACCCATGTCAACTTCAAGCCTGCCCTATGAGTTAGGTCCATAAATACCTCCATTTAGAGATGGAGAAGATGAGGCTTGAAACTATATGTACTTGCACAACCAGTGAACAAAAACATCCTGACGCCAGCGCCTTGACCTACTACATGATATTATACGACAAGCAAACATGAATTTTGGAAGAAGAATGGAGGCAGGAGAGACAGGGAGAAAAGATAAATCTAGTTCCTTCTCTCTTCAGGCATGATTAACAAACTATTGCTAAAGGTTTACATCTGTGTTTTGTATCTATAAGCACCAAACTCTATGATGAAAACATTGTGGATGTAATTTGTCCTGAATCACTTAGGAATCCTTTCTTCTGCCTCACTTTTTGGGGATAATACTTTTTCTCAAACACATAGGCTTCCGAGTAATGAACAACTTCTGAAATGCATGTATTTGAAAATTAAGATTTCTTAAAGAGTCACAGGAAATAATGAAGTAAATGTCAATATGTAATGTTGGTTGTGGGCTATTTGAGGGTGAGGTGGCCGCGCCTTGTTCATTTCTGCATCCTCAGCGCCCAGTGCAGCAGGTGAGCTAGACTAGGAACTGATTCCATCTGCTGTGTCCTCCACTGCACCCCCAGAACCACACAGCCCCTGCCACAGAGCAGGCACCCTCAACTATTTGTTCAGTGGATGAAGTCATTGCTGAATGTGGAACACGTAAACTGTATCACGTAGAAAAATCCTAGATAACAAAGAGGACAAATTACAGGTTTCGCTTCTATTACAGCTCATTGTGACTACACTATATGTGTGCACCTCCTTTCTGTTTTGTAGGTGAAAGTAGCACAAAAGTAAGAAAGTCAGTTTCAAAATGCTTCATGGCAAAGAAGAGATATATAAGAAATGGAGACAGACACACAGAGTTGATGAAAATTCCTAGGAAAAGTAATTTCAAAGATACAATATAGAAGTGATCCGAGGATATCATGGCTTTATTTTCATCAATTGTTTTATTTTGAGAGGAAAAGCTGGTTCTTCTAACTTCTATAGATGTGTCTTCCTCCAAAAAAAAATAAAGAGTGTTTCTTTGTACTGCTTTGTGACTGTCAGAGAGCAAAGGAGGAAATGTGATGGATTTTGACAGAGAATAGTAATAATAATTTAACAACTCCTTTATTTATTCTTTAGTACCCTCTCTGGAAAAGGGCATATCTACTAAGAATGGCATAAAATGACAAATATAATGACACTGTAATTTCAAAGAGTGCAAAAATGTTAAAAATTTGATAACCATTATAAAATACCCTCATAATTACATTTATATTGAAAATGTCATCATCTTTTATCTATATATTAAATATATGAAATCAATTTTTAAAGTATTTACAAATAATTTCACATTATATTTCTTTCCTCTGATAGGCACAATTGTGCTATTTGCTTTTACATTGCATGAAGTATTTCATTATATAAGCTAATTTCAAATACTGTTAAACTAAAAGCATTAAATTATTTTTATGTTCACTTATTAAATGTTCAAATATGGTCACATTAAAGGAAGCAATTTCGCCTTTCAGCCACGATTTTTAAATTTTAAGTCACCTTTTTTTCTAGGCTGCAAAAGTGTATTACCAAATAAACTGACAAAACATCTTAGCAACTAACATAAATGTGCAATTTTAATGCTTTCTAATCACACAAATCAATATGAGATTTTTGTGCTTGTGCATGACCTTCTTCAAATTATCCCCCCATTTTGGCTGAATCAGAACGAGTGTGGGCTATTTGATAAAAAACCCTAAGTGTGTGAAATAAGAGCTCTCGCCTCTTCTGCCAGACTCCTCTTGACAGAAAGATGATAGAAGCGTCACATCCCTGGGAGAGTAAATGCAAACTGACAAGAGATGAGCCTTTAGATGTTGAATATAATCTTGAATTGTGCTTGAAGTGTCTTATTATCTTGTCTTTTGATGTCTGAAGGGGCGGCTCATTGTTAGAAAAAGGAAAACCCTCGCCCATCCTTGCCATCTTTAAAAATTGTTTGGCCTTTAACAACTGCTTTTCCAACTAATGTCCATTTCTCCTGACAATAAATATGGCAGGTCGTCGGCAAGTGACAAACAATTTACTTTACATGCCACACTTTTATGGGTTTTGAGAGCTCATGTGGAAGTGTATTTTTAAAAGCCCACAGAAATTAGCAGTATTACAATGTTAAGAAGACATCTACGTGCATATACTGGTGAGAAGTTACTTGTCATGGTTATTTCCTGCTCTTTCTGGTTTTATATCTCACTAGTGCCAGATTCAAAATTCAGGTTCTTTGTTTACCATTGACTAAAAATAGGCAGGGAGAATGAAAAAGCAACAACCAAGTCTGATATGATAGATTCCACCAAGGAAATGCACTAATGTAGATTTCCTATGCATACTGCAATATTCAGAACTGTATTTCAACAAAATCTTATTTCTAAGCTGGATATCAAGAGCAATGTTGGGTTTGCTGGATTTTGCCTCTTATCTCAGACCCTTCAGCACTTTTTAATTTCTGCTATCCTTTTGGGTACCCCCACCCTTTGTATCTACCATTTGTTATGTGGGTTTTGTTTTAACGTAAAGTTTAAAAATGTTCCCAGTCAATAGGATTCCTTAGCAGCTAAATCAAAGCCATGCCCATTTTCTGTCACCTAGCCAGATTTTGTGAAAGCTTTCAAGATCTTTTCTCAGACCTCCGTCACTCTAAGAATCCATAAGAATTCTCCAAAGGACCATAAACTGTTACAGAGTTCAGGTTATTGTATCATTATAAAAACATATTGATACTCTACAGATGACAAGACGAGTAGCTACCATTCTAGGCTAGTGCAACCAACCATCTCAATGTCATCAGCAATCTCCAATCTCACCAGCTCTGTTTTTTGTTTTTTTAAGTAGTCACCTATAGACATTAATCCCTTTGAAAACATAATGCTTAATTTTCAACACTTTTCTTATTGCCTGCAGATTCTGATTGGATGTTAGGAAATTACTATAAATGTAGAATCTAATGGAAGAAATAAAGATTCCAAACTAGAGCAAAGAACTTGACCAGTAGTTCTGAAAATTTGAATAACTTCTTAAGTAATGCTTAAGAATAAAACCTGCCTTAATCTTGGGAATCAGAAAAAGATGAGTCAATCAACACCTAAACTTCTTTCCAAAAGTTTATGAAAGTTTTCCCATACAATCCAGATGAGCCCTGCTCTGAATATTAACCCTGGCATAGATTACAGCATATACTATATTCACATAATTAAACAAATCCATAAAAATGTTAACTTATTCAGTATTTATTTCATGCCTCTCCTTTTGTAGACTGCATGCTTCCTTTCTGATACGTTTCTATCTTATGATATTTTGCTAAATGAAATTAGATATATTAAAGGAAAACATGCAGGTTTGAGAAAAGGCATCTCACTCCTCCACCACCACTTCCACATCTATACATTTTTAAATACAGGGAAATGTGTTCCATTTGACTTTGTATTCTCTTTTAGCCTCGGTTGATTTTGGCAAAAATTCACTCTGCAATAATCATTTGTCATGATTTTTAAACAGCTTTGAATTTTGAAGTTAGCCTGAGAATGAGGTAAATCAAATTAATCCCTCAGTCCCCTTCCACTTCAACAGCGATGATTCTCTCATGCAATAAATAACCCACACCATTAATTTATAAGAATAAATCTTGCCATATTGATATTAAAAGACAAATCACCACTATGTGGCCATCAAGAACTGCAAAAGGGGATTAATAGCAACACACTATTTTGACAGCAAATGTTTAAAATGTGATTTCTTTATTGTGCATCTGTCTTGATATGTGTCCATTCTGTCTTGATATGTGTACATGTAAATGCATATTTAGGGACATGGAATCCTTACAGGAATATGTAACAAAAATTGTGCTTACTAACTATTGAAAAAATGTCTTTTACTTAAAAAAAGAAAAATATATTTATCATATAATATACATATACATAGGATATACACCTACAAATAGACAAATATTTAGGTTCCCAATATTTAGAGTGTAAGAGTCCTCCCTAGCTTGGGCAGATTATATCTATATCTATCTCTATATCTATAGCTATATCTATATCTTTATCTATATCTTTATCTATACATCTATATCTATATCTATACAGAGGGTGCCAAAAAATGTATATATAATATATATATATACACATTTTAAGAAAGGAAAACTGTATTAAAATTGTAATATTCAATATACACTGATAACAAAAGATGAATACAAGTCACGTTTGACTTCTGCAATTACAAGAGATGCTCAAAGTGGTTACCATCAGCATCCAGACACTTCTGATTACGGCAAATTACTGCTTGAGCAACATTGACCAAAGTGTCCACTTGTATACATTTTTTGGCACCCCCGGTGTGTGTGTGTGTATATATATATATATATATATATATATATATATATACACACACACACACATATATATATATATATAGACACACACACATATATATAATTTCCTATAGATGTATAATTTCCCATATATATATATATATAATTTCTTATAAATCAAACTGCGTAGAAATCCCCAAATATTTTTACTGAATTAAACTGCACAAATTTTGAGAAATCCTGTTGTCTCTTCTGCTCAGTGAATAGAAGCTTCAAAGAAGACACTGGAACTTGGATTATAGCCCAAATATGCCACAAGCAATACAATAGTATAATTAATTGTCCTTTATTGGCAAACTATTAACTTTGATAAGCTTATCTGAAAACTATTTTTTTTCTAAACTATACATGAGTACAGGATAACTACATTAAGTGATGTATAGATAGCAGGGAAATAAAGTGTATTATTATAAATTAGCCATTATTAATTTTATGATAAAGAAAATACATGCATACTAAAAATTTAGTAGGACAATTTGAAGTTTCATATGAACTCAAGAGAAAATATGGCAAACATACCATAGACACACACAAATGTTTCACATGAGTAGCATCACATTTATTCAGTGTGCATGCGTAGTGCCTAAGAACAAAAACACAGGGAAACAAAAAGAAGGCATGGACCTGATAAGAAAATGAAAAATGTGCAATGTTATTTTAAAACACTGCATTAATGTTAATCTTTATATATGTGTTTCTTGGCTTTCAGAAACTTTTATCACAGTTGAAGGGTTGTTGTTTTTTTTTCTCATTAATAGGATGAAATTAAAGTAACACAAGATATTTGGAAAGTGTATCTCTCTGGAAAACACTGATTACTTTACAGAAAACGATGAAATACTAAACAAAGTGCTAATGAATGCCAAACACTATAGAGTAGGACAAACACATTCATTAAATTGTTAAATGGTTTCATGTTGGTTATCGTTGGTACATTATAAGTGTCCTTAACATACCTTAATATTCTACCTCATTCTCAGGCTAAATTAACAGGTTTTATTTTAGTAATTTACTGAGAATACTTTTAAGCATCTTAGTAAATGAAGATTTCATTATAGGATTCCATTTTCAAATGGTTTTCATTAGAGCAAACTTCTTAAGCATTTATTAGGTTGGTGGTACAAAAGTAATTGCGGTTTTTGCAATTATTTTTAATTTTTCAAACAGCAGTTACTTTTGTACCAACCTAATAGTTTATGTGTAATGATATTACTTAGATTCTCTAATTGTAATCTATAAATTTTTCCTCATATTTTCAAATAGTTTTTATGGTAGTGAAGTGTTCTAATAAAAGTGACTGATACCATATTAGATATGTTGTTCCAGCTAGCTAATTTTTTAATTAAAATAAAAGGCAATGTATTTTTGCCACATCTAGGACCTTAAGAGCACTTTAAAAGGAAAGACTGTAAAGAAGTTTGAGCATGAATTTTCTTTTAAATTCTCAAAGAAAATATAGACATTCATGTAACATACTAAGATATTTACAAAAGTAGCAGCTAACTATTAGAAAGAGCTGTCAGGAACTATGTATCTTTATTAGGTGGGTTTTAAAAATGATCTTTGAATACTTACAAAAAAAATTAATTTCCATTTCCATTTCTCTGAGCATGACAAACTTTCTTCTACCTAAAGAGATAGAGTATTTTTGTTTCTGACCTCTATGTCCACACTAAAAAGGCTTAGTCCATTTTTGATAGCACAATAGTGTCACAATACAGAGTAAGAGCTGTTAGCAAACTAGTGTGCCTTTGTTTCATATTTTTATGAAAGCTGACTTTGAGAATCAGAAGGTGGGAGTTTACATTTAAAATATTGAGTCAGGTCAACATGTTTAATGAACAGATAAGCCCCCATACTGCCAAAGCCCAAATACTCCTGTATGAATTAATATAAATATTACTTAAAGGTACTCCCAAAGAAAGGTCCAGTGTTGGCAGATTTAGAACCTCCTTCAGGCTCATAGCATAGGGTATGTGTGCAACTGGAAAACACCATATTGAAACAAATTATGCTCATTTTATTTCCCTCTAAAAGAAAAGAAACTTGAAATTTAAAATGATAAACAATAAAAAAAAATAAAACCAAAATGGTATTAATAAAGGGAAAACTGAACAAAAGCACCGGCAAAGTATAGAACCTAGGAAAACAGCAAGAAAATTCCAGAGCCACACTGGATATTTAAGACAAACCCACCCGCTGGAGAATGGCAACTGTTACTATGAGCTTTCTCCACCTACCTCTGCCTTTGGATATTTTTAAAAAATTTATTAACCTGACAGCAGGAAACTTTACACAGATTGCCCCCTGACAGGGTGCCGGTTTGGTATAAACACTTTGCTATCTTTCCCTTTAGCATAAGAAAATCAAGAAACATGTTAAGGGGAGCCAGGTGCATATCTGGGCAAATGCTACTGCTCCTCCAACAGTCTCCGTTCTCAGGAATCCTGAATAATCAGGAGCAGCCCAACAGCGGAACTGCATCCTCCACCCTGCCTCCTTCACATCCACTTCCTTTTTAATGTGCGAATGTCTGATGTATTATTAATCCCCAAACATAAACCAGCAAGGTCCCCAATCAAAGAACGAACCGGTTCTCTCACAAATTACCTGTTTACTCTCTAATAACAAGCAAGGTCCACTTCCAACAGTCACTTATGTCTCATTTTTGAAATGAAACAAAATTTTATTTGGTCAATTCTTAAACAGAATAATGCTGACTCTATAATTAAATCAGGTAATTGAGAAAGAAGGCAATCTACTTAAAGACTGAGCCTAGAGAGCTGGAATCTGGACTGACCCTCTATTTATTAATTATGACATGAACTGGGCTGGGGAAACTACAAAAATATTATAATGCCATGTGACCTTTAAGTTAGAAACACCCAAGACATTAAAAAGACTAAAATGGGATCGTTTTAAGGGATGATGGTACAGATTAATGTAATTTCTAGTACTCTGTCTTATTGCCAGTTGTTTATAGTACCATTTAACAACAACAACAACAACAACAACATACGAACTGTTAACAATCAAAATAAAAGAAAAAATGTAAAACCGTATCAGCATTTCAGTCTGCTAATGTGTTACCATGTAGTAGCATCCTCAGACACTGCAACATTGAACTTTGAACTTTCCTCTTTAGACAGAGGGCTGACCTGAGCTCCCCAGGCATGGAAAAGGGACAGAAAAGGAAGACACTAAAAAATCCCCACTGAATCTTATGTCTCGGATTATGCACTGTCCTCCATTAAAGTGCCACTTAGAAATGAGTGCAGGTCAATGAACGAATATGGTGAAAAGTTTGAACATCACTGCCATTTTACATGGATTTATTTTCTATTTCAAAGCTCACGCCTGCTATTTAAAGTGGATTTATTTATCAGTGCAGTATTACAATGGTTTTCTGGGATAAAAAAAAAACACACAGCTATATTTGTTTAAACTCACAGACTCTCACTGGGTTTTTTAAAGAAGTACCTCAGTTCATTAGATTTCCTTAAATGTTAAGAAATGTATCTAACTGTCCATTTTCCCCCTCAGTAGTCAGAGAGCAGCACTACAAGTTTTGTTTGACTATTAACCTATAATTGACTTTTAACAAACACCTTAGCATGCATCCCATTTACTTACAGGTTTCTACTGGTTTCTTTGAAATAACTGTTTTTATATGAACTCTATTGCTCAAATTATTTAATTGATCAAAAAATATCCTGTTTTAATATTTCCCTAGCAAAACACACTTTCTTCAGTGAAAAATAGAATTTTTAATTGGTATGATACTGAAATTTTAAAAAATATGAAAGCATGATGCATATTTTAAATAAATAGATTTCTCTAGGGAATTTTCCTCATCACCTCCCAGCTAAGTCCCTCTTGGGCTTAAGCCCTCTGTCCTGATTACGGGCCCCAGCATATTTTATCAGAATACTATAAATACCCACGGCACTGAAACCCTGAGAGAGACGTTTAAATAAAGTAATAAAGACAGTGATGCCATAATGAAGGGCACACTTATGCACAGGCGAGAGGCAGCATCCCCATAAAGTGCAGTCCCCATAATGCCCTACCAATGACCTCCATACTGACCTGCAGAGACCACTGTCTCAAGGGGTGAAAGACAATTTAGTCCTTTATCCTTTTGTCATTGAAAATGACTCCACCACCATAAATTCTAATCAAGTCAAACTGGATGGTAAATTTTTTTTTAAATCTTATAATGCATGTTTCTATGAGAAAGATAACAGACAGGGAAGGAAAAGAACAGCCCTGCAGATAGTACATTTTCTAGCAAGGAAGAATCACTGGCCTAACTTTCAACCCTTTTCCAATAGTTCACAGATAAATGACATTGAAAATACCCACTCTTACAAGTATCATTGCATGCAATTTCCTTTAACCTAGAAAAACACAATATCATAAGAGAAAACCAACCACCAATTTTTATTTCAGGTGCAATGTTTATAAATGGTGCTTCGTTTACATCTCAGATCAGGCTTTAGAACTGTGTGCCACAGTTCACGAACAGTGTGCAAAACCAGGAAGCAAGAGACTACTAACCCAACCACCCAAGGCAGTCGGGACTTTAAGGAAAACTATCATGAGGTTTAACTTGAAACAATAAAAATATTCCTAGGAGGAAATTGTCAATAAATCATCTTTCAAATTTTGAATATATATGGGAGAAAATATACCGGGCATGTTTTATGTGGTCTCACTTCTTTGGCTGAGACTGCATGGGCAAACTTTAGTACAGATATTTTTCTACGGATATATATTACTTTTATCCTTTCTGTGGCCATTTTCCTGACCAGGTTGTTGATGCTACCATTTGAATTTTAGCATCCACCTTGACTGAGCCTGGAACATTGAATTCTTGATAGGCATAACTAAAAATGAAGTACCACGTTGACACGAGAGCTATAAATGTCACCGGAGAAACACAGTAACGTCTTCCTTTGAGATTGTTTGCTAAAGTCCGCTTTTGAAAATGGTTTCATATATGTACATCACTAGTCACATATTAAATGGGGCCCTGTGTGGCATCACGCATTTGATCCCACAGCTGAAACCCAGTGAAACAGAGCCAGGTTCTCTGCTAAAATGCCCTGACATGGAAGTCTGTTCTCCAAACTGTTTCCTACGGCTTGGAGCTTAGCATAATACTTCCTGACTAGGAAGTGAAAAAGGAGAGAGTTATTCCACAGACTTTACAAGAGTAAATAATGCACCACTTAATGATATCACAGAGAACTACCTAACCACATGTTTCTCAATGAAATGTGGATTCATCTCTCCTAAGTGTACTTTAGTTTCCATGCTGTTCAATTTAAGCAAAACATTACCTCTGATGTAATTACTCTGTAAAACACAAGGGCGCTTTTCTGAACTTTCTACTTAGGCTGGCACATGGCTTCTGGTTTCTCTTTCTGGTATTCTGAGCTGCTCAGAGCACTGAAACATTCTGCACACTATGTTTGCTTTTGGAGGCAATTAGGTGCAGAGGTGCAATTTAAGGGAGGCATAAAAGGCCCAGTGGTTCCTGAAATTTCCTTTGTTTATCCATAGAGGGCATCAGTATTAATTTTTCTCCTGCAGTTCTGTGCTGAAGGTGCCATACTGTGAGAGAAACAGACTTGTCCTCTGGACTGCTAATCTGCACAAGACACCCAAGGGGAATAACCTCCAAAGAAGTCCATTTATACTGAAATTTCAGGTACAATAAAACAGTGAACTCCCCTTACCTTCTGGTGTTGCTTAATGTCTCGCCACAAAAGTAAACATATCAAGATGCACATGGTTTGTCTTAAACTGCCTCTTTCATTATAGAAGTACAGTTTTCAGTAATTCAGTGCATGTATTTTAGGAAGGATGGTTTAAGAGAGTATGTTAGAAAATTATTGTTTAGAAATAAACCTGGATGCTCTCAGTTATTCAGGAAGAATGTAATTCTTCATTATCAAGTAAAGAGTATTACCAACACTACATAAATAATCAAAAATCTTGAACACATTCAATTTAAATAAAATAATGGTCCATTAAATTATCACCCATTAAGTGTTACCACAGTTGCTAAAAATTCTGGGAGAGAATTATTCTACGAAGTTTTAGTCAGTTACATAAACTAGAATTCCTAAGTGATATTAAAAAGTGAGAACACAATAGACCCACTAGCTAAGGAAACCTTAGAGGACTTGGGGATGCTTTCTTTCCAACGTGTATTATATTCTCTCTGTCTCAGATTGTCTCCAGTTTTTTTCTCAAGTTTTCAAAACTGTTCATCTACTGATTTTGTCTTTACCTAATTGGAAACTAAAAAATATTGACATTGAGTTTGAAAAGCATGCTACAGACCAAATAAAATTAAGTGAATACTTAAGAATGATAGTTATAAGATGTAAATTGTGCTGGGTTCTCTGTCACAAATTCAGCAGTTGAGAATTCCAAAGTAAAATGACTACCTTCTAAAATCTACTATGATTTCTAAACTATGATTCCTAATTTAACCATAAGATTCCACTTGAGGTATATTTTCCATGAAGTTTTAATTCAAATTTCTTCGACCCTCTTAGATTTTTCAAAAGCTGTTTCTCTACACATGCAAATCAGTAAGAAGTAACATAACAAACATATAACAATTTTCAACTGTGGAAATTTTTTTAAAATGTAGAGTAGCCAAATTAATCACCCCTCCATTGAAACCAATGAGGAAAAAAAGATTATGTCATAGAAAAAATGAAAAAAACAAGCAACAAAACCAAACCACGTTGGGGTTGTAAGTCAAAGTCTTCAAAATGCATTTACTTTTTAAAAAATGCATGGAGAGTTTAGAAACAAATAATCCATTATCTGAAGTTACGTTGAATACACAGTTGATTACTTTTGAAAAGTCAAAGTGCTTAGTATTAGTATACTCAACATCAGAGAGGCTAGAGCCTGGCTTTTGCCTTCCTGTAATTTATAATTGTATCTGGCCTCTCCTGCTAACCCCCTGAAATGAAATGAGTGTTTTGGACATAACTCTTCCTACACAGATAAAAACTTAGACTACAACAAAATATTTCTTTTGAGTGAAAATGCTCAAACCTTAGGGCCTAGGTATGGAAAATTTATGTCAGAGGAGGAATTGCTGCTTTCTGAAGAAAGGGTAGTATGATAGAATTTCTTGAAACTGGAATCTATTATACTCTTAACTATAAAACAGTATTTTACTAAAAGAAAAATTGAAACAGAAAGTTTCTCTAAAACACCCCTCTAATGTTTGATTGAGCTTTAAAATCAGAGAAAAGCTCCTCTGTGGAACCTGGCCTAGAGTTGCCAAACTGCCAAGGCTTTTTCTTGCTACAGGTTAAAAAAATAATAATAAAGCTTATTTTTTAACTGAATTAAAGACTTTTTAACAAAGCAGTCTATGCACTGATCTCTTTTTTCTTAAGCTCAGGCATACAACTGTTTTTAATTTGAGACCAAGCAGTTCTCTGCCATATATATATATATATATATATATATATATATATATATACACACACATATATGTGTGTGTGTGTATGTATATATATAATCATACATATACATGTAAAACACATATATATAATCATATATATAATTTATATATATAAAATCAGATATATATATCAGGTTAGTATATGTGTATAAACAGGTTGTAGGTATTATAGATAGATATTTAGTGATACAAGTACATAAACACTGGAAAATAATTAAAAGCAAGTGTTTCAGGAGCAAGTGTTCTGGAAGTCGCGTGTCACTCTAGCCCAGAAAACGCCTCTCCAGCAGAGACATCTGTCGCCATCCATCACTCAGTCACGCGCCTCAACAGCCCGCTCGCCTCTCTGATCAGAGACCACAGTTGCTTGAGTCGGCTTACAGAGTGTCATCTGTTTGAATGACAGATGTCTTTGCTGGAGTGGCACTCTGCTTGTTCTTGTTTTGTTTATGAAACAAAGGTTCCTAAAAGGTGCTGAGCTGCCTCTGCACTTAGGCTGGGGCTGTAAACATCTGTTAAAGGGGACAGGGTCAGGGAGGGCCGCCAAGGACCTGTTTTCTTTCCTCATCACCCTTTTAAAAGAAGAGAGAGATATTCATTCTAATTGTGACTACAAAGTGGTATTTCTTTGAACAATTCCCGCAGCCACCTTTGTTTATACCTGGCCTGGAACGACTTGTATTGATATTTTTCATTTCCCTCTCCCGTCTTTTGACTACAGATAATAACACTTCACTCTCCTTCCCCTTAACAAAAGGCAGCAGAGCAACCCGAAACCGAGTCGATATTTATTCAGTAAACGTTAACCAATTCTCAGAGTGGAACCGATTTCCTGATTAGGATTACCATCTTCCTTTTCCAAATAATTCCTAGCCTGGGAATTAGCAATATTTCACAAGTCAGAATGGGCAGCAAGGAAGTTCCTTGTCGGGAAAAGTTTGGAGGACGTCCTCCTGAGCCAGCTGGACCGGGCTTCAGTGGCTTGGCCCCTTCAGGATGCGAAGCTCCTCTTTCTAGTACACACGCACGAGAAAACTGAATGGAGGACGGGGAAGCGGGTGGGTGTGCGGACTGCTCTTCTGGACAGCATGGTGGGACTGAAATGAACACCTAGGCAGACTTACCGAAGAGCTTGCTGGGAGGGTCCTCGCTGTCATTTGATTCCACAGGCGCCAGCCGGGGCTCAGTCAGCTCGCTGTCTGAAGTAGCAGCCTTCTCCTCACCTCTCAGCTCCGCATTCATTTCACTCCGCACTGACAGCGAGGGCTTACCGACTTGTCCAGCTATCATTGGATCCTAGGATAGGGAAGAGTGAAGGGAGGGAAAAAGTGGCAGCTTCAGTGTGCGTGTCCTCTCTCCCTCTCCCTTCCCTTCTCCCTCTTCCACACGCACAGTCTCCCTCTCTCTTCTTATCTCTGGCTGCTCCCGCTGTTCTGTCTGGCTGCAGTCAAGTGAAGAGCTATTACAGATCCGAGGAGTTCTCCATTACTCCCCACCCTATTAAAGCTCAACTAGCATGTGAGAGATTCAGGAGGCTTCGGAGGGGAGGGAAAAAAAACTTCTTTGAAAGCAACCTAACCAACACAGCTTTAATTGAGGGATGTGCTTTTTGTGCAAATGTTTTTACACCTTGTTCTGTCTTTAACGCAGTAAGAAAAAAGAAAGTGCTGGGTTTGTACTTCAGCAACACACTGAAAAGGAAGGCGCACCCTATGGAGGAACCGCCGGCTATTTTAAGAAGCCCTCTCCCTGGGGGACAAGCAATTAAACCCTGTCCCCAGAGCAGAGAAAAGAGATAGGGAGAAAAGAGTCGGCAAAACGCTGTCACTGGAATAAAAGCGATTTCTTATGTAAATTCCATAAGCGCCCTTAGAAGTTGACTCCAGCCGTCCCAGATTTGGGCGGAAACTAACCTCCAATCAAATGAACATTTCAAAGCAAACAGTACACGACAAAGTAGATGAAAATTAGTTTTAACATTTTTAAAGGAATCGGAAACATACTTACAAACTGTGTTCAATAATTCGAAAATCTAGAGCATCTTACACTCAGAGCATTAAAGAAAAAGAAAACAAAAATCACCTCCAAAAAAGGGCAAACTTTCGGCCCCAATAATTTAAATCTGTTTTATCTTCAGCTCATTAGGAGGGCATTCTAGGATCAGAAATATTTTCCAAGTGTAGTCTTTTATTGCATTTGCAAACCCCGATGCCCAATATTGTTTTAGCACAAATATCAGATGCAGAAGGAAAAGAAAAGCAAGAGGTGCCCTTTTTGCATTATCTGCAGGCTATTTATTGCCAAGTTCATGCCTAAGTGGTTCCTGAGCAGGAAACAGGTGACCAGCATAGGAGCAGGTGGGGCCGCAAGCCCTCTGGTCCCATCATTGCATTGGTTGCGATATGCCTGTGGTTATTATTTTTTTAATGTATTCATGCCTGAAAAGTGAATTTGATATGACACATGATAATCTATGAAAATGTTAATCAATACAAATAGTTTAAGCTGTCATCAAATGCACTTCTTAAGTCAATACTCATACCACCGAAAACAATGTCACTGTCACCAGGGCTTAATTTGCACAGCACTTAAATATTGGACTCTGTGCATCAATGCACTTCTTCAAATACTGTAGGTAAACACATTTTCTCCCTATTTAAGGCTGAAGCACTCTGCACGCAGTTAGCCGAGCTGAATCCTCCCTTTTGAATACCTTGATAGGTCCACTGGAGGGCAAAATTAATACTTAATTGAATCTCACAGTCATCAAAATAATCAATACTTTTTTTATTATTTATTCTTTACAGTCTGTTGACTGTTTCAAACCTCTGAGGGAATGGTGGAAAGGATTCATGGCTTTGAAACACTGTCATTTAACAAGGTAATTTTCAGTGGGGCATTAGGGGTTGTGAAACATATAATAAAACAAAAATGGTGGCTTATAATAGGAAGAAAGAAAAGAATTATATTTCTGCCATCTAACAAAACAGGATAAATAAAAAAGCAAGTGCGGAGAGAGAGCAAGAAAGGAGGGGGATGAGGGTGAGAGAAAGACTGGCTTTTGAAGGGTTTTATCATATCAAGAGCAGAGCCGAGCTTTCATAATGCTGACATTTCTCATCCTGACAATCCTAAACAAGTGGAAAGGATGAGATCGCAGATATCATCTTTCATCACATTCCCCAGCTTAAGAACCAACATGACAGCTCCTCTCCCCTTTACACTGTTAATTACTAAATAAAATACTACTCTCTGTCAGCATCAGATTATTGCAGATAGCAACCACAAACATTTCTCCGTTGTTCCCCCCTCTGGAATGGTGATACCTACCTTGAACTCTTTAGAAAATAAATTAGGCTTGTCTCACCATATTGTGAATATTTGAAATATAATCAATGTGGTCGATTCACTGTATTGTCAGCCTAAATTTGCTAGTGATACATTAGCATTTCATATACTGTGTTTGGTTGCTGAGATTTGGAGTCCTTGAAATTTGGGTGGAAGCAGGCAGAGGGGAAAGGAGACACAACATTTTCAAATTTCTCCCAAATTTCTTTCCTCTGTATCTAAGAAAGAATGTGTATTTGGATTCTTCTGATTCATTGGTGGAGCAGGGTGAGTAGGAGGGGAACACTGTTTTACCTCATGGCTTTGATAGGTATACTCATCACGTGAAGTAAAGAGCTCAGGTTTAAATTCTAGCACATTCTTTTTACTTTACAAAATGTTGAATACTCAGTCTTTCTCATCCAAAGGAAGGAGTGTGACTTGTGCCTTCGAGACATGAGTCTTTGACGCCTCACTGCTCATTTGAGTACCTTTTAAGGTAGTGTTAATGGTAAACATACTTAAAATGCCAGGCACTACCCTTACGATATGCCAAATGTGGTCTTTAGTGTATCCGTGAATATCTGGGTAATCTTAAAACAAGAATATCCTGTTTTTGCTCTATTTGTGAATGGTCAAACTGAATCCAGAATCACACAGAGGAGCTGAAATGCAGCTACTAAGTTCAAGTGCACTCAAATCTTTAAGATGTTCAGTCTGGTTGATGTATGCAAAGCATGTACTGGCAGATGGTATACATTCACTGACCATTCACTCTGCTTCTTTAAATTACTTTTATGTACCTCATGCATGGTTGGGTTCCCAACTAGTGTCTCTTAGTGACTTAAGCTTGGAAAATTCAGGAGTTTATCATTCAAGTACTCATTTGATTTTTCATCTTAGAAAACACTATGTTTGCCATGATGCAGCTGCAACCCACATATATATGTGCATGATATGGTTAAACAGGAAACCCCCAGTGAGGCAGATAGCAGACAGCTTTTAATCACAGCTGCAGCCACTGGGGGGTCCATTTGAAAATGTGTCACAAGCAGTAACCACTGAGTACAGTCCTATAAGTGATGGGGGAATGCCTCTTTCAAGCAGCACTCAGCTTGGAAGTCATTCTCTCTCTGCCAAAAGCGGTGGCAGTCTGTAAAATTCTTTTCTGCCAGAGTGAGGAAAGGATTTTCCAATGTGCACCTACATAAGTGCTTGCAGGGATGAAAGAGAGCTGCAACTTCAATACATGCAAGGATCCCTGCAGCAGCAAACAGGAACAGAAATAGCTAGTACAGGCAAAAAAAAAAAAAAAAAAGAAATCGAATTGGTAAAGAGTTCTTACTAGAAAATCTGAACTTGTCACAGCTACAGTTGAAGAAGCTGGGACTTCTCTGAAATTTGTTTATCAGCCCTGATAGAAGAGAGTGACTGGTCCAATACGAACAATGCCAAGTATGTACAATAGGACGTGGCATATGCCAATACAGGACACTCACAGGGGTCATCAGAGACCCAAGAGCCAGATGGTAAGAAAAGAAGTGGGAGAGGTAGTTTGCATGAACAAAAATTTCACTGCGTCCTACAATGAAAGAGCTGCAGTCAACAGCAGAACTATACAGACATTATTTAAATCTCTTTCAGGCCTATAACAATAGGTCCCTTTTATTGAATGCCTTTACCAGATAGGTGCTTCAGATATATTTCAAGTCACCCAACTGTGCCAGGTATTTACCATTTTAGGGTTAAAGGACTGAGACTCAGAGAGGCTAAGTGACTTGTCCCAAAGCCATATAGCTAATAAGTCGTGGATCTGTATTTTGAATCCTAGTAGATGCATCTCCAAATATTAACATTTTTTTGTATTCAGTGGGCACGGGGTGAAAAAACAGAGAGTCATGGCCTTCAGAACCCATATGGGTCTCCCATAACTTGGATTATGGACTGCGAAGGGTGCTAAGTCCTGGAAAATGAATTCCCAGAGCATGTTGTGTATTCAATCTTCTTCCCTTCAGACTCTAGGAACAAAATACTTTTCGGTCCGATGCTGCTTGGGTGAAATCTATGGGGTGATGTGATGTAGTAGACAGAACATCAAGGAGTGTCAAACACCCAGGCATGCATTCAGGTTCACTCTCTTAACATAAATTTAGCAAATTGCTAACCACTTTCACCCTGTTTTCTCACCTAGAAAATGAAAAGGTTGGAATAAGACAGTATTTCTCAAACAGCATTCCACAGAACACTTGCCCCAAAAGCTACTGTACAATAAATGGGTATTGCATCACACCCTCATGGAACATGCATCAGAAAATTCTACCGGGAAAGAAACCGATTCAAGCCTGCTTAACCTAACATTACCCCAAACTGTCTGATCAAGAAAGGCCTTTCCCTTATCACCTTTATTATATTATCTAACTTCTTGAAACTCAGTTTAGAATGTGCCCACTTAGATTACAGCTACTGGAAATTCGCTAACGTAAGTTAGAGCTCTAATTTTTAACGATTCTGCAATAATAGACTAGGAGGCTTCAACAAGTACACATATGTCAAGCGCTTCTCACATTCTAATAACTTTTACCTAATTAATATTCCTTATAGTTCATTTATATACAATTATATACGGCTTAGTATAGACTAAGTGTGCATACTCTCTCATCATATACTAATTCCTGATAACTTTAATATCATTTTTCAATAAAGATGTCCCCATGCACTTCTGTTGTGAAACTTGATTTGAAGAGCAGACATAGGGTACTGTATGAAGGAGGAGAATTCAACTTGGGCTTTTACCAGGCTGTTAAAAATAATACCAGATAAACAAAAATATAATTCAGCTAACCGCCTTCAATAATTTAACCAACAGAGTTTTTGTAAGCATAATCATTCTCATTTTATAGTCAGAGAAACTAAAGACAGAGAGATTATTAACTCAGCAAAGCATCTGTGCCCAGCGACAGCCACGCGATGGAAGTACCTGCGCCCCTCTAAACTGAGCTTGAACTGAGCCCAGCACATTCTTATGTAAGCACAAACCAAATCTGAAACAGGCGATCAGAAGGGCTTTTAGGAAACTGTAAATAAGACAGGCAGGCTTCAAAAATCCAAAGAAACAATTCATTTGGTTTTGAAGAGCCAGGATATGGCAAAGTTGTACTCAACAGATCAATAGAAAAATTATATCCATCATAAAGGGAAAAATATATATATGTTGGATTTCACTCCCTCTTAAAATGCCACATTTCAATTTAGGAAAAAGGGGGAACAAGTTATCTATAGCCGATTTAAGATGTAAAGACAGCATCATGTTTTGTATTTAATTTCTCTCACTAAGAAGAAGTGAAACGCTCAAAATCACAAATAATTAAGAGGAAGAAACTAGACCTTCGTGGGTTTGGGGAAAAGAAAACTTCAAGTGTGTATTTTGTTACTTCATGACTAATGAAGAAAAGCAATTTTTATCTTTCTTTTACCAATTACCACATATTATTGAGTAGGTTAGTTCTCAATATGATATTTAATGTGCTGTAGAATGTTTTCTCTCAAAAGTTATGAAGACTTTCCATTTTTATTATTAATATTTCCTCCCTCTATCAACAATTTTTAAAAACACATCTATTTGACTTTTGGAAATAAGACCATAGTTCATTTTTACTTTTTTTTCCATCGATGTAAGTATACATCTTTTGTTGAAAATTTTGACAATTAATGATGATCAAAAGGACTATAAATCTACCCACCACTGCTTATTTTATTTTAAATGTCACTTCCTACACTGAAAACAAAAATTGTTTTGAGGAAACCAGAAAATCTCACATTTTTAGCAAATAATAAACAGACAGAAATTTACATTATAATGAACTTAATTACAAACCTTACACATACATACTGTTGATTTTCACAGCAAAATGTTGATCCCAACCTGTTTTTCTTTCCTCAGCCTAATATTCTCAACTGCTATGTATTTCCCCATCTCTCACTTTACAGTCAGTGTGGCTGAAATTTTACTTAATCCCATCCCGAAATAAAGGAAAAGTCTGTGAAAATCAAGCCGGACACTGAAAATCCAAAATGAATGCTGGTCTTGGAGTGTGCAGTACGGAGGAACTTTCAGGAGACTCATGGCTGCTCCCTGATTTAGCACTAAGCACCTGCATGACCATGAGGGAATCACCATCTCTTCCATCTTGTTTTCCATACCAACATGGCTTTCTATAGCTTAAGGGTGATAGTGTGAGATTAGAGTGAGGTAACGTACAGATAATGTATATGAATATGTTTTGAAAGATAGAAAGTGCTATATTGATAGACCACTTTCCATCGTACAACTTCCCACATGAAGGCATATAATTGACTGTGTGTTCCTTTTCTCCCCTGCTCTAGCTTGGAACAGGAGAACATGTCGTAGTGGATGCTTTGGTGTGCTGTCCAGAGCCCCTTTTAAGGACCAACACACTCATTTCTCCTCCACCAGGTATGCTGATCGAGGATGGATCACAGTTGGGTCCATTGCTAGGACATGCCTTTGCCTGAAGGGACTGTCTCTCCAAAGTCATGTCCTTTCCACAGGGGCAGCCTACATTTTGCCTTATGGTCTTCAAAACCTAAAATATTTACTGTCTGCTTCTTTACAAAAAAGGTTTTTAGACCCTTGAGCTCCACCCTAGGTTCAGTCAATTCCCTTAATCAGTATTCATGTGCCAGGGCTAGCATTTAATCAGAAATGCCCCACTCTAGGCGTGGCTCCCACAAACTCTTTAGCTACGTCAGTTCCCTTTACTGTTCTCTGTCCACCACTCCCTCACCCTGCATTTTGCTGATTAGTATAATTTGTATTAGAGTTAAATTAATGATTTGATCAGCATTAATAAAGGTTGAAATATGTATTAGCTAAAGTATTTTGGAGACAACACTCCCCACACTTGTGTGGAACCAAAGAATAAGAATCTAGCAAGTCTTGTGGTCTATGTATCTGGGGCCAGGGAATGAAGGCTTGATCCCCAAACCATCCCATGTCCAGTCTTTGGGTCAGAGAGTTCTAGTTGCCTGATGGTGACTGCAAGAGAAACAGACCTTGCTTCTAGAATGTTTCTGTATCTGCCTTAATGAACCTTCCATGCAAGGTGTGTAAGGTTCACTGGAAATGAGAATTATGACTTCATTAAGCTTACAGACAGATTGAACTTATTTTGGGATAGTTTGTTAATAAAAGTGTACTTAATAATGTATGGCAGCTTTTGGTCTCAGAGCTCATTATCATTATAACCAGGTAGCAAGGCTTTGGGGATGTAGCAAGCCCTTACCCATTTCTAAGCATTACTGACTACCATGATCTACCAAAAAGAACCCAAAAGTTGTGCCTACGAAGTTGGTGCAAGCCATCTGCAACCCAACCCTCTCTAATGGATTATGACCCATAACTAGGTGAACACAGCCTTAGGGGCAGACTAGGTCATTATGGAGTGAAATAGGGTGTAGAGCACCTGTTCAGAAGATGTCCTGGGCAAATCACACTATTTGCTGCCCCTACCAATCCCTAACACTTTATCTAGGGGATATTTATTAGGTGAATATTCAGAATCATAGGATAAAATGAGACTGCAAAATATCTGATGTGCTTTGGTGTCAGGATGGTATTTCATCTAAGTGCGTACCTGTGGGCACAGTTTAAGAGTCTCTTGTCTCTTTGTTGAACCTCAGATATGTATGCAATCTCCTGCTCCCCTGTCAGTCACCACCTAGGGTCTCTAGCTTTCTCCGAATACCATCATGAGTGATGCATCTTCTTAACTATGCTTATACTCTAGAGACAACTCCAATTAAAGATGAAAGCATCAGACACAGCTGTATTTAAACAAAACAAGCAAATAATACAAGCAAAACAGCTCATCAATGCACACGTATAGGTTGAAATGACAATAACCAGTCAAACAAGAGTCTGACAGTTCTGGACTTCTACAAAGCATCTCCTCACCTAGATCATCACCTTGAACCTCTATAGCTCCTTTGCCCCCAAGAGGTTAAAATGATTGTATGGATGATGCTTCATGTATACTTATCTGGGAAGAAAGGGAGACACTGGTATTGACAACCTAATAGCTCCATCAATTCAGCTTCTGCTGCCTTTGTGAAAAAGCATCAATAAGAGTTCAAACCAGGCTCCTCTGGACCTGGTTCTTTGGTAATGGGGTTATACAGCAGTATCGACATTGCATACACATACCCTATATTCATACATTCTTCATAATCTGATGGCTTCCCACAGGCATCAGAATTTAATCAGAATAAAATGCAGATTAAAGTGAATTTGCATTTAGTGATTGAAATGTACATCCAACCTCTATCCTAAAAAAAGCTTACTTTCAGCATCTTAGAAATTCTAACAGAGGTACTTAATTAATGTGTGTGTGTGTATACATTGTGTGTGTAATATATCTTTGCATTTATAGATAGATAGATAGAAATAGATGATACAGATATATAAAGTCTCAACACTTGTAACCTTTTGTGAAAGGGGATGACTTAGTTCACAGAAGGGACAGACCTGGTCTCTATCTTCAGAATTGTCAAATTGAGCATTGAACTGAGAAGCCCTAAGGTTTTGGGGGAGGTGCCTCCAAGACATCAAAGGAATGCAGGGGAGGGCCAAAGTGCTCACTCCTGGTGTATAACACCTAGTGGCTCCTCTCACCTATTTTACATGGCGTCTTCAGTATACTTGAAGAAATGGTTTCCAGGTCTGCCCATATTAAATATTTGCAATGCAGCACCGATGCAATAAAATCACAACACTTTTTTCTATTGGATAATTGTTTACCGTTTCAATATATTTATGCTTGAGTCCTTTGCAGGCAGACATGTTTCAGAATTACCAATAGCAAGCATTGTGTCTGATACAAAAATAGGCTCTCAATAAATGCATTTTGATTGACTGCTTGATTGGTTGTGAGGAAGGAAGGAAGGAAGGAAGGAAGGAAGGAAGGAAGGAAGGAAGGAAGGAAGGAAGGAAGGGAAAGAAGGAAGGAAGGTTACGGCAAGGATTGTCCTTGGTTGATACTCCTACGTTTAATGTTTTAAAAATACATTTAATTGTGTCTAAAAGCACAGTGTAAAACTAAGCCTTCACCTGGCTATTTTATGTCTGACATGCACACTGACCCATATTCTGCTTCTAGAAATGGAAGTGAGTTTGGCTTTGTGTGATTGCGTTACTTTGTTTTACTGTAGGACAAAAATGAAAGAATTTAACAGCAACACTAAAAGGGAAAAGGAAAGTGGGTTTTTTGTTGTTATTGTTTTGTTTTTTCTCCTCAGAGGAAAGCTACCACTGGTCGGGGGTGGGGATAAGCTCTCCCAAACAAAGGCCCTGAGCACTGGAGCCCAGGGGGGCCCCAGCTGAGTGCAGAGCCAGTTGGCCAGGCTCATAGCTCTGCCCATGGCCCTTGTTCAGCCTAGAAGCGTTTCCCTCTCAACAAGGAGAGCCTGACACCACTCCTATACAATTCACCCTCCTTCTAATATCCTCACAGTCATTCGGGAGCAGTATCATCTCACACATACAGCATATTAGAAACATAATTTTGTTATAAATGTTCTAATTCTATCATTTTGCTCAGAGGCAAATATTCATTTAAATAAATAATACATTAAATATGTGGAGACATCTAATTCTATTCTTCCATTCTGAATGGCAAAGGACACACAGTTGAGGAGAAAAACTTTTTATTCGAGAACTAGCCAGTTCCCTATAGTTTCCAATGTCCATAAATAAATAGAAAACTCCATTCTGCCCTCTGCTGATAGACTAATATTCCTAAAAATCCAGTTTGAAACCTAAACGTTCCTCAGTACCTTCTGAGTTAGGTCTAAATGATACAGGTTAGCTAGCATGTCCCTAGGTAGACAGGGAGGTCCCTGGTGGAATAAACAAAGACAGTCATAGCCTAAAACTTCAGGTTTTGAAATCACTCCTTTGCTCCAGGACATAATGTAACAAGGCCTTGAGGTTAAGCATAAAATTCATTTTGGCCTGACAAATGGAGCAGATCTGATAGATAAAGAGTGGGTAACTTTGCTACTTCCTTTACATGGGCAAGCAGAACAAACCTGCTAGACGAATTTCATTAGAAGGCCCCAGTTCCCTTCTTCAAACAAGTTCCCTTCTCCAAACATCTCCCCTTCCCCAAGCAGGCAAAAGGAAGGTATAAAAGCAAGAGCTTTTGCCTCAGTCATGGGGCCACCCACATGCGGGACCCCGTCCCGCTCGGGAGCTGCAACCTCTTCTCCTGCCTATAATAAACTATCCTCTTTTTAAAACTTTTTGCCTCTCCCTGGTCCACGTTTCCATTCTTCGGCTTCAGGAGACAAGATCCCAGCCAATCCAACATCTCCTACATCGTTAACTCCTGCGTAACACCCCAGACCCCCCATAGTCAGCCCATGGCATACGGATAGTCACTGCACAGCCAGAGAATATGCCACGTACATTTTTATAATGATTGTAAACATGCTGAGATTTTCTGGCAGGTGGCAATGATGTGTCGGGCACTGCCTGGTCTACCTGGTGCAGAGGCCGGTCCCCCATAAGCCCACAGAGGGGCGACAGGGGCCAGGCTCACAAGGACCTTGCGAGTCTGGAGACCCGCAGTGCCAGGGTGAGAATCTGGACCCTGGAGCCAAGAGCCTGTGCGTGCGCCTGGGGTCACATTCTCCTCACCGAAGGGCCTGGGACAAGGGACAACTCTCTGAGCCTCAGTTTCCCAGAATGGAAATGGGAGTAATTATAGTATATGCCTCATGGGCTAGCTGTGCAGATTAGATAAATAAATCACAAATAGTGCTCAGAATAGGCCAACTGTAATCATAAGAGATGCATATATTGCATTTTGTCTGCGACTCTTCTGACAAAGTATGACTGTGCGTCCATTTTACTATGGAAAAGCTCCTTAGCCTTCATCAGGTTTTCAAAAAGATTCATGATCCACTTCCCCAACCCCTCCCCACAAAAAAATGAGTAAGTAACCACTGTTGAGGAGCAGGGGAGTGTCACTGCGTCCTCTCACTCCAAATATTAGGACACTGCTTGGCACATAATAAGCCTTCACTAAATATCCATTGATTTTATTTGAAAAACAAAAACAAGAATCAATATCTATAAATGATGGAAGAAAGGTCAAAAAATAGATTTTTGAAAACTGAATTACTTTGACGTCTTTTGAGAAGAAATTTGCTTTATAAATTCCAAGGCCCTATTATCTTAAGAAATAAGTAACTGTCAAGGGGCTGTACATTCCGTAGAATTATATCCCTGAACTAACAATATCTGGCTTTTAATTTTCCAAGGTTTATGTATTCATGCTCTCTAAGGGAAGCATTCTGTTTCTGTTCAAAAGGCCATTGCCTAATTGATTTCACGAATACGTGTTTTCCTGTCCTCTGCTCTCAAACTCCACTAGCACGCACTAGACACTGATAATGTGGGTTGCTGCGTTGCTACTTCCTGTCCTTCCTAACAATCCGGGCAGCTTTCTCTCTGCCAACACCGGCTCCTGTGGCGTTTTCCTCTCATTTTCTGCCCTGGCTATGCCTGGCCCCAGCTGCTCCCTTCCCTCCCTCTCCTGTAATCCACTCTCCTTTAATATTCCAAAGGTGACCCTTGACTGTCCTTTGAATGCAGCTCCAATTCAAAAGGCTTCTGAGCTTTTAAACCGAGCAGAGATAACATAATTCCAAGGAGATGGGGGTGGGGAGGGACTGAGAATGTGATTGGAAAGATTAGCTAAATCTTCTCATTCCTGGGGATTTAGCCTTTCACAAATACATGAACTGGAAGGTTTGTTTTTTTATGGGTTCTCCCCACACAATCAGCTATCTTATTAATCCTTATTAAAAATATTTTATTTCCAACCCAAACTATAAAAAGAGGCTTAACTAAATATTTATTTGAATCTCTAGTCTTTGAAATTGAGGCTCACTTTTATTAATATTTATTTTTGTCCCCTTTAGTTTGCATGATTGGGGATGGCTCTGAATCAGGGTCCACTTAAAATAAAACTGATGCAATTCAACAAATATTTATTGACCATTCATCCTGTATGAGGTGCTAGGGAGTTTGGGAAATGTAAGGATCAAGAAACATTTGCTACCATCAAAAATGTCACCATCTGGTAGACGTCAGCAAAGGAAAGAGATTATTCAGCAACTTCTATGAACCTAGTGTATTGTTTCACAGATATAACCCTTTCTTGGCATCCCTTGCCTCCCCTTCCTGTAAAATGCCAACGTATACTGGACATGTGCGTTACGCATGCGCACACACAAACACAACACTTTCTCTGAAGCACTGTTTTAGCATTATTACAGATGCTAATGAATAAGCATATTCCCCCTCCCAGGGAGTTTTAAGTGTTTTTTCTGGACTTAATTCCTTATTTTAGGGAGCTAGTCTGTAACTGATGACCCAATGTGTTTTGAGTCACACACTAAAACAATATATAATACCAACACAGCCATCCACAGGATCCCAGGCCATAAAAGGCTGCAGTGCTAAACGCAGCAGATGAAGCATCTGAGTTACTAGTTGATCACAGAGTATTTTTAAAGAATTGCTTCCCTAATATCCTCAAGCACCTACGGTAACCAGAATGGGTAATATGTTGTCAAGAAGAAAATAGACCTGTTTTAACAAGTCAGTAAGACACACTCATAAAAACAGATGTGCTAAAGTCTCTATAAACAATTGGCTCTTTTCAGTGGGTTGAGAAGCCTCCATTTATTCCCTTCTTCATGTCTCCACCATTAATTTGCTTAGACTAAAGCTTTCATAGATTAAAAACAAACCATTTCAACTCAGTGCTAGCTGAATTATCCTGTCTGACTATGTAAGCAGGCCCATCCCAATGACATTAGTGTATCAGCGCCCTAGGAAGGCTCGACCGGCCAGGGCTGGCACACAGCCTCTTATACAACTCCTTTTTATTCTATTCCCCTGAGCTTCTGCACAATTTGTCCGCATGCACATGCGTAATGCCTGAAAAGTTCTGTTTCCTGCACAGAACAAATGAGAAATGGACCATTGCTAGGTCCTCCTATTTCCTCACTACTTACCTGGGCCCAGGGCCCAGTCTGCTCTCCTCCATGCCTGGGAACAGACGAGTCCTGCTGGAAGCCTGCGGGATCTGCACTCTCCTGAAAGGCTTGCCCTTGGCTTTTGGATCTTGAGGGGGCCACCTGTGGGCACTCATTTCCTTTGTATGTTAAGCAAAACTCTAATCAAGCCTGCAGAGTACTTAATTTAAAAAATCAGCAAGAAATCATTTCTTTGATTAAAAGCAACTGGAAAAGTAAGTTCAAATGAGCATAGAGATAAACTATGGAAACAAATTCCCAAGTCTTTGAAATAAAAATAGATGCAGTCAATTACAATAGATTTTTTTAAATTGAGTAAATTTTTTAAATCCAGTTGGAAACATTTTGATTTGTTGTTGCACAAGGATTATTGGAGATTGTTTATTCTCTTCAATTAGCTTTGATATTGGGAATGTTTTTAATGCTATTTATTCATTTATTCAACAACTACAGATTGAGTACTATATGCCATACCACCCACTCAGCAAGGAGATAGGAACATGTCATTGAACAAGACAGATCAAGTGCAGGCCCTCCTGCAACTGAAATGACAGTGGAGAGACGGAAAATAGCCAAATAAACAATTAAGGAAATATCATGATGTTAGGCAGTGATGAGTGCTATGAACAGAAAGAAACCAGGCTTAAGTGTGTGGAGGAGTAAGGGTGTGTAATTTACATAAGATGATCAGAAAGGTCACACAGATAAGGGACTTTTATGAAGAGGCCACCATGAGCGAGGGGAAAGTCATGCAAGCATCATAAGGGGAACTTGATTAAAAAGCTGTGGCCTGGGAGCCTGTCCCATGCCCTCCAGGGACCAGGAGGCCAAGGTTGCTGACTGGGAGTG
This sequence comes from Rhinolophus sinicus, assembly GCF_057876585.1. Lineage (NCBI taxonomy): Eukaryota > Metazoa > Chordata > Mammalia > Chiroptera > Rhinolophidae > Rhinolophus > Rhinolophus sinicus. The sequence goes on along the minus strand of NC_142504.1, from coordinate 52,933,800 downwards.
AGTGGGTGTGGCTGAAGGTGAGGCCAGAGAAGTGGGTGTCGGGGAAACGGCCAGGGACAAGATCAGGCGGGGCCTTGTGGACCATTGTGGGGCCTTGGGATTTAACTGGAAACATGAAAGGAATCCACTCGAGGGTTTGAGCAAGATGTGACAGGATCTGTCTTGCCTTTCAAAGCCTGCTTGGAGGGAAATGCCTTGTATTAATAGTTTAGGTACTAGATAAAAAGAAAACTAACAGTTTGATTGAGATATAATTGATGTACAAAAAAGTTGCACATATTTAATGTATACAATTTGGTGAGTTTGGACATATAAATACATGCATGAAAACATCACCACAATATAGGTAATAAACATATCCATCACCTCCAAAAGATTTTTTGGGGGGGAGGAGATAAATTTTTAATTAAAAATAAAAGATTGCAAAAGATCTACTTTACCATATAAAAAGTCTACTGTACCATGTCTATGGAAACAGAAATAACTTCAATAACTTGAATCTTTTGAAAACCCAAATACAAGCCATATTTTTTTCCTTACTGTCTTACCCAACAGCCTTTATGTCAACTTAATTTCCTTTGAAAAGTAATCAAATAAATCATTCCTCAGCTTTACCTGCCTTTGCAGAATCTGCACTGGCTGCTTCTTTCTTGCCTGTCGGGCTTAGGTGGATTGTTCCCAGAATCCTCCTGGGCACTGAGGCCAGATGGGGAAGGGAGTGTGTCCCTAAGATCACTGAAGTCCATTCTTGTTGACACCCGACCAGCTCCTGATGCGGTCTTAGGTAAGTCACTTGAATTTCTCTGAATACTCCTTCAGCTAGAATAATATTTGTCACTTCCCAGTGGGGCTTAAGGACTGTACAGAGTACTGAGCTTGTCAGAAAAAGAGAATCACCTACAGGACTCTCCTGACATTAATGCATCTCCCATTGCCTGGATACCACTTTGGAAGGGGCCTCTGCTCGACCTCTGAAAGCAAGTCTCTCCTAGCACACTTGGTCCCTCGAATTCTAGACTTTTGACCTAGTCACACATAACAGAAAGCCCCTTTTTAAACTGTCAATGGCTTGCACAGACTGCAGTTTAGGACCTCTGCTTTTAAGAGACCTCTTCTTAATGCAGCTTTTGTGTTTTGCAGTGGTACTGGCAAGAAGCATGTACTTTTTATGTCTCCACTTCAATCCTAACCCGTCTCTCTATTGTCACCTATTCTGAGTCACTCAAACCTGCAGGACTCAGGCAGGTAAGCCAGTCAGGCACTGTATTTGCCCTTGCAGATACTATTGTATTGTAACCATGTTCTTAAAATTAAATATTATCTGAAATTGTGATTTTAAACACCTGCATAATATTTACTCTGATGGATGTGCCATGATTTATTTAATTCTTCTCTAACTGTAGAACATTCTGGGCTGTGGTCTTTGAAACGGGGTACATGCATACTGAGATATTGCAAGACAATGCATTGAGGTGCAGGAAGAAAGTATTAGCATTTCTGTTTTCATTTCAATTATTTCAATTCTTTTTTGTTTATGTTTTTAGTGGTAATATATAGTACAAAAAACAGGAAACAAATACATTTATATTTATTAGTACATGGTAAAAATTATTTTCATTGATAAAACTGAGTCATCACAAAACCTTGGAGTCCCTTGATTTAAGATATGTCCAACTATTTACACAAAATTAAAATTTTGACATTTTAAAATATATTTTCAAGAGTGAAATTACAGGCCAAAGAGTATGGACCATTGCCAAATTATAATACCTTCAAGGTCAGTTGGTGGGAAATTTATGCTCCCGGTACACGAGGAAACTTTTCTTTCATATTACATTTTTAAATTATTTTTCTAATTTATTAACTAGAAACTGGCATTTTATTAATGTTTTAATTTGCATCTCATTAGCAAGGCTAATTTTTTCAAGTTTATAAGCTAATTAAGTTCTTCTTTCATAAATTACTCACATCTTTTGCCTGTCTTTCTACTGGGACCTAAGTATTTTTCTCATTGAAATTTGTATAGATACATAGAAATAGTAATAATTATAAAAAATAATTGCTGACACTTACTGTGTTGAGCACTAGGCTGTGATATAAATATATACTGCATTTCTAGTCCTCTGAACAATCAATAGCATTATTATTCCAATTTCATCAAAAATGAAATTGAGATGAATGATTGTAAATAACGTGTAACCTGGCAGAGTCGTCTTGATTTCAAACTTTAAGAATTCCAAATATTTTCTCTAGAATTCATTATGTCCTTTTGATTTCTTTTAATGTTGATTTTTCAAAAAGATTTTAAAAATTCTTATCCAGTTATATTTATCAATCCTTTCCTTTATGATTTATTCTATTGCTTTTATGATGAGAAATCATCGTGAAAAAGTATAAATATTCACTAAAATTTTTTATTTTCTCTGATTTTATTTTTTATGTGATTCTAGAATCCATCGTGAATTTATGTGGGTATATAGCATTAATTGAAAATCTTACAGTTTCGTAAATAGTCAATTTTTAGAATACAATTAGTTAAATAACCCATTGGCTTATAATGCTTTCTTCTTTTTTGAATCAAAAACTAAGTTCTAATGGAATCTCAGGTGTGTTTTTGGACCATATATATGTATGACCATATATAATGGACAAATATATATATATATATATATATATATATATATATATATATACACACACACACACACATATATACACACTATGTATAATATATACATTTTAGATAATACTATATGTCTAATGTATATTTTATATAGTTATATATGTGCTATGTAATATGTATAACAGAGCAAAAATCCTCTATATAGTCTATTCCTCTTTTTCAAAAACTTCATACTTAATCTCAGCTGTTTCCAGATGAACTTTAGAATCATTTTGTCAAATTCTAAAACTAAAACAGGGATGGATAAATGTCATCTTTATAATATTCAGTGTCACCATCAAGAAACTTGGCCCTGTCCATTTATTTAAAATTTCTTTTATCAGTAATTTTTGGTTATTTTTTCATATCTATTATAGACATTTTAATTTAAAAACTTCCAAATATTTTGTTTTGTTCCTATTATGAATAAAATCAATTTCCCTTTCTATAATCAAGTTATATATGGGTATTGCTCTTCTATAGAAAAGCTGCTGAGTTTTCAGTTGATTCGATTAGAACCATACATATGTATTCATGTATTTAACAAACAAAAATAGTTGTCTCCTCCTTTCTATTTATGGCTCTTTCATATTTCTTATAACATTATAAGAAACATAGTGCATAACAGTAGTGACGTGAGGCCTTGATTTAATTGGAATCCTTCTGGTGTTTTACTTAAATAAGGTATTTGTAGGATTTTTGGTGTTGGTTTAAATTTGGCTTTATCATGTAAGAAACTACCAATTCATTAAGAATTTTTTTTAATATAATAAATGGCTTTTGTACTTTATTAGATTCTTTCTCTTTTTCTTTCATTTAACTTCCTGATAAGTTTCCTAATAGTAAAGCATCTTTGGATTCCAGGAATATTCTGTTGAAAATTAAGCTGAATTTGGTGTCATAGTATTTTAAGGAGTATTTTGCACTGATATCCATTATAAATAAAACTAGTGTATAATTTTTTTCAATTGCTGTGTTGAGATGAAGACTGGTTCATAATATGATTCAGGTCATTTTTCAGATTTTTCTATCTATATAATAATTTATGTAGCAGGAAAATCACTCTCTTGAAAGTTTGAAATAATTTACTAGTAAAATTATTTGCCCTGAGTGATTTTACACCTCTCTTTTTTTCTTTGGGAGGGATTTAAAAATAATTGTATAATTTTACTATGGTATTACCCTACTTATTTCTTAGTCAATTTAGATAATTTATATTTATCAATATTTTTAAGTATATTTGAATGGAATTGTACATATGTCTTTATAATTTTAATCTCCTTCACATCCATTGTTGCTGTATTTTTCCTATTTATGTTGTTGCTTAAATTGATCAAATCTTTATTTTATTAGTTTTCCTCAAAGAACTAACTCTTGCATTTGTCAACTTAAAAATTTTTTTGATTTCTTCTTTTATTTTTAGTATATCTGTCTACCCAATGTCCTTACGTTTGTTGATTTTCATACTTACTTTATTCATGTATTCTATTAAAAAATGAGAGAATTGACAGTTACAAGTTTGACATATCCTGTGAATCTTCATATTTTTCCTTTATATTTTTGTTAATTAAGAAGGAGCTCATCTTGCAATTTTGTTTTGTTCTTTGACCCAACAATTATTTTGGAGATGTTTTAGGTATAGCAGTTTATTTTTAAAGAAATCATTATTAGGTCTTTATTATTAATTTTTAATTTTAATGTATTATGCCAGGTAATGTAATTTTTGAGGTTTCTTGAGAGAAAATTTTTTTGTGTGGCTTAATTTATGACCACCTTTTGCAAATGTTTTTTTAATGCATAAAAACAAAATCTGTTCTAAGTTTATAAAAGAACCTATTAAATAAATCAAGTATTTAAAATTAAAAATTTTGTCATTATCTACTTTGTGACTCCTTTGTCTAGCTAAATTTGATTGACTTGTGTTAATATTTCTCATAATGTTGTTTTCAATAAATTTTGCATTGAATTTTTAAGGGTTTTGCTTTATGTATTTTTTAACTTGTTATTTGATGTGTTGTATTTTCCAGAAATATAAATAAGCTGTTTTTCATTTAGTGTTTCTTGTCTTAAATTCTGATTTACATATTTGTCTGTTTGAATTTTACAGATAAACATTTGCTTCTTCTTTGATTTTACCATTTTTGTAATATTTTAGTTTAGGTGTGTTTCGTTACTAAGATTTTTTTTATGCAAACTGACACTTTGTTTCTTATGGAGAAATTCAAAATATTTGTTTATTGTCATAATCAATATATTTGATCTTATTTTGGTTACCTCAGTTTTTATTTTCAGTCATTTGTAGTTTTATTAGTATTTTCTATTTAATTTTAATTTTCAGTGATTATGACTCTTTTGCTTTTGGAGTTAATTGTTTATTTGTCTTATTGATTTTTGTTTCATTTGTGTGTTGGTATTGATCTTTGACAGAAATTTGGAAGTTTTATACCCTGCTTTTTGTTCTTCAAATGGTTATCACTATTTAAAAAATATATATATCAGGTTTTAATTTTTAACTGTCATAGTTGAGAATATAATGATATCACTTAAGCACCCTCTCTATGGAAGATTTAAAAGAAAGAGAATGGTTGTATATACAACCACCAACACACACCTCATTTCAAGTCTTTAATTTGGAATTTTACACCAAATTTACTATTATTATTAAATATTTTATATTCTGAATTCTGTTACTTTTTATTTGTATTCAATTTCTTAACTAAATTTATAGTAATTATTTAGTCAATTTTGTATTTAATTGGCTTGAAATTTCTTGATGTCCTCTTTCTTTAGTTCTTCATTTTGATTCATCTCTCATTTGCTTTTCTGTAATTTTAAAGAAGATTTTTGTCCAAGTCCTTGTTTACCTGATAATGCCTTTCTATTGCCTTCACACATTAAAGATGTCTTGACCAAGTGAATTTTTTTATATTGCTACTTTGGGCTCAAAACTCTATAGAGATTATTCATATGTCTGCTGAAATTTGTTTCTAAATGGGAATGTTTTGAGACTAACCTGATTTTTGTTCCTTTATAAATAACACTTTTTTTGTTTCCAGCCACATGCTTATAAAATTATTGTTTCTCTTTCTTGTTAAAAAAGAGGGGTCAGCCCGGTGGGTCAGGTGGTTGGAACGCCGTGCTTCTAACACCGAGGTCGCTGGTTCGATTCCCACATGGGCCAGTGAGCTGTGCCCTCTACAGCTAAGATTGTAAACAACTGCTCTCTCTGGAGCTGGGCTGCCGTGGGCTACCGTGGGCTACCGTGGGCTACCGTGTGCTGCCATGAGCATCCGGTGGCTCATAATACCAGCATGGGTCAGGGAGCTGTTTCCTACACAACTAGACTGAGAAAACAACGGCTTGAACCGCAGCGGGGGAGGGGTGAAAAAGCGGGGGGTGGGGGGGGTGGGGGAGGGAAGAGTCCAAGATAGCTCTAGGGTAGGTGTCTTTTACTGATTTTCTTAGAACTAAGAGAACCCTCTCAATCTTAATTTCTCAGGGATTTTTTTTTCCTCCCACTCAGTTTTAGTTAAGTTTTATTTACTTATGGCCTTAATCATAACTTAATTTTAAGTTATTTTCCTCTCATCTTCAGGAAGTCTTCAATTGCTCTCCATTCTGCGTCCTTCATGGCCATTGTACCTCATCATTTTAAGATCCTTTAACAGTCTCTGTTCTGCAGAAGTTTTGTGAGTTTCTTCTCTATACACTGATTTAACTTGCCAGTGGAAAGCCTGCTTTTTGATCCTCTAATGTTATTTTTTTATTTTGTCGTTGAAATGCTTTCTGACTTCACAGAACTCTTTGCATCTCACCTTCTGCCTTTCCTCTTTGCTCCTTTTCCTCTTATGATTTTCTGATCCTATGACAGAAAGCCTATAGGCTTTTATACGCTTTTAAGATGTTAATGAAATTTCTAAAACCTTGTTCTGATTTTTACTACTAGAATCACATTTAGAAGCTTGCTGTCACAGTGTTCATAATAATCCTTCCTTTTCTTGTTCTGTAGCATCTTTATATAGGTCTAATTTTGTTCTTTTTTCTAATTATCTGTATATCAAAAGAAAGCTATCCACACTACTACTTACTTAGGTAAAAGGTTACTTTGGCCCCACTTTCAGAAGTCCACTTAAGGGAATCACCAAATCTCTTTCTCAGTTCTGCTGTGACCAGGCGTTTTCTTACACATAACTCCTGGTCATATATGCAGCATCTTGTAATTTTTCTTGTCCCTACTATGACTGTTTACCACCAATGACCATTGTCACATTAAAGATTGTGTATCTGTTCAAGTTTTATCTAGTATGACTTGGTTGGACTACGACTGGATGTTCTCCTCCATCTGTCTGACTTTCTGACCCTGATACTGTACATAACCAAGTACAACCGCTAGAGTTCAGTACTCCCAGGGCTCTCCCTGAATGTGCCCCCGAGTCATGTGCTTTGTGGGCAAACTTCCTGTCTCCGGATAGTATGGGTGAGTGCCTTCTATCCTCTCCTCTCTCTGTCGTTGTTTTTGGTAATGAAAATGTCTGTATATAGAAGATGAAGAGTGGTGGAAGGTTTACAGTTTGATCCATTTTCTTTTTTTATTATTATTAATTAAAGTTTATTGGGGTGAAAATTATTAGTAAAGTTACATAGGTTTCAGGTGTACAATTCTGTAGTACATCATCTATATATCACATTGTGTGTTTCAAACTGTCTCAAAATATGACACTCCAGGAGAAAAGGGACACCTTATAAGTCCTTTCATTCAACAGTTCCAAAAGCATGAACTGCAAATCCCTGAGGGTCCCTGAGACCCTATAAGGGGGTCTGCAGGGTCAAAATTATTTTCATAGTAATACTACTATATAATATTATAATACTATTTTGTGATAATACTTAGACATGTTTGCATTTCACTAAGTTGACATTTATACTTACTATGCAAAAGCATTGTAAGTGCTGGATAAAACTGCTGCTGTCTTGGCATAATTCATACCAATGACAGCAAACTACATGTGTAGTATCCATGAACTCACACAAAGGGAAGAAGAAGAAGAAGAAGGATGAAGAGTAGGAGGAGGAGGGAAAGAGGGAGAAGGAGAAGGAGAAGGAGAAGGAGAAGGAGAGGAGGAGGGGGAGGAGAAGACAGTTTCATTCAAAAATGTCTTTGATGGAGTGGTCAAATATTAATTTTACTAAATTGCAACCCTTGAGTACATTTTTAAGAATTATTCTGTGTGAGGAACTAGGCAGCGCACGTAAAGCACCTTGGGAGCATACCAAATATAATGATTGTTTCAAGGGAAGCACTGGTGAGATTGTTTAGGTTGAAAAACCACCGACAGACAAACTATGGTTTTTCAGTCTTGGGTATTTGGCAGATAAACATGTTTTGAACCTGTTATTTAAAAGGAAACAGCTAAAAGTACTTGTTGCCAGTGATAATATTCGAGCTCGAAAGAGAAAATTAGAATTTTGGAAAACTTATATCTGCCACCAAAAGTCTGAAAACTTCCCAGTACTTAAAAAATTTTTCTTTAAGTGAAATAAGTGGTGATATTAAGAAACATGATTTTTTTTACATTGTGTAATTAAATGCGGCAACATTTAAAAGAGCTGCGTAACACAGTGAATCAATATTTTCCAAATGATCAATGCATGATGCTGCAAAATTATGCATTGGTAATAGATCCATTCAAAGTGCAAGACACATCAATGGATTTTAGTGTAAATGACTAAAAAAAGTTTATTAATATGGTTTTCAACTCTGCATTACAACAAAGTTTTATAAAACTACCACTTGTCAGATTTTGGGGTAGTATCAAAGAATAACTATAATTATCCTAAAAACCAACTAAAATTTTACTTCCTTTTTCTATCACGTATCTGCGTGACACTTGATTTCTCCATAAGCCTAAACCAAAGGAACATATCACAATATTTAAATGCAGAAATAGATATAAGATTCCAACTGTTTTCATTTTTAAGTGAAATTTTTATTAAAACTTAGTTTTTTAATGAAATATTTATGTTAGCATGAGTTTATTATTATTTTTAAATGCATTAATATATAATGTTACAAAATTTCCTCAATTTGTACTTCTAATTTGATAAATATCAATAGATATTACCCACATAAATGAAAGCTCTTTGCCATTCTCAATAATTTTTAAGATTGTAATGAAGTCCTGAGATCAGAAAGTTTGAGAACCACCACTCTATTTTGTGCAGAGAGAAAGGGACAACTTTCTACTTTCTGTTTCTGGCCATACAACATTGTTGGACCACTAACTGTATTTTTCATTGAAATTTCATCTATAATATCTTGAAGTTAGTAAAAATTCCTCTCAGACTTGAATAATAAATAGGTGAGTTTTAATTCTACTTGGGGATTTTGTAAATTTTCATGTTTTCAGTTCCTTCAGATATTTAGTGGAAGGCTAAGAGCTTTTTTAAAAAAATTAAGATATAACTCACATGTCATAAAATCCACCATTCTAAAGTGTACAGTTCTCTGGTTTTTACTATATCAAAGAGTTGTGCAACCAGCACCACAGTAAATTTTAGAATATTTCAATACATCAGGAAAAAAATCCTTTAGCTTTACCCCTGCATCTTCTTATTCCCTCAGCACTAAAAACCATTCATATTCTTTCTGTCTCTATAGATTTATTTATTCTGGACATCTCATATAAATGAAGTCATACAATATGTGAATTTTTGTGTCTGGCTTCTTTCACTTAGCACAATGTATTCAAGGTTCATCCATGTTGTAGCAGTGTCAGTGCTTCATTCCTTCTTATGGCTAAATAATCCATTGTATGGATATATCAATTGCTGGGTATCTGGGTTGTTCCAACTACTTTGGCTGTTATGAATAATGCTGCTATAGACATTCGTATACAAGAATTTTTATGTACCTATGCTTCTAATTCTCCTAGAAATGTACTTAGGAATATAATTACTGGATCATATGGTAATTATGTGTTTAACTTTTTTGAGGAACTACCAATGTTTTTCACAGCAGGTGCACCATTTTGCATTCCCACCAACAATGCATGAGGGTTCCAATTTCTCCACATGTTTTCTAACACTTATTATTTTCCACTTTTTTATCATAGCCATCTTTTGGGGTATAAAATGGCATCACATTTTGGTTTCAAGAAATTGAGCATGTTTTAAATATTGTATTTATGAATAAGGTCTGGCCACTCATTTTAAATATACATGCAAGTTTCTGAAGTTTTTCAATTAATCATTTTCCCTTTATTTATTTTCTTTATTCTCTTGAGTCTTCTTGAAGTATATATGCATTTTTCTAAGAACTTAATTTAAAAGATTTCAACATTGCTTTTCTTTCCTAATTAAAATCTTTATCTCTAAGATACTATTCTAAAATTCTTCTTGAAGCTTATGTTCCTATGTGACCACTTAAGGATGATACTGCCATTCTCTGACAAGTCATTATGGAAATGATTATGCTGTTTCATTATTTACATGCTGTTTTGTCAGCTCACCGCAAAGGTACTGTACAAAACACACCAAGAACCTTTATTTGCTGTCACAGTATCTTTCTAAACGGTGTGGGATTTTTTTTACATTTTTATTTTCTTAAGTGTTTGAGGTGATTTTGTACCTTCTCAGGAAATTAAACACTTAACTGTCATAAAATCTAGATTGTTTTCATAAAAATAAATTTGAAAAAAATAAAATGATGATTCTGGATGGTGGTTTGGAGTCAACAGCTGGGAATAGTCAACTTAATAATTATCCTCACCCTAGTATAAATCACCCACAATTTGAATTTTCATAGATATTCTTTTCATCATTCAAATTAGGGGAAAATGTTAATGAGCATTTGCATACAAAACTGATAAGTAACCCCCATACATCTCTAATCATACAAAAATAAATTTATTACCTTAAGACTTTGCAAATGCTAGAATCATCTAAATTCATTTGTTGTAATTCCAGGTTTCCACGGTGATAGATTGTCTCATCTCCAAATTCTACTCATTAAGAGCCCGAAAATGACTAAACACTAGAAACAAGAAGGCAGGCTGATGAAAAAAGATGATTTCCCAAATTCCAAGGGGAGATGTACAACAATTGCAGTGACACTGGTTTGTGGTGAAGTGGGATCGCTGCAGAAATGTATTCCCAAAGCAGAGGCATTCTGCACTGTGCAAGGAGACTGGTGGATCCATGCCTCTGCCTCTTTCTAGCCCTAGTCCTGATATTGCAAGGATTCACCACTAAGAATCTTCCCATTTTTTTCCTCCTAATTCCATCCCCAACCACATCAGTAGCTGTGCTCACTCTCACAATACATCTGGAAACTTTGGTTGCTCATAGTACGGAACTCACCTAGATGTTGGTATATTGCCCTTTTTGAGATCAACTTATATGAGAGAACTGAGGATGGCTTGGAGAAGAGGATACATGCTAGACTATGCTGCCCTTCAAGTAATACATTTAAATAAGGAGTAAATAGATACTGTTTCTGGCTTTATGGAATGCTGAGAAAGTCTAAGAGTTGGAAGAGGAGAAACATTAACTTGGATCAATCAGACCTTACATCCTAAGGACCTGCTGGACCTGCTGAACAGAATGGACAAATTCTGTTCATTAACCTTGCTGGCCAGCCAGGAGCTGGGCAGACAGGAGGACAGCTGGAGACAATACTGATCTCCAGCTAGAGGAATGAATCAACACTCAGTGGGGGCCTCACTATGTGAGGAATAGACCAAGTTAGACAAACACTTACCACACAAAACATCACAAATCTTTGGGAAAGCAAGAGATTTCCCAGTAAATGATTTGGGAAAATGACTACTTGGGGAGCTCTCAATTGAAATTTTTACCTCACATTAAATAATGAAATAAAATAAAGAGCTAAACACAAAAAGTGAAACTACAAAAAAAAAAAAAAAAAAAAAAAAAGGATAAAATTGTGAAAATCAACTGGTTTTGGAATAGGGAACTGTTTTCTAAGCATAGAGCAGTGGAAGAAATCACAAAGAAAAATATTAAGTTACACAAAACTATTGAACATCTATGTGCCAAAAACACTATTAAACAATTAGGAGGCAAATGACAGGCTAAGACTAATAACTGCAACAAACTAGAGATACAATGAGTTAATGTTCCTTTGAACATTGAAAAAATGTTCCTTTGCAAATTGATAAAAGAAACACAGTGACAAATGAGTTAACGTAAGAAATAAAGCACATTGGAAGAAATAAGAAAAGATTAAAAAGTCCAATGACTAATATTAAAGGAAATGCAAATCAAATAAACTAAAACGAAGGTCTACCATTTTTTTTTAATTAAAAAGATTTTACCAAAAAAAAAAAAAATTGTTTTGGGTGGGGGGTTTAGAATCATGGTGTAAATGTGAGGTTTCCAAAATTATCTCTTTAAATGCATGCAAAAGTAATACAGACAATAAAAAACAGAAGCACAAACTCCACCTTCAACAAAACTAGGAGACATCTGAGAGAGAGATCCAAGATGGTGGAGTAGATATACTCTGTGCTTGCATCATCCCATGAACATATTAAAATTACAACTAAATACAAAGCAATCAACCTGGAGAACGATCTGAAGTCTAGCTGAACAAAAGTTATAACTAAGGATATAAAGAAGAAGCCACATCAAGACTGATAGGAGGGTTGAAGTCGCAAAATGGGCTGGCCCCAAACCCCACATGACAGTTGAGAACCGGGACGGATATCTTGGCCACAGAGGTTCCCCTTGAAGGAGCAAGGGACCTGAGCCCCCACACCAGTTTCGTCAGCCTGGAATACAGTTGGTGGGAAGAGGAGCTCCTCTGTGAAAAATAATGGGGATTTTGACAATCAGGGTGAGATAGAAGGCTGTGGGAAACCCCGTCATCCTCTTAAAGGGCCCGCATACAGACTCACTCACAGGCACTCACCCTGGGCTCTGGTGGAGAGACAGTGACTTGGAGGGTGTTGGAGGCATACAGGGGCACACTGAGGTGTGTGGTTTCCAAGCAAGGGCTGGAGGACAGTCAGCATTTTCCCTGTATGGGGTCCTGCTTCTGTGCAGCCAGCAGGCGGGTGCCATTTTTCCTATTATGAACCCTCCCCCTCATGGCCAAATCTGAATCTAATTGTTCTGGTGAGCTCCACAGGGACCCTACCCTGCCCAAGACTCCCAATGCCAGAATAACTTTATCTGGGAAAAGCCAGCCCCACATGCATTGCACTCTTGGAAAACTGTTCAAGTCCATGGGCCCCAGGAAGGGGGCAACTGGCCTCAGTGTGCTCTAGGACTTTTGCTGAGTAGCTTCAGGTTCAGCATTGGCACCAAACCAGAGTCTACATTAACTTGGTGACCACAACTCTTCCAACTCTAGTGACTCCCTGAGACCCTGCCTCACCCAACTTGCATACCACACGAGGCTTTATCAGTGGCTGAACCTTATGGGAGCCAGCAGCTGTCAGCAGGCATCTGAGTGTCCTGGCTTTCTGCATAGCTACCCCAGGCTCAGTACTGGTGGCAGCAGTTTGTGGTTCACCGTGTGGCCTCTCTCACAGCTTCTAGGTCCAGTACAGGGAGTGAACAACCATGGATTGCTTTATAGCTCCTACCAGTTGGTCCCTGTCTGGTCACAGGCAGTGGGTGACCTGGGCCTGCACAGGAGTCCCTTTCAAGAGGCCCCAGAACAAACATACTTGGAAGTAGACTTGACACCACAGCAGAGCACCACATGATGAGCCCCATGAGTTGCACACCCAAAGGACAGTCTCAATAGGCACCAGAGCCTGCTGAGGCAAATCCAGTTCTGTGCGGTAAGCCACCCACACAGCAGCCCATAAGCTGTGGACAGGGCCAAACCCCACTGACAGCCAACCTGAGGCTCAGTCCCACCTGCTGACAAGCTAACAGCAATCAACGCTCAAATATAATAGGAGGGAACACACAAGGGACACAAGGGACACTCCTGGAGCACCCAGCACAGGTGACTAGGGAGACTGTGCCACTAGACTAGGTAGCCTCATGTAGTAGGTGCACAGGGCACCTACTACATAAGGCTACCTGTCAAGACTGGGAGACATAGAAAATCTACCTAATACATAGAAACAAACACAGAGAGGCAGCCATGAGGAAAAAAAAAAAATACATCTCAAAAGAAAGAACAGGAGAAAATTTCAGAAAAAAAAAAAAATAAAACGGAGGCAAGCAACCTACAAGACAGAGTTCAAAACAATGGTTAAAAGGATGCTCAAGGAACTTAGTGAGAAATTCAACAAAGAGATCACAAGCATAAAAAAGGACATAGAAACCATAAAAAAGAACCAGTCAGAAGTGAAGAAAACAATACTGAAATTAAATCACTAGCAGACTAAATCGAACAAGTGATTTGAAAGACAAAGTAGCAGAACATCCCCCCCCAAAAAAAAAAAAAGAATTTAAAAAAATGAGGATAGTTTAAGAGACTTCTGGGACAACATCAAGCGTAACAACATTAGCATCATAGAGGTATCAGAAGGAGAAGAGGAAAAACAAGAGATTGAGAACATATTTGAAGAAACAATGACTGGTAACTTTCCTAACCTGACGAGGAAAATAGACATACAAGCTCAGGAGGCACAGAGACTCCCAAACAAGATGAATCTAGACAGGCCCAAACCAAGACACATTATAGTTAAGATAGCAAAGGTTAAAGACAAAGAGAAAATCCTAAAAGCAGCAAGAGAAAGGCAATTAGTAACTTATAAGGGAGCTCCCATAAGATTGTCAGCTGACTTCTCAACAGAAATGTTGCAGCTTAGAAGGGATTGGCATGAAGTATTCAATGTGATAAAAAATGACGATCTACAACCAAGATTACTCTACCCAGCAAGGCTATCATTTTAAATCAAAGGACAGAAAAAGAGCTTCCTAGACAAGAGAAAGCTAAAGGAGTTTATCACCACCAAACCAGTATTACAAAGAATGTTAAAGGGACTTCTTTAAGATGGAAAAAATATATATATATGAATAATAAAATGGCAATATTAACAATTTGTCTATTAACAATTACTATTAAAGTCTATTAACAATTACTTTCAAAGTAATTGATGCTCCAATCAAAAATATAGGAGGGTTGAATGGATAAAGGAAACAAAACACATATGCTGCCCACAAGAGACTCACTTCAGATAGAAAGACACACACAGACTGAAAGTAAAGGCATACAAAAAGATATTTCATGATAATGGAAACAACAACAAAAAAATCTGGGGTAGCAATACTTATACCAGACAATATAGACTTTACACAAAAGGCTATAAAAAGAGTTAAAGAAGGTTATTTTGCTGAGTGGAATAAGTCAGACAGAGAAAGACAAATGTCATATGATTCCACTTATATGTATACTCTAGAGAATAGGATAAATTAACAAACAAAATAGAAGGAAGCTCATAGGTACCGTGTTTCCCAGAAAATAAGACTTAGCCAGACAATCAGCTCTAATGCGTCTTTTGGAGCAAAAATTAATATAAGACCCAGTCTTATTTTACTATAATATAAGACCGGGTCTTTAATATAATATAGTACAATATAATGTAATGTAATGTAGTGTAATGTAACATAATGTAATGTAATATAATACTGGGTCTTATGTTAATTTTTGTTCCAAAAGACTCATTAGAGCTGATTGCCCGGGTAGGTCTTATTTTTGTGGAAACACAGTACAGAGAGCATTTTGATGGTTGTCGAATGGTGGGAGGCGGAGGAGTCAAGGGGGAGTGAAGGATTAAGAAGTACAAATTGGTTGTTACAAAATAGTCATGGGGATGTAGAGTATAGCACGGTAAATATAGTCAGTAGTATTGTGATAACTATATATGGTGTCAGATGGGTACTAGATTTATCAGGGTGATCACTTTGTAAGTTATATAAATGTTTAATTACTGTGGTATACACTTGAAATATAATATTGTATGTCACTGTAGTTGAAATATTAAAAAAATAATTTAAAAAAGAAATAATTCTATTTGGTATTCCATCTACTCCTGGTGATTTATTTCTTCCCAGCTTTTTCTTTGCATCCTAAAATTATAGGTTTTTCCTCATATAAACAACAATACAAAGAAGGTATTCAATAACTCAGGAAAGATATGATAAGACCACAGAGATAAAACACTACTTGACAGAGCTAAAAAAAAAAAAAGGCAGAAAAAAATTACAAAAATAAAGACAAAGGTAAAACTACACCTAAGAAAATAGATATTGCTGAAAATATGGCCAAATGCAAACAAAACCAAACCAAAGAGTTATTTTAAAGATTAGAAAGATATTGAAAGGTGAGGAATCCAGATTTAAAAGATTCAAAGTGAATACCAGACGAAGAAAACTAAAATATACTTTAATAACATTTTCTAGAAATAAAAGAAAACTTTAATCTATACTTTGAAAAAGCCCATCCTGCCTCAGGAAAAATTGACATGTAACAGTCAACATCAAGACACAGTCATGTTATTACACAAAAAAGAACTCTGTGTGTGTCGTGTTTGTGTGGATATAGAAGGAATCTACATTTTTCAGTTTCAGGAGTATGTTTTTTCTAAGTCTAGAATGTTAAGTCTAGAATGTTATTTTATATTTGTTTTTGGTCAAACACATACAATCTGACCACAAAATGAAAGAAACATGACTTAACAGAGAAGGGAAAGAAGAAAAAAGTCACAGTTTGAAGGGAAAAAAATTCCCATTTACTCTATTTGAAGGGCTTAAGGATAAATATCTTTAACATGCAGAGTAATTTCAATATCATTATTCGTTTAATATTCTCACTCATGAAGGTAGAATTTTTTTAAAGTATGACTCTGTTTACTGTGTTAGTGTTCAGAACAACAGAATTTATTGTAAAAAAAAAAAAGTTCAAGTTTGACAGTGTTCTGAGGACCATGGCTTCCTGGAAGACAATGATGAATAATCTCCTGCCTCAGAGGAAGAAAACCTGCCATTGCATCTTTTCTCACATCCAAAGAGAAAGCTGTAAACAACATATGAATCATAGCACCACACAGCTCTTTTACAACTTTACTAATAGCATAAAACAAAGAAAATCAAACAAAAACATTTTAAGAGTTACATTTTGAAGTATCATTTCCCCTTGCTCACCATCCACACTTAATCCCAAATCCAATCAATTCATTTTCTGACTATCTTTTGACTCTATCTTCTACTTTGTCCCCACAGTCTACCGCTTCTAGTCCAAGTCACTTTCAGGTAAATATTCTTGCCCCCATCCAATCTATTCTTCCTTCTGCACTCAAAGTGATAATTTTAAATAACAAATATGATCATGTTGTCCTCCCCCATCAACACAATCCAACCCTCCGTAACACTCTTCAGTGGCTTTCTATTACCTTGAGGATAACGAATATTCCTTACAGGATGTGTCCTCACCAACCTCTCAGCCTCAACTTCTCCGTTTTTTCCCCCCTGTGCTCACATAGCTGTTCTTTCAGTTCCCCCAAAAAGCTCTGATTTTTCCTCTGTGCTCTGTTAGGAGCATCCCTCTCCCTACTTCTTCCTCAACCCCCATCATAGCCAGCTCAACTTTTGTGTCTCTGTTTCAACATTCTTCATCAGAGTAGCCTTTCCAGAACCACTGATCCCCTTTCCTCTCAATATTTGTCTCTTCCAACTTTATGCCCATGACTGAAGGACCATTGCCTGTACTCATATTCCTGTTCTACCTCTCAATCTCAGAAAATTAAACATAATTGTTTTGAAGGTATCAGATCCAGGATGAACCCACTCCTTTGAGATTTCCATTTACTCCATTTATTCAGTGTTGTCACCACCTTGTAGGATTGAGTAGGTTGCTTAAACTTTCTGTGGCGAATTACGTTATCTATAACATAGGAACAATTACACCTTCCCTGACTGTGAGGGTCAGATTTGATAATAAATTGGTAACTGTTTATAAAGAATTGCAGAACACTAATTAATAGAATAATCATTATTATTATTTGAAAAGTGCATTATTTGACCAGTCATATATCTAAAGGTAAGATATAGAAAAGTAATGTTTAAGGATATATTTTAAATTTTCATTTTGTTGTTTTATTTGCCAGTGCTGATTTCTTTAAGGCCAAGAAATGGACTATTTCAAAAGTATTTATACAGCATTTCCTGAGAAAAAGTTTTCATTTCTCTCGTAAGAATAGTTGAACTAATGGTAAGGGGCAGAAAAAATGGGCAATTACAGTAATTCCCCTCCCTCCCTTTATTTACTGTTTCACTTTTCAGTTTCAGTTACCTGCAGTCAACCACAGTCCAAAAATATTAAATGGGAAATTCCACAAGTAAACAATTCATAAGTTAAATTGCATTTGCATGCCATTCTGAATAGCAAGATGAAAGCTCATGCCATCCTGCTCCGTCCCACCTAAGAAGTGAATCATCCTTTTTCCAGTGTCTCCATGCTATGTCCACTCCCTGCCCATTAGTCAATTAGTAGCCATGTCAGTTATCAGATTGACTGTCTCGGTATCGCAATGCTTGTGTTCAAGTAACCCTTATTTTACTTAATAATGACCTCAAAGCATAACGGGTGATGCTGGCAGAGAAGCCATAAACTGCTTCCTTTAAGTGAAAAGGCATGTATGTATAGGAAGAAAGAGTATATATAGGGTCCACTAGTATCTATGGTTTCAGCCACCTACTGGGGGACTTGGAAAACATCCTCAGTGGATAAGCAATGACTACTGTACCTATAACATATGCTCGCAGCTCATACATACCAATATGTATGTGAACACACAAATGAAGGATCCATTTCATGCATTCAGGAAAGAAAATTATACTTTAAGTAATCCATCTTCTCCTAAGGATCTTCTGAGGAGAAAAGGATGGTGGTCTTGCCAAAGTGTATATATATTTAATATATCTAAGAAAGAAAGAAAAAAGTAGGGAGGGACAGAGAAGAAGGAAAGAGGGAGGACAAAAAGGAAAGAATTATCAGGACTCTGTACTAGAGAGTCCCTTACTTAATGGACAAAGTTACCTGAGATCAAGTGTAGAAAAGGCACTTTGACATAGTCCACACTGCAAACTTTCCCCAGTGAATGCCTACGTTCAGGAATACGCATAGAAGACTTCCTTCTTCACTTTGGGAGAGGAGAATAGTCCTTCTCCTGCCACCCCAAAGGGTCTATTTCTTCACCAATTAGCCCTGCCAAGGCCTCTCAGAGTGTGAGGTATTCTGTTTCTTCAATACAGCCCTAGAGTTTCTGATTCAGTAGATCTGAGGCAAACCCAAGAATATGCCTTTTTAATGAGTTTCCAGATGACACTGAGGCTGCTGTTCTGGGAATCCTGACCTTCAAGAAGCTCTGGAAGCCCAGAGGCAAGGGCAAGAAACCTGGGAAGTAGAGTCATGTTTTAAAAAGCTAGGAGAATGGACAGAGCCAAGATCTAGCATGTTTCCGGAATACACTGGGCACCCCATAAAATTGGGTGAATGAATGGACAATGAATGAGTGATGTTTTTGCTAACAGCTTCTATGAATAGCCCAGGGAAGCAGTATATAATAGCGGTCCGGGGCACAGGCTTTGCAATCAGATACATCAGGTTTCAAAAACTGCCTTCCAACTTACTGGCTTTATGACATTTGATTATTATTTAATTTCTCTGGGCCTAAATTTTTCTCATCTTTTTATTGGGGTCATCATAATATATACCTTATGGAGTTATTCTGGAAGTGAAATAGACATTAAACTAGCCCAGCACAGCACCACCTGTCACATTGTAAAGACACAATACATAATGTTTATTTTCCACTGTTGTTTCAGGGTTCCCAAAAATTACATGAGCCACCTGATATGCAATGTGCTTCAGAGCTGGATCACCTGACGTCCAAATGGTCATCAGTTAGCCGCCTATCACCTATCAGTTACTGGTAGGAGTGAACCTAGACAGGTTCAGAGTTCATGAGCACGTGAAAGGCAAATAGCCACACAAATGGCAACTATACAGTTAATTTACATACATCCCAACACCACATTATTGTGTATCATGAGGATATCCTCAGCTTCAACAGAGAATAAATGAACCAGAAAGAAGAAAAACACCCACAGATACAGTGAGTTTAAGTAAGGAGCTAGAGTCAAACCCTTTTCATGAGCGTCCTGTTCACTCCCCTAGCCACTAGACCCATATTACTTCTGTGAAAACGCCTTACTGTAGTAACTGTTTTAACAGAACATTCTCCCTTTTCCTGGAGAAGATAGCAATCAACATGAAAGGAATAGCTACGTACAACTCAGCAAAAAAAAACCTCTCCTATAAAGGTCTCAAAGAATATTACTAAATGCCTTACTCAAACATTGTTCAATTCATACACCGAGTTTTGACTTTCTTTTTTCAAGTTTAATATTTCTGCAGAGTATCTCCGAAAAGCGTAGGTAGAGAAATTTGATCATTCCTCAAATATTCTAATGTTTTCCTATCAGATATCTCAGCAACCTGAATATTATGTGCATATTAAATAACAAGTAGACTACTGAGCATTAGCTCTCACGGACATTTCCTAACTAAAT